>NC_053154.1:129871606-130510044 GCF_016835505.1 Polypterus senegalus
AAATTGGCATGAAGTGTTGGTCACAAGGGTCCTACTCTTGATAATTCATATTTTAAGGAAACATATTTTATTTCATAACATAGAAAAAGGTTACAATTGAATCATTTTAGTTTGTTTTACATTATTTGTTTTAACCCTGTCCCTTGTAATACAGCTTCCATTATTCATTCACCTTCTTGGAAAAATGTTACTTAAATCAAGATGCAGTAGTGATTTCTAGGTACTAAGTCTGTGCATTCAAATCCAAGACTTCAAAAGAGGTACTCGCATGCTGTAGTATTATATTCATATTAGACATAAAACAAGTGTTTCACACAGTAAATGAGAATTCATGTATTTTACTCTTGTGCTTATGCTAATATTTTCTTTAAGATTTTGTGAGGAATATAATTACATGAAATAAAGACTGAACTAACTGGTCTAAATCCAAACTGAAATATATAAAATACAATTTAGAAACACAGTCTAGATAGATAGATAGATAGATAGATAGATAGATAGATAGATAGATAGATAGATAGATAGATAGATATGTTTTTGTCCCTGGATGAAATAAATAGGTAGATAAATAAGTAAATACACACACACTTTGGTCTGAACACATGCAGAATAACGAAAAAGCAAGAGAAATTCAAAAGAAAGAAAACGTTCTGACTTGGCTGTCACAGTCCCACTGAGGCATTAGACAGGTGTATTACTGCTGATATAAAGGAGCCTCAGTAGCATTTCTCCATCTGAATAATTCATTGGCTTAAAGTCTTCAGTGTTAGTGTGTTACAGAGAGGATGTACAGCATTGTTCATAATGGCACTCCATTTTATTTTAATCCTCTCCTTCACTAGTCCCTCCAGAGGGTCCAGAGTGCATCCTATAATTGAGCCCTTTTAATCAGCTTTTTGATTTGGTGGGCCTCTTTTGAAGTGACACTACTAGTCCAGCACACTGCAGCATAGAAAATCTCACTGGCCATCACAGAGTGACAAGGGTGGGAAGTCCAGTATCTCCCCCAGGATGTTAGATGTCAGCCTCCCTTGGTTGCAGCGGCGCCTCAGACTACCCCAGGGCTCCATGGGGGTTGGAGTGCTGTGCAACTCTGTGGGGTTCCACAGGCGCCACCAGGGGTTGCTGCAGCAGAAGCTGCTGGCCCCTTATGGGCACTGGTTTCACCTTACCTGGAAGTACAGCCGGATGTCACCAATGAAGCACCTGGAGCACTTCTGGGTACCCAATAAAAGGGACCCAGCGACCACCACTCAGCGGCCAGAGTCAGGTGGAAGGAGAACAAAGCTTGCTGAGGAGGAGAGATGTTGGAAGAGAGAAGAAGAGTGCTTGGTGTGATTTTTGTACTGTGCTTGGGACTGTGTTGTGGCTAGAGGGATTATGGGTAAGACATTGCCCTCCAGCTGAAGAAAAATTAACAGTTTATTGGTTTTACACGTGCCTCTGTGTCAGGTCAGGTGCAATATAGTGCCTTTTTTTTACATCCCCCAAATAGTGACTGGATATAGAGGCTCTTTGGTGCAGCAAAAGTCAAAAATCAGTTCCTTGATTTTGCTGAAATTAAGATGCAGACAATTCTCTTTGAAATATGGAAACAGCATTTCCACCTGACTCCTATACGCTGTCTCCTCCCCTTTATCAATAAACACCATAAGTGCAGAATCATCTGATAATTTCTACAAGTGACATGACCTGATGTTGTATTTATAGTCTGATGTGTGCAGAGTGAAGAGAAAAGGAGACAGGACTGCTCCTTGTGGTGCTCCAATGTTGCTCACCTTCGTATCAGAAACACAGTCTTCAGTCTCACAAACTGCAGTCTGCCTGATAGATAGTCCATTATCCAGGACACCATAGACTCATCCACCTGCATAACTTTGAGTGTACCCCTTAACAGGGATGGCTGGATGGTACTGAAGGCACTAAAGAAATAAAAAAAAACATAATCCTGACAGTGCTGCCAGCTTTGTACAGGCGAGAATAAGCCCTGTGGAGCAGATAGAAAATTGTATCTTCTACTCTTTGTTTGATTGGGAAACTGCAGTGGATCCAGGTGGTCTACAATAAGAGGACTCATATAGTTCAGGACCAGTTTCTCAAAGTTCTTCATGATATGAGATGTAGGGTCTGTAGTCATTAGGTGAAGAGGCGCCTGCCTACTTTGGAACAGGTCAATGCAGGATGTTTTCCACAGCAGCAGCACTTTCTGAAACTTTAAGGACAAACTGAACAGGTGACAGAGGATATCACATAGGCCTTAAGAACTTGAGGACTCACTCCATCTGGTTCCGCAGCTTTTTGTGTGTGTAGCTTCCTTAGTTGACTCCTTACTTGGTCTTCTGTTAAAGACAGTCCACACAGATGGTCAGAGGTGGACTTGTCACTGGCCATTCCAGTTGACGTTGTAGCAGTTGTTGATGTAGACTGGTCATTGGAAGAAGGTGACAGTGGGAGGGAAAATGTATTAAAAAATTGATTCAGGGTGTTAGCTTTGTCCACTGGTGCACTGGTACCGATTTTGAAGAATAAGGGTAAGATGCAGAGCTGTAGTAACTACAGAAGGATATAATTGATCAGCCACAGTATGAGGTAATGTGAAAGAGAAGTGGAAACTAGGTTAAGAAGGAAGGTGATGATTAGTGAGAAGCAGTGGTTTCCTGCTGGGAAAGAGCACCACAGATGCAATGTTTGCTCTGAGGGCGTTGACTGAGAAGTATAGAAAAGGCAAAAAGTAGTTGAATTTTGATTTTGTGGAAGTAGAGAAAGCATATAACAGGGTGCCTAGAGGAGTTGTGGTATTGTATGAGGAAATCAGGAGTGGCAGAGAAGTATGTAAGAGTTGTACAGGATATGTACGAGGGAAGTGTGACAGTGGTGAGGTCTGCGGTAGGAGTGACGGATGCATTCAAGGTGGAGGTGGGATTACATAAGGGATCGGTTCTGAGCCCTTTCTTATTTGCAGTGGTGATGGACAGGTTGACAGAGGAGATTAGACAAGAGTCCCCTTGGACTATGATGTTTGCTGATGACACTGTGATCTGTAACAAGAGTAGGGAGCAGGCTGAGGAGACCCTGGAATGTTGGAGATATGCTCTAGAGAGGAGAGGAATGAAGGTCACTAGGAACAAGACAGAATACATGTGTGTAAATGAGAGCGAGGTCGGAGGAATGGTGAGGATGCAGGGAGTAAAGTTGGTGAAAGTGGATGAGTTTAAATACTTGGGATCAACAGTACAGAGTAACAGGGATTGTGGAATAGAGATGAAAAAGACAGTGCAGGCAGGGTGGTTTGGGTGGAGAAGAGTGTCAGGAGTGATTTATGACAGACAGGTATCAGCAAGAGTGAAAGGGAAGGTCAAAATGTAGTGAGAGTAGCTGTGTTATATGGATTGGAGACAGTGGCTCTAACAAAAAGACAGGTGATGAAGCTGGAGGTGGCAGAACTAAAAATGTTAAGAATTGTATTGGGTGTGACGAGGCTTCACAGGATTAGAAATGAGTACATTAGAGGGTTAGCTCAGGTTGGATGGGTTGGAGACAATGTTGAGGATAGAGCTGCTAGGCTAGAAGAAAAGAGGAAGGGCTAAGAGGAAGTTTATGGATGTGGTGAAAGAGAACATGCAGGTGGTGGGTGAGACAGAGCAAGAATGCAGAGGACAGGAAGATATAGAAAAAGATGATTCACTATGGCAACCCCTAACAGGAGCAACCAAAAGAAGAAGAAGAAGTGTTAGCTTTGTCCACATCCCCTTTTAGCACCTGAGCCCTGGATTGCTTGCATGTTATTCTGAGTGAGTTTGTTTTCTGTTTTAGCTTTGCAATCTTCCTTTCCTTCACTCCGTTACAGTATATATAGTATATACTATATATATTGTGAACAACATAAAGGAAGAGACTACATAAAGGTTTGGGGTTTTCCTGCCCCATATACTGTGAGGTCCGCTCGTCTAACGAAGACTTTGGCATACATAAATGAGTACAGGCCGGACAAGATGTTGGTACAACAGGTGGATTTATATAACGGATGGACAGGAAGTTAGGTACAAGGGTTGATGAGTAAATCCAGGAGTCGTCTGGGTGATGTAGAAGCGTGAAGCAGGAAGTGAGGTCATCAGAAGGGGACGAGGGTGTGCTTGTAAACACAGAAGGGAACTCGAGTGCATGACTTCTAATGGGTTTATTTGATCTTTAGTTTTCCTGCTAAATAAAAGAGAGAGGAGTTAGCGCTCTATTCCAAACCAATTCCCTGGAAAGTATCACGCTCCGTTGAGCTGTTCAGCTGCTCCCGACTTGCTTGTGTGTGACAATGTATTAGTATAAAAATGTAGATTGATCTTTTTGAAATCTCTATTCTTTACACTTTCTTTTACAACATCCTTGAAAACAATGTCACAGTTTTAATGTCATACTTACATTTTTGGGGAAGGCTTTAGATAAGACAGAAGACAAGGGACATCTGAACAACTTTGCATGCGCAGTGGAATTGTGGCCCAAAGAAACAAAAGAGTGAGAGTTGAGAATTAGTTGTATAAAAGGTTTAGGCTGTACATTTTACTTGGAAAATTGCCACTTCTAATGAATCTACTAGGAAAATAAAAAGAAACTTCCACTCACAATATGTCTACTAGTCTTGCTTAAAAATGTTCCTGCTTTTCTATTTTTTCAGTAATATCCTGTCTAATATAATTATTTAAAACTTTTTCACTGTGTTTTTCTTGTTGCTGTGGTAGACTTTAAGTACAGCAGAGGTGATAAATATAACTTTCTAATTACTCAGTTTTCTGTGGAATTCTACAATTACTGTCAAAGTCAGGTAGACATTCTGCCAATTAAGGGAACATAACATTCCATGCTGATCCAACTTAATCCTTTGCTATGCTTTAATCTATGATATGAAATACTGCACTTTACTTAACATTGTGTATGGTGAACTTTTGTAAAAAAAAAAAAAAATTAAAAACTCTTTTATTTGTTTTGGATTACAGTTTTAATAGAAGACTTGATAATAATTTATAAAGAAATGACATACTGTATATTTAAGTACCTCAGGGCAGAGAGATGCAGAAATATTTATCTACATTAAAAATCTACAGTGACGGACAGGCTTCAACCCCTAAACCTTCTTCAGGTACTGCAGTTTCCTCCCATAACCCAAAAACTGGTGTGATAAGCTGATTGAGAACTCTTAACTGGAATGGCTGTGCGTGAATCAGAGTCAGATTAGTCTTCAGCTTTCAATGATCTTATTTTTTGTAATTTGAATTACATCTGTTCTTCCTGTGCTTTGCTTACATGGAGCTCATAAATATTTGTTAGGTATTCTGAATTGGGGCAGTCTGTAAACTGGATTATTTCAATTTAAGTGATTCTGTACAGGATTATCAGTACCATTTAGTACAGAATCCCACTTTGTCATCCATAGCCTTTAAATAAACAGCTGCTTAAAATGTATTCTAACAGGAAAATTTTAACATATATACTGTACTTCTTAAAGAGTACATTTTTTTATTTTACTATTCCCCTAGGTGACTGTTTAAGCATTAGAATAAGGTTTCTCATATCAAGATGCGACAATTTATTTTACATTTTTTTTTCTTTGCTTTTTATTTCTTCCAGCTCTACTTTAACAGAGAAATTTTCAGATTAACAAAGATTTTTTAAATTATGATGCAACCTTTTTACTATTCCCTTTAAAGTTTTTCATTTATGATAAATACCAGTGGTGTCAAACTCAGATTCTGGACAGCTATATTAGCTGTGGTTTTTATTACAGGGATTTTCAGAATTAGTAACCAAATACTGCTGCTGATGTAACAGATTGCTTTTGTCTTAATCTTAATTGACTTCTTTTTTAAGGTTCAGAACCCTTCCATGATTTTCTTTTTCCATAACTAGTATTTTTGCAATGCAAAGAAACCTAACAAATGACAAGCCATTTTGTAAGGCTGTGGGGATCTAAAGCATTCTTGTAAGTCTATTGTTTTCTCTCTGATGGGACCACCTTTATTGCTCTAACCAATTTCTTAATTAAAAGCCAAATCATACTGTTAATGGAACACATTATTTTATTTCTATGGTTTGTATGGTTTCTGTGGAGCACTGTTAAAATGGTCCGTGAACTACAGCAGGCCAATATTTCTCAGACCTTCACTTTTTTTCGGTATTTTACTGAAAGGTACCATAGGATGACCACAATGATGCAAATTGAATCAGTTTAGCTGGTTGTGTATTGGCTCACTTTTCACCTCATTGCTGTTTGACTACTGGTGAACTGAAAGTAAAATAGTTAAGCATTCTGAATATTAAAATGCAAGTCATTTAAAATCCTGGCAGTTAGTAGCAATAATCAGTTAATAATTACAAAAATGGCTGAAATAGACCCACATATCCACTGTAGCCTCCCAGGATCTGAGTTTGACACCCCTGGGATCTGTTCTAGAAAGCAGGATCAGTGTGGAATCCAGGTAACATAAGTAGAGACGTACGAAAATCAGACTAATTCCGATCCAGAAAACCTGGATTTAGCCAAACCTGCATTTCTAGACCAGATTAGGAAAGAATTATGTGATCTGTGAGGCCAAAAATATTTATAGCTTACTTACGAAACTGACTTTAAAATACTGCTTATGGTTTACAAAGCCTTAAATAATCTCACTCCATCTTATATTTCGGAATGTCTAACACCTTACATTCCAAGTCGTAACCTTAGATCTTCAGATGAGTGTCTGCTTAGAATTCCAAGAGCTAAACTTAAAAGAAGTGGTGAGGCAGCCTTCTTCTGTTATGCACATAAAATCTGGAATAGCTTACCAATAGAAATTCACCAGGCTAATACAGTAGAGCACTTTAAAAAACTGCTAAAACACATTACTTTGACATGGCTTTCTCATAATTTTGTTTTAGTTTAATCCTGATGCTCTGTATATTTGAATAATTATCATTACTATTCATGGTGGCTCCAAAATTCGTACTAACCCCTACTCTCTCTTCTGTTCTTTTTCCGGTTTTCTGTGGTGGTTAAAGCACCGTGATGGATTAAAGGCCAGAAGTCCACGTGACTGTCATCATCCAGTCCTTCCAAGAGAACCCTAAATACAAAGAGGACTGATCATTTATGTTAGGTTGAATGCCCAGTAGGGGTTGGGCAGTGTCATGGCCTGGAACCCCTTCAGATTTTATTTTTTTTCCAGCCATCTGGAGATTTTTTTTTTGTTTTTTCTGTCCTCCCCTACTCTTATTCTATGTTAATTAGTGTTCTCTTATTTTAATTCTTACTTTGTCTTTTTTTCTCTTTCTTCATCATATAAAGCACTTTGAGCTACACTATTTGTATGAAAATGTGCTGTATAAATAAATGTTGTTGTTGTTGTTGTTACTAATCCTGCTTTCTGAAATGGGAACAGGCCTTGTCTTTTCAAGAAAAAAAGATTTGACAAAATCCAAATCAGTTAAAGGGTCAACCAATGCCCTGAAACTAACCTGGAAAAGAAAAAGTTTAATGTGAATGATTAAGGGTTTGAGATCACAATAATTAGGGAGCAGTACATTCAAACATAAAACCAAAGGTTGTCACTACTCTTTCAAAAATGCTGATCCCAGATGCATGATTTAAGAAGCAGAAAAAGTAAAGGAAATGTTGTATGCTTTGTACCTCTTTTTGAAAAAACTATCACCATGTAAGCACAACTTTTTCACAAGAGAATCGTAATTAGTCCACAATCAGACATACTGGCATTAAGAAATTAATGGCACGCTCTGTGTTTTTCACTACTCCTTGTAATAACCATAATAGTTGGACTGGCATCCCAACTGGGATTGAGGATGCTACCTTACCCAGTTAGGGGGCCATATGGAAAGAAGTCACAGATGGATGCAGATGAGTTTTGTTCTCTGTGGCAGTTTGGGAGAAAGTGTAAAGGAAGCTGCTCGCCATTAACAGTTATCCCCCCAGTACAATAGGTGGCAGTCCCCCTCTAGTCTTTCTCCAGTTTGGACATCCACAGGTCGGCATGGAACTTTTAGTTGGGGAAGGCAGCCCTGTTGGGTTCCTTGGAGGCCTCCAGGAGGTGCTGCAGGGAGAAGACTCTAGTATTGTATGGTGGTCTACCTGACCCAGAATTACTTATTCCTAGGTACAATGTTCTGGAACTGGAAGTACTCCAGGGTCCAACATAAAAGAAGATGTCAGGAGTTAGGAGTTGAGTAAGGCAAATCTCATTTGGGAGGAGTGGAGGAGAATTAAAATGAAGGAAAAGATTAGAATTGTGTATTTTGTTTGTTAGATAAAGAAGAAGAAACATGTAAGAATATATTATTACTAATAAATATACTTTATGTGAACTGTCTTTTGTAGTTTAGTCTGTTTTTGTGGGGCTCTGTGATGTCACCTACACGCCACAACCTGTATATATGAACGTTACTGTTTTATATCTAAGGTTTTAAAATATGACATGTTCAGTGAAACCTACTTATGTAAAAGCATTCTTTGTGACATTGAAGACGCCACATAATCTACAACATAATCACTAAAGTAAGCATAACTTTGAAGTAGCGTTTGCACACACACACACACACAGAGGACTGTCTTCCCTAAACAGAAATAAATAACCACCATCAAAGGGAAATTCTGCAGGGTAACAGGTGGGTAATCACATTTAAACAACTGAGGCATTTCTAAGCAATAATTCCTGGTAATAGAATTTCTGGTGGAATAAGCTGCCTACCTTCAGCTCCTGTGAGGAGTCCCTCTTCACAAATTGCTAATATGCTTATTAATGCAGTTTCAACTCAGTGTTCTGTAATAGAAAACAACAGCAATATTACTTCTGCATTATTTTGTACTAATTTGGCTGATGGTTTTTGAGAATGAAGCACAAGTCTGTTTTATTAAATACTTAATACAAATAGCAATGTTTCCTCTTATCCTTTGTTAATTTGAGATGCCATGAATATTATTTAAAGTTTTGAGGCCAAATATCTGGGATCGTAAGTTTAAACAGGGTAAGTTACAATCCGAAGAATGGATGTTGTTTCAAGTCTTCTTTTAAAATTTGTACATGAAAGAAATTAACTTTTGGTTTCTTTTGGTATGTAATTACAGGACAGCACTGGGTTAAGTGCAGGCAGTGATAATGTTTGACATCTCTCCCAATAAAGGCGAGCAACTCTTCTTCGTCTGCTTTTTCTTTTGGCTGCTCCCGTTAGGGGTCGCCGAGCGGATCATCCTTTCTGTCCTCTGTATCTTTTCTGTTACACCCATACATCAGCTAAATACTAAATGTCATGGGACTTACACTTTTTGGATGTCATGAAAATTCAAATTGCAATGCTAACTTGAGGGCATATAATGTTTCATGTGAAGTAATATCATCGGGGTATGTTTTGCTTAATTCAATAATTTACTACAAAACCTTTACACAGATTTTGCTGATTTACTCATTTTCTTAATCAATCAGTAATTCTCCTTTTTGCCCTCTCCCTTTCCTTAGCAGCTGCTGATGTTGGGCTGTTCTTCTTTTGGACGCTACGTCGATAATCTTCATGCACTGGCACCAGCACCTCTTGCTCTGCCAGCGCGAAGGTTGTTACTTTTGTTTCTCAGACTCACAGTCTGTGGCTGATTGGTTGTTCAATGCTCGACTCATAAGGATTACTAAATATTGCCATAAATATGCACCAATCTAGATTAAACTATCTGGGATTGCGTAAGCCAATTGAAATCCGGTGGTCTGGCACCACCTAATATGCTGGTGTGAAGTTACATTATAGAAAACTGGGATTTGTTTTGCGATCCAGTATTATCTCATCTCTCTTTCTGGGACAGACCCTTGGTATATACCATAAATGTATGATTCCAAATTTCCAAGACAATATGCCAGCATCTAATAATATAAAGATATTTATTAAACACAACATAATTGTTAACCAGCATTTAACTTCTTTTTGCTCATTGACTTACATCATGCAAAATTGTTCCTTTTGGTATCAATTAAGAATATTGCTGACTCAGAAATGGCAGCATCTTCTGTTTGGCCTGTAGCTTCTTCTGCATGTTTGTAATTTTCTAATTGTGTGTTTAGATGGTTTTCCTTATTGGTTGATGGTTTGCATTTGGCAGTCTGTGCAGCATTCTAAGCCAGTCCTCAGTGAAGAGGCCATATTAAAATAAATTGCTGCTGTTGTTCTTGATATCTGTTTTGGCATTGGAAATACCTGGTTAAACTTATTGTGCATTTCTTTAGTAACAAGAACATACAATTTTTTGCAAATGAAAGGAAATCTTAAAGTTTATGTTTCTTTAAGGGAGCCATAGATTAAAATAATTAGTAACCAATAACTCCAGGTAATAAAATGTATTTTTTGTCACATTAATCAATACAGGTGAATCTTATAATATTTTTGATGCTAAATATTTACGTTCTATTATTACTTATAATTTGACTGACATCTTTAACCAAGATGCTTGATTAAAATTTTCAATAAACAATGTAAGAGATAGCTTCAGCACACACAGACAAGGACTCCAGATGGACAAAAATGCACCGTTTATTATAAACACTACATACCATATTGTGCCTAAACCACAAACCCAGTCCTTTTCTCTACTCTTCAGCCACCTCCACTACTCTCTCGCAAGCTCCATCTTACTCCTCCAAACTACAGCTCCCCGAATGGAGTGAGGCGGCCCCTTTTATCACACCCAGTTTGGCGGAAGTGCTGCCCTTGCACCCGGAAGCACTCCGGGCATACACAGTTCCTGGTTCGGCAGCACCTCCTGGTGTGGCGGAAGTGCTATCCTCCAGGGCTCTAGGACTGTCCAGGGGCCCCCTGGTGGTGGCCACGGGTCCTTACAGGGTTGAGCTCCTCAGCTCCGTATTTCATTGCCCCTGATGAAATCCAGGGACACTGCCCTCTTGCACCCAGGGGAGATATTGCCCCTCTCCCGGTCCTTCCCTGCTCCAGGCGTGCCGGTGGGGCAAGGTCCCTGGTCATCTGCTACAACATATATATTTGCACTATATATACATGCTGGGAGCATCTCACCTAATTGGAAATGTACAATCTTCTGCTGTACCTGGCCTCAACAATATCTCTATTAAGGGTCCTGCAGAAAGAATGCTGTGACTCCATTTTTCTTGGCTCTGCTTTACCATTTGAGAAATGTCAGGATGAAACCACTTACCATGGTCGTCACTGACCACTTCAAGATTTTCCAGGGAAAAAGTCCAGAAGCGAATCCAAGAAACAAATTTTAAAAGAGTGATCTAATCACTAAATGGCAAGAACTAAACTCTTTCATAAATCTTGTTCTACTAACCCAGTTTTGTAAAATTGTTTGCCATTGCTTTGTATCTGTTTGTGCTTCAATAAGTAGCAGTAAAGCTATTCATAAATAATATAATGTTTAAGCAGCACTGCTGTAGACAGAAAGGAAGTGCAAAAGGTTTGTGGCTTCTGGTTTTGCCTATTTCTTTTTGCTTTTGAACCATTTCAGTCTCACTGCAACTTACAAAAGAAAAGCAAACACATTTAAAAGGGAATTCAGAGTTTACACACCCATGTGCTCAGACGACATGAACTGTCAGACCCATGTAAAGGGTGCATTACATTTCTTACGCCTTGGAGCCATGACCCGAATCCACCATGCTGCTTTTTGTGATGAGATACATGTGCATTTGTACAATAAGTGCAAATAATATTAATTATATGGAAGGTTATCACAGGCAGATATAGGATGGAGCAGTAAAGTTGAAGTCGGACAGCAAGATCTCAAAGGTGGAAGGAGAGCACAACACTGAGCCCTGCGGACAGAACCGACAAAGCAGCACCCAGCGCTGTAGTTGTCTGTTTGCCTGACTTTCACTAAATAGGAAGGATGACACCATTTAGTGCAGGGTAGATATTAGTAACTGGATTAAAGATAGAAAATATCTTCTAAATGCCATTCAAATGCTGTAGTCACTTCAGTTCAGTACTATTTGATTGCAGGAGTCAAGTAAACTGGGTTTCAACATTCCAGCTTAAGAGCAAACTGTAACTAAGGCTTTTGCATATTGTGTTCAGAATACAATGATTGCCACCTCTCATTGAATCCAATAGGTGACATCTACGAGAGACACCAGTGCATTAATATATGCCACTGAATTAAATGCTCTTTAAACGAGTGTAGAAAGTTCATGCAAGGAGTACAGGAAACAAGATTTAAGACTGCTTACCCCCCATGTGGTGGTGATATTTATCTTTTGCTCAGCTGCAGGCCGGCTTGATGGGGGGAAAATAACCTGCGGGGGAGAGTAGATCTAAGATAAAGGTGGGAAGCCCACAGCATGCTGTCACAAATCCAAATACAGACAACACCAGTGGTACAACAAACCCCAAAGAAGAACCTATTGCAGGACTGTGAACAGCAGTGCAGAGTTTGATGATGTTATTTTTGGCATGATGACCTTTTAACAGTAGCAGCTAGAAAAATGTGGAACATCTTGAGGCTTCAATGTAGAAGTGCCGAACACCAGGCTGCAGGTTAGATTCTTTTCCCCTTCAATGTTAATAGCCCTGTTTAGAAGGATTCAGTGCTCTAAATTGATTGTTTTCTTCATTAAATGACAGCAAAACAGAAATAAGACATGACACAAGCCAACAGATGACCAGCTTAACTGGGGAAACCAATTTCACTCCAATCACTTTCTTAATGAGAAGCTTTTAATTAAACTTATTAAAGATGCTAAGATTTGCACTGGAAGTGATGAGGATGGATAGGATTAGAAATTAGTACATTAGAGGGTCAACTCAGGTTAGGCGGTTGGGAGACAAAGTCAGAGAGGTGAGATTGCATTGGTTTGGACATGTGCAGAGGAGAGATGCTGAGTATATTGGGAGAAGGATGGTAAGGATAGAGCTGCCAGGAAAGAGGAAGAAAAGAGGAGGCCTAAGCAAAGGTTTATGGATGTAGTGAGAGAGGAGAACATGCAGGTGATGGGTTTAACAGAGCAAGATGCAGAGGACAGGACGATATGAAACAAGATGATTCGCTGTGGCAACCCCTAATGGGAGCAGCCGAAAGGAGATTTAATTTCATGGCTTGTTGCTGCTCTCATTCTGCCAAAGCAGACATTTCCAAAACTGTTGATTTTCAGTTTTTTCTAAGAACACCATCAAAATGTTTTGGTGACCTGAGAGATCAATCTTACTGAGACCTTCACCTTTCTTTCTTTATTTTTAGATATTGAATTTGGTGGGTACAGATGAGCTGTACCCATGTGGTGGCTTGTTTTGTATCTCATTATTATTTTGGCTGCTAATTACAGAAAAAGAAACAACAAAGTGGCCTGAGACAATTTAATTAAAACTAAGGCAAAAGAAGTTAATTAGCAGCAAAAACTGGTCACTAATTAAGAAGATGGTTGGAATGAAAACCCTCAGCCACTGCGGGCCTCCAGGACCAGAGTCTGACACCCATGCTTTAGTGGCTCAACAGAGGGCTACACACTACTGGTAATTGACTGGTGCTCATGAAAACACAAATAACTAACCGTCACCAGGGATTCCTATTATGTAAGGAGCCAGTAGTTTGTCACAGATAGACAAGCTGGGCTTATTGCCTGGGAATGTATAAATCCGCCATTACAAAGAAGAGTGGCCACGTGGCGCCAGTCTTCACACTCAGCTTTAAATGAGTAGTTCCTGAAGCTGACTGGGGGATCAAGTGGAAGGCAGCCAATATCTCATCAACCCTGTTGGCAATTCTAACCTTAAAGCTCTCAGTGCAGAAAGTGAACCTGGTGGGGCCTGTAAATGAGAGTAGAGCAGAAGTGGACGGAGTGCAATACAGGGCTCTCATTGACTCTGCTGCACAAATAACTTCAATAACTGAGCAGTTATAGCAACAACACCCCTCTCTAATGAAGATAAATTCCAGAAAGTTTGATGTTAATATCAGAAGTGTGATTTGACTGGAAGTCTTGCATCGGGGTGTGCTACTTGTCATTTCTTGACTTCCAGTACCTACTATGTCTCATGAGAAATTGAGAGGTAACCAGGAGACAGATGATTAGACAGAAAAAGGTCAAAACTGGGAGATCAAAAATATATGTGTAAAAACAAAAAAAACTGCATAGTCAGAAAAAATATGAGCAAAAGACAAAACCAGAAGAATTGTCTCATCAAAAAAGATTGCAGCAAGTGCTTTGAAAATTAGGTTTGTTATCCACAGCTTGGATAAGAAAATGATCGCTTGCCCAAACGTTTCAAAAGTCTCTTCATTATTTCAATGTCATGAAATCAGAGAACACATCCATAACAATGAGGGCAAATGGCCTAACACAAGATAATGATGATTGTGTAAAAAAAAACGCCAGATGAACAGCAACAAACTAGAAAATGAAACTAAATGAGACTCACAATATACAACCTCAAAAATGTCCAGATCAAGTTTCAGATTTCTAAAACTGGTGCAAAGAAGACAGAAAAAGTAAGAATAGAAACTAATTCATAACAGTCCCATGATATCCCAGTTTTTGTTGCCCTCTCACATTGCCACTGTTATGTACTAGTAAATGAGACTTGGAGAAGAAATTGGGCAACTGGTTAATTGGCCAGTTAAGATAAATCTACCCAGCCTGACATGCAGTATACCAGCAGATATGATTGAGGGTATTTGAAAAAGAGTGAGCAGGACCATGTTGGGCCCAATTTATTGGTAAGAGGCCCTTGAAAGTTAGTGTACAAGAAGCTAAGTGCTACACTTGACACTGATCAAAGGGGACAGGGTTGAGAAGCCAGCTACCTCAAGGTGTACTGATGGAAAAGTTGTTGGTGGCAAACATTTATCTGCATCAAGAACACTAACCTTTTTGCCGTATTCATTGCAAAGAAGCAAAGAGTAGCCAGAATTCATGCCCTTAGCACAGTTCAAGTTTTTTTGTCACCAGACCAGTGGGTGCAAGATGTAAACCTTTGAGACCTACAATGCTGAAAACGAGTCAAAGAGATGGGCTCCTAGAACTATTGCATACACATTCTGATGTCTTTTCTAGGAATCCTCTCAAACTGATGCACAACAATAGCCCAACATGAGAAAAAAATGGTGAATAAAAAAACTTACTCATCAGCCATACTGTTGGGCCCAGTTTAATTAAATAACAAAGCCCCTACAAGATACAGTGGAAGCTACGGCTGTCAGACCACGTCAGAGCCCCTACACTTCCACTACTGAGGTTGTTAGACAAAAGGATGGATCAAAATATTGTAGAGGCCTTAGATGCTCAGGGAAGTGTAGAGTTCTGCTCCACTCTTGGTTTTTAAATCTGGATAATGGTGGCAGAAAGGGATAAGCAAAAGACAGCCTTTACTGCATGGGTCTCTTTGAGTGCAATCGTATTCTTTTGGATTCAGAACACACCAGCCAAATTTGAGCAAAGAAAATAAAGGAGATGAAAACGGTTTGTGACACACTGCTGATTCTGGCTATTTCTTTTTGTTTTTAGGTTAGCTAAACGCTTTCACAAATCTTGTTCTGCTTACCCAATTTCCCAAAATTGTTTGCCATTATTTTATATTTGTTTGTGCTTCAATAAATAGAACTTCAGCTTTTATTTAATGTTGTATCACTGTAGTGTGGACCACACAGGCTGGCACTGCCACCTGAACCCGACACAGACAATCGTGGGACACAAGTTCAAGGCGCGCAGGTTTTTTATTTTCTTTTTCTCGTGGGAAACACTTTCCCCATTTCCCACAGCCACAACACAGTCCAAAACAGAGCACACAAACAATACTCTTCTTCTTTGTTGTCTCCTTTCTCCTCCACCTCTCGGGTCAAACTTCGTCGCTCCTCCTCCTGACTCTGGTTCCCAGAATGGTGGCTGCTGGCTCCTTTTATAAGGCCCCCAGAAGTTCTCCAGGTGCTTGAATCCTCATTTCCGACAGCACTTCCAGGTGTAGCGGAAGAACTGCCCATAAGGGAACAGCAGCTCCTGCTGCAGCACCCCCTGGCGCCGCCTGCGGATCTCAACAGGGCTAAACCAAACTCCAACTCCCTTGAAGCCATGAGGGAGTCTGAGGCACCGCTGCAACCCAGGGGGGTTGCCATCTAGCATCCCAGGGGAGGTAACGATCTGGCCACGTTTGCTCCCCCAGTGCTCCCAGCATGGAGGTGTCCCGGCCGGGCAAGAGCCCTGGCCGCACACTACAGTAGATACAAAAGAGATGTGAAATGATTTATGGCTTACTGGTGATTCTGTTTGTTTTGTAGCCCCTACAGCCTCATTGCAACTTGAAAAAGAAAAGCACAAAAGATAAAAAGGGATTTGAATGGTGGTCTGAGGTGAACCTTATTTGACCAGAACTGGCATAGCTGCTCAATGCAGACTACAATATGCAGAATTTATATGTATTGTGAAGGACATGCCCGGCGCCCCTGCTGCTTATGTTCCGGGGAAGCCACCATGGGCAGTCCAATACCTCCCCCGGGATGCTTGGTGGCAGCCTCCCTGGCCGACAGTGATTCCCCAACCACCCGCAGGGCTCCATGGAAGATGGAGTCCTCCACAGCTTGGTTGGGGCCCAGGGTGGCTGCTAGGGGGGGCTGTCTGCTTCCAACAGCCCGGCTGGACGAGTCTTTAGCCCCACCCGGAAGTGCAATTAGGACCAGGTTGTCAATCACCTGGAATGCTTCCAGGTGGGCTATAAAAGGGCCCAGCCACCACCACTCGAGGAGCCAGAGTTGGGAGGAAGGGGACGAAGCTTGAGGAGGAGTGGTGGCAAAGGAAAAAAAGTGGTGTTGCTGTGTGGTAGAGTCGTGCTTTTGGACTGTGTATTGCCTGTGGGTCACGGGGAAGACGTGCTCCCACGGGTAAAGAAAAATAAAAGTTTGTTTATTTTTATATGTGCCTCCGTGTCCATCTGTGTCGGGTCAGGCGCCTATATAGCGCCTTTGTTACAGTATGTGTACTCGACTCTCATTAAAGCAGATGCCACAAACTGTTGGACCCCGTGTAAAGGGGAGTTACGCTCACTTTTTCACATATTGACTACTATATCTGCATAGTTCTCTTAATTTCTCAGAAACCACATTATAACATTCACACAGAGGTCCAACCATAGAACTAAGGGTGTCATTTACTGTATGCATGTTCCCTTGTTAGGTATTGCAAAAAAAATCCCTAGATAAGATACCAACTAGCACAATACAAGAGAAATATTTGGTTAAACATGCAATATCCAAGCATTTTGTATAATTGAAATCACTCTCTTTCTCAATCCATCCATCCATCCATTATCCAGCCCGCTATATATTAACTACAGGGTCATGGGGGTGTGCCGGAGCCAATCCCAGCCAACACAGGGCGCAAGGCAGGAAATAAACCCCGGGCAGGGTGCCAGCCCACCGCAGGGTGCACACACACACACTCACACACCAAGTATACACTAGGGACAATTTAGAATAGCCAATCCACCTAACCTGCATGTCTTTGGACTGTGGGAGGAAACCCACGCAGACACGGGGAGAACATGCAAACTCCATGCAGGGAAGACCCGGGAACTAAACCCGGGTCTCCTAACTTCGAGGCAGCAGCTCTACCCACTGCGCTACCGTGCCGCCCTCTTTCTCAATTAAAAGGTAATAAATAGAAATCATAAATCAACGTTCATGGGACCAAGACTACAACAAGCATTTATTTTGTAGGAAATTATTTCATATTTTCATTTTAATACCAGCATTCCATCTGAACTCAATAAAGTGAATAGCTTTAGTTTTTTCCTTTAAGTACTGTATGATCGACTTTCTCAGTCCCTTTCAATGCCCCTTAACACACATCATATCTGTATGTACAAATATTCCTTGACTTATTCTAAGTATTTTTTCTCTTTCCCTTATGAGTTACAGTTTAAATGAACCATTGACAAGGAGCCAGTATATCTTGTTGGATACAGCTAGATAATTGCTCTCATGTCTAAGTTAAAAAAGATGCATTTATCACAAAAATGCACTCTGTAAAAAAATCACAATACTCTAAATCAGTTGTTCAGTTTGCATGAAAACAAGCACAAAAATTATTATGATTTGCAGGATGGTTTGCATTTGCCCTACATAAAATAAACTGAACGTGACCAGATCATAACAATCTGCACATAGTAATATTGATACAACTGAGCTAAAAGTACCTGAAAAATGTATTTGTCAACTGTTCGAACGATTACAATGGTGTAATATGTCTTGCCTTGAACTGCTGACCTTCATCAAAAGTGGGCAACAGATACTGAAACACAAGTTGGTCATGCATTGTAACAGCAGAATAATATTTGCCAAGGAATCACATGGAAGGATATGTGCCAGTCCATCAAAATGCCTGTGTCAACATCATCCACAATCTACATCAATATGGCATTTTAGAGATAGATAGATAGATAGATAGATAGATAGATAGATAGATAGATAGATAGATAGATAGATAGATAGATAGATAGATAGATAGATAGATAGATAGATAGCACAGACAGAACAATACTCACAATTGCATTTGCCAGACTACCCACTTTATCCAACTCCATTTGGGCTCTTCTTAGGCTTAGACAGTGTGTACTGCATGGTATCTTCATCAATTAGCCCTTTATTTCATTTCAAGCCAATGAGTAAATGGAGAAACCACAAAGAAAGCTGTAATTCAGGCTACATTCTAGACCTGCATTCATTCAATTACAATGGTATAATCAGCCACCTTTGACTGTTTGCAAAGGGCAGGTTAGCTGTGTGATGGTAAGCCTAGATGATTATATCACCTATCAGACAATTTTTAATGCCAGGTCTGCCTGGTGTAACAGCCTGATATCAAAACTCCCAACCACACATTGCCACAGTGCTGCATACCCCCTGAATATCACAGCTTGTCCCTGACAGAGCATTGTGTCATACCAGCTACAACTTTCTCTACACCTTCAGCCTTGTTATTTCTATCCTGAAAGAGCAGTAGCACTACAAGCTACCATCCAGCACACATACGACTCAATTGCATAATGCATAATTGCATGAACTGTGCCCCAAATCACAGAGGCTTTAGCCAATAACCACAACCACTAGTTACAGCTACCAGCTGTTCTAAATGCATATTTGAAACCAGAACTGAATACCCAAAGAAAGAGAATGGGAGAGACACACCAAAGTATATTTTATAGTGTAGTTAAATGCAGCAGTTGTCTGAATACTGATCATGAACATAAAATTTAAACTAGCAGTGAAATAGTTCTCCTACTGAAACTTTAAAATGTCTGTAAAGTGCAACTGAAAAGAGCTACAAAATGAAAATAGGAACTTGGAAATTTGTACAGCTTTAAACATGCCCATGTAGGATGGCACGCAGAACTTCAAAATGAAACATGACCTGAAGGACAATGACAGGACCCAGACAAGACTAAGTATTATCAGTTTATGAATTCATGTCTTGTATATGCAAAGTCATCGAGTCCAGGGTGATAAAAAGAAAATATATGAAGACTGCCCAGAAAGTTTTGTGAGAATTGTTTTGAATTGAAATAACTTGCAGTATCTCTTATTTATTATGTGGATGAGAATTTAAAAAATACTATCTTAAAAAAAACAATAACGTCAATAATGGACATGTTATAAAATGCACTGAAACACACAATGCACCATCAATGTTTGTACAGAATGGGATTGTCTGTGTATGTTTTGAATGTTTGTATTTTGTGAACTCATTTTTTTACTTTAGATGTTCACAATGAGGTATTGTTTTATATTATATTATTAAATATATGAACCACTACAATGGAAAATCAATTAAATAAAATAAGTAACACTGTAGGGAATGCTTACTTTCACAATTGGGTAACTGTGTTTTCATTTTGCTTTAGGAAATTTATGAACAGCAGGTGGCAAAAGCACACCGTTTCTGAGGCTTTCCAAGCTGCCTAAGGACATTTCCTCCTTCCAGTTACAGAGTGCTATGCGTATGTACACAGAAATTCAAGCCTCTTTTTCTTTAGAATTCATCCATCTTTCTACTTACCGGTATGACTTGGATAAAACCAGCTGAAAAGACAGCCCTCTTGACTGCCATCATATTTTTTTCTCATTAGGTTCAAATGGCTCAAATGTGTATTCTTGTTTCTTTTTGATCTTCCAGTGAAGTATTTAATAAATCAGAAGGTAATGGCTCATAGACAAGAAGACCTTGCAGATCGGATATTTTTTGTTTAAAGCTGTCTGCTTGCATGAAACTGTGAGTCATAATGGATGGATGAGTGGAAATGTTTCAGTGCTTTGTCACGACATATGGCTTCAGTGTATGTGCTCATTTTTGTTGCGTTTTAAGTCTAAGACACAAGATTTCTGCCTGACTCAGATAATCAATAAAATCCAAACAACACAAATGACACCCACAACCTAATGCAATTAGTGTACGGTTTTACTTCGGTGAGTCATAAGTCTAAATACGACTCTAAATAAAAATGATGTGCTGTTGCTGCACATTCTTTTGAGTTTTTATTTTGGTCTTAAAACCACATAAATTAGTTTAACAGCAAAGCAGAAGGCAAAGTGGCATGCATTCTGTAAACATTTTTTCAACTGTTTATAAATGGCAGCTTATAACTCAACGTAAAGCTGTTTATGGAAACCACACTTCTGAAGAAAAGGTTTAAACCTGATGTTGCTCTAACAGAAAGTGAGCTTAAAAATGAGAATCAGTATGCATGTTAGGCTTTAGATACCTGAAGTTAAAGACACTTTAAAATGAAACAGAAGCTGGAAAAACTGAAATTAGCATACAAATATAAAATCATGGGGGAATTTTTAATTAGTGAAGTGTGTTATTTTTGACAAGTTATCTCTCCGGAAGGTTGTAACAAAAGAATATGTTAATCCGTAGCACCCTTCAAAAGCGGATATGCATTAGAATAAATAAGAAATAACAACAAAATAAATAACAAGAAACAGAATGCAAGAGATACATCCATCTGTTTCCTGAACCTGCTTATCCCAGCAGGCCTTAGGCAGAAAACATCAACCAACCCTGGGCAGAGCACCAGTCCATCACAGGACATACTGGGTCACACTTGGTCACACTTGACCATTTTTGTGTCACCGTCTGTTTCAATTATGGAAGAAAACCTGAAGAAAAACCCACAGAGACACACAGGGAATGCACAAACTCCAGCCAACAGTGGGAACTCATGTCACAAAGTAGAATTCAGAGGCTACTCAAATTAAGTTGAAAAAACTTAAGATGAAAAACATGATGTCTAAGATATTTGAAGTCAATGAAATATGTTGAACTGTTTGGTAATTTATTATAGTTATTGAAATTTAGGAGCACACAACCATCCACAAATCTGTTGTGATGGATGGCGGGCAGGGACTGCCAAAATGGACTCCCTTCCCGTGCCTGGTCAGATGGCTCAGGTGGCAGACAGACAAAGAAAGTGGCAGGAGGCTCCCTCCCTACATAAGGCTTTAGTTTAAATGGAGGAGCATTACCAAGCCAGTGGGGCAGCTTAAAGGAAGGACACGGGGATTATTTAAGATTCATGCTCTCCCAGACCGGGAAGGTGGCAATAACCCAGGAGGCAAGTACACTAATGGACATCCACAGGGCAGTTGTAGTGCCTGTTGGAATCCCTGGATTCCATCAGAGGTTGCTCTTCGGAGCTGTGTTCTGTGGTTCCTGGAATTTTTGACTGACCCAAAAGTAATTCCATCAGCCTATGCCCAGGCACCCAGGTTCAAGATAAAAGGAACCGCTCTGACACATCCACGTGAGTCAGAGTCGGGAGGAAGGAGGACAAAGCTAACCTGGAGGTGTGGAGAAGGCGGAAGAGAGAAATAAAAGATGAATTGTGTGTGTTTTGAAGAGGCCTTGTACAGGTATTTCTATGAATAAATCCCTTATTTGAATCCAGGACTTTTTATTTCAGGGTCACCAGGATGCTGAAGCCTATCCCAGCAGTGATGGACACAAGCCAGCATAGAGCAGCTCGCAGACTCACACATACATACACCAGGACTGGTTCACGTTAAAATTGCCAACTAGCCTGACCAGTATGCCTTTGAGGATGTTGGAATTTAAACTTAAATACAAGTAGAGCCTGCAAACTTAATGGAGACAACTTTCAGAATTTGAACCCAGCAATCTGTGTCCATGATGCAAAACACTTTATCACAATGCTGCCCCAGCACATGGCAAAAGTAATACATTTGTTTGAAATTAAAAGAAAGAATTGATATTGTAGGTAAAGGCAACTCCCAAATAAACTATAACCAGTCAATCTACTAGCATGCACAAAATATGTTGATTCTAGAGTCATATGTAGAGTAGCTGTCAGCTAATTCCAAAGAATTACCCAGGACAGGCAACGTGGACCCAAAATAGTGATGGTGTTATTTAGGAAAAGCTATTGCTTCTTCCAGAATTTATTGTTCTTGTGTAACTGCTGACTGGTTCCTGTGAACTGCAGATATTGCTGGCAGCTGCCATGTTGACTTAAGGCAAATTAATTTTTCCATGCTGATGTTCACTACGAAAGTATAATGCATTCACTTGTTCTGAGCTCACTCTGCATGAACATGTACATAAAGGTATGATGGAGGATGCAAAGTGAATAAACCACACCAAGCAGTACAGTAGAAAGCTAGCACGCAGGACGAATATAGCATCTGATTATAAGAAGCCCATTAAAACTCTCACATAAAGGAATATTTTTGCCTCACAAGCAGCATTTGAGTTTGACTCAGTGGCACCCTATAGAAATATAACTGACATATGTAATATCTGATTGATACAGAGGTGCCAGACACTCTTATTTCTCATACCTACCCACTAAAACTCTTGCGCAAAGGAATAAATGATAATGATGATGATGATAATGATATACTTTATTAATACCCAAAGGGGAAATTATCTTTTTGCATGACTTTTGGGGGTCAGAGTGTGGGGTCAGCCATTATACAGCACCCTCAGAGCGATTGTCAGGTTAAGAGGCTTGCTCAAGGGTACAATGGAATAGGATCCCTTTTAGCAGTAATGGGATTTCAAATGGCCACCTTACAGATACTAGTACAGATTCTTAGCTGATACTAATAATAATTTTGTGTTGCCTTAGCACATGACCTTTTTGTATTATCTTGACAGCAAAATCTGTTTGACATAAGCATCATGTACCCACCAAACCTCAACACCTGTAAAAAAACAACAGACTTTGTGTTTTGGGATGTGAAACAATACATAAATATCAGAATAAACTGTCAGCTGCAAACTTTTCCAATCCTCCTCTGTCTGACATTTATATCATTTATAATAGTGTGGGGTTAAAGCTGAGCTGCTGTCAGACAAAGCAGAGGCCTGAACAAGTCACCTTTACTTTTTATACAGTACCCTTCACACAAAATGAGACATTACTGCCTTTCCCACCCAGTGAGGCACTACTACTTCATAAAGAATCTGTTGTGATAACTTACATGGCACTGCTAGCAAACCATCTCATCTGCTCAAACTGGGAGACTTCTAATCCATCTACCATGGCACAATGGAGGACCTATAAAAGGTTAAATACTTGTTCACATGAAAGTTAACTTCACAGTATGATGACTAATTCAAAAGGTCTTTTAGTACCTGGTAGACATTTATCAATTATAAATCGGTGATTCTCTGCTAACCTTTTGAGTTTATTAGTATGTCTGAGTCATTACCTCATAGTAAGTCATGTTCTAATTTCTACATTGGTAGGGGATGAGTATGAGTGTATGGGATGGCTGGCATTACCCACTTTGCTTTGCTTTGGTTTTTTGCTTAAGGGGCAGCTGCCAGAGCCCCTTTCACTGACACTTTCCTTCAGCAAAGAGTATATTCTCCTCATGCAGCATCATTTTTGTAATGCAATTTGTGGGTTTCATTTGGTAAGACTGACTAATCACAGACAAATGACTTCTAGAGATGTCTCTGTGGTACATCATTTAAACACTTGGTCAGTGAACAAAGAGCCATAACTCAGCCATTGCTGCTACTGATTTAACAAAATTTAGAACAAGTTGTCAGAAAAAAGGTTGGGCTTATGTGTACCCCCAAAAAAAATAACAATAAAATTTCGACTCTTTCATTTAGTTTTTCATCATTCTTTTCATTTTCATAGTCCTATATGCCCAGATTTAACTTCAGCTCTAAGCAGGGTCTCTACAACACTAAGGGGTAGCTGTAATAAAGACTGGAGCTTTTATACTAGCAAAAGAGGAGCACTGCATGTGAAACCTCAAAGACAAAGTGTAGACAATCTGCTTCCACAAGGTGCAACCAAACTGAGGAAAGAAAAGAGCATCGGGGCAAAGGAAGAAAACATCCATCCATTGTGTGCCAGGGAAAACTAAACTGCAATGAAATGGAACAAAGAGTGGCCTACACCCAGAGTCAGCAAGAATCAAACCATGAGTGCACCTACTTTGATTCTGAGAACCAAAGGCATTGCAAGTATATAACGCCATTACTTCAATATATCTGTTATAAAAAGTGTGGAAGAGTCCCCCATGAAGTTTTCATGCAGGAGGTAGAAGGGCTGGGCTTTCAAAGATCAGCAGCTGGATGCCTGTGATCAGGGGGGGAAAGCCCCAGAAGTCCCACTTAGTGATGGCACTGCTGAGAACCAGAGGTGGGTGATTGTTTTCTCTGAGAAAGTCAATTCTTAGTTTAGGTGTTAGTATATGTCACACATCATCTTAGTTAGATTAATTGTGGATTGTGTTGAAAATGTAAGCAGCTTTTCACTCAATTCTTCTTAATTATGACTCAACTTGATTTGCTTGATTGAATCCAGCAACTTGACTTGCTTAAATGTAATCATTAAAGCTTGAGAAGTGAAGCTTTCTTGAGTCTTGCATACATACAGTATATTTAGTTCCATCTCTTCCAAGAACTATTGACTATAACTGGTGTGACAGATGGCAGAGAAAGAGTTGGGAGTCCACCCCGTACATTGTAAGGCAAACTTAAATAGCAACTGAGTAATTAAAAAAGACTGAGTCCCAAATAGACTGAATGAGGAAAGAAGGTGCAGGCTTTTACAGTTGTTGTACAGGAAGAGGTGGGTCCGTGCAGGGAATGGCGGAAGTGAGGTCAACAGGAGGGAGTGATCTGGACAGGAGGGCGGAAGTTGGCCCTGTCTTAACTGGGCTTCCCTTCCGTTAACTTGTGGAAGAGGGAGAAATGAGGTTAGTGCACTTTATCCACCATCAAGCTAATATCTTACCGTCAGTTAAGCCCTTTGATTGCCCCCCATGTGCACGTGTGTGACACTGAGTAGTTGTGATAAAGCCAACTAATGTTTTGTGGTTATTGGTATTGCTGTAACTGAAAGCAATAAACTACTAGATTTTATCTAAGTTCCTCTTCCAAAATTCAGTATGAAAATTCAGAACAGCATCTCACACACACAGTGGAGTTATGTGCAAACAATCTTTGAATAAATCAGCTTAGCCATTAAAATGTGGGTGCTAGAAATTTCATTACTAGCTAAGAATTACTAGCCATCTCACTGGCTCAAAGAAGAGAACTGTGACAAGAAAGTTTTGAAAACCATTTGGAACAAATGATGTTTCCTCATTAATTCTTTAGATAAGAAATGAGGAAATATTTTTTACAAGTTATGTGACTTTTTATATACCAGAGAAAAAGATCAAAAGAAGCCCACTTAGTTTGAAATTTTGCATTGTTCACTATTTTCCATTGACTGTACATGCATATATCCATCTTCTGCTATCCTTAGGTTATACATACATTGTGTTATTTGGTTTATTGCAGCAAGTGTATTTGTGAGAAAGTGAAAATTGATTTATGTGTGCAGAGCTCATTGGAATCAGAGGTCATGCATAATGTGTATCACAATGAAGGAAAGCATATCTGACTAATCTATAATAACTCGCTGCAATGAAACCTTGACATCTATAAAATCATTGAAAAAAGAAAAAATCTTTATCTGAGTGAGTGTTTTTCCTGATAATCTGGCTTTGTGTTAAGTAGGTATTTAGCACTTAATTGTACTGGTTTGAGAGCGCTGGAATTATCCAATAATGGACTTCTGCCTCATCCAGGGTTACTTCCTGCCTTAAGTGCAGTGTTGCTGGGATTGTGTCTGGCACCTGCAACGATGAAATGGATTAATTGGATACAAAAGTGATACATTAGATCTTAATTAGCAGTAGTAGAGGTTGAAGAAGTTTAATCACAGCACTATTATAATTTAACACTTGCTTTCTAATATTAAGTGGAGTTAAATAAATGAAACAGCAACTGCCACATCATTCCGGAGCACCATACTGCAACAGGCCCCTGACATGCAGTGGAAGCAATTCCAGATAAACAGAAAACAAAGCTTTTATCAATTTTACCCACTTTGGTTTTATATAATAAAATTACATATACATTACAGGAAGATGATATCAGCTGATCATTTTAAAAGGAAAGCCAATTTAATAAGAGCTTAAGAGAACAGTAAAACCTTTACTAAAATGATTTAGCATTCCCACAGTATCTGCAGAAATCAAATTTAATTCTTGAATACCTGATAGCACCTTCTTCCCTCTGGATTCAGGAAACTGTGAAGGCAGAGCCCTGAATTTTCTCATAAACCACAGAAAGATGAAAATGCACACAATCTCTTTTAAATTCTCACATTTATTATATGTTAAATAAAAAATACTGGATGACTTCACCTTTCTTATCATATGGACCAGTCATCATATGTACCAGGTCCAGTGGTGACAGTAAGCCATTTTTGTTTCTGCTAATTTTAAGGCTTTTATATTCTTTTAAGACAAACTTTCTGTACAAAGTCTTTATGATTCCTATTCCTTCCTATTACAGTCTAGTAGCAGGAACTAGCAAAAAAATTATAAAGATTTGTAATCCTTTTTTCTGCAAACATTTCAGGTTCTAACATGTACTGTAAAATAAAACAATGCAACAGCAAATGATGCATATGATGTTACCTTTGATAAGAATACAGCATAACTTCATAATTTTTATTTTACTTTCTGTAGTAACCACTATATCAAGGCATTATACATACGGAGAATGTGTTTGATTCGCAGAGATGTCCAGGGTATGTCAAAGGACCCTGATTGAGTGATAGTCGGCCTTGTAATTGCCTTATGGCTCAGCATTCAGAACTTGATACTGACATTGTGCCCACAACTGCTGAGACAGTCTGTAGTTCCCCACAACCTTAAAATGAAATAAGCAGATTTGAACTTGGAGAGACCAAGTGTAGCAGTGCAACTATTTACACAGAGTTTCATTTACACTGACAGATAAAGTCAGCCAGGGCCTCTGGTTGATATTTTGAATGACTGGGTTGCACATTTCAATTTGTCCGCCATCTTCTTTTTCTTTTATCTTCAGTTCTAGTAATTTCTTAAGACCACTGCTGTTTGTTTACAGCCTAATCTTTCTTTATTTCTTCTATATCTCTATCTGTCCACTATCCCTTCCACCAAAGGCCCTGTATCAGTTCTTTCTTCTTTATTATTTTCCTCTTTATTGTCCACTGTTTCTGTCATTTCTGTTTAGACTAAAGACTTTTGTGATTATAAAAGAGTCACCCACAGTGTTTTAGAATGTCTGCTTGTCTTCCAAAGCCCATAACAATGTGTTTTTACAACTGCAGATCATTCATACAGCATTCCTTACTCCTTGAAGTCGACCCAAACTTGGCCAGGTGTCTGATCCGTTGTGTTATTCCTGTTCACTGGAGGTTCCTGGTGCTTTCATTCATGCATTTCCAGGAGTGTCCAAGCACCTCTGCTTTCTGGTGTGCAGTTGCCTATTTGCTTTCCTGTATACTAAACAGTAAAATTTCCTTTTTTTCTTCAGTCTTTCTCCTTGCTGGTGGTTGTTCAGTTTCTTTTAATTATTATCAAAAGGGAGTCTTCTTATTTGGTGCTATAACTTCTAAAATCATTGCTGAGTCCAGCTGGAAATCCCCAGAGCTGATGACTGTTCAACACTGTTGTTTCATTTTTTAAGTTAACCCATTTTGAAATGGCCACAGATATAAAAAATAATACTTCTTCATAGAAAAAATAATACTTCTAAATCTATTAACCTATGGGTAGGGGTAGCTGATGCCTTAAAATTATATACAACCTGGCTCTTATGCTCTTATTCAATTATTACTATTAGTCTGCTTTTTCCTATTTTTATTTTTTAGCACCTTTCCATTGATTCAGTGGTCTTAAATTTTCTAATCGGAAATTGAGAGTGCTGAGTTTAGTTGGGTTGATGATAGGGATTAGGGGAGTTGTTTTTTTGTTAATTTTGCATTGTGATGAGAATTTCATCTTGGGGCTAAGAGAGAGGTGGAGTATATATGTATTTACTGGTTGGTATGGGATTTAATTACAATGGTATTACTTTTGTTATTTGAAACTGTTTGGCTACTGATTTTTATTAAAAATAAAAAATAAATAAAAATGTAATCACACAGAGTCAGAGGTTGACACACAGGTCAGTTTTACATCTAGGAGGCTTCCGTTACTACGTACATGAAAACCACTGCTTTAGAAATCCAAAATGTGTTCAAGTACTTAAATGTATCAACAGTGTGACAGCTTTTCACTTATCCTTTCAAACGCAATTGAGAGTTCTCTTTCAACATGTGCTTGGAGGTTCTTGTCGCTTATGTGTTTAAGCCATTCAATCAACAGGCAGCTTAGAACTGATACAAAGACCTTCTATTGACAGTAGGCCTATAGCCCGAGGATGAATTGCAGCTGCCATGTGCCCAGGAGTCACAACAGAAAAGTAAAGCGCTGGCTGCATTGTGTATTTAATTATAGGATTATAGGAGCCCAGAATTGATAAGAATTAGGAAACAGCAGGCCATCTTGAGTCAAAGGGTTAGCTCAGTCCTTCAGCTGCCTTTTCCATAAAACTTTAAGGTGCTCTAAAGTTACCTGCAGATGAATTGACTTTGACATTCAAATTTCTCTGGTGAGCCCTGGACTATTATAGCCCACATAATCATCCATCCATTATCCAACCCGCTATATCCTAACACAGCGTCACAGGGAGCTAATCCCAGCCAACACAGGGGTGCAAGGCAGGAACAAATCCCCGGGCAGGGTGCCAGCCCACCGCAGGGCACACACACACCCATACACCAAGCAGAATTTAGGACCGCCAAAGCACCAAACCTGCAAGTCTTTGGACTATAGGAGGAAACCAAAGTACCCAGAGGAAACCCACGCAGACACGGGGAGAACATGCAAACTCCATACACGGAGGACCCGGGAAGTGAACCCAGGTCTCCTAACTGTGAGGCAGCAGCGCTACCACTGCGTCGCCCCCATGTAATCAATCATATTTAAATTATCCCACTTACCAGAACGAGTTATATTATACATTAATCATTAATAATTTTGTCACAATGCTGCTTTAAATGATCCTTAAATATTTAACACTGGAAATCTTATGACCTCTATCACTTTTTCCTGTAAATGCAAATTAGAAAAAATGCTGAAGTTGTCACTGATGTTATAATTTTATCTTTTAAACATTTCAGATATCTTTATCTGGCCTCATTAGCTGGCAAATGTTTGGCACTGGGCAACCTATGATCAGGTTATTTACTTAGGAGCCATCCATCCATTTTCCCACCCGCTGAATTCAAACACAGGGTCACAGGGGTCTGCTGGAGCCAATCCCAGCCAACACAGGGCACAAGGCAGGAATCCAATCCCGGGCAGGGTGCCAAACCACCGCAGGACACACACAAACCAAGGCCAATTTAGAATCGCCAATCCACCTAACCTGCATGTCTTTGGACTATGGGAGGAAACCCACGCAGGGAGGACCCAGGAAGTGAACCCAGGTCTCCTAACTGCAGCAGCGCTACCACTGCGCCACCGTGCCGCCCCTTAGGAGCCATCCATATCTGTGAATGTAATAAAGAGCCTTGGACTAGAATGTGCCTTGTGAATATAATGTTGAGGGGAAAGTAATAAGAAGAAATCGTCTGGCCTGTAAAGTGTGGAAGTTTATTTTTCTGTGCTATTATGTAAGCAGTCAGTGTGTGCAAGGATCAGGAAATCAAGCATACAATTGAAACAATGAAGGCCAGCTGTTGTGCACAATGGCTTTAGCAATAGTGATCATTATTATCTGTCCATCTATTAATTTTCCAGATCTGCACCATATTATTGGGCAACTATTCTTAACTAGCAAAAAGCCTGTTTACTAAAATGGGCACAACGGTTCAACGCTAGAGTAGCAAGAGAATGGAAGCAAAAATTGGAAAAGTGAATCTATATCTTATCGTGATATTAGGATTGCAGAATATGCTGTTTCTATCAGAAGCAGAAACATTTGATAGAACAGAAATTGTGCCCATGTTATTGGAAGTGAAAATGTGCTAAGTGTATTTAATTTTGCTTATTTTGCAAATTGGGATTATATGAAGCTGAATCTGTAGTCATTAGTATAGAAACTAAAGATTTCTTTGTATACTGTGTTTTTTTGTAAACTGTTTTCTTTCTCCATTTGCTGGATGTAATGCACCAGCACAATGGCAAATCATATGATTAGTCCTAAAACAACATGGGTGAAAACCTGATGGAGACATAATCCTGGAACCCATTGATGCAAATGCTTAGGTGCTATTGATTGAGCTAATGTTTTCTATAACATTTTTTAGAATATATGGAGCCTGGTCATTAACTGTTGGATGAATTTGTCTGTTGGAATGGGCTGTAGAATTACTTTTTCCTTTTGACAACACAGTAAAAATCCCCTATCTGGCCGACATTCCCCAGCGCAATGCTTAGCACAGCAAAGTACACAGATGCTATGTAATAGTTCACAACTATCACTGATAACAATTGATTCATCAGTGGGAACATTCTTGGAAATGCTAGTTTTTACATTCCTCTTCCTTTGAACGTCTTGCTGTGTCTGCTCATTGTCTTTTTCTCAATCCTCCCTTTGTTTTTTTAACTCTGTTCTCATGTTCTAAATTTGTCATTCAAAGAAGACTTCATTTTTGTTTTTTTTTAATTTTCAAGGAGAATAAATCAAAGTAACTACTTTTTAAAGGATATTCGTGTGGACGTTGGGTACCATAAGCAATGGTGACACATGGGTTATGCCCAGGCAGAGTAGGGTGCTGGATGGTTTAGTATGTTACCCTGACCATAGACAAATGGACTATTTGTTTGTTTTATATGAGACCCATCTCAGATGGGTCGAAATCTAAATTATCAGCCTGCAGTGCACCATGTAATGCATATGTCTCTGTCAAATGCCATTTGGTAGGGGATTCATAGAAGAAGTGGTAATATTTGTGATGCACAATCTACTGGAATGTCAATTGCAATGCATTTTACTACAAAAATGTTTGTGACATGTCATCCTTTAGACACACACACAGACAGATACAGTGGTGTGAAAAACTATTTGCCCCCTTCCTGATTTCTTATTCTTTTGCATGTTTGTCACACAAAATGTTTCTGATCATCAAACACATTTAACCATTAGTCAAATATAACACAAGTAAACACAAAATGCAGATTTTAAATGATGGTTTTTATTATTTAGGGAGAAAAAAAAATCCAAACATACATGGCCCTGTGTGAAAAAACAATTGCCCCCTGAACCTAATAACTGGTTGGGCCACCCTTAGCAGCAATAACTGCAATCAAGCGTTTGCGATAACTTGCATTGAGTCTTTTACAGCACTCTGGAGGGATTTTGGCCCACTCATCTTTGCAGAATTGTTGTAATTCAGCTTTATTTGAGGGTTTTCTAGCATGAACCGCCTTTTTAAGGTCATGCCATAGCATCTCAATTGGATTCAGGTCAGGACTTTGACTAGGCCACTCCAAAGTCTTCATTTTGTTTTTCTTCAGCCATTCAGAGGTGGATTTGCTGGTGTGTTTTGGGTCATTGTCCTGTTGCAGCACCCAAGATCGCTTCAGCTTGAGTTGATGAACAGATGGCCGGACATTCTCCTTCAGGATTTTTGGTAGACAGTAGAATTCATGGTTCCATCTATCACAGCAAGCCTTCCAGGTCCTGAAGCAGCAAAACAACCCCAGACCATCACACTACCACCACCATATTTTACTGTTGGTATGATGTTCTTTTTCTGAAATGCTGTGTTGCTTTTACGCCAGATGTAATGGGACATTTCTCTTCCAAAAAGTTCAACTTTTGTCTCATCAGTCCACAAGGTATTTTCCCAAAAGTCTTGGCAATCATTGAGATGTTTCTTAGCAAAACTGAGACGAGCCCTAATGTTCTTTTGCTTAACAGTGGTTTGCGTCTTGGAAATCTGCCATGCAGGCCGTTTTTGCCCAGTCTCTTTCTTATGGTGGAGTCGTGAATACTGACCTTAATTGAGGCAAGTGAGGCCTGCAGTTCTTTAGACGTTGTCCTGGGGTCTTTTGTGACCTCTTGGATGAGTCGTCTCTGTGCTCTTGGGGTAATTGTGGTCGGCCAGCCACTACTGGGAAGGTTCACCACTGTTCCATATTTTTGCCATTTGTGGATAATGGCTCTCACTGTGGTTCACTGGAGTCCCAAAGCTTTAGAAATGGCTTCATAACCTTTACCAAACTGATAGATCTCAATTACTTCTGTTCTCATTTGTTCCTGAATTTCTTTGGATCTTGGCATGATGTCTAGCTTTTGAGGTGCTTTTGGTCTACTTCTCTGTGTCAGGCAGCTCCTATTTAAGTGATTTCTTGATTGAAACAGGTGTGGCAGTAATCAGGCCTGGGGGTGGCTAAGGAAATTGAACTCAGGTGTGATACACCACAGTTAGGTTACTTTTTAACAAGGGGGCAATTACTTTTTCACACAGGTTTGGATTTTTGTTTCTCCCTAAATAATAAAAACCATCATTTAAAAACTGCATTTTGTGTTTACTTGTGTTATATTTGACTAATGGTTAAATGTGTTTGATGATCAGAAACATTTTGTGTGACAAACATGCAAAAGAATAAGAAATCAGGAAGGGGGCAAATAGTTTTTCACACCACTGTACACAGATACCTGCTTTCATTAAGGTGGATGTGCTCATTATTTCCAGCACACATTTTAATGTTCTTAATCCCCTGTCAATCAGGTAGTATATCTATATATTAGAACATGTAACAGTGAAACAATTAAAAGAAAGCTCCACAGTTGTTTATTGAAAAAATTCCAAGGACAGGCCAGTTGGCCAGAGATTTTCATCTGCATCTTTCAGAATTTCCATTCATTCCACAAGTTTATTCTCCTTAAAATCTTTTGCAGGCTGGAGTTTTCTTTTTTTTTCTCTTCTCTTTGTGTGCTTATTGTATTTTATTATATTCTTATATTCTCAATATTTTGAAATTGTACTAACCAAAATAAAATAGACATTTATAGTATGAACATATGGTATAATGTATGTACTGTATGCTTAGCTCAACATGATTTTTATTTATTGTTTCTTCTATTTTCACTGAACAGAGGTTTGGGATGATAAATTGAGGTGTGCTGTATAGAAATAAAATGAATGAGAGCAGGCCTCATAACTCTAATGTGTTTTATTCAGACTTCAGGCTGTTCGCTGTCTGGGTTTACTCTGAAATATCAAGCATCCTTTCCCTTCCCAAAGACATGCAGGTTTAGCTGACTCTATACTGGTCTTGTAAGACTACGTGTGTGTGTGAGAGACTGTGCCGTGTGATGTTCTGGTGACCCATTCACAATTTGCTGTTAGTTTATACCTGATGGTCCTGATTGGTTTCAGCCGCCCACATCCCTGTAAGTAAGCTAAAAAAATTTTGAGCATTACTTTCAGTCCATCTATCGTCAGCGGAGTGTTTCAAAAGTTGCCATAGCTGCTCCATAGTTCCAGTGTTCTGGTTTTGAGTTAGGCACTGTCTGGTGGGTCTTTCTGTGAGTATGCTCTTAAAACTGATGCTTTGTGATGACTGTCCACTGCAACCGGCAGGTAGGGTTCGTTCATGCTTAGCATCCAAGGCTACCAGAACAGGCTGTGGTTCCCGTCACCCTTAGGTGGATCATACAGGTTTGGCAATGGAAAGGGTCAATAAGTGTTATAAAAGAATTTTTGAAAAAAATAATATTAATAAAATTAGGGTGGCACGGCGGCTCAGTGGTAGCGCTGCTGCCTCGCAGTTAGGAGACCCGGGTTCGCTTCCTGGGTCCTCCCTGTGTGGAGTTTGCATGTTCTCCCCGTGTCTGCGTGGGTTTCCTCCGGGCGCTCCGGTTTCCTCCCACAATCCAAAGACATGCAGGTTAGGTGGATTGGCGATTCTAAATTGGCTTTGGTGTGTGCTTGGTGTGTGGGTGTGTTTGTGTGTGTCCTGCGGTGGGTTGGCACCCTGCCCAGGATTGGTTCCTGCCTTGTGCCCTGTGTTGGCTGGGATTGGCTCCAGCAGACCCTCGTGACCCTATTCGGATTCAGCGGGTTAGACAATGGATGGATGGATAATATTAATAAAATTATTTAAACAATTAAGAATTTTAATCATTATCCATGCTGTTGTTACCAATGTTATATAACTCCACTTAACTGAAGTTTAACTGTCATTATCTTTCAGTCACACTGAAATATAAAGGAACTACACACTTGCAGTGAAAGTCAGAAGTAGCTGAGGTATTAGTCCCTGAGAGCAGTAACTGTGCTGATCACACATTAACCAGCAGCTCCTTCCTGCACTTTACATCTAGGGCGTCTGATTTCTTATGCGCATTTATGATATTGGGTCCCACAAGGTACTAGGTTGCTGCAATAAATATAGGTGCTTTTTTAAATTGTAGCTCATAACAGCAAGCATCCTAAAAAAGTTTAGACATCAGGTAGTTGAAGCAGATCTGTAAACTTCAGGAAATCACTGACATTTAGCGTCCCTTTATCCATCATTTGAGCACTCAACTATACATCATATTGAGTGATGACATGGATTTCAATGAAATAATCCAGCTGTGTATATTAATGGCTTCCTGATCTTTGTCTGAGTCTTTAAGTGTATTATCTACCCCAGTGTGAACCGTGAGGAAGGACCTGTTTCAGCATTGCCTATGATTTAGCCATATGTCGTTTAAGGCAGCACTGAGGCTTGCCAAAGCTAATATTTTCTTTTCTTCTGCACATAATAGTCTTGTGCCTCCCGCGTGTTTTTATATAGACTGTATGTTTCTTTTGCCATTTTCAAAATAAAATCTTTTTTGCCCCCAGATGTCATACCTCACTGTTAACAATTAGTGGTCTTTAAGGTAGGATTTGTGCACCATAAAACCCTGGCAGACACAATTCCTTCTGGCTCTTTTTCAGTGGCTTAATGCGCTCTTTCAGCATGGAAAAAAAGGCTTACTGTGGCTCTCAAGCAGTAAAGATTGGTATTTCTCTATAAGCAACCTAAACCAAACATTTCCTTGATTTTCCAATAACAAGTGGAAAACATTTAATCGCTTCAAATTTTTAATTAACCTTGAACACACGTTCAAAGATTGTATTTGAATTAATGTTGAATCCGTCTGTGCTATGGTAACCCAAACTTCAAAATCCTCCATGACAAAGCTTTTGCCAGAAGAAAACCTGAGCTTTCCCCACACCTACAGAATACGCCTACATGTCTGACCACATCTGGCCTGGAAATTTCAGCTTTTAAATAGTAAGAATAACATTTAAAGTGCTTGAGTCCTAACACTCAGGGAGAGCTATTCATACTATAGTATAACTTTGTCTTTCTCACTTTAAATGTGTATTGACATGCCAAACAGAAATAGATTCTGGTAGTTTGCTGCCAAACAAGGTTTCACATCACAGGGTGATACATTTTTACCATCTGAAATAGTCATATAATATTAGAACTGGTAATTTTAGATATGTTATGTCTTAAAATATATTTATGATATTATCATCAGTAACTATCAGTAGTCCTACTTGTTCTTCTGCAGATTAGCAGAGAGCTCAACAGAAGCTTCTAATATTGTCAGCAATGCAGCCACTCTGCCATCTTTGCAGCAAGTATATCAAAGGAAGCACAGAGTGGGGCAAAGTTGATAACCAGAAGCACATCCTTGCCACCTGCTTTCTCCTCAGCTTTGACAACCTGAAAGACTAACAACAACTTCAGGCCTGACTTGGCCCACTGATAGATCAATGTAAAGTTTCTCGGAGTCACTAGCCAACCAAATGATGACCTACTGGATGGCACAACCGTACCATGAAACAATGAAGCCTGAGCATCTGACCTCTTTATTTTTCTGTCTCTTGGCAGATTATTTTAGAACATATTTTACAAAGTTGGGTTTTCGGGATTAAAGGAATAAGCCATTCAAAAATAAAATTTTTAAATGTGTTACATACTCCATGTAATTTGTAGTGAAGACCAAGAAAAACTTTGAATCTCATGCTTTCATGCGGAGCAGAGATTAAAAAAAAATTCCGTTAAAATTTATGTATCTGGTGACCAAAAATTCCAAACAATATCAAAACATCCATAAAAAATCTTACGTTACTTGTGTCACGTAATTCATATATGTAGCCATATGCTGAATGCTTGTAACTTCACAAACACTCGTAATTTTAGTAAAACATTGTTAAATAAGTCACTTCCTGAAAACACTCTTGTGAATTAAAACAGAACACACCCAAATATTTGAATTGAAGACCCATCCCCATTTATTCACTGGTCATAATATCAGCCCATTAATTAACAGGCAAAGTTTCTGTTCCACATGATGCTAACACTGCAAGGTTTACTGAGAAACATGTACAAGTAAAGATGAACCATTAAAGAAAAGCAAGTGAAACTTTATAGGAAGAGAAAATGCCCTGGACTTGTCCATATCCGAGATGCTTCAACAAACAGAAGGTCAATTTATCCCTGCGGTTTCAAAGCCTGCTGCTAAAGAATTCAAAGGTTCTCTATTTGTAGATATGAATGTAAATATAACCAGGAGAAACAGATCTAAAATCCAAATCTTTGGGTGTGTCTAAGCGCGTTCCACTTTAATTCACAAGGGTGTTTTCGTTTTTCGAAAATATTTCCTGGGATGTTGGGACCATATACTGTAACTGGATGAACTCGCATGTGGATTATGTAACATGACTAATGTGAGATTTTTTTATTGACATTTTGATATTATTTGCTGTTGTCCAGTATACCTTATCGATCCTAGCTTTTATGATACATGAGATTAAACATTTTCAAGCAGTACATACTACATGGAATAAATAACATATCACAAAAAGTCATTTTTAGGAAGTATTTCTTAACATTCGATAACTACTTCATCCCATACATAACCACGTATAAAGAAGCAAACCAGAGTGTAATGTTTGAATGTATAGGATAAAAAAGACGTTTCATATGTGTATTTATTTTTGTGCATTATTTCTTTGACAGATGATTCATGAGACATGACACGTCTTAATCATGATATGTTTCAATATTTTGTCTTTAATTTCTGTCAAAGGGATTGCTGGTAGCTTTGCATTTCAGGCAAGGTTCAAGGGCCTAGTTGTTGGAGATGTCATTTCATAAAAAAAGTCTTATTTAGCAAACCAATTAAGCCTTAAAAGCAGACATAGCAAAATTACTTGAATGACTGTTTATCCAAAAAATGTTTATTATACAATTGCTGATTTTTTTTTGTAATTTGATGTAGAATTAAAGTGAAATTTTCACTTTTTAAAAATCAAAAACTGCTTGCATTCTGATGAAACATACACACAAACAAACAGCATTAATAACCTGTACTCAAAGAGAAAGCTCTTTAATAGAAAGTCTATAAAATATGCATAACAAATGCTGCAAGTCATCTTTTAAAGAGTCTGTTTACTACCACCACTGTGCACTACCATCATCCCCACATGTCTCATTTTACGCCGTTCACTGACTTGGCAGAAGCGAGCTTTCTGAAGATGGTGATGAATTTCTTCCTTTGCGGATTCTATGACATGGACCTCACAGTGAAGATCTTTGTGAAGAAGAGCACTGTAATGGTTTGACAATATGCTTGATGACCAGGCCATGTCTGCAAGGAAACACAGCAGTATCACTCAAGGTAATGTCTTGGTGGGATATAGTATGTCAGAGGAAATGACTGACATTGAAGGGTCACTATTTAGTTACGGTGAATAAGAATTAGAAATACGGTTACTAAAGCTGGTAAATTGGAACATCATACTGCATTTGTTGTTCATATTACTGTGACTGGCTTCATATTAAATTAGACAGTGTGAGGATTAAAAATACAGCACAGCCTCATGTTGCTTTGGATTACACATCCGCAAGGGTTTAATTTTACCACTGACATTTTGAGAGAGTACTTCAAAATGCCAGAATCATTTCAAGAAAACTTGTTTAAAGGTTAGCATACAAGTGGTATAAATAGTGACATCTGTAAAAATGCAAAATGTACCAGAACACACAATACTGTGTTAAGTGTAGCATAACATACAGAAATTTGTCACATGTGGTATTACTTTCTGAGAACTGTGTTTTTATTTTCCTGTTTGACTTTGCAGCTTAATAAATTATGTGTCTTCAAGGACTGCTTCAGAATTTAATGTCAGATGTCAAGATGAGGTTCTGTCTGTCCCAAGTAACTCTGAACAGAATAAGTTGGTACAGAAAGTTAATAGATAGGTCAGTCCAGACAGGTGGATTGTAAAGATTAAGGCCACAGGTTCAACTTCCACCACTGACTAATTACACAACCCTAAGGCACTCGATTTAATTCTTTATTATAGAATCCTGTTCATAAAATGTGCTACACAGATCACATCTATATAAATCAATGCATTCTTGTAATGCTCAGACTCAAAAAATTCACATCAAAAAAAGTTTGTGCCGATTCATACAAAGTGCATTGACATTCAATTTGAATTATTTTCATAAATTAGTTAGCAGTGGTGGACAACTGCAATACTGGAGGAATACAATGGCTGCTGGTTTTCTTCTTTTGTTACAAATTTGTGCACTTAACTATTTTCTTCATTTTACCTTATTTTTTAAGACTTAGTCCTCTGAATTGAGCACCCAAAACAGAATGATATAAAGTAAGCCAACAGATGATCAGCTATTGAACAGTCGGGCCTTATACTGCAACCAATTTCACTTCAACCAGTTTCTTAATTAGAAACCAATTCCTGTTAATTAAACCCATTATTTAATTCCTTAGCTTGTTGCTGCTCTCATTCTGACACAACAGGAATTTCCAAAACTATTAATTTTCTTTTTTCTAATAGCACTGTCAAATCATTTTGTGGACCTGAGCAGATCAAAATTACTGAGTCCTTCACCTTTCTTTATTTTCAGATACTGTATAATGGTCACTAGATAGCCCGTCACATGTTGGCTCGTTTTGTATCTATTATTATTTGGCTACTAATTAGGATAAAAAAACAGTTAAGAGGTCTGAGTCATAAATAGCAATTCATTTAAAAAAAAGTTAATTAGCAGCAAAAACTAGCCACTAGTTAACATAAGGGTAAGAATGAAACCTGAAGCCCCTGCATTTCTCTAGGATCGGAGCTGGAAACCTCTAAGCTACAGATTAGTTCTTTTAATATTCTGCACTGCAAATGTATAGTCATAATTTGACATCTTTTACAGTTAAACCCCCATTATACCTTCAAAGAAGTAACAATTATAGTCCTTACAAGTGCTAAATTTAGGCATTTTTTATAATTACTTGCTTTAAAAATAAAGCAATTATTTGCTAATCTAAAAATGCTCTTGAAGTTTGAACAAGGTCATACAGAGCTAAAATTCAAGCATTTATTATATGCAAAAAATTACATAATGTATTTGTATGCTTAACATCAACTTTAAAGATAAGTCTGCCACACCTTTGGGCAGCTCACATTCAGAAATAAAGAGTAGCAGTTTTAATCAAGTTAAGCTCTTCATAAATGATTTTAATTTGGCACTTTATTTTCATTTATCAGCATCAATTAGAGGCAGTATGCTGGCCCAGTGGATAGATCTGTCTCACAGCACCAGGGGCCAAAAGCAAATTCCCAAACTTACTACAGCAGAATTGAGTTTGTACCCTCTTGTCAAGTCTCTGAGGATTTTCTATACATTCTTAAGTTACCTGATGCTTTTAAACAAGTCCCATACGAACGAATATGCTTGTGTGTGAGAGTATTCCCCTTTGGCAGCCTAGTGCCCAAAGCCTCTGGGAGAGGTGCAGGCTCTTCATGACTTTTTACTGAACAAATTGGCTCAGAAAGTGGACAGATGGATTCTACATTGTTTTGTCTAATATTTGGTACATTTGTATCTAGGTAAACATCATAAGGAAAAACAACAACAACAATTTATTTCTTTCATAGCCCAAAATCACACAAGGAGCGCTGCAATTGGGTATAACAGGCCCTATTTGTCAGCTCCCAGCCTTGACTCCCTAAAAAGACAAGAAAAATCTCCCAAAAAAAGGCAGAAAATGGAAGACATTTTGGGCAGTATAGAGAGAGACCCCTTTTCAGGTAATTTGGGCATGCAATGGGTGTCAAAGAATGGGGTAAATACAATATACAAAACAAAACACAAGCAGTTCTCTTCACAGAGCTAGATGGCTAATCTATTATTGCCACCTCAGGAATACAACCGTACTAACTACAAAGCAAAATTCAAGAATAGATTATACCACTCACTAAATGCAGAACTATCACATATGAGGATACAAATTAGTTCAGAGTCCTGGAGACCACTGCCGACAAGCTGCCTCCCCAATACTGGCCATTCTACAGCTGAGTCAGTGCTGGGCCAGCCATTCAGGTAGAAGGTTCTACCCGATGATTCCAGTGCTCCTTTATCAGACATGAATTTTTCATAGGCAGGAAAACAACTTGGCAGTAAAGCAGTGGCACAAAATGTGACATGTAATTACCAAAAAGAGAAACAGAATAAGTTAGCGTTTGTAACAGTTTATAAATATCATATTACTTATATTTTAACACTAATGACTAACCACATACAGTGGTGTGAAAAACTATTTGCCCCCTTCTTGATTTCTTATTCTTTTGCATGTTTGTCACACAAAATGTTTCTGATCATCAAACACATTTAACCATTAGTCAAATATAACACAAGTAAACACAAAATGCAGTTTTTAAATGATGGTTTTATTATTTAGGGAGAAAAAATCCAAACCTACATGGCCCTGTGTAAAAAAGTAGTTGCCCCCTGAACCTAATAACTGGTTGGGCCACCCTTAGCAGCAATAACTGCAATCAAGCGTTTGCGATAACTTGCAATGAGTCTTTTACAGCTCTGGAGGAATTTTGGCCCACTCATCTTTGCAGAATTGTTGTAATTCAGCTTTATTTGAGGGTTTTCTAGCATGAACTGCCTTTTTAAGGTTATGCCATAGCATCTCAATTGGATTCAGGTCAGGACTTTGACTAGGCCACTCCAAAGTCTTCATTTTGTTTTTCTTCAGCCATTCAGAGGTGGATTTGCTGATGTGTTTTGGGTCATTGTCCTGTTGCAGCACCCAAGATCGCTTCAGCTTGAGTTGACGAACAGATGGCGGACATTCTCCTTCAGGATTTTTTGGTAGACAGTAGAATTCATGGTTCCATCTATCACAGCAAGCCTTCCAGGTCCTGAAGCAGCAAAACAACCCCAGACCATCACACTACCACCACCATATTGTACTGTTGGTATGATGTTCTTTTTCTGAAATGCTGTGTTTCTTTTACGCCAGATGTAACGGGACATTTGCCTTCCAAAAAGTTCAATTTTTGTCTCATCAGTCCACAAGGTATTTTCCCAAAAGTCTTGGCAATCATTTAGATGTTTCTTAGGAAAATTGAGACAAGCCCTAATGTTCTTTTTGCTTAACAGTGGTTTGTGTCTTGGAAATCTGCCATGCAGGCCGTTTTTGCCCAGTCTCTTTCTTATGGTGGAGTCGTGAACACTGACCTTAATTGAGGCAAGTGAGGTCTGCAGTTCTTTAGACGTTGTACTGGGGTCTTTTGTGACCTCTCGGATGAGTCGTCTCTGCGCTCTTGGAGTAATTTTGGTCGGCCGGCCACTACTGGGAAGGTTCACCGCTGTTCCATGTTTTTGTCATTTGTGGATAATGGCTCTCACTGTGGTTCGCTGGAGTCCCAAAGCTTTAGAAATGGCTTTATAACCTTTACCAGACTGATAGATCTCAATTACTTCTGTTCTCATTTGTTCCTGAGTTTCTTTGGATCTTGGCATGATGTCTAGCTTTTGAGGTGCTTTTGGTCTACTTCTCTGTGTCAGGCAGCTCCTATTTAAGTGATTTCTTGATTGAAACAGGTGTGGCAGTAATCAGGCCTGGGGGTGGCTACGGAAATTGAACTCAGGTGTGATACACCACAGTTAGGTTATTTTTTAACAAGGGGGCAATTACTTTTTCACACAGGGCCATGTAGGTTTGGATTTTTTTTCTCCCTAAATTTAAAAACTGCATTTTGTGTTTACTTGTGTTATATTTGACTAATGGTTAAATGTGTTTGATGATCAGAAACATTTTGTGTGACAAACATGCAAAAGAATAAGAAATCAGGGGGGCAAATGGTTTTTCACACCACTGTAGGTGCAGTATGCACAGCTAATCAGCAGCTCTACTCAGGGTATGCTAAACTGAAACAGTGAATCTTCAGCTAGGATTTAAAAGCTGAGAGTGAAGGGGTATCTCTGATAGTAGCAGGCAGACCATTCCACAGCTTCGGGGCCCATTAACTAAAAGCTTGAACTCCCACTGTCATTTTATTAATCTTTAGAATCATAAGCAGACCAGCATCTTGAGATCTTAATGTGTGTTCTGGTTTGTAAGTAATGATAAGTTCATATAAGTAAAGCAGACCTTGCCCATTTAAGGTTTTATATAAAAGGAGGATTTTGAAATCTGCCTAAACTTAACAGGAGTTATGTGTTGATATTTTCTTATTCTTGTAATAATTCTTGCTGCAGCATTTTGAATTAACTGAAAGCTGTATAAAAAACAATTTGAGTATCCAGTGAAAACTGCATTGCATTAGTCAGTCCTACTAGAAATTAATGCATGAAATAATTTCTCCATGTCCTGCATTTTTAGAAAACACCTTAATTTCTCAACATTTTTAAGATGGAGGAGTGTGGAGTTTGTGTGCTCTATGTTATGTGCTTTTTAAATGACATGCTAGTGTCAAAGATAACATGTGGATTGCAGGCTAATTTAGTAAAACAAATGGTGACTCCAACTGAGTTAAATAATGTCAAAATATTGTTTTGATCAACATTATTACCTCCAATAATTATCATTTCTGTGTTATCTATGGTTTAATACAAGTAGTTCTCATCCATCCACTCCTTTAACTCACTAATACATCAAATAAAGGACAGCATCAGAGATATGTCATTTTGTGTAAAAGAAAGGTATAATTGGGTGTCTTCTGCATACAGTATATGTGAAAAGCAATGTTATGTTTTCTAATTATACTTATCAATGGAAGCACATCAAGTGAAAACACTAAAGGACACCATTTCTCAATTCTGTGTATAATAATGGAGTACTGTCAGCACATTTCTGTACATATTGGAATCAGTTTGATTTCTGTACTATGTTTTGTTTTTGTACTAGTGTGGAAGCTAGACTGAAATTTCTCAAATAAATTGTGATGCATAAGGTGTGACTGAAGCTGATTGGTGACTACTTTTTCAAGTATTTTAGAGGGAAAAGGTAAAGTTTATATGGGTCTATAATTATTAAGTATTTGTGGGTCTAGGCCTGACCATTTTAAAGTAATGGTTTGATGACTGACACTTTTAGTGCATCAGGTACTGTGCCATACAATAATGAACTATTGATAATGCTTACTAGTTTTGTTGGCACTGAGAAATTAAAGTTAAGACTTAAGATTAAAATTTCTATAGTGTTGAATGAAAGGCGAGATGGTTTTGCCAAGCTAGTATGATCTTATATTTAAAGAAGTTCAAAAAAAGTGTACTGCTAATGTCTGTTGGTATTTTGCACTGTAGTTCTGAATTCTGAGTTAAATTAGCCACTGTTCTAAACAGTACACAAGCATTTTTATTATTGCTATCTATTATTTTAGAATAGTAGTCTGGGTGAGTTTTAAAGAGAGCTTTTTGATATTTTTTAACACTGTCAGTTCATGCAGTTTGAAAGACCTACAACTTTGATGTTCTTCATCTGCGCTTCAGTTTTCAGCACTCTAATTTAAGAGCTTCAGTGCTCTCATTAAACCAGGGTGAGTTTCTGTGTGCTTTGATCACATTTGTTTTAAGCGGGCCACTGTGTCGGGATCATCTCTCAATGTCATATCATTTGATGTTAGCTGGTCTAAATTGTTTTAGTTGATGTGTAAATTAAAATCCCCATCAAGACTACATGATCATAATTTATAGCCAGATCAGATGGTTGCCAAATTTAGTCATGAACAATGAATATGGCCCTGATGGTCTGTAGACTAGAACTGCAATTGTCCTGGAATCTGTTTTAATATTTAAAACGAGTGCCCTAAAAGTTGTGAATTTGCCTAAGTTTCTAGAAGCAGTTTGCATTTTACCACAATGAATTATTCAAAGGCCACCTACTTTACCAGTAAGTCTAGATTTATGAAGGAATGTGTAGCCATCTGGTGACATCTTGGCTTGGGGAACAGTATTAGATTTATTAGACCAGATTTCAATGAGGAGACAAAAATCAGATTTTGTACTTAATATAATATTATTTACCAAAACAGCTTTACTTGAAGAGAACCAATGTTGAATAAGCAGAATTTAAAACTGCACAGTTATTTCTGAACTAATTACATATTTTTTGTTTTAATTTGAACTAATTTACTATTACAGGTGCCCCTGGTGGAGGACTTGGTTTTATCTCTTGGTCTAATTATACACCTTATTTTTTTGTTATCAAGTAATTTAAGGTTTGCATCATAACAAATTTATAGGATGTCCCACAGTGGGTATTATGCGTAATAAGTGTTTATGGGTAGTGATTAAATCCATTACAACTTATTTGCTGCACAAGAGTTTCTAAAATACATTTAAATGAAATATAAAAATCATTACAAACTTTTGATGTGATTTTCATGGTAAAGTAAACCAAATATTCCAATGGTTCATCATTTTGTTCTAGTCTAGTTTACAGCTGACTAAACAAGGGACACACTTGCAATGTAACTATGCTATGTTGCTCACTCTTTGTATGTTACCTTCATTTTGTATCTTGCAGATAAAGTGCAAATTTAGTTTGTCTTTAAAATTACGTTACTTAGATGAATAATGGTTGCAGTAAATGAAGCAAACGCAAAATCCACCTTTGTGTTCTGTGTGTCTGTCTGTGTATGCAACCAGTTGCTAGGTCTCTATCATTCCAAAAGATGGCACATCACAAATATTAACATTGCATCGTGCATTACAAATGTTACCAAAGGGGTCTGTGTTCATTTCTTAGGTTTCAACCTGTCTTAGTCGGGTAGCAGCACTAGTAATTTCATAATGCATTCACAAAATTACCAGAAGAACTTCAAAAGTCATTGCCCTCCACTTCAAGTTGTGTTTTTGTAAAACAAATAATTGACATTTACAGTTTATACTGTACAAAAAATATGATAACATTCTTTCTAAAGTTATCATTACTAAACAGGAAATATTCCCCACAGAAATGAAAATGCATGCATTATGTAAGTAGGCATTTTAAAATGCAAAGCCAGCGCAATATGTGCAAGAGCCCATTAATACCATGTCACAGATTAAGTATTTTTGATTACAATAATGGATAAATAAATATGCATGTGATCACAAGTTGTGACCCACCCTGTAGATGCATCAATGCCTGGAGAGTCAGGTCTGGGTCCTGCAGAGTGAGGCTGAGAAAAGAGTGTGCCCTAAGGAAGATAAAGGACATCCTGGTTAGTGGTTTCGGCAATAAAGTCTTGTGTCTTTCATGTGATTTCTCACGGACAAGAAAAGTAGTGCTCTGCTGTTTAGTGAAGGAAGTGGTAAGCCTTTAAGGAGAAGTAGACAAAGGAAATGAGTGTTCAGTGGTTCTTTGTTATTATTATTATTATTATTATTATTATTATTATTATTATCAATATTAATTATTTTTTTTTAAATAAACCTTCACTTAGAGCACAGTTTATTACACAGTTTTGGAGAAAGCCTCATAAAACTGAGGCATTGTTATTTTATCAGAAGAATACTTACTTTTAGTAGTCATGTTGCGGATCATATATAGAGACTGGATAGAGTAAGAAGCAGAAATATCTAGGGACTTGTCCATTGGGTGTACAGTTGTAGATTAGAGTCTGGCTGTAGTGTGAAAATGAATGAGAGGAGGCAGTGAGCAACAGACTCTATTAGGTGGGCATCAACATTCCGGATGATTTGGAGAAGTCAGAAAACAGTTGCTAGGAACACTACCAGTACAAGAAAGTGAATGAGAAGATGAGTAAGAATGAGTCTGAGCTTTTGAAACACATTGAAGAAGACAGAGTAATTGAAGGCCATGGCAAGGATCTTGAGGGTAGTTAGTGGTTTGGCAGTGACATTGTTAAGAACATTGCTTAGGGAAAATCAGAAGCAGGAGAAGTATGAGATATGTTCTAAATTTTAATCCTGGAGAGGCTGAGTTTAAGATGATGGTTGTTCAACCTGAAAGAGATAATAGTTGAAAATCTGATTTTAAAGAATAGAATAAAAAGAGTTAATAAGAATAGCCATGAGAATAACTGGCTACCTTACAGTGAAAAGAATTTTTTGCAGCCCTGACCATGACAAAACATGATACACAGAAGAAAAGTTAGCATTTCTTCCAGTCCAAACCAGTAACAATGATCTCAAATTTATCAATGTGTGAAGGAGATTCCAACTGGTAAGGGAATGAAAGTTAAAATTAAAGAGCTTAAGCTTGGTGTCCATGCAGCCAAAGAAGGTTATCTGTGGCATCAAAGAGACCTCAGAAGGAGGTTTAAATGTGTCATCTTTCCCAGAGATTACTAAGGCTGGTGTCAGGAGGAGAGTTATGTCAAAGGCTCAATAACTGGAGGAAAGAGATGTCAGCACTGAAGAAAAGGCAGATAAAGAGAAGGACTGTCTAACCCTCCAAACATACTAGCATCTGAGAGGAAGATTCAAAGGGAAGGCCGGTTTAAAGTTCTCTATTGCGTGATACTCTATTGTGCATTTCATTTTTACTGTAAATGTTTTGCATATATATTTTAAGCTACTTTGCATTTCCACTGGTCCAGAGAGTCACATTATTTTAGATGAATTAAACAAGCAGGGAGGAGTTTATGAATAGCTGATGAAATAATTAATAAAATAATGACAGAAGAGAAAGTAGCACAATTTAAACATATCATTGTTCAAAGAAAAGCAAGAACCAGGAGTAAGCATGTTCTCCAGTTTTTGGCTGCAGTACACTTGAGAGGAGGTTGTTTGAGAATGGTGATCGTATGAGTCTTTTTGAAGTCTGCAGCCTATACTGAGTGAGGAACTGAAATGTGTAAACATCTAGAGTTATGTTAGTTGAGAGAAGATGCTTCTATTTTCAGCTTGTTCTCTTTGGTTACTGGTTTGGTCCCAGGTCCATTCATTCACCTTATTCTCTATAGAAAGCAACTGGAAAGCACAAACTGTGATTCTGTAAGTATTTCCTCTGATGGGTGTTATAGGAACAGATCTGGCAGCTGGCCTTCTTGAAATTTGTTTGTGCAGCTCAAGGGTGGACTGTACAGTACATTATTACAGTATTTGACTACTCCAAAATGCAAAGAGTAACATTAGTATAGTGTATAAATATCAGATATCAGCTAGAGGAAAACTATCCGAAAGTTGGTTGCAGATATAATATTGTTATGATGGAAAAGAATAAAAAAACTTGACAAGAAGGCTTCCTTGACAGTATCTTAAACAAAATGTCAAATGTTCTCATTTGTTCAGTGGGGATCTTAATACAAGCCAAGGAAGGAATTCATCATGTCCTTTTACAGGTACAATTAGAGCAACTGTGGTTTATTTTCTTGCTTTTGCAAAATTGTCTTTTCCTGTATGGCATCAAGGGATGCCCCCATTGCACACTATATACATTATCAGTATATGCTTGGTCTCTTAATGCTTTATCTTTCATTTCACATGCCAATACCAGCCAGGGTTAAGAATAAGGCAGGCTTAATGTATCATCATGAAAAAATTCAGTGGGCAAAGAAGACATAATGAAATGAGGCCTGAAATGATGTGATTACCTGGCCAGGGTTGGTCCCTGCTTTATCCTTGATGCCGCAGGAATAATCCTGTAATTGGAGGGAGCGGATTCTAACAATGAATGAATAAGTGGGATGGGATGAGATGATTTTAGCTATTTAACAACTCTTGTATATAGTGGCTCATTAAAAAGCTGAGGACTGATGAAAAAGTAATTCATGAGTCATGAAATTCATTTTCTTAGTGGGTCATAGAAAGCGGTTAACAGCACAATCAGCTGGGTAGCTTCTAACTGCACTCATTGGCCAATTACTTAGAAACCTTGTGTGGAAGAGGAAGCCAGTCTGCGTTTATCTTTTTTTTCATATTTTTACTTTCAAACAAGAGGAGAGTTTGCTTGAATTCTAAAGTATGCCACTGCATTAATACTAAAGGCAGCATCTGTCACTTTAGGTTGTGTTCCCTGCCTGGAACAATCAGTAAGGTATACAGAAGACTGGGAATGAAAAGATAATGGATTGGTATTGTTTGGTAGGCATGGTAGCCATTTATGCAGACAATAGCAGTATGAACAGACAGAAGAGCACCTCTAGGATAAGTAAACTAAAGTAAAACAATACTTCTGAGGCCTCAATTTAAACACTAAAACCAAAGGGCACCTCACAGGTTAGATTTAGGGAAAGAGACAGGGATCCCATAGGCTCCCTCCACCATGCTGCAACATGAGCTATTTGTGTTTGATCCTATGGTGCCCAGAAGGCATGGGTCATCAACTCCAATTTGTTTTGGGTTGTTTAATCACCAAGTTCCCCTCATGTTTAAGCCAGTTGGAAAGTGTGTTTTAAGTTTAAATTCTGTCCCTTTACACCTCTTTTCTCTCCTTATTCTACTGTTTTTTGAGTTGCATTCTATGTATGTGTTTTTTTACTTAAGTTTAGGATTGACCGGGGGTTTTAGGATTAGGGTTTGTTTTTGGGACATTTGTCTTAGGTTTAGAGAAAAGATCCTTTGTTATTTCTGATGTTATCTGGTTAGGTTTAGTATTTGTGTTAGGGTTGGTGTTAAAATGAACCAGACTCAATTACTTTGCATACAGTTGTATGGATGCATGGCCCTTGACGTAAGTACTTTGGCTGTAATCGTCATAGTTCTTTTCCTTTTTTGTGATATGTTATTTCTAGGAGAGATACTGTCCCCCAGTTTGGGCTCCAATTGATGACCTGCCTGAGTGGGCTTCAAGTTCATCCTTGGTCCCTCTTCCAGTATTGGCATCACCTCCCCATGTATGTGAGTGATGATATTCGTGTGTATATTAGAGAGGGCTGTCTTTGTTCCAGAACCCTCTACCTATACAGGGTGGTCCAGATCTAATTATCCAAATCCAGATCGTCTGGATGGCTTTGATTTATGTGGGGATGATTCCAGTTCAACGCGAAGACGATTCTTCATGTCGTCAGTTTGCACACTTCTCGATGGTCTGGGATTTTTCAGGTGATTTTCTATGTAATAAACTTAACAAGTTATAGCGTAATGAAAATTGCATAATTAGATCTGGACCACCCTATAGGATTTACTGCTGTCAATAATTTTTGTTATTTTATTTATTATAAGGTAGCCTCATTTTGGCACCTCTGGCCACATTCTACTATAATACAGTATGCAAATACAAAAATATATATAAATAAGTATAATAATAAATTATAAATGTACTTTGTATTTCTATATGTTAACAAAAATCGTAAAATCAGTTCCAGCTTTGAATGCAAACTCCAAATAATAAAAATGGCCATTCTCAGTCACCACTCATTCATTCTCTGAACTAGCTAATTCCATTGAAGCATTATGGGTTCATCCTGACAGCTCTAAGCCTAGGGAAACACTACTACAGAGAATGCTAGTCTATCCCTAGGTATACCCCGGCATATACCAACAGTGACTTATACAGGGCAGATTTATACGGGACCGGTGAACAAAACATCTCTGAGATGTAGGAGGAAACCAGTGCAGACACAAGGAGGGAATGCAAAGTCCATAAAGAAAATAATGAGGCCATAATTTGAACTAAAGTCCTACAAAGTGTGCAGCAGTGATCCTAAGCATTGTGCCAATTTTAATTTTGTTGCTAAAAATTATGACGAAAAATACTCATCAACGCCATTTTTTCTGTGACAAAAATGGAAGAAAAACTAAATAAAAATGTGGCTTTAATGGCGAATACTAACACAAAAGTTTTTAAAATCATTGTTGACAAAAAATAAAACAAAACAAAAATGTTACAAACAGGCAGCTGAACAATGAGTGATGTGAAGCTCTTTGCACATCTCTATCACATGTGGCACGGTCTGTCTACAAATGATGAACATGAATGCAGTAGAACAATTTCAAAAACTTGTATGCATGTTTGAAATTAGCTAACACTAATTTGAGCGCCATCAGGAAATGATCATGTCAGCCAGAATATTGCTTCACTCTGTTCCGCTATATCAGCCAACATGAAAACAGCGATCAGACATAGGGACCAACTTTAATTACAGAGCTGATGAAAATAAAACCCAGTGTAATCCATGTAGAGTAAAGCACGCAGGAAAGAACACCACAAAACTGAAGAGGCATCTAGAGGCACGCCATCCTAAGATTCATGCCAAGGTATGTAATGTTATCTAGCTGACGACATGCCCAAAGCCAATACAGTAACCTCTTTTTCACCCTGCTAACACTAAAGCATCAAGTGTCATTGGGAAATATGTGCTTATTAATGGAAAGAAAAAAGCCATTATGCAGGCACATGTAGGATTTTGTTATTGCTAGTTTTATACTTTTACGAATTAGTTAAAAAACTGATGTGTGCAGCTTTGAGAGCACAATCATATGTGCTTAGCCTCAGATGTAAGTTGTAACTGTTTGACTTGTAGCATCATGAATATTTTTACAGGAAACGAAATGATGCTGCGATTAATCACTTTAATACAGTGTCCTACACAGTCCCGATAAAGGAATGGAAACTTCTCATTTATACTTTGATTATAATGAGTATATCTACATGCATCCATCCATTTTGTAAGTGATTGATACAGTTAAGGGTTGCAAGTGAAACCACCTTGCATGCATCCACTTACATATACAGGCATAGTGGCAGTAACGACAACAGTAGTAGTAATTAAAAATCGAGGCATGTTTCAAACAAAGTGGCTATTTGGCTTGTTGACATCATTGATGAAATGAGCTGCTCCATTTGTTAATACTAACATAACATGTATTTAGGATTTCAGTGCTTGATGTGCTTGAAATGCATCTCCCAATTAACTTGTCATTGCAGAACAGAAATCTGCAAATACTAAATTTGTGTTATTCATTTGGTTTTTGAAAGCAAACTAATGTTTATGAGCACAACCCCTAAAATGTGAAGAACATAGTAAAATCACTTATATCATATATTAGAATGGTACGTTAGTGAATGTGATGCAGTCCCGCAGTTACGATTAATTGTAGATTATATCACATAATAAGATTTCAATTTGTTCAGATGCCTCTCTACTACTGGCCATTCCACAGCTGAGACAGTGCTGTGCCAGCCAGTCTGATGAAAGGACGCTTCTACCCGATGATTCAAGTGCTCCTTTATCAGAGATGACTTTTTGTTAGGCAGGCAAACATCTTGGCATTAGGGCAGTAGCACCAAGTGCCATATTTGAATACCGAGCAGAGAAACAGAGTAGGTGAGGGCTAGTAACAAATTATAACTATCATATTACTTATGTTTTATACATGCAGTATGCATAGCTAATCAGCAGCTCTACTCATGCCAAATATAAGTAGTGAATCTTCAGCCAGGATTTAAAAGCTGAAACTGAAGGGGCATCTCTTATAGTAGCAGGCAAACCATTCCACAGCTTCGGGGCCCTGTAACTAAAAGCTTGAACTCCCACTGTTATTTTATTAATCCTTGGAATCATAAGCAGACTGACATCTTGAGATCTCAATGTGCACTCTGGTTTGTAAGTAATGATAAGTTCAGATAAGTTATCCAGACCTCGGCCATTTAAGGCTTTATATGTTGAAAGCAGCATTTTGAAATCTGCCCTAAACTTAACCGGGAGCCAGGGTAAGGATTTAAGAACTGGAGTTATGTTTTTGTATTTTCCTGTTCTTGTAATAATTCTTGCAGCAGCATTTTGGATTAACTGGAAGCTGTATAAAGAACAATCTGAACAGCCAGTGGATACCACATTGTAGTAGTCAATCCTACTAGAAATTAATGCACAAATTAATTTCTCAGTATCCTGAATTTTTAGAAAATGGCTTAATTTTCCAACATTTTTAAGAAGGAAGAAACATGTTTAGGACAGTTTTATAATGTGCACTTTAAAGGACATGCTAGAGTGAAAGATAACTTGTAAATCGACTAATTTGTGTTGCCATCAGGGAAAAGTAGTGCTTCTTCACAATGAAGAGGAGTATCCTCAAGAATTAAAAGATTTGTTGTTTGGTGAAAGTGAAATCCACATACACGAGTGGCAGAAACGCAAAATGGCTGGCACATATATATATTGTGGCAGAAGGCCAGAGTCCTCCCCCTTGGGTTGGAGCAGTGCCTCTTTTTCCTGCAGGGCTCCATGGGAATTGGAGTTGGGTGCAGCCCTGTTGGGTCCCACAGGCACCACCAGGGGGTGCTGCAGCTGGGACTCCTGAGCCCGTATGGGCAGCGTATTTGCCACACCCGGAAGTGCAGCCGGAAGTTGGCAATCAACTACCTGGAGGACTATAAAAGGGCCCAGCAACCACCACTCAATGACCAGAGTCAGGAGGAGGAGGACTACGCTTGGAGGAGGAGTGGTGGTACCAAGGAAGAGTGTGTTTTGGGTGCTTTATTTGCACTGGGGACTGTGTTGTGCCTGTGGGGATTACGGGGAAGACATGCCCCACAGGTGAAGAAAAATAAAAGTTTATTTATTTCATATGTGCCACCGGAGTCTGTGTCGGGTCAGGTGCCTATATAGAAACTTTGTTACTATATAGGCAAAAGTTTCAAAGGATGAAAATTTAAAATCAGTTATATATATTGTTATTGTTACTGATTTTAAATTTTCATCCTTTGAAACTTTTTCCAATCTTCCCAACTGTTCTCTGAGTCAGAAAATGTCCTCATAATGGCCAGGTTTATGTAGCGATGCTTGACTGAAACTGAACTATTAACAGAAGATGGTTTATATTCATATTTTCATTGAATGGATTTTGATTATTTGCTTTGTAAAAAAAACTTATGTATATTATATTAAAACAGCATTATTTGAGCCAATCATTTCATGTTTGCATACCCATAACATCATAATACAGTTTGGATATTTTACAAATCTGAATAAATCTGAATTTATAAATCTCGCCTATAGTCACAAGTTTTAGGTAAAACCAAAAGAATACTTTTGTGAGTGCAAATGGCCATAAATATATTCCTGAAATACCAGAGAAGAATCATTAGTTTAGAAGATCTAAAACAGCCTGGTGTGGTGGGTTTAAGGTGTGCTTAGGATTCTCCTGGATGCCTTCCACTGAGCATATACTTTGAAATTAGACCTAATGCCAAGACCATTCCCAAACCGGAGTCTTAATGCTGAGAGGTGTTAAAGTTTTAAGGGATCACTTATTTACTTAGTTCATAGATAATTATTCTATGCTATAGCTATTTATTCAAATTAAGTCTGCTCACATTGCTGCATTAAAACCTGCTGTCAAATTAAATCACACAGTTTGCTACAATATGGCAAATGATGCTGTAAGTATTCCAGTTTGCCATGTCACTTTTTTGCTTTAGACTGGTAAAAGGGAACAGAAGAAGCAGGCATTATGTCAGAACAGGTTATTCTGACCTTAAAGCTTCAGCCTAAATAAATAGTGTTGAAAGAAAATAACTCAACTGAGTTTCAGTTTGGAGGAAGGTAAGAAAGGTAACAGCATACTGAACATGGCCTCCAGGAAGCAAACCAAAGGCCGACCCTGGACATGCTGGAGGGGTTCTGAAACTAAACTGGACTACTATAAATTCTCTGAATGGAGCTTGTAGAAGTTGACATGGATAGCATGGTCTAGGGTGTCCAACTTGGCTTACTGCCACCTTGACACTCACTAGGATAAGCACGTAAAAGTGAAAGGAAGTAAATGTAACCTCAGAATATACCACTGACCTAGCATCTTTAATATAGCATGTCAGAGAGAAAGACAGAGGAAAGAAAACAATGGAATATGGGTGACCAGCTCATTATTTGGATTGCGGAAGGATGCCAAAAACTCACTACAGAGGGCTGTAGGTATGTTATAAAACCATGGAGAACAAATTATACAAAAGGAAATTCTGGAAACCATATGGAGAGGCTCCGTAAATTTCATATACACTGATAATATCAACTTTAGTATCTCGTATTGGTCATCTGGTCGTGGTATGCAATGTTTCATCACAACTGACACATAGCATACACAGAATCAAGCAAAATACATCAATGAATACTTGAAAAGTTACCAGTACTTTGCAGGGGCCACTCAAACACACTCCCATGCAGGGACAACTTAGTTAACGGAAACAACCATCATTTAAAGCCTGAACGTCCGTCTCTGATGAATATAATTCATTCCATTACTAAGTCTCTAACTGTATACTTATTATGACATAAAATCTTTACACAGAATTTAGGCCAGTCATGTCTATGTTGAGCTTCTGCCTTTTCTGGTGCTAGGCTTTGACCTCTTGAGACCCAGCAAACATTTCATCCAACAGTGTTCACTATCAACATCAAAGCAAAACTCTCTCTCTGGCTGTGATTTTACGCACTGTCAAAACATTTATAGCAGTGTAGGACAGAAAAGCAGATGTCAGTTTTTAAGGCAGTGATAGGTGGTTTTGAAAGCTTCCAGACAAAGATGCCTCTGTTTTGATAGACTTTGCCATCAACCAGCACAGATGGCTGTTGTATCATTTTTCTAAAACTACTTTTCAAATTCAACTACTTCACATAACTTTTTTCACAACTTCCTGCTTTCTCAAAACAGCAAATTATCAATGGGATCTTTTGCATGAGGGTCTTTCCTCTCTGAACAAAACATAATATATATTATAATCAGTGAGACATATTTTAAACAGTCTTACTTAATAAAGTCAAAGGAGAAAAAGAAGCCTCAACAAATATTTACAGCTTCAGATCTAGTTTATGGCTACAGAATCACACAAAATACACAAGATATGTTATTTAATGTCAGTAAGTCTGCATGTACTTAATTTTGTTCATTTTGTATTGTTTACTAGGCCATGCTAGTCTATAATTAATGTAAAAAATGACCAAAAAGGAAGGAAAATAGAAAAAGTTACCGCAAGACAAAAACTACTGAGCATTTTTTGCATTGTCTGAATATTTCTGAAGAACTAAAATTATAAGTCTTTTTCAGATTTCCACAAAATGAATTTGCTTTGTGCTTGAAACCCACTGTTTATTGCTAAAACCATGCATGCATGCAGACAAAATTCCTTCCCACCCCATCCACTTTATAAAATGTCTTCTCTGAGTGCCTTTCCATCTTACCAGTGAAGAATTGTCCACTTAATGGGTTCCTTTTGGGTGAAACCTTAAGTAGCAAAGTCAGTTTCCAAAATGCCCTGGCCCCCAGAAAATACTACATCCTGGCAATCCCCTCAGTATATCACATCTCTATTCACAAAATTAAAGGGCTATTCAGCTCAACTATTTCACCTTCCCGCTTTTCAGAATAATTTTATTTACATTACATTTCACTCTAATTTACCCAAATCAAACTTTTGTTTACTTGCACTGGTGGGAATTTTGATGATTCTAGTATATCAATGAATCCACCCATCTATATATGTAATTCACTAAGGCAAGACAACCATGGAAAGCACGCCGGAAGGGGCGTGGATTCACTAAGCCGCCGACAAGTGAGACGCCCATGGCGCACGCAGGAAGGAGCCATGCCCACCAACTCTAAGACCATTGGATACGACGACAACTCACAGAACCACACCCACCAACTCAGACGCGACGACACAGGAAAAACTGCATCATTTATGTTCGTCTGTCATAGAGTGCACATGCAGCTCTGAGCCACGTTGACTGTTTATAGATGCATGATTCTCACGGAAGTGAATTGCTATATGCAGCGTGTAAAACAGTTTGCGAGGGGTATCCCATGGGATCCTTAAAACAATCCTTTAAAACTGAGGTTAAAACACAATGAAGGAAGCAGTCTTTAAAAACCAATAAGCCCTGTGCCTCTGTTTCATTACCGTCTCACCTGCTTCACCAATGCAGGCCCTGCAACAGTCGAGACGCTCTCTCAGCAGCTGACCTTCTCTGTGCCTGACCGGTTCACACAGAGGCACCACACGATGTAAATCGCTGTATGCGGCGTTTAAAACAGTTTGTTTGTCGCGGATGTGAATCGTTGTATGCAGCGTGTAAAACAATATCCGAGGGGTTTCCCATGGTCTTAGACTCGGTGGCCGGGTCTCTCTCAGTTGCTCTTGCGACCGAGCACATGACCAGGCAGTGTGTATGCTTTGAGTGCGAGGGTGGACGCGACAGGACCGTCTAAGAAAAATCATGTTGCAGATGTGAATCGCTGTATGCAGTGTGTAAAACAGTTTGTTTGTCGCAGATGTGAATCGCTGTATGCGGCGTGTAGTCTTACAGTTGGTGGGTGAGTCTCTGTTAGTTGCTCTTGCGAGCGGGCAAATGACCAGGCAGTGTATGTGCTTCGAGAGCGTGGGTGGACGCGACAGCACCATCTAAGAAGATTCATATTTGTCGCGGATGTAAATCGCTGTATGCAGCGTGTAAAACACTGTATTGTATGTTGCCCTCTCCAGAGTTACATCTTTTCATTCACCTACAGTCGTATACACAATGAAGTAACCAGTCTTTAAAAACCGAGTTTTCGGTTACGACGCACGACTGCGTGCACCATAGCAAACTGTTTTGCACGCTACATACAGCAATTCGCATCCGCGACAAACATGCGTCTTCTTAGATGCTCCTGCACTTTGTACACACCGCCCTCCAACCTCGCTACCACCGTGGTCGGGTGTCTTGGTTGACTATATAAAAAAAGGCAGCCAAAACCGCACAAAGCAATGAAAAGTCTACGTGAGTCACAGCTGCATCTGGACTGTGCACAGACGACAACGACTCGAGTGACGAGTTGGAGGTGGACACATGAGCAGGCAGTGCATACTAGACGAGAAATCGGCAGACTAGCATGACGGAGGCAGCGGAGTGGACGTCCTTCTCCTCTCCTCCCGTTCCACCCTCCGCGCCTGAGCGCCACACAGACGATTGTGTGTTGGTTCGTTCCGTGCATTGTTACAATGTTGCTTTTCTTGCTGATTTATAACATTTCTGATTTTTCAAATGTTAATTTACTCCCTGTGCTTAAAAATCATTAAAAAACCGGCCTGATTATGCAGCGTATGGTATGCCGCGGGTTGGCTAGTTTTATATAATGTATATATTTTTTAATTTAAAAAATCCAAAAAATTAAATTAATAAAATTGAATTAACTGTGTGTCCACCTCTCAAACCACATCCAGTATGAACAATCCCATTGTGCACTGATTTTGACATCACCTGCTCCAGCCACCCTCCCTGATAGTCACACTGTAGCATGTAGTGTAAAAGTTTTTGGCACTCGCTATATTGCCATAAATATAACTTTTATTTTGCTTAAAACATCAACACATCATGATGGATTCATCCCTGCAGTCTATTCATGCCTATTTGTGGCCATACACAGTAGAAAAAGAAAATTCTGACAATTCTGAACTGAGGAGGATGGCTGCAAGGGCTGTGAGGGCAGATAAGGAGGCATTTGCTAGAGAAATCTAGCTAAAGCATCTATGGTCTAGTGACCCATGTCCTGCTTACAGAGGAATCAAAACATTACGAACATCAGAATCTCTTCCTTGGAAGGTTGCAGTTAGGGCAGGATGGAATGGTCATTATGGCTGATACTGCAGTTGTGACCCACTGGGCTGGCTACTATGAGAAGCTGTTTAAAGCTGATCTTTTGGCTAGGATGCTGTGCATCTCTGGGTCCACAGTTCTTGAAGCTAATCCTCCAATTAAGTGTGAACCACCCGGTCTCACTGAGATTGCACAGGTGTTGAACCAGCTGAGGGTAGGGAAGGCTGCAGGGATCTGTGGTACCCAGGGTGAACTTCTCCAAGCTGGTGGTAAGGCTTTCCTCCTGGCATGCTTAAATTTGGAATACTAGCGTCATCCCAACTGACTGGAAAATGGGACTTATCGTCCCTATCTGGGAAGGGAAGGGTGATGTATTGCAGATACTTCAGGAGGACGACACTGCTCTTGCTGCCAGTTTAGGTTTTGCTAAGGTCATGCTCAATAGGATCAGTGATACTTGCACACCTATCAGTGACTGAAGCAGTCTGGTTGTACACCTAAGACATCTAGTATCGACCGCATCCTGGCACTGAGGGTTCTCATTGAGCACAAATGCAAATATCAGCACAGTTTATTTGCAGTCTTCGTCGATTTACATAAAGCGTTCGACTCAGTTGATCAAGTTGCCCTGTGGGATATACTTTGCAGGATCCCCCTGAAGTTGCTGAATCTCATGGCTGGCCTGCACACTAGTGCTGTGAGTGCTGTACAGTGTGGAGGCAGAGCCTTGTTGCTTTTCCCAGTTGATTCTGGGGTTCATCAGGGGTGTATTCTTGCTCCTATCCTGTTCAATGCTTGCATGGACTGAGTGTTGGGCAGGGTCGTGGGATCCAGTGGCTGTGAGGCATCTGTTGGTGAAGAAAGGTTCACTGATCTTAAATTTGTCAACGATGCTGTGATCTTCATGTAGTCAATGGAGGCTCTGATCGGGGCTCTCAAGAGAGTAAGAGAGGAATCTGAGTGTCTGGGCTTGCAAATGTCCTGGATAAAATCCAAGATCCAGGCCTTTAATGACCTCTTGTGTACAGCCATCAGCAGTGTGTCTGTCTGCGGAGAGAATGTCAACCTCGTTGAGAGATTTACTTACCTTGGCAGAGACATTACTGTCTCTGGTGACTCTTCCTTTAAAGTCAGTAGATGGACTGGGAGAGCGAGGCAGGGAAAGGGGTGTGTTGTGCTCCTGAAATCGATGCAAAAGGACAAAGTCAAAGTCTTTAGAGTCCTGGTGTTTTTTGTTATGCCATATGAACCTGAGACAAAGACTGGACTCCTTCGGTACTGTGTCTCTTCAAAGAATTCTTGGGTACCACTGGTTTAACTTTGTGTTGAAGAAGCAGTTACTCATGGAGTCCTGAATGAGACAAATTACCTGCTTTGTGAGGGAGCATCAGTTATGGCACTACGATCATGTGGCGTGATTCCCCGAGTGTGATCCAGCATGCAGGACCCACATGGCTGGACCAGGCCAAAGGGATTCCCATGTAACACCTGGCTGTGGTAGATAGATGATCATTTCCAGGTGGGTGGAACTGGACTGCGTGTCTACCTGGGGTGTTGCCATCCAAGATCCTGAGTTGTTTCATCATGTTGTGGGTGCGACAAAACGTTTTACCAATGCATGCTCCCCAACCTGACTTGACCTGTTATTTATGCATTTGTGCCTAATTAAATACCAACATGGCAAAGAAAAACATACTCCGAAAATTGTGATGTCACTGAAATAATTAAAAAAGGAAAAATGTATAACACAAAGTAGCAAATGCAAATTATATAAATAAATAAATAACAAAATAACATTTTCCTAACATTTTCTTCTGAGGAATATAACTAATTTCCAAAAATTTATAAAGTGTAAACTACAGAATGTACTGTAACATTAAGAGGTTTGGGCTAAACAAGTCCAAATTTCTGACATGTTTATAAAGTTACGGCAGAGTGCTGGTTATGTGCTGTGATAGGATGTGGGATGTTGATTGACTTTCTCTGTGAGTGGATCTGTTAATGTATCTTGTTCATGGAAGAGGTTAAAGGGCATAGTGCATTCTGACATAAGTTAATCTGAACAGTGAAGAGGAAACAGTGAGACTCTCCTATGTAATTCAATGTAACAAGAAAGAAATGGACATGTGCACATGATTGCCATCTTCTGGAAGGTCTTTACTTAATCTTTTGTGGTATGATTAAAGAAGTAGCACAGGAGTTCAATCTGGTTGGCGACTCTAAGCATGGGGGATTATAACAGAGTTAAAGTGGCAAACTCATTACAAGAGCATTGAATTATACGGTACAGAAGAGACTCTAGTTTCCTGAACTATATTTAATTCTTTTGAGTCAGCAACTAAAACTTCTCTTTTCCTGTTACACATGACAGTTTCACTATCTACCAGCAGGACATTCTTGGGGTGTGCCCAGAGCCTAGTGACTGCAAGGGCTTTTGAAGCAATCCACCCCTTAGGTACGATGAATCATCTGAGTCTCTGTACACCCAAATGAGCAACAGCCACGAATAGATCTTAATTAATAATACATTTATTAAATAAAACAGAGGAGGCAAAGAAGGATTTGTCTAAAAACACAATACAGAGCAAACCAATCCAAATTGTAATTCAAGAGCAAAAAATTAGACAATAATAGCAAAAATTCAGAAACCAGAAAATAAGAACTTGCAATTCACAATCAATAAAGGAAAGCCACAAACTCAATGAACCACTTCGGTGATTATATAGGCCGAGGACGGTCCATCAGCACCCACAAATCCCAAGCACAAAACACACGTATACTAATTAAAAGATAAACATAACAATATCAACAAAAGTTATACAGTATAAACACAAGACAAAAACTGTAAAATGAATAGAAAAAAAATGGAAGAAGAATAAAAAACATAATCCAGGGAAAAAATAATGTGTGAGGCCCCGCATACGTTAAATTCTTAAAATAGTAATATCATGCTTCTGTCAATCTCCTGTAATTCTTTACCTGTATGTACGCAAGCACTGGGGTGTGAGAGGCGGAAATGGAGCATCAAGATGCTGAACTCATTATAATCGCCTTGAGAATATGCTATCACCTGTGCCGTTCAGAACACAATCCACCTCCAGCCGAACGGCTTTGTTTGCAGCAGCTGGCCAGTGGCTTGTGCAGACAGCGGGGCTGGGAGCAGAAACACACACACTCCTGTTTGAAATGAATTCTGTATCTGTGTTGATTCAGGTAGGAACCTTTGTTTGCTGCAAAATAAAGGTTTAAAAATACGATTTTTATAGACTTACATTATTTTTAACGCGCATGTTACATATTACATATCTGGAACCCAAATATATTTTAAAAGCTTCTCATAAAGGTGCAATCTAAACACTGCAGTGAAGTTCAGCTGACCAGCATGGATTTTAAATAGTAACTTCTTGTCCCTTAGGTGCTTTTTACTGAATTTTAGTATTTCAAGTAATTCGGTTTTATATGTAGATTATGATTACCTCAGAGATAGATGAATACATCTCGGATACAAAAGCTAACAATGAATAGGCACATGCTAGAAAATAGGAGGCTGTCCTGTCTCATCTCCAGGTAACTTCCAGAGAGGATGCTACTCTCATTTGCTTTGAGGTGACGCATGAGAGACAACAGCGCCTATTTCTTGCTGTAATACTTCCATTGTCTACATGCTGATGGCATAACAGATGTTTTCTTTGCAGATGCATCCATTTTTAAAAGGTAAGCAAACCTACCTTTGTAATATACTGCATGAGGTTCCAGCTGTTAGAATGTTAAAGGTTTATTATTTTTTTTAATTCTCATTTATTTGTTCTGTTACCTTTTCTTTTTAATTAATGCCATATTTCACAGGTACATTTGAATTTGTATTTATACTCAGTTAAAGAAAATAGTAACAACTACAATAGCGATAAGGGCAGTAATTCATTTTCAGGCAGGATTCATTAAGATGGTACACTGTTAGGATGCAAAACAATAAAATGATGCAGATATTACTAGTTTCTAATGCGCACTGTCTAAGGGTAGAAGACCTGTCTACGAGTAAGCTGGTTTGTGTCCTGATTCCAGACTGGAGCGGTCTGAATGGATGATAAGCAGGTCTCCTTCAAAGAACTTCGTGCAATAGGGATGATGCACTAAATGGTTAGTGTTGAGGGACTCAGCCATTTTCATGTTCAGACTGGCACACATCCTGCATTAGATGTTTATGCTGTAGTAGAACAGACATTGCTATGATCAGTGTTGCCCTCCTACACAAATTAAAAAAGAACCCACAGCAATTTGCTGTTTTGACAGCTACACTTTCTAAAACAGTGACAAATGCTTTCTTTCTTGAAATGAATCAAGGCAAGAATATCTTGGAAGCAGATCAGATTTTTCAGACAGTTTACTACAGACTTGCTAGTGCTGCTAACCAAACTGATTTCAATTGTAATTTAAACATCTCAAGCCATCTTAATCAAATTATGAGCTGCAGAGGGACATGAGCCTACCCTGACATTGTTGAGTATACAGGCCCTCTGATGTATTAGGACATCCATCAGAGGGACAATGAAGCTAACGGACTCAGACTTTTAGGAAAACTGTAGTCTTTGGAGAAAAGTCCACACAGATGGATGGATATCCTGCCACTCAAGCTTAGGGTTTGAATCTGTGAGGTAGCAGCACTGACCACTGTGCCACTATGCCAGGAAGGTTCCTACTTTTCACTCTTTGGAAGATTAGCAGGATGCAGCCACTGGCACTCATTCATAATGGGACTACTTGGCACAACTACTTCTAACTGCAACTTCTAATTTGAAAGGAAAACCAAGTAAAAATGGAGGGACCATGCCCACTCCTCTAAGTGATAGGGTGGACCTGAATCCAAGCCTCAAGAATTGAGGCAACAGCGCTAACCAATGTGTAACCTTAAACTACAGTATTTGGCAATGAAACGGTTTAAATCATTAGAAAATCAATTACTGGATTGACCAAAGAGCCAATTTAGAAAGATCCACCTATGCCCAAATTTAATTATTTCCTAAAAAAAAAACTGAATTAAATTAAGTATTCTATTTTCTTCCATGTGATGTCTGGCAAAAGAAGAAAATGAAAAGAAAAAATCTGATGTGTGTACCTGCTCTGTTACTGCAAAGCGCACAGAACTGGAAAGAGCAGTTTGATGTGGACTTGAGCTTTTGGATTTTGAGAGATGAGCAGCCTATGCAATGGTTACTACTGTCTTATTTTGGTACTCTCAAAAAAAAATAGGATTTTAGTCAGGAAACTAAAAGCAGAACAAGCAAGGATCACGACTGCAACATTTCTATAATAAGGTTTTGTTTTATTTTTTTTTTCCTCTCTTCTGTCCCTAATCCTATTTTTGCAGAGCTGCTGTCTGACTCTAAATGGTTTACAATTCACTACTGTGCTCCAGGGATCGAGGTTGTGCAGTTCCCTCGGTGAGCTCTTCCAGCTTTGCTTCAAAGTCGGTACGTTCCAGATAAAAGGGAAAAAGGTAACTGAACGGGAAATATCTTTAAACAATGAGATTTAAAAGCTTTATCAGTATGATATGATTCCACATGTTGATGTGTATGTGGCACTGCACAGTAGTTTGAATCGCCAGTTGGGTGGTCCCGGCGAAGTGACCAGTTTGAGTGTCTGAATTACCTTTAAATGGATAAAGAGATGAATTTCAGTAAAGGTCTGCTTAACAAGTTTTTTGCACTTTTAAAAATTACAAATAATCATATTTTCTTGATCTTTTCATTTTAATGTTTTTAGATTTGTGTAGCAAAATCTATGTGTATTTTTTCATAAATAACAAAATGGAGATGACATATCATTGCAATAAAATGTCATTTAGAATACACCATGACAACATGAGAAAAAAATATGATTATATGAAAAAAACAACATACAGAAAAGCCATAAGTAATATCTGTTTAAAGTGCATAAGCAGGTTAAGAAAATGTGAAAATATGTGTATATATACTGTATGTGTATGTGTATATTTACAGCATACTGTATATGTATATATAGACATATAAATCACTATACTTATATATACATACAGTATATATTTATTTATATATACACATATATACAGTAAGTGTAGTCTGCTAAAATGACTGATCACACCCCAAACTCAGGACACTTAATGCATTTATTTGTAGTTCAGACATTGTATTTTTATCATTCTTCTTCTCCCCGTATTTTGTTTTTTAAATTTAATGCTGATTTTATATATATATATTCTTTTATACAGATTCCCACAGACAACAGTCTCTTTCCCCGGTGCCATTAATAGGCACAGAGTTAAGCACAGGAGGTGAGTATGCTATTGTCTTCTTTCTATTTACACTATAAGATAAAACAATGGTAGGTGATCGGCCACCTGGTGAAGCACTCCTCCTATCTGATGGCTTGTATTGTGATCTTGTTTAATTTGTACCTTGAGGTGGTTCTCTTCATGAAAAGTCCATCCATTCATTTATTTGATGTGTCCTGCAGTCTTCCATTTTTTAGGCTTGTGAGAGCTGGAACCTACTTCACCAAGTGGAAGCCAGGAACCACCTTGAAATTGGTCATTTCTAGGGCATATCCACACTCACATTCAGTTATAGTAAAACATTTTAGGTTTGCCAGTTAATCTGACCAGGATGTCTATGTGATGTGAGAGAAAACCAGACTACCTGGAAAAAAACACATACAGACATGGGGACAGACATTGTCTTTGACTGCTGATCAGACCCATGACTCTGGAGACTATATACCACACCACTATGCTGTTCTCTTTGTGGAGGGTGCGAATAAATAAAGGGAAAAAAAGAGATTTTTGATACTGACTGAGCTAGACAATGCCATCTGCTTTCTTCTTGGCATGTTTCCTTGTACCCAGTGAGCCTAGTTGTTCTTTTACACTCTTTTGTTGTCATAATTCAACTCTCCTAGCTATTCTCTTCTCTTTTGTCTTCCAGCCATTGTGCCCTCCTTTGCACTTCCTTTATAAGACCCCTCACCCACTTAGAATTTGTTTGCCCCATAATTAGCTTTTTTGGTAAGCTTGCATACAGCATTTGGTTAGTCTTCTAATGAAATAGAAAGTTTCAAGTTCAGTTGTTGAAACTGAGAAATTTATAATTACATCAATAAATACAATATATAAAATAAATAATATAAATAAAGTAAAATAAAGTGCAAAGATTCAAGGATATTCAAAGATTAAATTATTTTTTTATTGTTTCTTTCATACAACTCACTATTAACAAAGTCAGTAAGTCATTATCCAACCCACTATATCCTAACACAGGGTCTGCTGGAGCCAATCCCAGTCAGCACAGGGCACAAGACAAGAACAAATCCCAGGCAGGGCACCAGCCCACACACACACACACGGGACAATTTAGGATCACAAATACACCTAACCTGCATGTCTTTGGACTGTAGGAGGAAACCCACAAAGACATGGGTGGAACATGCAAACTCCATGTAGCGAGGACCTGGGAAGAGAACCCGGGTCTCCTTACTGCGAGGCAGCAGTGCTACCACTGCGCCACCGTGCCACCCCTATTAACAAAGTGACTAAAGCAATTAATCAATGTTAAAATCAAGTTTACATAAATACTATCCAAACTATCCAAAGGTCTTGGGCAAAGAGTTAAAGAGTTAAAAATCATTATTATCCATTTTTATATTTAATAATTTCTTTCATAAACAGAAATATCAGTAAGGTCTGTGCAATTAAATATAAAATTTTCTCACTCATTTACAAAGAAATTAACAAGTAAAAGCTATAAATAAATTAAAAAATGAAATACAAACTCACATAATTGAAGTAAAAAATAGGTGACAGAGGTGGACAAAAGCGTATGCATGGCTTAAATTTAGATTAACTAAACTTGGGTATAAAATCTGTAATCTTTATAATGCCAAACGACAGACTCAGATGGGTAGAGAGGTGAGAGAAACCAACAACAGATGCTGGAGAAAATAAACCTACTGGGGATCCAAGAACAAAAGACCACCCAGACTCCATTCTACAAAACATTACTGTAATAAAGCACCAAACTAGAAGGTTAGATCGAATGAGCCTTATCAAAAATGGGAGTATCTATATTCTTTCCAGCAGAAAAGGACTCACAAAGGTTTTTTTTTTTTAATTTGGAGTTCATTTACATTTAAGTTTCTTCTGTGTCATTCTCATTTCTTAATAAACTGAATTTAAAAATATTTAAGTTTTTGGAATAAGCGATGAGCTGGGTCAGATGAATCCATGGTGGTCCTTTTGACATGGTTAATAACACGAGATCTGTACAAGTCTGCAACACATGGAAGATCACAGTCAATTATTTTCTCAGCAGACCTCACAATTTATTTTTGGAGTGTACTGTTGCTGAACCAAACCAGACAACAATGGAGAATGTGATTACACTTTTAATTATGGCTTTGTAAAATTGAACTAGAATTGGCTGGGACATATTTCATTTCTTTAGTTGTTGTAAGAAGTACAATCATTGCTGTGCCTTTTTAGTGATAGAAGTGGTGTTAAGGTGCCAGCTCAGAGTGTTTGTGATAATTGTACCCAAATATTAGAAGGATTCCACCATATTGACTGCAAAATCAATAATTTCTAGTGGGAGAGGTTGTAACTGCTGTTTGCGAAAGTCAATGACCATTTCCACTGTCTTGGAGGTATTGAGCACTAGGTTGCCAGAAGCACAACAAGACAGAAGACGAGACACCTCTTTTCTATAAGCTGTTTTGTTACCATTGGTAATTAGTCCAATATTGGTGGTGTCATCAGCAAACTTAATGGTTTTTACTGAAGGATCAGTGTTGTACAGGGAATAAAGTAAAGAGTAAAGTACACAGCCTTGAGGGGCACATGTACTAATACGGAGACAGTCAGAGAGGTGGGAGCCCACATGAACATATTGTTTCCAGTTTTGTTGGAAAACTGTAAGTCCTTTGAAATGATTCAGTTCAGTTTAGTTAACAACAGGTCAGAGACAATGGTGTTAAATGCTGAAACCTACAAACAGTATTGTGGCATCAGGGTCCTTTTACATTTTATAGCATTTTGCAATCTCGGCTTTGCTTAGAAATACGGTACAAAAAAAAAAACACAGAGGTTCCGAGTCTATTGGGTGAGAGATGAGTCCTATGCCATCCCTATGTTAGGGTTTGGGGCTCTACTCCAGAGAGATTATGAGGACTGTTGTGTAGGCTGAAATGCTTGAGTGACATTAGCAGAACTGCAAAATTTGGTTAAGGTTTAACAATTGGGCTTTGTTTTAACAATCTTGTTTGATTTTGTTAATGTTTAACAGTTAATTGCTTGTTTTCTTGTTTACAAATGCTTTAAAGATAAATCCATTTGAATGGTATATTCTTTTAACTCACATAATGTAATTACTGAGTATTTAAAGTTTTACTTCAAATAACAAGGATAACAAGGAGGCATGACCAACAGGTTGGGCATATTATTGCCTATTAGAATAAAGATATAAATCAGACAATAGCCTAGAGAGACGGTCGCCTTCTTTTCTCACTAAGAATGACATGAGCCTGCTATGAATCTGCCTCTGGAGAGGCTCTGTAACTAAGAAGTGTGTTGTATCGATGGAGAATCAAGTTAATCTTAAGACTGCTGCAGCTACCACAGTCCAGGTCTGGTCATTTATGTAGTACTTGTGTCTATGCTTCTGTTTGTGGAATTACACTTAGATTATAATGAAAAGGTTGATTAGTTTACCTTTGCTGCTATTCTACCTGTGGTTTCTTGCTGGAGAATTTACATCTCAATATTAATCCCAGGTCAGTAGAGGTGAAACGAGAAGTTCTCAGTAGAGTTTGTGCATAGAGCAGTCTTGTACTATATGAGCAAGGGTAAAGTTTAGTGGCTGACGCTCCAGCTGCCTAACGGGCATACTATGGTTGGCAGTCCTCAAGTCTGGTAAGCTTAAATGTGAACACATATTTTTAATAGACAGGTTGTGCATGGTGTAGTTTTGGGTGAAACAGTGCTTGGCACGCTATGGCTGATATGACAGTCCTGCCCAGGTAAAAGCATTATATAATATTACAGTTTGGAGTACTGTATATACTCCCAAATATGAAGTTTTAGGATCGGTGTGAAAAGAATAGCAGTTTTCAAAAGAAAGAAGAAGGTAGGAAATATTGAAATTATTGCACAGTTGATTTGCGTTCATTCCTTGGTAATCCTCAGACTCAGCTCTGCGCGTGCTTTCGTGTGCTTCTCTTGATTCTGTGCTTTATCATTTTTGTATGCTAGGACTGCATCAGTACCTCACCTTCTAATGGTTTGCATGTGCTTTTTGTTTTTCTCTCAGTCCCTTAGTCTGTCAGTTGCTTTCATCTGAAACATTAGTAGACATTTTATAACAGTTTTTTGTGCCTTCTATATAAGATCATTTGAATTTGGATTGTCTTTTATTGGTTACCACTGACAAAATTGACTTTATTAAAGGAATGCTGCACCCAGAAATATTTTTTTTTATCTTTTACTTACCTGGGGTTGTTTGTGGTGATGGATCATGAAAACAACAATATCAAAATTGTTCGTATGAGGGGCTTCAGCTGAAGATATTAAAACAATATTAAAGTGTCCAAGATAAGAAATATTGAAATACTTGTGTTAGCATAACCTACATGTCAAGTATCCATTTATACGCTCTGTGACAAAACGAGACAAAGACAGATAAAGGGTTGGGGCAGCCACCTGTGTAATATGGTATCCTGGCTGCTAAATTCGTTTTTCTCAAAAAAACCAGCACTGAAGTGCATACAACAGAGTCCAAAACAAGACTGTCAGAGAAGGGAAAAGGGAAGGCTTTTAAAGGGGGAGACAGGAAGTGAGGTCATAAGGATCGGGCACGTGTTCATCATTCATTGGATTAGGCCCGGATGTGACATCAGGGGGGCCGGATCTGGTAAGGTCTGTCTCCATTGGCTCGGTCCCAGAAGTGACGTCAAGAGAGCCAGGTGGAACCTCCCGGGTTTGGTCTACAGTGAAGTGAGAAAGAGAGTTAGTGCACTCTGCCACATCCCGGCATGCCTCAGAACTGCCTTCACTCGAGCCCTTTAGCTGCCTCCCATGCGCGCGTGCGTGACAGCTCACATCATCTAAAACACATATATTTTGGCTAAAACTGTGTTAAATAACCATTTCTTGAAAATCATCCTGGGTACAACAGTAGAAGCAAGCTTTTGAAATGAAGATCTGCCTCCATTCTTTATGGATTGAGATTAAACAGCACTATTGTATATGATCATTATCATAAACTACAAAGCAACAAAGGCAAAACTTGTCATTATTGAAGCGGAATATAACTTTAATGAATCTTTGTTTATTTTGGATTTAGTTTACTATTTGTCTTAAATTAGTTTTAGCATTAATTGAGATAATCTGTTTGAATTATTTGTTGGCTGAACATCCTCAGTGTTAGTGTTTCAGAGAGAGGGGGTCAAGCTTTTATTTATGCAATAGGCAATATCAGACGAACAGCAATTTAAAAGAACCCTAAGCAGTGGACTAGTCAATGTCTTTGGGTGATGGCCTAATGTTAAAGTTAAAGTACTGTAATTCATCCTAAAACTATATAAAATGAATGTAGCAATGGGCACCAAAATCAGAGAAGTTGAGCCACCAAATGTTAGTTGCTCATCCCTATTGAATGAGTTAATTAATTGTTTGAAGGAAAAAAGGCAAATCTAAATCAAATAAAATACATTTCCCAATTGTTTGGGCCAAGGACAATGCCTCAAAACAACAAATACACACTGACACAATAAATGGCACTTCTCAACTTATCTCTTTCAAAGTCATACTGAATGATCATGCTCACACTCCTTGGTACATCTCCAGATGCATAACTGATTTCTCATGATCTCCTTGTCAGCATACTGTCTCTTCTTTGCCACCCAAAACATTCTCTCCATCTTTTCTGTCTGTACTTCCCCATTTTACTCCACTTTGGCATTGCCTGAAATGCTGAAAATATATTTCCAGAAGGCTATGTAAAGGCTTTCCATTTCTTTTTGGGGTAGTCGCTAATATAATAACCATTGAGGGGTACTCAAACACCTAGCACTTGAACTCCCAAAGTAATGCTTCAGTCTCTAGGTAACTGGGATGTTTCTAATAATATCAAATATCGCAGCAAATGTAAGTAACAATAATAAGTAACAGTCTTGTTGTTCTCCAGTTGTCAGAGTTGCCCTCTTTGTTAATAATGTCCCAGTTCTCGGTCCTTTTCTACACCTTTATTGTTGCATATCCCCCAATATACAGGGTGAGGTCCCTCTTAGCTGACTTTACATTTATGTCTTTGACCAGAAATAGGTAGACTTCCTCACTGGAGCAGCACAAAATTCATGCAATAGTGGAGGTGAGGGCATCTCCCAAAATAAAAAAATTACAATGGAACCCTGATTTAACATTCCCATATTTAGCATTTTCACTCATTTAACATTTTTGGATGCTGTTAAAAGTAAAACAGCCATTTTCTGAAGAAGTGCAAGTCTTTTAAGATTATGTTCACACTGCAGCTACAGTAAAAGTGGCTGAATCCTGATTTTTGCCTCATATCTGTTTTTTTATTTTGACTGCTCAGATTAATTTTGTGACTGATACAAATCTGAGTATAGATGTCTATGAAAATGAATAAAACAATTTTGTCAGACACATACAGTTTGCCTCGCTTTCCTTTAGTGTAGAACATCTCTTAATTTGTAAGCTCATGTTGGAACTGAACAGGAACTGAAAGATTAGAGCTGTTGGTTTGAGCCCGGTTTTAACTTCTGGTGTTCTGTACATATAAACAACTGGTGACTGTGCGATTAGACAGGTTTGAATATAAAACAGTTGTTAAGAGACCAGTGTAAATCCTTTGGAAAAAGTTATGACACCATAACTTTGCTTATCACACTTCTTCAAAAGACACGAGATCTGTGTGACATATGAGTGTAAAAATGGGATTGGAGCTGCAGGATGAATTTTAAAAATTAAATTCAATTGGTTGTATGCAGTGGATTAACAATGGCAAACAACATGGCGACATTCAAGAAAAAAAATAACAGGAATATATGTTATATTAAGTATAGTTTGGCAAATGGTTTTTGCTTTGAGCAGCACTTTAATTTTTCATATCTATATGTAACTCGTTGTTGTCTACTTGCATGTTTCAAGTATTACCGTGTTAACCCACCTGTTACCTGTTGCATTATATGACATTACATAGCAGCTTCTTACTGTTTTGTTTAACCTAAAAATGCATGAATACTTTTTCTGTTTTCAAAAATTCAATTTATATTGTAGTGGCTGGTTTTGTGGAGGTCTGATGGAGGGAGTGCCGACTACGTCACTGGACTTCCTTCTAATAAGACTTTGAGAGTGAATCTCAATTTAGATGTGATCTCCCTTTTCTAATGTTTTACAGGCAGATGCCATATCTGGGACTGGTTTTTGTACTCAGTCCTGTCGAGATTAGGCCTGGCCCCAAATGATGTGTAAATGAGTGGATAGATGAATGCCTGTTTTGTTATTTCTGTTTTTCTTTTCTATCGACAACTCAGTATTTGTCAATTTGAAATTAATTTCAATATTCTCATTTTTGTTTACACTAGATGGCATTCATGGATACAAATAAAACTGTGAAGAATTTCAACTCATCAAACCAGACAGGATTAGGAGAGTCCTGTTCAAGAGACACGGCTGTCAACCAGGTGGTCTTCCCAATGCTCTACACATTGTTGTTTTTTGTGGGGATTTTCCTAAACTTTTTGGCAGCCTGGATTTTCTTCCAGATCCCCAGTAAATCCCGCTTTATCGTCTACCTGAAGAATGTTGTAGTAGCAGACACTTTCATGACTCTCACGTTTCCTTTCAAAATCCTAAGAGATTCCAAGCTGGGTCCTGAATATCTGAAGATGTTTGTGTGCCAAGTTACTTCTGTCATTTTTTACTTCACCATGTATATCAATATCATATTTTTTGGGTTAATAAGTATTGACCGCTATCAAAAAACCTTAAAACCTTTTGATAATGTGAAATCATCAAATCCATTATGGGTAAAGATTCTGTCAGTAGCAATCTGGACTGGCATGTTCTTGATGTCATTACCAAATATGTTTCTCATAGACAGCACACGGACCCTTAAACATTTCAAATGTGTCTCACTAAAAACAGAATTTGGCCTTAAATGGCATGAAGGGGTCAACTATATTTGTCAGATTATTTTCTGGAGTAGTTTAACAGTAGTTACTTTTTGTTACGTATTAATCACTAGAGAGCTCTACAACTCTTATACCAGAACAAAAAGTAAAAACAAAAAGGCAAAGAAAGCTGTAAATATGAATGTGTTCCTCGTCTTGGCAGTCTTCTTTATCTGCTTTGTGCCATTTCATTTTGCACGCATTCCCTACACTATGAGCCAGACGAGAGACTTATTCCAGTGCTCCCTGGAGATCACTTTCTTTTACCTGAAAGAGACCACACTCTGGCTCTCCTCCTTAAATTCTTGTCTTGACCCCCTTATCTATTTTTTTCTTTGTAGTTCATTTCGGAAGTCACTGTTTAAAACATTCAAGCTTTCACCCTTTACTCGCTTTACAGTACGAAAAAAGGCTCGAAGGGGGCACAATGCAAATGGCAGTTTGGAAGTCACACCTGTGTAGGCCACCAAGACCTAAGGGGATGTTTACCTCCCCAACAGAAATTGTGCTTGTAACAGTTTATTGTAACTTATCACGCCATGGCCTCTGTTTAGTTACTGATAAAACAGAACAGAGGATACGGAGGTTAAGATGGTGCTTTTGGCTTCGTATCCTACAGTGGATTTATAACCCTCTAATACTTGAGAGTGGACTCCATGAATAGATATTTAAGTTTTCTGATGGAAAAGATTTACATCCTACTGCAACATGAGTTCCATGGCACATAGTCATTTAGACAATTGTCCCTGTGAACTTTTTAATGAGCACTTGTGACATACTTCTTATTGCATTTTTTTATATTGGAACTGCATGCTCAGAATTGTCACATACAGTAAAATTATATCCACTAATTATTTTGTATTATTTTGACAAATTCACTGAAAAAATGACTAACACTAGTTGACACATATAGCTGCTCTGACTCAAGGCCACACAAAGGATGTGCCCACCACTCCTGTTCTTCTCTTTGTTATTTTACTTGTCTCCCCCTCACTCACTTCTTCTATGTCACACATTTTGTAAGCCGAGTTCCAACTTTAATGAATAAGCCTCCAGGAAAACCAGGAAATCTCCTAGCTGAATTTGTATTCCAATGAGATATGACCAGAATGTCTTATCAGCAGATTTGTCTTCTTGAGAATTCTGTTCTGTTCTGCTTGGAGTTTATTTCAAAGAGTAACAAATGATGGCAGCAAGATTCAGAACATATTCTAAACATCTTAATTTAAGCCAGATTTTTTTTTTTTTAATGTTATGGCACTCTGATGAAATCATATGGCCATTTGTGTGTAAATTGTTTATAATGGGGAAAAAATCATTTCCAGGTGTAGAAGGCTAAAAAGCATTAGCCAACACTAGTGAGTCACCTCATAAGAGCACCGTAACGGGGGAACTAAACCTGCCAGTCACTTAGTTTTGATCCCTTGAAAATGCTTTGCTAGTGAACTTTCTCTTCTTCTTGAATTTTGTTAAGATGCACAAAGGCATTAGCTTCACTTTTAAAATATTATTGACCACATCATGAAGCTCTGTAGATTAGGTCTATATTTTATACTTGCATACATAGGATGCTCATGAATGGTAAGATACTTAGGAACAAAATGCATATTTAGATTTTTTTTTTTTAATTTTAAAAGGGTAGGTTCTGAATCCGATACTTCTGCTTTTGAATAAGAGTGAACCTTTGATTGACCCACATTAGCATAGCGAGCAGGAGCAGACAGAGACATCCGCCGGCAAAAGTTACATAACAATCTGTTCAAGGGAGAAGTGGCCCTCCAAACAGATGTGAAAGTAGCTGGCATTGTCAGCCTGCAAAATAGTTGCTGGCAGTTAACTGTATAAAGGACAAGACTGCATGTCACATGTAAGTCCAACTGCTTTTGGTTCATTTATAGATATTTACCTCCTGCACAGAACAGATGAAATGAATAGTCATATGACACCTCAGTTAAAGTCAGTAAAGGAGCAGAAGTGATGCCCTGCTCTGCAAAGTGGGCACGCCAGGAAGAATGGTGGTCTTGTGTCATGAAGGTATGCATACTTTCTGAGGAAAAAATTAAATGGAAAATAGATTAAAGAAAAAATATGTTCTCATCTAGGACCACTTTGAGTCAGGAACCAGGCAGGAGGAAACTTGTTCAATGTGTCTTTAATTTCTGTTCATGAAGTGGGAGCAACCCATCACAGCTGTGTGCTAAGGAATAGGCCCTGAGTAGAGGTTGCCACAAAATGATCACAGAACAGACACAGAGAGTCATTCTTACAGATAACTGAAACTTCATGACAGTGCTGAATTAATGCCTACTCTGATTGGTTCATTCTCTTGCATATACTCTGATTGATTCACTATCTTACATACCCAAATAAACATTCCCAAATAAAAGTCTCATTTCTACTACATTCTTATGTTCAAATATCTCTTAAGTTCAGCTCTTATTCTTTAATGGAGTTTTCTGTGTACATGACACTGTCAAATCTTACTGGGTACATGACAGTCAGGCATTTTTGAAACCATCGCCCAGAACCTTCTGGTTCCTTGTTGCTCACTTGACCTTTAGCTGTTTTTCTTGACATGCTTGAACAAGTTTCTAACATTTTTAATCCTTCATGCTACTTCTAAGATAGATGCTGTATTTTTAATATGAAAAGCATCCTTACTATGTGACTATGTGACCCCTACGTCTAATTTTAATTCCACATTACCTATTGATGGAAGGGTGTTTGTGATAAACCGGCAATAAAAGGTATATAATAACATATTTTAGTTAATGACTTGCTTAATATTTAGATGAGAAAGTGAGTGAGTGATGTACAGTCTGTGCTCTGGAGGGATGGATGGATGGGAGAAAAGATTCATATTAAAAGGAACTGGTGAGAGTATGACTATTGGAGTGAATGTGTGAATTAGAGATGCACAGATGGAAGAAAGTACAGTGTGAGAAAGTGAGTGGGAGAGAAATGCATGGATAAGTGAGAAGAATGAGTGGATGGATAACAGGAGTGCAGAAAGATGAGAAGGATAGGTTGAGGGATGGGTGCATCATTTTTTACTTCACCAAGTACATCAATATAATACTTTTCAGGTCAATATGAATTGGGCACTATCAAAAAACCTTAAAACCTTTTGATAATGTGAAATCATCAAATCCATTATGGATAAAGATTCTGCCTGTAGCAATCCGCACTGGCATGTTCTTGTTAACTGTTGACCAAATATGTTCCTCATAGACAGCATAAATGAGAAAATGAATGGATGGATGGAAGGAATGTGGACAAATGAGAAGAATAATAGGTAGAGGGATGGAAGCATAGTAGTAAGGAGTGAGTGAATGAGTGAGCAAGGGCTGGATGGATGATGAATAAATGGAAGGAAGGCTAAATGACTGGGTGAACATAAATGAGTGAGTGCTGGAAAGATATATTATTGGCCGGATGGATGGATGAATGTTGTGAATGAGTGACTGAGTTATTGTGACATGGAAGAATGGATGAATAGGAGGATAGTTCAACACATGGATGGGTGAATGAATAGAGTGAGTGAGTGAGTGAGTGAGTGAGTGAGTGAGTGAGTGAGTGAGTGGCAGATAGCATGATGGATGGATGGAGGGCAGAAGTGAGTGAGTGAATGAGAAAATAAACTTAGTGAGGGGTGAATGAAGGGATAGATGGATGGGTGAGAGAATACATGGATTGATGTCATGTGTAAGCAGATAGAGTGATTGAGTCAGTGATCAATTGAGGAATGGGATAGGGTTAGGGATAGATTGGAGGAAACATATTTTGTTGGCAGAATGGATGGATGAATATAGAGAGTGAGTGAGACATACAGTAGATGGACATATGCATGGATGGATTGATGGAAGAGGTGATTAAGTGAATGAGTGTGTGGCAGATGGGCAGATAGCATGGCAGATGGATGGATGGAAGACATGAATAAAAGAGTGAGGGATATATGCATGAATGAATGACTGGAAAAGGTGAGTGAGTGAGTGAGTGAGTGAGTGAGTGAGTGAGTGAGTGAGTGAGTGAGTGAGTGAGTGGGTGAGTGAGTGAGTGAAATAATAATGGATGGTGTAAGTGATGAATAAGAAAAAAGATATATTATTTGATCGGTGGAGGGATGGATGAAAGTAGTGAATGAGTGAGTGATGAGCAGATGCTGAATGGTGAAATGGCTTAATGGATAAATTAATAGTAGGATGGATGGATGGAGTGAGTAAATGAGCATGTGTTGGGTGAATGGATGGCGGGACTGAGTGAGTGAATGATCAATGCCTTTCTCTCTTGTTTTTAAGGAAGGAAAAGCAAAGCAGAGCGTGACTGTAGTACTGTACTTAATTAAAAAAAGCGAAAGATGAAGAAAACTGACTGTAGGCCTGCATTTTGTATAATTGAAATTTAGTCATTAGAAAAAGAACATCCCTACTCCAAACAGGAAGCATATTGTATTTCTTTCTGTTTGTAATATGATTCTGTATTGTAAATAAAATACTAATTCGTTTAAGAGGACTTGGGGTAATACATTAACAACAACCATCAGCCACATCATCTCAAATACTGTAAATACATTAATGAATGGGAGAAGTGTTTCCTTTTTCAAAAAAAGGAAAAATGACTAAAGTTCCTCTTTAGCACATTTCTCAATAGAAAACTTTCCACACCTAGCAATCATGAGAAGCTCAGTGTCAATTTTAAAAATTAGCCCAGTACAGAAAGTGTAACACTTGAAGCATGAGCTGATGCTAACAGTATCCTGAACTGGACAAGAGCAACTCAATTGCTGGACACAGTCAAGCACACAAACTGTGCCAGCTTCAAAAAACAAGTCCACCTAAAAGTTTGCCTATGGACTTGAAGGAAAGCCACATAAAAAAGTATAAATATTGTGAGGGATGACACATGAGGACCGGCGTCCAATAATATGACCTATGAACTTGAAGGAAAGCCACATGAACACATCAATCCCCTATTGAACAGCTGCAATGATACCCACTGCACTACTTCTCAATAATCTGTGCCAACTGGTTACCAAGGCACCTCTCAACAATCAGAGATACCAATGTCGTCGATTGCTCTTTGAATTTAATTTTCTTTAGAATACTGGCTTCTTTCAGCACTGAGATGAAAGTAAATGAAAAACTACTAGAAGAAGAAAACAAATTTATAGTTCTGAAGCATTATCAACTAATAAATATCTGAATATCAAATTCAAAAAAGCAAGGACTTCAGAATTTTCTCTATATAAAAATGAAAAGACAAGGAAACTAACAGATTGGCACAAACTACAACTAAAGTTACTTTGATGCCTCGTGTCCTTACCTCTCCTTTTATGCTTTTTTCTTAAGCTAAACAGAAAACTGAACATACCTTTTGGAAGGCAAATAAATATCACCAGAAAATGTAAAAACATCATAGCATGGTAAACATCATTTTCTTAGACTTCCTTAATCCTGTCCATTTTGGCAACACTGTTTGGAAAACAGGCTATATTTACAATGGCTGCGGCCATGTTGCTAACACTTGTCATGTATACTGGCAATCATGTGACATGAAGATCACACAATGTGCTTGTCATTACAGCCCACATATATATGATAGTAGTGGTTCATAGTAGTTTTGACTATGATTTCTGGGTTTGCACTCTAATCTTCACATTTGGTTTGACAGGTACTGTATTTGGTGTCACACTTTTTTTCTTGCTTTTCCTTTTTTTCACCCACTTTTATGGTAATGTTAACACAAGAATGGTTTCACAATCATGTAATGGTACAGTAACTATTATTTCACATTGCACAGAATCATGATATACATAATTATGCCATGTGGAGTTCACTTGTGACTTGGAAAGTCTGGTCATTTAATGCAAAAACATATGCAGAATTAGGCAGAAACCCTGGCATGTTCCTCATGAGGCGCGATACATTTTTCACAGAGAAAGGACAAGCAGTGAGATGTGCTTTTTGATGCATTTCACTGCGTGTTGTCCTGTATAACTATGCATGTGACAAATAAAGAATCTTGATCTTAATTAAACTGTACAATTCCTGTTCTGAGAGTTCTGTACATTCTAAAAGAACTAGGCACTAAAATACACATATATAAGAAATGAGTACACCCAGAGGGCATCCTACTTAATTCTAAAAGTCACTCTCACCCCCTCTAACTAAATCAGTCTAGTGCTATTGTGAATGCCCCTGACCCAGCCATAGAGCTTGTGCTTATATTACCGTTAAAATTATATTATTTTATAATATTTCTCTCTTTTTCACATGATCTAAAATAATCAAAGATGACAGTAGCATATGATAAATCTAATTATTTTTAATGAGTGTTATTGTTAGAAGAATAGTTATTAACATGTTAATACTAGCTGTTAATAGTTGCTTTAACATAGACATTTAACCTAAAGTGTCGTGTTAAAGGTCATCTCAACATTTTTCTCATTTATTCAAGTCAAATTGCTATATTTGGATGCAGAAGGTATTTCTGATAGAGCATGATTATGCCAGCAGTGCACTTATTGAAAACACAAACTGCAAACCTCATTAATGTTAAGCAGCAATAACCATTTGATTTACAACCAATATCTGCAAGTTTATTTTTATCCTCACAGCCAAACCAAGTGAGCACAGGCCTACATGCTTTGTTGTCACATACATTGTTTTTGCTGCATAAATTTGACCATTCCTAGAAGAAACAGCCAAGGTGTAGCATGAAGCTGTGGCAGAAAGACCATTTTATTAGTGCATATTATTAAAACGCATCACAAACAGTTTCCTACATGTACTGTTTCCTATTCATGATCACAGTCATGGAGCTATTATGGCAGCTGAGCCAAACATAACTGATACATTTCATCCATGTATACATTTGCTGATTCCAGAATTTCCACTGCAGAGGCACAGCGATCAAGAGCCCATCCTAGACACAGTAAGCCATCCCTACTCCAGTCAATATAACCTGCAAAAGCCTGAGATGTGGATGGTAGCTAACATGAACTCAGAGATACCACACGACTAACTATGGACGAGAAGAAGTCTAAGCCAGGTCTCTGCAGTTGTGTTGCAGTGGAGCAAGCCACAACACCTCTGCATTACCCTTAATATATTGAAAACTGTTGGAGCTTGATGGAATGATATCAAGGCTATGTTAAATTTAATCTAAGCTGTCAATGTCTTTGCACGTCATGGTTTTTTAAAGACCAGCTGGCAAAGGCTAGATGAAATCTTTAATTTTGCTTTGCCTTGCTGTCTTTGTGTAATATGGACTATTCAGACATTTTAGTCAGTCAGTCATTATCCAACCTGCTACTTAATTATAGACATAATATGGGGCTCTGCCCCCTGCTCTCTTCGCTCGCCAACCCCTGTGTTTGGTCAATCGGATATACAATTTTAAAAGCTTTTTTTTTTGGAATTGTTTCAATTTCATTATTTGCACTTTTACTTTAAAGCTTTATTAAAAAACAATATTTGGAATTACCTTTTCTTCAGGATCGCAGTGAATTTTGATTCCGTTTTTTGAGACACATTGTGACAACGCAACGTGTAACTGCCCATGAGTGAATATTATTTCTGTTTCTCTAATAAATAATCCAAATTTTTCTAATGTTTGTCCCTGTGATTTGTTAATTGTCATAGCAAAAGCTATTCTCATGAGAAACTGTAAACATTTTAATATGAATGGCATATCAAGATCTCCTTTGGTGTCTAATGTTATTCGCGGAATACATACATTACCTTTCTTGTCGCCTGTTAAAATTTGCATCGCTTCTCCGTGATCATAAATATACACCTGACTGAATTGTGTTTACTTTGAAATTAAACTTGTCGTTGCTTTAACTGTTGCGGGACCACAGATTCCTATAGCGTATGGCCCATTATTGTGTAAATTCACATTTTGTGCATTGAATGATGCGAAGGTGAAAAGACTTTGTTTTCTGCTCTTTGCCATTTATTTCTGACCCCGCTTTGTCCTATTTTTTCAATTACACCTGGTCCTGATGATTAATTTCCTTTTGTTTGCGTTAATGCGATCTTTACTATCTTTTTTTTGATACTGTAGCGACTGACATAATAAAGTCTCACAAAAGTTTTACTTGAACAATCGCTGACTTCGTAACCCCAAACACAACTTTCTAGCACCCTCTCCAACCCCTCATCCCCCGGTTCTCGCCCCCACCTTACCGCATCAATTAGTACCCCGTTATCAGTCTTCCGTACTCCGCTCTCCCTCAAACGGACCTAACAGTCACTTAAAACAAAAAAGGCTTCAAACTGGCTGGGACGCTACAATACTTTCGAATTTTACTGCTTTCATATTCTTTACCTTTCTCTGCATGTGTATTGTGGCATCGTTTGTTTAAGCCTTTTGAATTCCACTGCTTTCATAATCTCTTATTTTCCTCTTTTTCTCTCCAACGCTTTTGGGTCTCTTTTCTCCACGCTGCTCTTTCTTCTTTGCTTAGTCATTGACATTTCATCTAGAATGTATTGTCCTTATATGCTTTATATGTTCTAAAAGCACAGGATCTGTGTGTGCTACATGCCTTGACACGACTGAGTGTTTTGCTGGCCGTGCTCTTATTTGATATTGTTTGCGTCTCACGGGTCTTTAAAGTGTCATACGAGAACTTCCGAGAAGATCACGTCTCGTCGCCCTGCTTTTTCTTTCCAGGATTTTTTTATAATAGAGAGATGTATATACATTATTTGTATATGTACTGCATTGTTTTTTTGTATTTTTTTGTTGCATTTTAATTTGCAATTTAATTGAACTATATTATATTTACAAATATGAATAGTACCCTGGACTTAAAGTGGAAGTGCACTACTTAAGAATAAATTAAAACTGAAAGAGCATGTGGGATACTGGCACAGTTACAGTACCGGTCAAAGCCCATTTGGAGCTCTAGGCTTTGGGACCGGCACCCCTCAGTGTCTATAGCAGGTTGTAAATATTACAAGATTAGCACAATCTAGACAAGAACAGGTCATTCAGCCCAACAAAGCTCACCAGTCCTTCCACTTTGTAGCAAACCCTGACTTATAATACTGTATATTATATACTAGCTGTCCGCCGCCATTCCACACGTGTAGTACTGAAACAGGACAGTGAGGAGGGCACACTTCCCCCTCCCCTCGGCCTGCAGCCTCTGTCTCAGACTAGCGTGAATGTATTGCTCCTGCAAGCAAACAATGATTCTTAGCGCGATGAGAAAAGTCACAAAATCAACTGGAATGTTCAAGCAAATTATAGAAAAAAACATGTTAAGTAGTTCTCTCGTTCACTAGCTAAATGGAGATAAAGAACGCCCTGAGGCTGGAGCATGAGTGAGAAGGGCCCCGTCCCCTCTCCTCCACCTGCTGCGTCTCTCTTGGATTTGCGCAAATAAATCAGTACTGCAAGCGAACTTTGATACATAGCACAATGAGAGAAGTCACAAAATCAACCAGAATGTTCAAGCAAATTATAGAAAAAACTCTAATCAAAATCTGTTAAGTAGCTCTCTTGTGAAAAGTGGACAGACATATAGACAGACAGACGTTGAATTTTATATACATAGTCTCTCCCTATATGATAGGTGGCAATATCCCTGGGCCATGAAAGCCCCACAGTTACCCACAGGGTATCATGGAACTCATAGTTTCTTTGGTCAACCCTGTTGGGTACCATGGGTCCCGCCAGGAACACAGACCTACTACCAGTGTTTGAAGATTTTTTGAGGTGTGCCCTCCAATGTCCCTGTAACCGATGATCATGCAAAATCCTGCTCCTGTGCAAACATTCAGTTCATAAAGGGTTTTGGGTGCTGCTGATGATGTAGTCAATGAAAATGGAGAAGTCAAAAACTCCAGCCACATTCTTTTCTTCTAGTTTTATTTGTACAATGCCTACAATTACAAACTACCGATTCCGCAAGCCCCTCCGCATCCATACAAACCTGTTTAAAGACCCAGGTATGTGAGCTAACACTTGTTAAATAACTAAACAGAACATACTATACAAAAATGAAAATGTCAAATGTGGCAACGCTACAACTTAATTTTTCTAAAATAACATCAAGTGTAGTTTTGAAACTCCCTAAAGTTCCACTGTCTACCATGTTGCTTGGTAGCTTATTTCAAGTGTCTATGGTCCTCTATGTAAAGAGATACTCCTAATGTTTGTACAAAATGAACCCTTAACAAATTTCCAACTTTGTCCCCATGTTCTTGATGAATTCATTTTAAAATAACAGTCTTGATCCACTGTACTCTGTATTTTTAAACACTTCAATCATGTCTTCTCTTAATCTTATTTTGCTTAAACTGAAAACACTCAGCTCTTTTAATCCTTCCTCATAGTTAATCCCCTGTAATATTAGACTTCGACAACCAGGGTGGGTCTCTCTTGATGTCTGGACTGTGTGCTCCTTCAAATACATAAACAGTGCCCTAATGGATTGATTTATTCAAAATTTTTTGATATGAACACCCCGTACCACCCTGGGCATCTGCCCATGTTGCCCACACCTAAATCTGCCAATGCACATTTGGTTTGTGCTTTACGCTCAATGCTGCTGAGATAGGCACCAACTCCCACAACTATGAATTCAATAAGTGGGTAAAGAAAGGTATGGATAGTGTCAAGAATACAGTAAATTCAATGAGCCATTCACAGGATGGAAGGAGAAGCCTTTATTTGAAACGGAGTGCCATGCAGTACAAGAAAGGCAATGTCTTATTTATAGCTATTGAATACACTTCTTGAATACACAAAGAATTGCAGATGTAGGTGATTTCTTTCACTGTAGGTGACTGACAAACGAGGCTCTAAGGCCAGAATATTCTCTTCCCTGCTTGCAGCCACAATCTATCATTTGTAACCCTGTACATGCCATGTGAGCTGAGAGCTGAGCAGCGCTAGGCCACAAATCAAAGCTTGAAAAAAATTCTTGCCAATAGTAAATTCATTTCATAGTTTTTGTTCTCTGCAGTAACAACAACAAATTTTATCTCAGGCTAAAAAGGGTAAAGTACTAATGTGAGTAGAAATGCAACATGTAGCATAATTAAGCAAATAGTGCTAAATAGAGTGTCATTCATTGTGGGACGTTATGGTGGTGCTGGTACTTCATGAATTCAGTATGCTTTGTTCAAATCCTGCACCCAGTCATGGTCTTCCTATTTCTGTGTGGCTTTTCCTCTGTGTACTAGTAGATTCAGGGACAGTTTTTATCCAAAGGTGTTCAGGTTACTGATAAGCCAGCCATACTGAAAAGGCATGAATGTTATTGTTTAAATTGTACATATATGTTGCATACAATGTACAACCTTGGGATTAATAAAGTATCTATCTATCTATCTATCATGTTATATTCAGCATCACTTTCCTTGTCTGTTGTTGTCACTACTCTAAGGGAGACATGCAGGGAAATTTATTGTGCTATGCAGACTTGACAGTAAATCTGAAATTAAAGGTCCTGAAGACGTGCATCTCACTTTAATTGGAGATTCTCAATCGGTCCTGTGTGTGTGTGAGTTTGGGTGTGTTCATGCGTGAGTCCTATGGGTTGGAAATGGCTATGTAATGTTTTTCCATTCCTAATAAGTACTACTGATGTACTCATTCAATTTGTACTGCGTGCAAAATGTTTTAAGCTTCTCACTCCATCGCCAAGTCTTACCGCATGGGCTGTCAGTGTACAATGGCATACAGTGAGGATTGTCTTTAACAGCCAATGGTTTCTTCTTTTGTAATGGAAGTGATTTCATATTAGAAAGCATCAATCATCTAGCTATCTATTTTATTAATTAATTAATTTATTTATTTATTTAGTCCAGTGTCACACCAACTGGAGGCTGTCCTGTTAACAAAGCAAAATCCCTCACTTGATGGGATAATCATAAGCATGGCTCGATTAACCGAGAATACAAACCAGAATGGCACGTGGCTTCAGCGTCTTTGGTTGAAATGTGAAGGTGCAGGGAGAATTTGCAAGTTCTATACAAACACAGTGACTAGGTAGGGATCACAATGACTCAAACAGAACAATCTCTGAGTCACCAATTAAATCACATGCCTGACTTTTAAATGTGTAAGATAAACACTCTGTGAAGACATGGGGAGAGCATGCAGATACCTCAAAGAAAGTAAATGGGCCAGGTTAAATCCCAATACTCTGAAACGCTGCACCACCTCGTCACCAACATCAAAAACATATTTTAAAAGTACAGGACATGCCAAACAAAAGAGGGAGCAGATCAACAATGCCATACTGCAGGTAATTAAAGTACTTTTTTAGGTGTTGTGCTAATATTTCGCACTCACAATGATACTCTGTGACTTTTGGTCCACCTTGTTGTTCCAGTACTCATTGTATGTATTGCGCAACAGGAGTGAGGCAATAACAGCATTACTCTTTTCAGGATGTGGTCAAAGAGATGCTGACAGAATGGTTCAGCTTTTGAGAAGTACTAACGAAAAGAATATTATTCTTATTGTCATTTGTGAATACCAGGTGCCAGTACCAGGTATTAAAGCTTACTTGAACATCAACAGAAGGTTTGTAAGCAGCCTCCTATTGACACACACTGCTGTGATAGGCTGCTGTTCAAGCAAAAAGGGGAAGAGACCTGACAGGAAGGGAATTATATGCTGCTAGCGCATTGTGACCACAGCCTCAGAAGAGGATTATTATAGAAGCAGTTCCAACAATTCTTCTACAGGTTTGATGGTGAGTGCCTTTTCACTATTTATATTAATGTAGACACTGTGGCAAATTCTGAATATGCATTTTTTTCAATTCTGAGGGAACTGTGCATGTATTTCTAGTTTTACATTGTACACTGTTGTTTTAACGTAATAATTAAAACAGTAGATAGGCTTCTTACTAGTGAAGCAGCTTCCTGTGTAGGTTCATCTTCTCTCCTTGCTCTAATACTAAGATTTGTTACCAAATCAAGCACATTTTACACATCTTTTAGTAGACAAGTGTATATGGATTTAATTAGGGGCAAATCACAATAGCAAAATAAAAAAAAAATAAACAAAGAAAGGAAAATAAAATGGAATTTCAAAGGATTTAAAGCTCAGGCACTGACTTGTCTAAAAAGTCAAGTAAGCTTTTGTCTCCCTAAACACCATAATATGGAAAAAACGTAATTGGTCACAATCCAAAAAATCTTGAGCTAGTGCAAGTATAGTTCCATCATAACGCATCGTAAATAATGATTTCTCTCATAAAAATGGAGGCTTTTCTTTTCACTCTAGAAAAAAAAACTAAATAAAACCAGATATCCACAGATAATAAAATGCAAGGCCTACAAGAATGGCTGTGCCTCTTAAATGATTTAGGCTTCATAATGTGCCTTCATCACAGTACATGATATTGTATTTTTTAAATTGAGAACAGATCTCTAAAAAGTTATTCATGTGCATTTCCCACCAGTTACTTCAAGTCTGAGAAAAGGCTGGCTTTGGAAAAGATAGTGACATATCTATGTATTTTGAGCCAATACTCACAAAGTGTTAAAAAGACATATTTTTTTCAGTCATTATTTAAACACAGAACTGCACACAAAATTAATCAAACCCTGACCTTCTTAGTCCATCACCAAGTCTTACCACATGAGATGTCAGTGCACAGCAGCATTCACCAAGGATTGTCTATAGCTGCCAATAGTTTCTTCTTCTGTAATGGAAGCAATTTTATTATTTTGCTTTTAATAAAATTGGTTAAAACAAAATCTAAGCCCATCCTCTATTTGTTAAATTGTGTAGTCAACAAACAAATTTGATATACCAGCAGCCCTCTGCTGTTCTAGTACAGGCATTCAAGCCATGGCCTAGTTGTTTGCATGCCTTACTGGTGCCAGGATGATATTAGCATTTCATTGTTTCATTTGGTTGAACTTTTTTCACTGTATTGTTTATATGCTGAAAATCATTTTGATTGTTAAACTTTGTGATGTTATTGTTGCAATTGTAACAGGAAAAAGGACAGGGGAAAAAAAACAGCAAAAACCTGTCCACACTAAAATTATAATTAGTACATTTTAGTCAATAATATACAAAATACAAAAAACATTAAATAAAAAATACAAAATTATAAAAAAACAATAAAAACAAAACTGAAAACCAGAACACCAAAATCACACTTAAAACAAAGCAGGAATTGAAGAAGCTAACAAAATGGTGAACAGACAGAGTGTCATGCCAGTCAGCTAATGGAGTGGCCAAGATACACCTTTCTGTAACCCTTTCTGTGCATATATAACTAAATACAACACCCGGGGTCTGTTGCATAATTAAGGGGGTTACTCTAATTAGGGACCATTATCAAAAATAATTAAACAATGACATAATTAAGATAACAGAGACCAGGAATTCAGAAGAATTTTTTTTGTTTGTCGTTCTGCAAATTGTTGCTATCTGCGATTGAACTTTATACAATCCCAGGAAATTCTGAGATGGGTTTCCATGACAACAGCAAGCACAATGTGATTGGAATGATGAAAGCAAAATGGAGATGAACATGAACAAAAAATCAACTTTGTCAGAAGCCAAAAACGCATAGACAGAACTCAACTTCAGATTCTCTGTACTTCAAAACCACAATATAGATATATAATAGCATTGGATAGATAGATAGATAGATAGATAGATAGATAGATAGATAGATAGATAGATAGATAGATAGATAGATAGATAGATAGATAGATAGATAGATTGTATTTGTCCCCAAGGGGGAAACTTTAAAGAACCACAAGAGGAGGAAGAAAAAAATACATATTAAAAACGAAACAAACATGAATCCTACAAACACACACAAGAACTTCTGTCTGCTGCTGTCAATAACAGACTTGTAGGTGGTAGTAAGACGGTCAGACCTGTCCAGATGTACATATAAAGACATTCAAATTTGAATGCTGTCAGTTCAGCTTGCTGTGTCCACAAAAGGAACATGCTGTTAGAAGTCTGATCCATTCAAAGTTGCCTTGTTTAAAAAACACTGACATTCAAAATGTCTTATTTTTACAGTGTTGATAACAAAGTGGATCATTTCTGTTGCCAAGTTTAAAATAAGTATCAACAAGATGTCGCAACCCACTCCTAGTCAATAATACAGACAAATTCAGACAGCATTTCAAAGTCTGGATCACACATTTCAGATTGGATTGTAATGTGCTTGTTTTTTTAATTTATCTTATTCACATAAGTCTCACGTAAGTCTCCAGATGCCCTCCTTCTTTTTCCACTGTCTCACTGCACAAGATGTAACTCATTCAGTATAATTATTAAAACAAGTAAAAAATGTAAAAATATCGAAGATCATAATAAAAACATACACATTTTATTTAATAGGTGCCACTATTTAGTGCATTGTTTTCCATGGGTCCCTCTATATTGTTAACAGCAAGAGCACAAATAGATAATCACATGACGCAGGAGTCATGTGACTCGTGATATCATCAGGTTGCTGCTATAAAACATTAACCAGCCCACAAAAGAAAGTGTCAGAACTTTAACTTTCTTAGCAAAGGAAAGACCCAGTATGCCAGAGGCTTAAACTGATAAAGATTTACCAATCAATACTTATTGGTTATTGCTTCTGGCTTCAGTTTTTTTATTTTTTATTTTGTATTTCTGATATTTTGTTTTAATTGTAGATTGTTTTCTTTTTTTGCTTCATCCATGCCTTATACTTGATTGCTCTTTCCAGGGTCTGCGCAATGAAAAATCTAAAGGTGTCTACAATTCTGTATATTTTTTTTAAAATAGAGCCTTTCCATTCAGATTATTTTACTTTCAAAGTTAACAATGAAATAACAACAAATACTGACTACTAAAATTTGGTATTATAAAATCAGTCATATTTTTTATTGAATCAATTGGTATTTCATTACCCTAATTAATACCCAAAAAAAGCTAATCGGGTTATATCTCCTGCCTTAATGGATTATCATTTTTTTTTATGAAAAAATCTGAATCAGATTACATCAGAGTGGCAGTGTAAATACAGCATAAATAATGCTGCAGGGACCCTAATAATGAAAAAAGTGGTTTCAAACAATATATGGATGCATAAAATTGTGACTATTTTTTCTTGTTTTTTAATGACACATATTAGGTTTCGTCTGAACACCCAGAACTCATATGTTGTCTGATACAGGCTGCTTTCTTTCATATGTCATCCCTTATCAATTCCGATTGTCCATGGCCTGAATTTAAACAGTCTGACATAGATATTTATTCAAAAAAATCATTTGATTACATAATTTTTGTGCACCAGGCAACACGTTAAAACAATCTTAATGGATGAACAGAATGGTCAGTTTTACAGGGAGGAAACTACATTTTTAATACATAGACAATTGAATGTAAATTCATCCCACTTGGAAATCATTGGGACTCATCAAAGCACAATACTATCCTGCCTCTCTGGACTCTTGCTGTGTTTCCAAATTCTTCTCTGAATGGTTGTAGAAGAAATGACCACAGAATATTTGAAGACATATGATACCACAGCCCTTTTGTGCTGACTCACCATATTTGGAAAAAGAGCTCTGCTTCTAAACCTTTAAAAACTGAAAAGCATCAGCAGAAAAAAGACGAGGGGATCTGTGTTTACACCTTAGCTATTTCTCGAGTCACACGCATTGCATACACTCCACATAAGCTAAATGCGTAGGTAGCGTTATGTCTCCATTTCGACTATACAATGTAAATAACACAAATAGTCAATCAAATTCCTTCACCAAATCCAAGTTGGCCATTGAGACCTGGTAGTGTAAACACGGCATTACACTCTGCAGTGGGGTTTAACTTATGACAAATCACTTTATTTAAATTTTCAGAACTTTCTTTCATTTAATTGAGTGTAATAGTTTGTATTTAGATTATCCCATGTTGCGCTATATTATAATGTGTTTTGTGTTTTATTTCAGGGCTGTAGTGAAAATGTCATCTGGTATCAACCAATCAGATAAGCAGCCTGCTAACAACTGCACCCCAGATATCATTATCTCCAGCACCGTTTATCCTCTGCTATATTCCTTCCTCTTCATTGGTTCCACCATTCTCAATTGCTTGGCTCTTTTCATATCACTTCGCATTCCAAGTACAACAACGTTCATTGTTTATTTAAAAAATGTGATCGCTGCTGATGTGCTGATGACCATCGCAATCATCATTAAAGTGTTTGCAGATTCTGGCCTTGGATCTTTGCATCTTCAAGCTTTTGTTTGTCGCTATTCTGCTGTTATTTTTTATTTGACCATGTATATGAGCATTATTCTGCTTGGTCTGATCAGCTTTGACCGGTACCTAAAGATTGTAAAACCATTTGGAAAATCTGCAATACGGGACCCTAAATTTGGGAAAATCTTGACAGGCAGTATTTGGACAGTGATGTTCTTTACAACGGCACTACCAAACATGGTACTGACAGACCAGGATCCACCAAAGGTCAAGGTGTTAGAGTGCAGCACCATGAAGGGCGAGTTTGGACTGTTGTGGCACAAGTTAGTCGTCTATGTCTGTAGTGCCATTTTTTGGTTTGTGTTTATCATGATGATCATCTTCTATACTTTCATCAGTAAGAAAGTATATGAATCTTATCAAAATTCCTCAAGCAAAGAAAGAGACCCTTCAAAGAAAACTACAGCCAAGGTGTTTATTGTAGTATTTGTGTTTTTCTTCTGCTTTGCTCCATACCACATCCTCCGGATTCCTTACACTCGGTGGCAAGCTGGAGCAAAAGCCAGCTGTACATCACAGAATGCCATGTACCTTGCCAAGCAGTTTACCTTGTGGTTATCAGCCGCTAACACTTGCCTAGACCCACTGATATATATTATTCTATGTAGATTATTTAGAAACAGGCTGTTGAAAATGATAAAACGTAACAGAGATAATCTGTATCCTTTAGAAGGTACACTGAAAGGTGAAGACACATCTCAACAGAGTGGCACATAAAGAGTGGAAGTCAGATAAAAAATGAAATAATCTTCTAATTACCAATAGGGATTTTGCACATTCTTCAAGTTTCTGTGCGGGCACTTCTCTGGATTTCCTCTCACATCCCAAAGGTATTGAACTGGCAACTCTAAATTGGCCATTCATGAATGAATGTGCCCTGTGGTACCCTGTGACGGAATGGCACCCCATCCAGAGTGGGTCCCTACCTTCTCCCACTGTTTCCTTCTAACAAAAACTGGATAAGCAGATTAGAAAATGGACAGATGGGACTACATCATAATACAGACAGGCAAGAAAAAAAGCATTAAATTCTTTCATATGGTACATAGAAATAATATGGCTGCCTTTTGGGAGGGGTTTGTGGATTTTTCATTGATTCTTTCAACCACCTAAAGTCATGAAGTCACATGGACAGGTGAACCCAAACTGAGCAAGTGCTTCCTTTGATGGACTGGCATTCCATTTTTGATGGTCACTGCCTTGCTGACTGGAAAAAAAGTTGCTTTAAAGAAAATGGACATCTGGAAATTGTTTCAGTTTAGCATTAGCTATATTCCAAAGTGTTGTTTCCATACAGATATGTGTAAATGTTATAAGTGTAATATAAGTTGATGTCAAGTTAAATTTGGAATAGGTTATCAGCTCATACTTGGTCAACCGACAGGTGAATCAGCTCCATTAAATACAAAAAATATTTTCACTATTATACACTTTCTATTTAGGCTTAGACATACAGGATGCTCTAAAATATGTATATGATAGACAGCCATATCTGTGTGACCCTGAGCAAGTCACCTATCCTGTCTCTGCTCTGTGAAGCATCTGGAGATGGTTTTTCTATTTAAAGGCACTATACTTTATTATGGTTCTTTGTGAAATTGAAACAAAATGTGCCTTGAAGTAGCATGGGAGGGTGTTCACTATTGAAAAGGTGCTACAACAATAAAGTGTTTTAGATTGTATTAAAAAGAAGGAGTTATAATAAAGTTAGCATAAAACAAACAGTTCTTCTAAAAATCCTGGCATCGCTTCAGACTTTTTAGTGAACATGTGTCAGTGGATTGCTGTGCACTCCCAGCAGTGTTCCACATTTAGCAAAGTTGTAAACCAAACCTTGATCTGTTCTGATAGATTTTACTTGTACTTGCACTTTATTTGTGTTTTTGTTTGAAAGCGTGAATGTGGATTTTTACATTTTCACACTGGTAATTACTAAGAAAATATATTAGAAATCTGTAGGAAAAAAGAAGACACTGGGATTGTGCAATAATGAATGTTAAAAAGTTAGCACAAAGGTTAAACATCTGTAGTGGTACAGCTCTGGAAAATGATTTCTTTTTTGAATTTGAATGTGCTAAGATGACAAATAAATACATTATGCAGTACTCTGACTGTATGTTTATCTTCTGTCAAACAGTATTAATCATTTAAACATTTATAAATCATATAAATTTATAATTTACCCTGATGATTTTAATGCAATGATAATACCAGAATTCTAATGTTCCTGTTCCGTTCTGACCTACAGGCAAGTTGCCACAACACCGCACTTAAAACCTGAGGTGCCTTCTGCTTGAGGTGTGCATGTTTTCTATAAGTCGGTACTTACTGCTTTTTCGAAGTGGGAGTGTGAAGGGCATGTGCCATGGCAGAATGATATCCCATACAAGGTGGAGTCTTGCCTGGCACCTTATTTTATCAAGATAGGCTCTGGCTCCCTATGACTCTCTCTTTGATGAGTGTGCCTGTAGGTTCTGTACACCATGTTAACTGTCATTTATCTGATGTTGCAACAGAAAGATAAGAGCAGTGTTAAGTGTGAGTTGTGCAAACCTGAGCAAGAAAAAAGAAATACTAGCAAGCAACAGGATGCTCATGCATATTAGATGAGAGAAGCTCCTACATCAGTGGTTCTAAACTCGGTGCTGGGGAACAATTGTGGCTGCAGGTTTTTGTTTCAACCAGATAAGTGCTATCATTTAATTCAGTATTTAGAAAAGCACAACAGTATGATTTTTACATTGATAACCACTTACAAATATTATTTTTTTCATTAACTTAAAATGCTCTTTTTTTGTTGTTTTCCTGTTATTTTGTCCTTTTTCTGTATAGTTCGCTCCCTTCATTGTATCCTAATAATGACGATTAAAAACAAGCAGAGCAGAAACCCGAACAAACAACATTGAATGATAAAAGGCTGCAATTACTTCAGTGTTAGACCCACTAGTTAGTAAATTATGGATTAAATAACTAGAACTAGGTCTAAATAAATAAAAGCTCTTTCTGGAACCTTCATGTGGATGGGTCTTTTAGGAACCAAAATTGGATCCCCTATGGCATCACTCCTAAGAACCACCCTGGCACCTTTATTTTTAAGAGAGACAGAAGCCCAATTTAAAACAGAAGCTGATTGGAATAAAAACTTGCAGCTACAGTGGATCCCAAGGACTGAGTTTGGGAACCACTATTCTGCATTATACTATGTGTTACTTCTTTCCATCTTTGCATTTACTGCATTATGCAGTTTTTAAAAAGCAACATCAGCACTTTGATAAAAAAAAAGTAATCAAAATGATGTTTACTTCCCATACGGACAGCAAATAATGTTGAAATCCAAAATGTTGTTCCAGCGCATGACTTCTACTTTCATATCTCTTCTAAATGTTAAAGAAACAAGCTTACATATGCTGTTTAGAGTATATCATGCTTACATATACTAAAAAAAACAGTATTTCATCAAAAAGAAATACACATCTCACTGTGTAATACATGCTGGCTGTTAACATTGAAATCGTAAAGTGTTTTTAATCAAAAAAGTGTAACATATATAACTTTCTGTTCTGTTTTTTATTAACATATCAATAGTTTCATGTAATTAGCTTATTATAGTTTCTCTTTTTCTAAATGGGTTGTCATTTTGACTCTTTTATTAATCACTGCCATCTCCTGACCATATTGTGAATTACACCCTTATTTTATTGGCTCCTATGTCTTGTATGTGTTCTAAATTCGTTAAATACGCAGTATTACACTTTATTCATCTACTATTTCAGCTACAAAATCAAATTCACATAACTTGCATAAGGACTCATCTGCCTAACACTTATTTGTTTATTTACTTTAAATCCCAGGCAGCTGTATATTTTACCATGACACTTGGTATACGCATGCATTCTTTCTTGTCACTGATAATTATGTTTTGACCTTTTCATAGTGTTGTAAGTTTTTACTTTATTTCATCGTGTTGTGTCTCCTCTGTCTCTAAGCATGTCCATAATGCTCTGCTTACTTATAAATGGCAGATCACTCTTTTTTTTCTGTGGTATTTTGTTTCCTAACTGACTCTTCTCTCTCTAACACACAAATTGCTGGGTCAGCAATTCTATCTATCACTTTTTGTTGTTAATGTACACATCTTTACTGCCAGCTCATTTTAAAATTTGCAAGCTCTTTAAAGAGCTTGCTTCCTTTCTTTAAAATTAAAAAATGTTCCACTTAATCTTGTATTCCTTTGTGCTGACAAAGACACCATAAAAACTAAAAGGCTGATTTAAAAAATGGGTGCCACTGTGGTACAGTGCCTAGTACAGTGACCCGACATGCTCCAGTGTCTTCGGTCCCTCTCTGCTGAGTTTTCTAGCTTCCATCCATATCATAAAGGTGGGCTGTGTTATGATAACTGGTGAGTTTAAAGCTGCTTTACATGTGTGAATGTACAATAAGTGTGTGCATGAGTGTACCCTGAGCTGGGCTGGCACCCCATTACTTGTGCTGGCAAACAGTCCCAGCCTTCCTGCAGTAAAACATGTGCTGTGAAAATGGATGGATCACTGAATGTTTGGGTTATTGAGCTTATTGTATAATTGCAAGTCTTGTCTTTTCCACCTATTAATCCATTTTTATTCCACTAGCCTGGCTAGTGTTGTGGTGACCTTCACTGCCTGCCTCCAACAGCTCTTTGCCAGTGTTGAAATTGAAAACTGGAAAAGCAGAGTCAGCCTGAACTGATGATGATTAAGAGGATGCAAAGAGTCTGCCATTATGACAAATTCAGTACCCACTGCTTCTGTTTCATGGAAGAGATGGGGGAAGCCATGAAGTCAAAGACAGACAAATGCCATGATCTCTTCTTTTTAGTGCTATGACCTGATGAGTATCTAAGCTGAGGGGTATTAGCGGGCAAAATATTGAAGTTGAAAATGTTTGGGTAGTGTCAGGCGCAAAGCCTGGTTGCATTCTTTATTTATGAAAAGTCAAATTAGTTTTGCAATTTTACTGAACAAACAATGCAAATCATCCTCATCGAATCTTAACTTGATTCCATTTAGTTTTATACATTGTAAAACAGGAAACAAAGACAGATAAAGAGTTGGGGTACTCCATACAGTATAATTACAGCGTATATATATAAAAGAAAATATGCAGTAAATGCAGAGCAGACTTTTTAAACTGGAGGTCTGGAATAGAAATTAAAACAAGACGGCCAGTTCACTCGGACGGACATGGAAGTGATGCCACCGATGAAGTGGCAGTCAATCTTGGGTTCTGCAAAGTGAGGAGAAGAGAAGGCATTTTTAAATGGCGCCAACCCCTGGTCAAAGCTGTTAAGCTGTCTATCATGTGCTCGTCTGTGACAACATTTTACTTTGTTCTTTGACCCAATTAATAAATGCACTATTTTTGCACACACAACGAAACATAACACAGTCTTTCTCAGGCTCACTTAATTCAGTTTAGGATTATAGGAGAACTGAATGTGATTCAAGAGCCAGCCCTAGTAAGGTGCCAGTCCATCACAGGGCACCAGAAAAGTCAATTTAAGGTCTCCAGTTAAACCAACATATGTGAATTTGGGGTGAAAACCAAAGCAGCCAAAGAAAAACTAACAAAGGATTTTTCTCATGGTTTTCTGGACAAACTCTGAGGTAATGAGAACATAAAAACGGGAGTAAAGGGTACATCAGGTAAGTTGATTGTGTTTTCTATTAAATTACACAAAGTTATGAATTATAACACATTTTTGTTTATCAGAGTGCAAACGTGTTGCCTGTTGGTCAGACTTGCAAGTTAGAATTTCACTGTATTCTGTATGTGTCACAATACTACGATATGTGGAGAACATGCAAAATAAACAGAGAAAAGGCAGTGTGTAAGACAAAAAAAACATTTCATTTAGTAAAGGAACATTATTATAAAAAATCCAACACAATAAGTAAATAAAGCTTAAAGTGACAATTATGTCAAATACAAATAGTTACAATAGCAAAAATAAAATAACAAAAATTGAAAACCATCCCTTTGTTTAGGTATGTAAGAATAACACATAATTGTATTACAAAACAATTTAACAAGTTATGTACTACCTTCATAACATTTTAAGTGCTTTCATTAGTAATTGTAATAGAGAACCTAAGATTAATTGTGTGTATTAGGAGATAACTTTTGTTGATATGCATAGTCTTAAAATTAAATTATAACTATTATCTATAAAGTCTCTTTTTCACATCTATTCTTGCCTGATGAGTTATCACGTTTTCCAGGCAAGCTCTCCTTTTTCACTCTCAAAAATTCCAGCAATTTATTTTTATATTTTTTGCATAAAAATATATAGATTAGTGGATTCAGGCATACATTAATCATAGTTAGTGTTAAAGTGATATTTTTAAGATCATGCAGACTGTTATTGCATACATTAAAGCTTAATAAGGAATTCTCTTGCAGTAAGTAAGGTATTCGCACACAATGGTAGGGAGTAAAGCAAATGAAAAATACAATTATTATTATAAATACTCTTGTATTGGTCTCATTTGGTGTGTTTCCTTGGCATTTTGCATTTTTAAAAGCCTGCAACACCTTCTTACTTATAAATACATAAAAGATTACAAGGCAAACAAAGACAATGAAAAATATGGCAAAATTGACACAGTTAACATAGTTGTGCCATTTTAATCCTAAATCATTCTTAAGCACTGTACACAGAAATGTCTTTGATTGTGGTGGGATCTGGTCTGTCAGTATAGTATTTGGCAATGCATTCAGAAAAAACATACAAATCCAAGCCAAAGCAGAGACAGTAATTCCAAAGACTTTGTTCTTCATTACATTTGTTTGTAAAGGCTTCACAATCTTCAGGAACCTATCAAAACCTATAAATCCAAGTAAAATAATACTCATGTACATAGCGAAATAAAAGATGACATCAGAGTAGCGGCACTGGAACACACGCACAGTGACATTTAGAGGTATTGAAGGTTCAATCACTCGAACTATGAAGGTGACAATCCTTAAAATATCTGCAACAATTAGGTTCTTGAGGTACACCACAAAAGTTGAGGAGCTTTTGATACGGACAGAGACACACACTGTCACAATATATACAATTGCAGCAATGCCAAAAACCAAAGCATTCAAGCCTGTTACAATCGCATTAGTGCTGCTGGAGTCCACAGAACAATTGTTTGGAGGAGGAATTGATGTCATTTTAATGAAAGGCTACAACTGAAAGAAAAAAAGAAAGAATGATTTTATTAAGATAAATAAGCTCATGTCTTACCATTACAAATTAACCATCAGGATTAGCAGGAATGTGGAAAATATTGCAAACAATAACCTGACAAATCAATAATAACTGTTTTCTTAATTAGTTGATGTAGTGTTCTCCATTAAAAATATTTATTGGAATTTTATTATATTGTGTTTGATAGTTCTCTCACATGTGACATTTCATGATTAGACTCAAACCCAAAGCATGAAAATAAATGTAAAAATAAAAAATAATATCCATAAAATCTGTATGTAAAACATTTTTATGCAGTACTTCCTTAATGGATCTCAGAACTGGCCAAGGCGCAGCAATGCCGTAATGTATTAAAGTTGTCTTAGAATGAGTTAAGTAAAAGGTGATTAAAAAGGCAACACCTCAAATGTGTGTGCAAAAGATTGATAGATTGATAGTAAAAGTCACTACATAATACAGATAGATAGATAGATAGATAGATAGATAGATAGATAGATAGATAGATAGATAGATAGATAGATAGATAGTGGAAGGTGCTATATGATAAAGTTAAATATAGATGCACTTTTCAAATGTAGTTACGAGGATATAATTAACATAATTATTATATCAATTAAGATAATTGATTCTTACCAAGTTGATTCAAAATGTGACAGCCTTTAAAAGATAGTAAATTGCTTCAACATCAGTAATTATAAAAAACTAAACAAATTCCTTTGAGCATTTCCATTTGGCTCATCTTCAAGGTAACTCATGAAGTACACTGACATTTATATTCCTATTTGTGCATAATAGATTTGAACAACATTCATATTCTACCAATGGGCAAAGTTTTGCAAGTTATAAATATCTTCCATGTAAAGCACTGGTTAAAGGCACTGCTGGCTATGTAAATTACAAAGTAGTGTTTTGTTTTCAGTCTCCGACACCAATTTAACTGTTTCAAAATGTAGGTTACAACACAAGAGACATTCTTGAGATGTTGCAAACATCTTTGACCAGGGTTTCTTTATGCATGTCCAGAGGATATGGCTAATCTCCAATTAAAAATAAAGGTGATAGATATGCAAAGCTGCATGGAGGGTCAGTAGTTAGTGCTGCTGCCTAGCTAAAAATTTAGACCCAGCTCAGCATGTGCATGTTCAAATAGTTTGTCTCCATGTACTCTGGTTTCTCCAACTTTCCAAAATATACCAGTTAGTTGACTGGTGATTCCAAATTGGGAATAGCTGGGATTGGCTTTGGCTCACTTTTGCCCTAAAGTTGAGTTCATAAACTTGATGGATAGGTAGGTGGATTCTAAAAACAATACATCTATATAAATATTTTGGTCATAGCTTCATATTGATGTCACTTGAGGGATCCACAGCACCTTTGGGAGGATCACAGGCAGAAATGGGGGTGTTGACGTAACCAAACTACTCAGTGAAAACCCTTGAGAAGAACATGTAAAGTCTCCCCAGATATGAGCCAAGCTAACAACTGATCCAATGTCTTTGGAGCTGAGACGTAACACTGATAATTACTACTTAATGATGCCTCCTTTCCTCCTCTTTGCAGTGTAAACTATAAACACAGTTTTCAAAAAGTATGAAAATTACATACTCAAAGAGAATTTACTGAGAAATCATATTCATATGAGTCTGTATTACGGCAAATGATTAAACTAATCTAGCAACTGCCCCAAATCTACAAAATAAAATATTCTAGTCCATGATTATCCATCAGTAAGTTGGATATATTTTATTGGTACATTTTGTGCAAAATGTAAAAACATAACATACATCTCTCTATTATAAAAAAAAAAAAATCCTGGAGAGAAACACTAGGGATACGAGACCTTCATGTTAAGATCACAGAAGACACTTAAAAGACCCATGAGATGAAAGAGATTGGCCACGGAGCATCTCGCAGGGACCTTAAACATGAGACATTGTGCCAAGAGACTGACCCAGGACCGTCTCACGATGATGTAGAACATGAGATTCTTGCAAGACACACCCTACTTACAATCAATATCAAATAAGACCACAAGCAGCAAAACACTCTGTCGTCTAAACTAAGGCTTTGAGCACACACAGATCCAGGGTCTCAGTGCATATAAGGAGTATAAGGACAGTACTTTATGAATGAAACGTTGACGACTAAGCAAGCGTGGAAAAAAGAGACTCAAAAGCATTGGAGAGAAAAAAGAGCAAAAAAGAAAAAATAATCTAGGTGCAAATTCAGAAAATAAGGAAAGTAATTATCAGCCCGGAACAAGTGGAATTGAAACAAAGCACGTCCAATTGGCCTCAGAATTAAAAGACAGAGTAAAAGACAAAGTAGAACTTCATAAAGACATTTATAAATGTTGGCACTAAACACATGCAGAGCAGTTTAGAGATAATGAAAGCAGTGGAATTCAAAACGCCCCAAAAAAAAAGAAAGGCGCAATACACATGTGGAGTAAGTTAAAGAATATGAAAGTAGGAAAATTAGAAAGTATTAAAAAAAGAAAGTAACGATCACAGTAGCGCAAACAAACTGAAATTATTACTTGAAAAAAGGGAAAATAATCACCACGGACCAGGTGTCATTGAAAAAAAAGCAGGCTAAAGCGAGGTCAGAAATAAAAGACAAAGAGTAGAAAACAAAGTAAAACATCATAAAGAGGTTAAAAAACAAGGGGGCCAAACACATGCAGAGCAGACTAGAGATAATGAAAACTGGACTTCAAAAGACTCCAAAAAAGACGTAGGCGTGAAACACATGTAGAGCAAGATACAGAATATGAAAGCAGAAAAAAACAACAGTGTCAAAACAAAGAAAGTAAACATCACATTAGCGCAAACAATGAGAAATTATTACTCTAAGAAATAACAAAAAGGCGAAGAGAGAACGAATATATGGACATAGGTGATATGTCAGAAGTATGTAAATGTTGTAAGGCTTTGAAGTTTAAGTCAGAGAATTTTAAAACGTGGTTTACCTCACATGCATTTATTGGTTACTTTGCAAAAAAAATTATTAACTGCTGATGATGTAGATCGCTTTGTCTGTGCTGAAATTCCAAACAGAGAAACCTATCCTAAATTATGGTACAAAGTCATTAAACACAAGTCTCACTGACCTCATTTAAAAGATTCAGCATATTGGGACTCGAAAGATTCCAGATATTGTTTTAACAGAAGTTTTGAAATAAAAGTGAAACTAATGAAATAGCAACAATTCAAAGAAAAAAAAATCTTAAAAGTGTATATCCAAAAAACCAAACACGGGGGTTGGCGAGCGTAGCCCCCTAGTTTATTAAAATACTAACTAAAAACTGACAAGCTTGTTTGAGTAGGAGTCATGCAGCTAAACAGTTAGTACTCATTATTAAGAAATACTAATTGGTTAAATTAAAGGAAGCTGTAGCTTTGTTTATCTAAAATTACCAAAGTTCTGCAGCTTCTAGCAGGGCCAGATTAAGGTGGGTCCTATTGATGCTGCAGCATTAGGCCCATTCCTGAAATTGGCCCAGATGAAAACAGTCTAGAATTTTCCGGAAGATAAACGGTTTTCCTTTGCTATATTAACCTCAAAATAATTCTTAGAATGAAATTTTGAATCAGACTTTCGGACGTCTAGACACAGCGTTACTTATTATTCAGTTACTATTGTTCTTTGTGCTGTGACGTAACTATAACGTTGTTGTGTTTATTGTTAACTGAAGATTTCAAGTTAATGCTATCAATTTTACGTTAAACAGTTTACTTAGTAATTTAGCTGCGTTTTTTCCAATATCTTGGGGATTCTTGCCGCTTTATTATTGTTCAGTAAGTGCCACATAGTAAATTTTTCACATTGAAAGTTAGTTGTACAGTAAAAATCGATGGCTATTTAAATGGTTATCTGTAAAGGTAAAACTAAAAGCCGGCCTGCGGCCCCAGCATGGATGTTTAGAATTTTTAAAATCCTTGACAGGATTCTGGTCTATTATGAAATTTAAATCATGGACAAATTTTTACCCTCAAGAGCCTGAACTGAGTCACTTTGACCCAATGTCTCTGCAAATTCATTTTTTCTTACTCTGTTTCATAAAAGAATTGTAAAATTTTGTGTTTCATTGTTAGGTTTTCTGCATTAAGTGCACTTTTCAGACAATTGCTGTTGAATGTTGATGTTACATAGTTTGATGTTAATCTCGAGTTGTTACGATATTACGTCGTTATTATTATTCATGTTCAATAATGGTTGGCTGGTTGCGTCACAAGCAATTAAGGTTCCTTGGTCGGTCTGAGTGCAAATTTACGGTGAGTGTCGAATGCACATGCACCAATGGCAAGAAAAAATAGGCCTTTTTTGGGCTGCAGCATCAGGCCCAATTTCGTCTTAATCCAGCCCTGGCTTCTAGTTTGCTTCATAGGATGAGTCAGGAATAGTGTAGTATGTGTTCTAATATTTCCATAAACCAAATATCATTGTTTTAAAAGTTTTAGTAAAATTCAAGGCAAAACAGTTTACACAAAAAATAGAGAAAAAACTACTATCAAAGAAAAGAAAAGTTCTTGTTGAAGAAAAGTTCAGTCTAAGGCTCATGTATCTTGTTTCATTTCTTTAAGTTTGGTCATACAGTCGTACTTGTGGCACGCACGTTAAGCAATTTAATCACGCTAAGCACAGTCAGAACACCGTATGCTATCCTTTTTTTGCAGACATAGCTAATATCCAGCCCATGCTAGTAGTGAGGCTGTTTCCTAATTGGCTTAATTAACACTCTGCTCAACAGACAGAGCTAAGAAAGTTCGATCTCATGTTAAATTACATGAGTGTATAAGGCTATATCATGTTCTAGGTAGCTGTAAGAAACTGGTATTCTATCGAAATTAAGCAAAAATTTAAATGAATTTAACATCAAACGTTAACTTTCTAAGACTGACTCTTACAGAAGCAATGCATTATAGTACTTTTCTTATCTTGCATTCTATACTTTATAAGTTTTAATCCTCTAACAGTACAGGAAGTCTTGACTTTAATTTCTAAAATGAAACCTACTACTTGTTCCCCAGATCCAGTACTAACAAAACTAGTAAAAAGCACAATGAATGTTCTTGCAGCACCTATTCTTAACATTATTAATAGTTCATTATTGCATGACACAGTAACTGATGCACAAAAAGTGTCTATTATCAAACCATTACTTACAAAGTCAGACCTAGACCCACAAATCTTAATAATTACACACATATCCGATTTACTCTTTCTCATTAAAATACTTGAAGTGGTCACCAGTCAGCTTCAGCCTCACCTTACACATCACAATTACATAGTACAGAAATGGCACTAACACGTGTTATAAATTACATTCTGACATCCCCTGATGAAGGAAACTCCACTGTAATTATGTTCACACCATTTTACTGCACAGGCTGGAAAATGATATTGGGCTTATACAGGTAGGCACTCTCCTTGCCTGCTTTAGTTCTTATTTATCAAATTGATTATAGTATGTACAGAAATATGCTGACAGCACTCCATCATTATACACAGAACTAGATATGGTGTCCCACAAGGCTCAGTACTGGGACATTTACAGTTTTCACTTTACATGCTTCCACTGGGATCCATCATTAGGAAACATAGCATTAATTTTCGCTCGTACACAGATGACACCCAGTTATACCTTTCTTTAAGAGCAAATTACGTTTATCAGATGTTGTCCTTAATTAGATGTGCTAGAGAATTAAAGGAGTGGATGGATGAGAGCTACTTGTCTTTAAACACAGATAAACCAGAGATCTTAATTATTGGAGGGAATGATGCTGTTTGCATAAATATTTTGTCATCATTGAAACTCAGTTGGAGTCACCATTAGTTATACTGAATCAGTCCACAATCTCTGTGTTATCTTTGTCTCTGCCATGTCATTTAAAGCACACATTACAAAGCTCTGTAAATCATGTTTCTTCCATCTTAAAAATGTTAAGAAATTAAGATGTTTTCTAAATGTATGGGATACTAAGAAATTAATGTATGCATTTATTTCTAGTAGGTTTGACTACAGCAATGCAGTGAGAAAAGCAACACCGCCCTCCACTGACCAGGTACTCTGTCTCTCCATAACTGACATGAAGAAGACTCTATCCAGAGTTAATCCACGCAAGGCTGCAGGACCTGACAACATACCTGGTCGTGTGCTCACAGAATGTGCCAGTCAACTGGGTGGTGCCCTCACAGACATCTTCAACACATCTCTGAGCCAGTTGTCAGTCCCAGCATGCTTCAGGTCGATCACCATCATACCAGTGCCGAAGAAGTCATCAGTAACATGCTTGAATGACTACCGACCAGTTGCACTCACACCAATTATCATGAAGTGCTTCGAAAGGTTAGGCATGTCACACATCACACATTACATCTTGCCTGAAGAAGGGGCCTGAGTTGCCTCGAAAGCTTGCATATTGTAATCTTTTTAGTTAGCCAATAAAAGGTGTCATTTTGATGGCTTTTCTCTACTCTCATGTCACACATAAAGACTAATCTCCCTACCTCACTTGACCCTCTTCAGTTTGCATACCGCTCAAACAACTGAGGATTCCATATGCTCTGCCCTTCAACTCTCCCTGACACATAAGTCAGGATGCTATTCATAGACTTTAGCTCTGCCTTCAACACAATCATCCTTCAAAAGCTGGTTGTAAAACTGAGCAGGTTGGGCCTGAACACAACCCTCTGCAATTGGATCCTGGACTTCTTGACAGAGAGGCCCCAGTCAGTTCAGATGGGCTGCAACACTTCCAGCAACATCACACTGAGCACTGGAGCGCCGCAGGGCTGTGTGCTTAGTCCACTGCTCTTCACCCTACTGACTCACGACTGCACAGCCACACACAACACCAACCACATCATCAAGTTTGCGGATCATACGACGGTGCTGGGACTGATAAGCAGGGATGATGAAACAGCATACAGAGATGAGGTGTAACGGCTGTCTGCATGGTGTGAAGGCAACAATCTATCTCTCAATGTCAACAAGACAAAAGAGATAATCGTGGACTTCAGAAAATCACATCTTGCCCACATCCCACTCAGCATTAACGGTTTTAATGTGGAGACTGTTAGGAGTACCAAGTTCCTCAGTGTGCACATAACTGAGGAACTTACTTGGATGCATAACACCTCATCACTAATCAAGATAGCCCAGCAGAGACTATACTTCCTGAGGCCACTGAAGCAAGCAAGTCTTCCCCCTTCCATCCTCACCATGTTCTACAGAGGCACCATTGAGAGTGCTCTGACCAGCTGCATCACTGTCTGGTATGGCAACTGCAACATATCTGACCACAAGTGCCTGCAAAGGATAATGAAGACAGTAGAGAACATTATTGGGGTGTATCTCCCTTCACTACAGGACACATATTACAAATGCAGAGTCTGCAAGGCCAGCAGCATTTTGCAGGACCTCTTACACCCCTCACATGAACTCTCACACTCCTGCCATCCAGGAGATGATACTGCAGCATCAAAGCCAGATCTGTCAGGTTGCAGGAGAGTTTTTACCCCCAAGCTCTCAGACTACTTAACACCATACTGCCACTTGGGATCTTCCACACTGACTCAACCACCTCTAAAAACAGAACTTTTATGCATGCAAGCCACTTTCCTGCAAAGACAAGTGTGCATGTAGAAAAGAACTGAAAATCTCATACTGACCTTTAAGTATTTTAACACTCTTGATATCCTTCTGCTGTGAAACATTCTGACCTGTCATTGTTTACACATATCTTAGCTCTGACACGGTGGATGGAGTGTGCAGACACAGCACTGTTGAAAGCACTTTGACTACGTGTCACCACTGATAAAGCCCCTCAGCCTGGGTACATGACTCAGATGGCCTCAGATGCGGGTTGGTGAAAGTAGCTGTGGAAAAGTGTGGCTTTTGGGTTTCCTTTGACCACATTGGCATGTACATGTACAGTAGTTATATGGGATGAAACACCACAGTAGAAGACCCAAGTTACGTGTCAGAGTAGCCAGTGAAGAAGTCAACAGTCCTTTTTATTTCCACTTACCACCAGTCTGGTGTAAAGTGAGACTAAACCTCTTACCTACTTATTGAGTTGCTTTAGAATTACAATTCATAAGCACCCTCGATAGTCCAAGGGCAAAACAATATTTTCTTTTACTTGACTTTAGAAATGTTTACCTTTATTTAGCAAGTAGCAAGTCACAACATTACTTTTTCAGCATTTGGAATGCTGTAGTCTTCTACTACTCTGTAAAACAATGGTAAATCTTAATTAACCACTTTCTAAGCATCTTAGAATTTCTGATTTCTTGTGTATTTTTTCTCTATTCTTTCTTCCTTTTTTATTAGTAAAGGAGGAAGTAAATATGATTACTACAAAATGTATTAGATACAGTATATAAAATAATATAAAATGCTGTAACAGGGCGGCACGGTGGCGCAGTGGGTAGTGCTGCTGCCTCGCAGTTAGGAGACCCGGGTTTGCTTCCCGGGTCCTCCCTGCTTGGAGTGTGCATGTTCTCCCCGTGTCTGCGTGGGTTTCCTCCAGGTGCTCCAGTTTCCTCCCACAGTCCAAAGACATTCAGGTTAGGTGCATTGGTGATTCTAAATTGTCCCTAGTGTGTGCTTGGTGTATGTGTGTGCCCTGCCCAGGGTTTGTTCCTGCCTTGCGCCCTGTGTTGGCTGGGATTGACTCCAGCAGACCCCTGTGACCCTGTAGTTAGGATATAGCGGGTTATATAATGGATGAATGGATGGATGGAAAATGCTGTAACATTTTTAAGCCTGTTTAAACCAATGTAGGGTCTTCGGGTATTTAAGATGTTATTGTTGGAAAAAATAATTGCAAATACAATAGGCAGTTAAACACACATTTTATTATCTGCAGACTTCTAGGCATTGATGTTCTTCCATTTATATTGTTACACCATCCTGGTTTGATGTACAGAAAAATCACATCAATGTGGTGTGAAACAAGTGTTTCACAGCAGCATGGGAACTTGAAATCAGTACTTCATGAAGTCTAATCAGTTCCCCTATAAATAAACTCGAAACTGTAATTTTTTCACAGGAAAGAAGGGGATGTTTTTCCTACATTTTTATGTGAATGTCCTGTTCAACCCAATCAATGATTAATAAATATTTATGTTGTGCTTCTGAGGTTTGACAGGTATTGATGCCTTCTTATAACACTGAAATCTAAGCCAGAGTTTTAAGTTTTTGGTTTTTTTTTTAAAAGAAAGTCCAAGTTCAATAAACTTCATCACACAGAGTACTCTCTGAGACAGCTGAATTTGAAACTGACAACTTCCGGATAGCAGGTTTGAAACACAGAAGTCAAAGTGGGACTTGCAAAAAATGGGAAGTGTTTCATATCTAATGTAATTCCATTTATTTTTGTATGGCACTCTTCGCTAAATGAAAGTTCAGAGCAATGTAACAAATTTGTAAAACAAAATTGACAAATTACATAAAACAAATACCTAAATTTACAGATGATTTTAAACACAGAGTAAAACAAAGCAATGTCACATTGGATGACATGAAATGATCCTAACAATATATCCGTATGCATTTTGTCATTGCAATACGGCCTATTGACAATGAAGAAGTGAAAACAAAAATGTCAGATAGCAACATCCCTGGAGAGAATAAAGCTCTGGGGAGTCCACAGACAGTTACAACACAAAGTTAAAGTCAAACACAGACACAGTTCGGAGACCTTGGCCAACTGGTTGTGCAGCTCTTGGACATTCTACTATATAGATTTGAAGGGGGTGGTCTAAAATGAGGAGATCATTATTATTTATGCCTTTAATCCAAAGGTCACTTGAAAAAGACAATTTCCCCTTGGGGATTAATAAAGTGTAATAAATACCAAAAAATGGAAAAATTAAATATGCCTTTCAAAACACTTAAAGTCACATTATAAATCATGAAACAACACACCAAATATAAAGCTCTAATTAACACAAAATGACTGAGAAAAATCACAGAAATAACAGAAAAGTCGAACACTGAAAAAACAAGCTTAAAAAGAAAAGTTTTATGTTCATATTTATAGAGTATAACACAGTCTGAAGACCTAATATATTAATTCCAAAGTTTGGTTGCAGCATAGCTAAAAGCTCGTCTTTCCAATGTGGACAGTCAGAAAAAATGGACAATAAGAAAGCCAGAATCAGAGGAACGGAGTGAGCAAAATCATTACACCATTAGAAACATTTTGAAGAAAACAGGCCATTCGGACCAACATAGCTTACCAACTCTATCCACCTAACATCTGCAAAATAACATCAAGTCGAGTTTTTCAGGAACAGATATACACTCACCTAAAGGATTATTAGGAAAACCTGTTGAATTTCTCATTAATGCAATTATCTAATCAACCAATCACATGGCAGTTGCTTCAATGCATTTAGGGGTGTGGTCCTGGTCAAGACAATCTCCTGAACTCCAAACTGAATGTCAGAATGGGAAAAAAAGGTGATTTAAGCAATTTTGAGTGTGGCATGGTTGTTGGTGCCAGACGGGCCGGTCTGAGTATTTCACAATCTGCTCAGTTACTGGGATTTTCACGCACAACCATTTCTAGGGTTTACAAAGAATGGTGTGAAAAGGGAAAAACATCCATTATGTGACAGTCCTGTGGGCGAAAATGCCTTGTTGATGCTAGAGGTCAGAGGAGAATGGGCCGACTGATTCAAGCTGATAGAAGAGCAACTTTGACTGAAATAACCACTCGTTACAACCGAGGTATGCAGCAAAGCATTTGTGAAGCCACAACACGCACAACCTTGAGGCGGATGGGCTACAACAGCAGAAGACCCCACCGGGTACCACTCATCTCCACTACAAATAGGAAAAAGAGGCTACAATTTGCACAAGCTCACCAAAATTGGACAGTTGAAGACTAGAAAAATGTTGCCTGGTCTGATGAGTCTCGATTTCTGTTGAGACATTCAAATGGTAGAGTCAGAATTTGGCGTAAACAGAATGAGAACATGGATCCATCATGCCTTGTTACCACTGTGCAGGCTGGTGGTGATGGTGTAATGGTGTGGGGGATGTTTTCTTGGCACACTTTAGGCCCTTAGTACCAATTGGGCATCGTTTAAATGCCACGGGCTACCTGAGCATTGTTTCTGACCATGTCCATCTCTTCATGACCACCATGTACCCATCCTCTGATGGCTACTTCCAGCAGGATAATGCACCATGTCACAAAGCTCGAATCATTTCAAATTGGTTTCTTGAACTTGACAATGAGTTCACTGTACTAAAATGGCCCCCACAGTCACCAGATCTCAACCCAATAGAGCATCTTTGGGATGTGGTGGAACAGGAGCTTCGTGCCCTGGATGTGCATCCCACAAATCTCCATCAACTGCAAGATGCTATCCTATCAATATGGGCCAACATTTCAAAAGAATGCGTTCAGCACCTTGTTGAATCACTGCCACGTAGAATTAGGGCAGTTCTGAAGGCGAAAGGGGGTCAAACACCGTATTAGTATGGTGTTCCTAATAATCGTTTAGGTGAGTGTATCATCTCCATCAAATAGAGCATGGCCTAGTTATGGAGGGCTTTGTATGTAAGTAACAATATTTAACTGGCAGCCAATGAAATCTGTAAAGAAAAGCAGAAATGTGATCATAGATTTTAGTGTAACTAAGTAAATGGGCTGCTACATTCTAAACCAACTAAAGCCTGTTAGGAATATAAAACAAAAGGGCATTGAAATGGTCTAATCTTGAAGTAATCAATGCAAGAATCAATATTTCAGTGAAGTAAAAGATAAGAAGGAAAATAAATGAGAAACAATGCAAAGGTGATAACAAGAAACTTGAAATACATAAATATGAGATTCAAACGAAAAAGAACTGTCAAAAAACATCTCATTTTTTAACGTGGGTACAAAGTGGTACAGGAGAACCATAAAAACAGACACTAACACTACCAGATATTATTTGAGTGAATTGTTAGCCTATAAAGAGAAACTGAGACATTTCTATTGTGTTTAAGATATAATAAATGTTACTCTAAAATGCTGCTGAGTTCTGCCTGTATTTCCACAAAACTCCTACTGTTGTAATTAATGACATTAATGAGGCTGCATAATAAAGCGGGACTCTTTTTATCACTAATTAGCGCTCTATTCTTGGTGAGCGTAGGGGTTTTAGTGTGATAATGTGTATAGGATTGGTTATATTTCTACCTGAACGGGCTTTTTAAATCTTGTAATGTTGTTTAACTGAAATTTTTGTCTGTTTGCCATATCATAAAACTTCTTCTGTAATGCACACTTTTTCTTAGAAAAAAAAGCTGAGCCCCCTTTAGACCTGACTAGCATAAATCAATGTCCCCAGCTGGGGTGACTACTCCACTTTTTTACTCCAAAATCCAAACAATATTTTCCTCCTCATCTTCCTTACCTCTCTCTCATACACCATTGGCCTTTCTTTCTCCCACCAGATGAGGTCATGTTTCACACTCCCCTCTCACCTCCATGCGTGCCAGGCTAATAATCCATGGCCTAATTTAAATCTGGGGTCATTTCTGTTCCAATCCAAAATTTTCTGGTTGAGAGCTAATCCTATTAAAATCCTGACGGTCATCTTTCCAGAGCCTAAAATCCCTCATATGATCCCAATATGTCTGCCAACCCATTTATAATAAGGAGGCCAGGCAACAAGACGGTGACCTTAACAGCTGTCTCCTGTCCTGCACTTCTCACTGCATTTCCATTATTACTTTCTTCCTGGAATGGATATACCATGAAATGTGTTCCCTCCATCCTCTTTTGGCATCCCTGCCATTCCTCCTTTCCAAATGCCTTTCATTATATGCCAGATCAGGTTCTAATTACTGGAATCCTTAGTCTAGGTACAAATAGAGAACAACAAGCAGATTCATTAAATAAGTGGTTATTATTTTCAAATTAAAGATTACTTCAAATCTAAAGCCACTATACCCCTACAGACATAAGAATTCATCACCCTGACCCAGCAAATGTAGGAAACAATAAAGGAGACATTAAATAAAACTGGTACGCAATAAAAGACACAAATTGGCCTTTGCAAGGAAAAACTGGCAACCCCATAGGTTATGTTTGCAAACCACATGGCAAATGAATTTAATACTTTATTATACATAAAATGCAAGAAGCTAAGTGAAAGATAATGACTTTACAAAAATATTCTAATATTTTGCATGGGTTAATAAGTTTTGTTTCCATTTTGATTGTAAAAAAGGATTCTGTTTCAACGTGCCTAACCAGTGGCTACAGTGAGACATTCTGGTAATCAATCCACACAAGTCACTATTAAACTATGACATGCACTCTGGTAAGGCCTTTTAAGAATTCCTATATTTAATAAAGAAGAACTCATTCTCTTAACAATCTGTCACAGTAGATTTAAACCTGTCCTCACAGAATTAGACTCAAGGCAGAAATCAGTTCAGTCTATCAAATAATAATAATATGTTTAATTTATGTAGCACATTTTCCATGCTCAAAATGATTAATATTAGGGTATACTCAAAGCACACACCATCATGCAGGGCCAGATTCAGTCAATTTAACATGTAAGCTCTTGTAATGTGAGTGGAGAAGCAGATTACCTGGAGGAAGTGAAAAAGAATATGGAGATAACACGCAACCTGCACAAAGACTGCACTGAAAAGGCTGCACTTTAAACCCATCTCTAAAGCTATGAGGCAGAAGCAATATCACTGTGCAAATTCTTATCGATATTATATTCAAATACATACCACAGAGAAATACTTGTAGCATTCTATGACCATATGCAAACAAAACAAAACAGAAAATAAAAACCAGCCTTTAAAATAGGGCACCACCAAGACAACATAGATCAGTGCTATACACCCCAACAAGCAGGAGTGCCAATGAGGAAGCACAGGTGTTTCTAGAGGGTATCTTTTATGCATGTAGTGTACCCTAAAAGAACATCAGATAGGGGCACCAGCATAAGGCAGAAAGAGAAGGAAGCAAAGCTCCCCAGGCATAGAATAGGAGATCCAGAACATGTCATGGGCATCTAACCATCTTATTAAAAAGAATGAGGACAGCTCAGGTTGAGGAAACAAGATTTTAGCATAATGGAACACTGACCTTTGAAAAACAAGTGAAAGCTTAGGTGTGCAGGAAAATCGGCAGGTGCTGAAGAAAGTTCTGGCTTGACATCTCTGGATCAAATAGGAAGCCACTTCAAGCACTTAGACTGGTACTGAACCATGGATAGGTTAATGGTCGAAGTTGTTTGAGCGCAGAGTCAGAAGGGAGTTGTCAAACACTTAACTGAAAGGAAGAAGAAAGATCAAGATCTGAACAATGCAAGAGAGAGCTGTTGGAAGTGAGAAGGGGAAACATTTGTTGAGGTGTTGTGGTGGGAAAGTGGGTGAGGCTCCCCATCACATAGACAAGGATTCAAGACCTGTATTGTTAGACATAGGGTGACAGCAGGTTTTTGATTTGCCTTTGTATAATTGTTCTTGAGCTCTCAATATGATCATCACTTTCTTTATTTTTGAAAATTAAGAATTTAACTTCTGTTAGCATTTCGCTACTTTGGTAGTTGTCTGAGAGAAGAGGGTTGCCACAATGTTCTCCTATTGTCACAGAAAGAAATTAACTATAGTAAATAAACCAATTTTATTGCCAAAAGCTGCCAAGCAGCTATAGTGAGTGTAACTTTGAAGCAATTTTTTTCTGTGAGGAAATGTTTCATTCTGTTTGCTTTACTTAGAACACACCTCCTTTCTTTACTTCCCATTAAATAACTGCACACTAGGTTGTAGATTCACTTAAGAATTATGATTGCAACTTTGCTGCTGCTCAGTACTGATTGCAAAGTTTAGCAGTATACCAGTTCACATCTCTTCCATAATGAAAGTCGGTCAGGCCTTGAAGTGTTCCATAAAATACAGTATGCAGACTTAAGAACTTTCTGATTTCTATCTGAAGTGACCTCAGGAAGACCTCAGGAAGAATAGCGACATGTGATCCAATGTCACAAGAACTGACTCTCTTTTACTTTCCAACTACCCTATCAATCCAAGTAAAAGTAAGAGGACCTTTCAAAACAGCTTTTTCAATAATGCAAGGGTGTAATCGTGGCCAAGTGATTAGTTTTACTGGAGAACACAACAGCTCCAACCATGCAGCTTTACTAACTGATCCAGGGAGTATCTCTTAGGTGTCTGCACATTCCCCCCTGTCCATATAACTTCCCCCTCACATTCAAAAACCTGAAAGTTAGGTTATTTTTTGTGATTAATTTTATAGTCAATACAATACAAACAAAAAAGAATAGTTTGCATAAAGAATTTTGTTTAAAACTAAACGAACAATTAGGGCAACAGGTAAATGAAGAGCAGAACTTTGGGGGTGTTACATTAGAATATACATAAAATATATGACAAATGACAGGAGACCATCAGGCTGTCAATCAGGCTCTTTTCTTTAGCTAATAGCTAAGCTGTCCCAATATCTCAATCAGAATTTTCTTAAAGGTTGTCAAGGTTCGGTTTCAGCTCCATCTTTCAGTAGTTTGTTCCAGATTCCCAAAACTCTTTGCATAAAAAAGTGCTTTCTGGCTTCAGTCCTCAATAAACTTACCCTTAATTTCCACAGGTGTCCTCAACTATGTGATTCACCGTTAAGTTGAAAGACTTCTGTTGTGTCTACTTTATCAGTGAATTTTGAAGACCTGGAATAGGATCCCCATGGAGCTCCTTCTGCTCAAGACTTCCCTTTATGTGGAGCATTCTCCCGTTATCTGTACTCTTTGTCTTTTGTGATCTGAGATCCAGTTTTGCAGGTAACGTCTGAACAGAACTTGAGATATCTCTTATCTGAAGAAAACTTGAGGTCAGAACCAAAAAAATATATTCATAAAAGTGTTACCTTTTTTGTGTAAACCAAATTCATTAAGATTCCTCCCCTTTGAGAGGAAGGTAGGGAGGGTCAAATATACTGAAATGGAATAGATTCAAAGTTAGGGTTTTTTAATAAGTCTTCTATGTACAAAATATTGCATTCCAATTAAACGTAGTAGAGCACTTTAAGACAGTAATGACCGTAGTTGATTATGTAAAGGTTTTTGAACAGCTGATCATGGACAAGAGACAACTGTAGGGTGATAGGCTAAATAACACTAGAGAAAATTCTGAAATTCAAAGTTGTTGCATAGTCTGCAGGTTTTTAATAAAGAGAATAGCTAAAAGCACAATGTTAGTCTGATTGGGAACTCTAACCTTACGTGGTGCTGATAAGCTCTTCAAGAGACTATTGCCCTGTCCATGTGTGGGTCCTGTCTTGCTCCTGACAATGACTGGATAAGCTCTGGTTTCCAATTAACCTATAATGAAAATACAAGTTTCAGAAAATAGAAAAATGCTTGGATTGTACAGTATATTTTTAAAATTCAGACCCATTTATATTAACTTTGCACATACATAACATTTGCACAATTTTTATAGTGACAAACATTTTAGACAATCACAGCACAATTAAGTGAAATTAGCTACTAAATTAAAATGGAGATTGATAACGTGCAATTTCCAACCCATCTCCTCAGTCAGTATGATTACATTATGCTATATAGTATTAGTAACACTGTATGATTTAGAAGATGGAGGTCTTAAGAATCAATTTTTAGTCTGTTTGTATATATGTCCATACTTATTGCAACTGCTTTACCAAACACAGTTCTGAAAAATCTACCACAATCAAAAATAGCTCTGTGCATTATGTTAAATAATTATTGGGGCCTAAAGTCTTGTATCAATGTCTCTTAATGCATTTAGTGCTAGTCCCTATTCCATTTTGTATTCCATTTTTGATTTTCTGCCATCTTTAAATCAGAATACTAACAAAATGGCAGGAAAATTAGGTTGGATATATGGCAGAAAAATAGCATAGACAAGTTGCAAATTGAAAAATAATTTATTTTTTAGAGTTCAATTCAATTTAATTCAGTCTATTTTTGTATAGCGTTCTTCATTGAGTGCAGGCTCAAAGTTTCCCTAAGCATAAGAAGACTCACTTACTGTATATCCTAAAGTTATTATTTTCAGCCAGTTAGGATTGGTTTCCTACACTAAGACATTTGTTAAATATGGAACTTTGCTGATAAACAAAAGTATCAGACAAATATTGAATCATTAAAATGTATAGATTATAGAACCATGAGGTTGTTTTTATTGTAATGTGTGATGTTTAAGCTTATCTATAATTGAAGTTGCATAGAATGTTTTAGGAAAGATAGGACTGCTCATAAACTACACCAGGGCTCATGTATCACATATGCACACATCCTTCTGCCTCCAATTTAGGAATATTTAGGTGGTTTTAAGAATTCAAAACAGCATAAAAAAGTAATGCAGTCATTACAAAATATTATTGAAAGAAATAGAGCAAAATCATGATTATAGTATCTATTGTTCCATATTTCAGATCTCACTAATATTAAAAAACAAAACAGAACAGACAGCAGTGAGTCTCTAGAGGTATTCTGAAATTTGCATAGTTCCTAAATTTCCTGTGCAGAATTTTGCATGTACAGTAAGTTATGGTCAGACACAAAAGAACTCATTGAGACAAATCTCAATATCTAAAATTAGTCACTCTGATATTCAGAGTCATAATTTAGTGTGAGGGTCTAAAAGAAAGAAGCACTTCCTTAAAAGCCTTTACAAATTGTCAATATCAAAATACAGTATATGATGAATTATTGATGATGCATTTCAGGTAACCAGGAAGATTTAAAATTAAACTTTATTATATGATAAGACACAGATTATCCAGAAGAATATCACAGCCAGAATATGTGCCTGACTCATGAGAAGGTATTAATGACAATCAAACTATTTAATGCAAAGCAAACATTTTCTCCCTCACTAAAATATTATATATAGCATTGACCTTGTATATTCATGATGTATTTACATCTTTTGAACCACTCTAATCTGAGGATAAACTCCTACAAAATAACTTTTTTCATTACATACAGGCTAGGCTTTACCAGAAGCAAAATGCCGTAACTCAGTTTTCTTACCTTCTATTTATGTGCCTCAAACATGTTACTACAGAATCCCTAATTTGGCAAATTAGCTATGTCAAGACTATAGTAATGCTCTACTGACAATATTAAGTAGATGATACCATTATCATATTTTCAAATAACAATGGTATATGAGCCTTACGTAGAAAAAACTCTTCCTAAACGTATGGCAGGTACATTCAGCTCAAAATTGGTTACCAAACATCTACCCAGGGTTGGAACCTATATGAAATAATGATATGTCTTCAACTTAGCTAGGTAAGGTCATGTGTCATTGTGATACTTTCTTTGTTTATTTAATGAACACTGTTAGTACCACTATAGATCTTTATCCACTAAAAGCAACAATGATGACCAGGATAGCAGACAACCAGTAATGCCAAGGAATGGTTGCAGTACCAACCCGTTAAATCCTTTAAATAACGACAAAAAAAGACAGCTGACAAATGGCTCAAATAAAAAACAATGTGATTCAATCACAAGAGCTCAGTACTTCATCAATGTCAGTTAAGTATCTAATGCCACCTTCTGGGAATGGGCTGACTTTATAGGGTTGGAACCGGAAGGGGTGGGGCATTCTGTGAATGACAGGGCAGGGTCAGACATCCTCATTGCAAGTCTCTTCTTGACTGTGGAGTAGGAATGAGAATATAATGTTAACAAAAGTGCCATCTCTTGTCCCAGGATGGAACTGCTTACCTCACCATTGCCAGGAAGGTGGTCCCGAGACGTGAATGTGTAACAAAGTCCTCTTTGGTTTAGTACCAGATAAAACAGTGCTGTGCTGTAAACAAATTGTTGGAATAATTTTTAGTATTACAACAAACTAGAACGTGGTACCAGACCAGGATGCCCCTTGTCACCACTGCTGTTTGCAATCGCCATTGAACCACTAGCAGTTCACTGTCGAAATGAATATCAGATAAAGAGGATTATCAGAGAAGGACTGGAACAGAAAATTTCTCTCTATGCAGATGATATGATACTGTATATATCAGACCCAGAAAATACTGTGTCTGCAGTCCTAACAGCACTTACAGAATTTCAAAAGATCTCTGGTCTCAGAATTAATTTGAATAAAAGCGTACTCTTTCCAGTGAATTCTCAAGCATATAATATTAGATTGGACACCCTACCTTTTATTATTGCAGATCATTTAAAACGCCTAGGGTTAAACATCACAAGTAAACATAAAGCTCTTTATGAACAAAATGTCGCCGTCTGTATTGAAAAAATTAAGCAAGACTTGCATAGATGGTCAACCCTTCATCTCACTCTAGCTGGAACAATTAATGTTGTTAAGATGAATATCCTTCCTAAGCTTCTCTTTTTATTTCAAAACATTCCAATATACATCAATATATCATTTTTTAAGCAATTAGATTCAACCATAACCTAATTTATTTAAAACTCAAAACATCCACGTATCCAAAGAGCGACCCTTCAAAGACCTAAGGCAGAAGGTGGCATGGCTCTACCTAACTTTCAGTTTCATTACTAGGCAGCAAACATACAAGCTATGAAAACCTGGACACAAATAGATGAACATACACAGGTTTGGTCTGCAATAGAAGTAAAATCCTGCAGTACTTCTTTATATTCCCTGCTTTGTGCCCCAATAAATGCAAGTTATCGCCAATATACTAATAACCCAATTGTGCTTCACTCACTCACTCATAACATGGAATCAATGTAGAAAGCATTTCAAGATGAAGGATCTTTTATCTGTGGCACCTCTGCAAGAGAACCACCTCTTTCAACCCTCAATATGCAGTTTTTTAATATCTGGAAAAGATTTGGGATTAAATTGCTTGGAGATCTTTATATAGACAACATCTTTGCATCCTAAGAACAATTACATTCCAAATTTAACTTTCCAGCTACACATTTCTTTCACTATCTTCAAATTAGGAACTTTGTTAAACAGAATCTGTCCGATTTTCCACATCTCGCACCCTCCTCCATGAATAAAAAATATTGCTCAATTTCGAGGACTTAGACACCATTTCTGCAATATATAAAATTATTTTCAATTCCTACTTTTCAAAGATCCAAGAGGACAATGGGCAATGCAGAGAATTCACTTGAGTGCCATATGCACAAAACATACAATAATTCCACTCAATTTTATATATGCAGCACATGTCTCCCTTAAATCTGTCCAAAATGTTTCCAGGGCAAAATCCAACCTGTGAACGCTGCAATGAAGTCCCAGCCTCATAGGGTCACATGTTTTGGGCCTGCACCAAATTAACATCATTCTGGACAAAAATGTTTAAGTGCCTTCAGACAGCTTTGATGTCACAATCCCTCCTAACCCATTAACAGCTGTGTTTGGTGTTCTTCCAGATGGGTTTAAAGTGGAGAAGGACAAACAAACTGTGATTGCATTCACTACACTTTTGGCACCCAGACTTATTTTGCTAAATTGGAAGAATCCTAACTCTCCTCTTTTAAGTCAGTGGGAAACCGATATTTTATACTACAGTAATCCCTCGCTATATCGCGCTGCAACTTTTGCGGCTTCACTCTATCGCGGATTTTAAATGTAAGCATATCTAAATATATATCACGGATTTTTCGCTGGTTCGCAGATTTCTGCAGACAATGGGTCTTTTAATTTATGGTACATGCTTTCTCAGTTTGTTTGCCCAGTTGATTTCATACAAGGGGCGCTATTGGCGGATGGCTTAGAAGCTACCCAATCAGAGCATGTATTATATATTAACTAAAACTCCTCAATGATATAAAATATGCTTCCCTCGCGGTGCTTCATTGTTTGCTTTTCTCTCTCTCTCACCCTCTCTGACATTCTCTGCGCCTGACGGAGGGGGTGTGAGCAGAGGGGCTGTTTGCACAGAGGCTGTTTGCTTAGAAGATACGGACGCTCCTCTAAAAAATGCCGCTTTATCGCGTTGCTTCGGCATACTTAAATGCACAAAAGCACGTATTGATTTTTTGATTGTTTGCTTTTCTGACGTGCGCGCTCTCTCTCTCTGACATTCTCTGCTCCTGACACGCATTCTTTGAAGAGGAAGATATGTTTGCATTCTTTTAATTGTGAGAAAGAACTGTCATCTCTGTCTTGTCATGGAGCACAGTTTAAACTTTCGACTAAAGGGTGTTATTTCATGTCTAGAGGGCTCTAATAATGTTAATAGTGTGGGAGAGTTTATAAGGGCTTAAAATTTATAAAAATAACCATACAAACATATGGTTTCTACTTCGCGGATTTTCATCTATCATGGGGGGTTCTGGAGTGCAACCCCCACCATCAAGGAGGGATTACTGTATATGAAATTTGAAAAAAATCTAATTCTCAGTTAGAGGATCTGTACAGAACTTTTTCAAAATCTGGCAGGATCTAATCAATAATATTTTAGAAGGAGTAATTCTCTCTGCATTTCTTTTTCTTCTCCATTCATCTCTATTGCCCTATTAAACTCATCAATTTAGGTATGCTTACAAGCTTTAAGTATTACTACGTTAGCCATGCTCTCTTTCTCAGGGGTGGGGTTGGATTTGTTTTCAATCCTATTTTTTGTAAAAATTGATCTATTTGTATGGAATGATTACAATAAAATAAAAAAAAACGCCCATTGTTTATTCAAACTTAACATTTTTACTTCCTATGTGTAATACTTTACGTTTACTGAAATTAAATTTCATCTGCCACAAATCTGCAAAAGCCTGTATGCTATACAAGTCCTTCTGTAATGATATAATGGATTCCAAATTACCTGCTAATCCACCTATCTTGGTATCATCTGCAAACTTAACCAGCTTGTTACTTATATTCCTATCTAAATCATTTATATACATTAAAAATAGCAGCGGCCCTAGCACTGACCCCTGTGGAACACCACTCTTAACATCAGCCAATTCTGATGAAGTTCCTTGCACCATCACCCTCTGCTTCCTGTGTCTGAGCCAATTCTGCATCCATCTAAAAACATCACCCTGAACTCCAACTTCTTTTAATTTGATACCCAACCTCTCATGTGGCACCTTATCAAATGCTTTCTGAAAGTCCAGATAAATAATACCATATGATCCACTTTGATCGTATCCTTTTGTTGTCTCCTCATAGAATTCCAGCATGTTAGTAAAGCATGACCTCCCTCTTCTGAACCCATGCTAACTGTTCAGAATAAACTCCTGTCCTTGCCAGGTGTTGCTCAATCTTATCCTTAATAATTCCTTCCATTAATTTTCCTGTGATGCATGTTAAGCTTACTGGCTTATAGTTGCTTGGATCTGCCCTGTCACCCTTTTTATAATGGGATCATATTTGCCATTTTCCAGTCCTTCAGAATCTCTCCAGTGCACAATGACTTCCTAAAAATATGTGTCAAGGGTTTATATATGTACTCACTAGCCTCCTTAAGATCTCGAGGATACATATTATCTGGGCCTGGTGATTTGTTTGATTTCAGCTTATTTAATCCGAGCAGCACTTCTCCCTCTACAATTTCCAAATCCCTCAGTACCTCCTTAGTAGGTGTGTTTACCTCTGGGAGGTTATCCACTTGCTCACTTGTGAACACCTCAGAAAAATGTAAGTTTAGGGCATCTGCTATTTCACTGTCTGTATCTTTTAATTCCCCTTTACTATTCCAGATGCACCTGACCTCCTCCTTGACTGTTCTTTTACTACTAAAATACTGAAAGAATCTCTTAGGGTCTTCTTTCGCCTTATCTGCTATGTTCCTCTCCAACTGTCTTTTAGCCTCCCTGATATCCTTCTTAATGGTTGCCCTCATGTTCTCATATGCTCTACAACTCACTTTGCAGTCATTAGTCTTATATGCCTTATAAAGCAGTTTTTTCCTTTGCAACTTCTTTTTTAAATTTTTATTAATCTACCGTGGAGTTTTTTGTAATTTCCTAGTAATTACAAATTAGGTGTGTATTTGTCCTGCATTACATGTAAAATATTGTCACACACGTGTGAATAGGAGGACGTTGTGTGGACCAAGTAAAGGTAATTCCACGCCAGGCCAGGGGAGGGCGGGGTGCATTAAACCTTCTCCTGCTATCTCTACAGACCAGCCGCAGGAAAACCTATCTAATTCTAGAACGTCACTTTCAGTTCTGGCGCCTAGAAGAACGTCACTTCCAGTTCCGCCGCCTAGAAGAACGTCACTTCCAGGTCCGCCACCCAGAAGATTGTCACTTCCGGTCCCGGCTCCCAGGCTGATGTCAGAGAAACATCACTTCCGGTCAACCTTCATTACTTCTAGTTAACATACATCACTTTCTGTCTGACCATTTAAAACCGCCATTTTTTCAAAGCTTCACCAGTTATGTTTTCGACTCTGGATAATCAACTACTCTCTTGATTGGAAAACCAAACCTTTGCAGCTAGGAATAATATACGGGTGGCTGCCCCAAATATTTTTTACGTGTGTTGAGTCTCTTACTTTTTACAGTGGCGTAGTCGGCAGGATGATGGCCTCCTGGAGAGAACGGAAGGCAAAGCCAAACCTAGGCTCGACATACGCTTATAATCCAAGAAAACATCAGATGGGTAAGTACCACTCAAGAGTTGCCGAGTGGGCGTCAGTTGGGGTGTGCTGGGGAAAGCTTGAATATGCTTTGACCCATCATTCTGTAAAAAGTCCGGGGAAAAATAGCCCCGGTACCCACAGACTAGAGCCAAGTGCGTCAGTGCCAAATAGTGGAGCAGGTGGCCTGCGCCTTATTCCTCAACAGCTTACCTGGAAAAATCGCCCAGCCGGCCTGGGGATATACAGATATTGTCGCGCTAGCTGGGACAATAGATCACCTCAGGGCAGAAACCGGCTTGGGAGTGTCAGAACAGGACTCGTGTGAACCCGGGCGTACTTGCGTCCCTAATATAGAGTCCCGCGGTTATAATGCGAAGCATGTTAGAGTGAACCCTAGGACGCGCCGGCAGGCCCTGCGAAGCAACAAAGGGGTCTGCGGGGTGATGTGGGAGGAGGCACGGTGCGCTCTCGCCAATCCATTGGCCTGTTCGCATACGGGAGAAGTGCTAGTTAATGGAATTAAAGTAATCTCTTTATTTGATTCCGGCAGTAACATTTCCATTGTTGCTTGCCATTTGATATTACCGAGACAATGGTGTAAGAATAAGACCTGCATTACCTGTATTCATGGGGATGTTCGGTATTATCGATCCACCAACTGCTTCATCTGTCAGGACGGTATAGTTAAAAAGTTAATGGTGGCCATAATGGATAATCCTCCTTTTCCCGTGATACTAGGAAGTGATTGGGTCAACATAAATAGCGGTGATACAGGCACTTCTTCTTCTCGATCACTAGGTCTAGTCACGGACGCTGATCCTGCGCCCTCAACTTCCTCCACGCTATGTTTAGAGCCGGCAGAGGAGCGGACTTCGGCCTCTGGTGATGACGAAGAAACACCAGGGACGTCGCAACCCGAGATGTCATCAGCAAGCGCTACGACGGCTCAGGACGAAAACCAGCCCCTTGAGGTCGAATCCGATCCTCTCTCATGTCTGCAGTTTCAATTCAGGCAGACGCCGGCTTCATTTAAAAGGAAGCAATGGAATGACGACTCCCTTAAATTTGCAAAGAATGCAGTTGTTCTAATAAACGGCCAATGCACCTCGCATCCAATGCCACAGGGTCTTCACTTTGTGCTTAATAAGGATCTGTTATACCAGGTGGCAGAGCATGAGGGACAGATGAGGTCACAGTTGTTAGTACCGCGGACTTACCAGTGACAGGTCTGTGAACTAGCACATACCCATCTGCTGGGAGCCCATTTGGGTCCCGAAAAAACACTTGAGAGAATTAAGCTCCAATTTTTTTGGCCCGAATTAACGAGGAGGTTCCCCGCTTTTGTACATCCTGTCCGGAATATCAATTGAGGCAAATTCCTAGGAGGGACCGTGCTCCTCTAATTCCCTTACCCTTAATAGCTATCCCTTTTGAACGTATTGGGGTCGACTTGGTGGGACCCCTAGAACCCTCAGCCAGAGTTCATAAATATATAATGGTCCAGGTAGATTATGCTACACGGTTTCCAGAGGCTGTTCCGCTGCACTCAGTTACTTCAAAAGCTATCGCACGGGAATTAGTTAGGGGTATTTGCGCGTATCGGAATCCCTGAAGAAATCCTGACGGATCAAGCGACTCCTTTCACCTCGCAGATGTTCAGGAAGACTGCCAAGCTACTTCAAATAAAACACTTAAAGACCATGGTATATCATCCTCAAACCAATGGTCTTGTAGAGAGGTTTAATCAAACTCTCAAACAGATGTTGTGTAAGGTAGTCAATGAGGATGAAAGGAACTGGGATCAGCTCCTCCCCCTCGTCCTTTTTGCATATCGGGAAGTTCCACAAGCCTCCACGGGGGTCTCACCTTTTGAATTGCTATATGGACGACAACCCCGGGGCATATTAGATGTACTAAAAGAAGGATGGGAGGAATAGGCCCTCCCGTCAACAAATATATTAGAGTATATCGCACAATTACGCGATAGATTTGAGAAAATTAGACCCATATTAAAAACACATATGGAGAAGGCGCAAGCAGCTCAGGCCCGATGCTATAACCAGGGTACGTCTCTGTGGGAGTTCCGCCCAGGAGACTGTGTCATGCTTTTAGTTCCTACCTCTCATTCCAAATTACTGGCTCATTGGCAAGGCCCTTATGAAATTAAGGAGAGGAAGGGGCTGGTCAACGACTTGGTGAAACAACCAAATCGTCGATGCAGCGAGTGGATTTATCATATCAATCTGCTGAAACTGTGGAAGGACAGGGATTCCGAACCCTCCTCCAGACAGCTCCACTCTCTCTTCGCTCATCAATTACACCTTAATTTCGGAGATAATTTGACTCGCCAACAACGTCAGGAGCTTGAAGCAGTTATCCTGTCTGTCCCTGAGGTAGTCAGTGAAAAGCCAGGTCGGACCTCCCTGGTTGCGCATGACATTGTGACGAAACCTGGGGTTATAGTCCGAGAACGCCCATACAGAATTCCCGAGGCAATAAAGGATGGAGTTGGAGATCAGATGAATGCTGGAGCTAGGTGTGATTGAGGAAAGTTATAGTCCCTGGTCCAGTCCTATCGTTATGGTCACTAAGCCCGATGGAAGTTGGAGGTTTTGCAATGACTTCCGTCGGCATAACCAAGTCTCCCAATTTGACGCCTATATGATGCCGCGAGTGGATGACCTCCTCGAGCAGCTAGGACATGCCAAATTTTTGACTACTTTAGATATGACTAAGGGGTACTGGCAGGTTCCCTTAATGGACTCCGCTAAGGAAAAGACAGCGTTCAGCACCCCTAGCAGTCACTGGCAGTATCGTGTCCTCCCATTTGGATTACATGGGGCACCTGTGACCTTCCAACGTCTGGTGGATAAAGTGCTCCGTCCTCATCTATACTAATAAACGGCAAAGCCCTCATGACTCACTCACTGACTGACTGACTGACTCATTACTAATTCTCCAACTTCCCGTGTAGGTAGAAGGCTGAAATTTGGCAGGTTCATTCCTTACAGCTTCCTTACAAAAGTTGGGCAGGTTTCATATCGAAATTCTACGCGTAATGGTCATAACTGGAAGCTGTTTTTCTCCATTTACTGTAATGGAGATGAGCTTGAAACCCGTGGGGCGGAGTTTAGTGTGACATCATCACGCCTTCCCGTAATCACGCAGTACATAGAAAACCAGAAAGAGGCCCAAAAGCTCTGAAGAAAACTTGCATTATATAATTGAGAAGGCAGCGAAACAATAAGAAGCGAGTGAGTGACATATACAACCATATTCATTCATTGAGTTCTGCTACTTCGGAAACAAAGCACGATGTAAACCTAAACTTTAAATTAAGTTCATAGACAGGCTGCGCTGGCGTTTGTAATTTAGTGCCTGCCCATATAAGGCCGTCCGTCAGCGGCAATCCAATAGCAAACTGCCACGGGTAAATATTCACGGGTGAAGGACTGTGCTTATGCAGAGGAAGATGAGATGGTCAGGGTGGTGTTTGGCACAAACTCAGCGAAACTGAAAGTTTTAAGTGCCAGGACTAAGGTAACATTAAATACAGCCATGGACATAGCACGAGATGGCACCAGCACAGCTGGGAACCTTCGATGCATGTACACCGAGCGGCTCACGTGAACTGACGCAGTGCACAGATAAAAGCAACAGTTCCAAAGAGCTGAACAAAACCGAATTACACAATTGAAAAGGCAGCAAAAATATGAAGCGCCTGATACATACAAGCATATTCATAAATCCAGCTACTGTGGAAACAAAGCACACGTGGAAAAGTCAATGTCCCGCTAAAGGAAGACAGTGTAAAAAACCCGTGCATGCAGTGTGTCGGGTCTCAGATAAAGAAGAAGACGAGCTGTTTATTGATGCAGTAAGAAACGAATCGATGAATGAAACCTGTCATCTTTACAAAGATTGACAAACACGGAATGTAACTTGAACACAACACATCCTACAAATACAACCTGATTGAAAGAAATAATGATAATCAAATCCTTGATGACAGCAACACTCAGTAACACTCACAAAACAAATACTGTATATTGACAGTCATGTTACGTTATTTTTAAAATGTTCCCTTTTCTTTTCTAGCTTTTTAACACACTACTCTCGCTGCGATACGGGTATATATATATATGTATATATATACCCGATCTACATACTGGAATAATGGATACTTTATTCGCCATCAATGATTGTTTTGGTAAAGCCATACTCAGTGTATTCATCAGATAAAAAAGTAAGAGCGAGGGGAGGATGACTTATTGAGGCATGCAGGCTGCTCTATCTGAATTGCGCGATCACATTTGAAAAAATATATCTTTTCAAGTTCTATTTAGTCCATATGTGTCAAACTCAAGGGGCGGGCCACATCCGCCCGCGTAATTATATCCGCCCCGAGATCATTTTATATACTGTATTATTGTTATTAATGGCCCGGTATATGAAGCGCTGGTAACACAATAAACTACAGATCCCATAATGCAGCGCTTCAGCTGCCTTGCCAACACTTACGCGTTAATCAAGTCTACCTTATGATGCTGCAAGTTATTGCGAAGCTAGCTCACACGATGCTGAAGAGAAAAGTTGATTCTGAAAATAGAGCCTTTAAAAACCGATGGGAGGCTGAGTATATGTTTACTGAACCCGTGTGTCTCAGTTGTGGAGCTAATGTGGCTGTAATTACAGAATTTAATCTAAGACGACACTATGAGACAAAACATCAGGGTAACCTGAAAGACTGAATGCAATGCAGAAGATACAGAAAGCAGAAGAATTAAATAAGAATCTGACACTTCAGCGGACGTTTTACCGTGCACAATCACAAAGTGATTTCAAGTGAAGCTGCTTTTATGGGAGACACAAATGCACCAGTGCAACTTGCCCCACTTTCCCTGTTGCCAAGTAATGTTAAACCAAGTCGTCACTACGGTGTTCCCAAATCGCACTTTGCTGATAAACTGAGCGCACTGAGTTTGCACGGCGCTTTGGTGACTTTGAAGAACAAAAAGTCCGTCTACATGCGGCTCGAACCTTGTGCATGTTTGGTAGCACATATCTGTGTGAGAAGCTCTTCTCAGTGATAAAGACTAACAAAACAGCACACAGGAGTCGCCTCACTGATGAGCACCTGCAATCCATCCTGAGAATCTCCACAACACAGAACCTCACACCAAACATAAACGAACTTGAGCCCAAAAAAAGATGCCAGGCGTCCAGCTCTAAAATGACATATGAGCAAAGACAACTGAATGATTTGATTTGTTATTGCTGAAAGGAACACATTTTATTTATATTTCCAGGTTTTGTTATGCAGCATGTTCATATTTGAATTTGTATAATTTTGACAGGATATATTTTTATGGAGAGCAAAATCTTTTGGGATATTTAAAATCTAAGTTTATTTTTATATAAAATTACATAAGAGTAAAGAAATTTGAATGTTTGTTCTTTTAACGTTTACTTTATTTCTAACTTGTATAATTTAGACAGGATATATTTTTATGGAGAGCAAAATATTATAAGTTGTTTAAGGTTTGAGTTGATTTATTCAGGAATAATATTCCTGTCTGTTTTTACCATTCCTACCAAAGATATTTCTGTCGACTAAATAAAAATTCCTTCTATTTAAAATTTAAATAGAACTTGAACAAATACGATAGTTCATAATATCCACGCAGACTTGCACGTAAGAGCGGAGTTATCCGTTTTAACAAGCAGCGTATTGCACTGATCTGAAATAGCTGTGTGTGTATATATGTAGATATGTATGTATATGTATATATATGTTTATATATGTGTGTGTGTATGTATATATATATATGTATTTGTGTGTATATATGTGTGTGTATGTATGTATGTGTGTATGTATATGTATGTGTATATATGTAGATATATATCTGTATGTATATATGTGTGTGTGTATATATATATGTATAGATATGTATATATATATATGTTTATTTGTGTGTGTGTAAATATATATATATATATATATATATATATATATATATATATATATATATATATGACAGCAACACTCATCACTCACAACAGTGGCAAAACAATTACATTGACAATCATGTTACGTTATTTTCAAAATGTTTCCTTTTCTTTTTCATTGCTTCTTTAACACACTACTTCTCCGCTGCGAAGCGCGATTATTTTGCTAGTAATTCATATAGTGCTGCCTACTTGGATGACGTTGTCATCTATTCCAGCACCTGGGAGGAACACATACTGCAGGTTGAAGCTGTATTGCGGACACTGGTAAAAGCTGGGCTTCGTATCAACCTGAAAAAGTGTTACTTTGGAGTTGGTCGAGGCCAAATATTTAGGCTATCTAGTGGGCCGAGGTATGGTGAGACCACAGTGTTCTAAAATAGATGCTATTGTAAATTGGCGTCGTCCGACAACCAAGAGGCAAGTACAGGCATTTCTCAGCTTAGCGGGTTACTATCGCCGGTTTGTACCCCGGTTTTTCAAGAGAGCTACACCCTTGGCAAACCTCACAAAGAAGGGTCGACCTAATCATGTGGTATGGGATGAGATATCAAAGGCTGCATTCAGTGACTTGAAACTGGCCCTTACGTCAGCTCCTATATTAAAGGCACCAGATTTCTCTTTACCTTTCATTCTCCAGACGGACGCTTCGGACACAGGTCTTGGAGCCGTGCTGAGCAAGAGCGTCGATGGAGTTGAACACCCCATGTTCCTGAGCCGGAAACTGTTGGATCGGGAAACTAGGTATGCGGCAGTGGAGTGGGAGGCTTTGGCTATTAAGTGGGCGATTACTCAGCTGAGATACTACCTCTTGGGATGTGAATTCACTCTTGTGACGGACCATGCATCCTTACAATGGATGACCTTGCACAGGGAGTCCAATCCGCGGGTCATGAGGTGGTTTTTGGATCTACAGCCGTATAAGTATCCGGTCGTTTATCGCCAGGGTGTTCTACAAGCCAATGCCGATGCCCTTTCTAGATGCCACGACTTCTAGGACCGGTACGCCCGACCCGATGGGTCTGGGTTGAGGGGTGGGCCATGGCACACATGTGCGAATAGGAGGACATTGTGTGGACCATGTATAGGTAATTCAACGCCAGGCCAGGGGAGGGCGGGGTGCATTAAACCTTCTCCTGCTATCTCTACAGACCAGCCGCAGGAAAACCTGCGAAAATCTGAATCAAGAACGTCACTTCCAGTTCCGGCGCCTAGAAGAACGTCACTTCCAGTTCCGCCGCCTAGAAGAACGTCACTTACAGTTCCGCCACCCAGAAGATTGTCACTTCCGGTCCCGGCTCCCAGGCTGATGTCAGAGAAACATCACTTCCGGCCAACCTACATCACTTCCAGTTAACATACATCACTTCCTGTCTGACCATTTTAAACCGCCATCTTTTCAAACCTTCACCAGTTCTGTTTTGGACTCTGGACAATCAACTACTCTCTTAATTGGAAAACCAAACCTTTGCAGCTAGGAATAATATATGGGTGGCTGCCCCAAACCTTTTTTACGTGTGTCGAGTCTCTTCCTTTTTACAACATATTGAAACCTGATTCACATCTCCTCAACTGTCTCCACACTTAAAAGCTTATCCCAGTGTATCCTACTTAGACTTTGTCGCATCTGGTCAAAATTAACCCTACCAAAGTTCAACTTAACAATTTTAGTCTTTGCATCTGCACTCTTACAAATTACTGAGAATTGTATTATATTATGGTCACTTGACCCTAGTGGTTCAATCACTTCTACTATAAATAGAATAGAATAAAATACTAAATCCAGACAGGCTTCACCCCGTGTTGATGCTTTAACATGCTGTGTTAAAAAACAGTCACTGATTACTTCTAAAAACTCCAGGCTTATTTGGCCAGGTTTCTGTTATTGCTATGATATCATAATTATGCTCTGCTACATACAACTCCAACTCACTTACCTTATTCGAGCTATTGAGCTGTCACCTGCCTGCCTGAATAAGTCACCCTCGCTTCGCTCTTACTTTTTTACCGTTTATTTAATCGTGACTAGTCGCGGAAAAATTATAACATGGAAGGAGGATTACACTGAGTATGGCTTTACCAAAACAATTATTGATGGTGAATAAAGTATCTATTTTTCATAAAGGTTCAATTGGTGATCTGTTTTTCTGCTTTAACCTCATATTTTTTCATACTTCTTCCCAAACCAAGGGGGTGCGAGGGTAAAATGAATCGGGAAGCACTGATATATATATTTTGAATATATTGAAATAGTTTTACTATCAAATAATGCAAACAGTACGCGGCACGTGCTTCGCCCTAATTCTGGGCTCATCAGACAGTACACACTCACTGAACCCACTCTCGGAAATCGAACCTCGGACGTCAGCGCTAAAGGCAAAGCCTCTCATGTTGCACTAGGGTGTGTGGTTCGTTTATTTGACAGTATGTAGATCGGGGTGTGTATATATATATATATATATATATACTATATATATATAGATGTAGATATACATATATAGATAGACAGATATATATAGATATATATATATACACTATATAGATAGATAGACAGATATATATAGATAGATATATATATATATATACTAGCAACATACCCGCGCTTCGCAGCAGAGAAGTAGTCTGTTAAAGAAGTTATGAAAAGAAAAGGAAAAATTTTAAAAATAACATAACATGATTATTAATGTAATTGTTTTGTCATTTATATGAGTGTTGTTCTCATATCTATATCTCTATATATCTATATATCTATCTATATATCTATATATATATATATATATATATATATATATATATATATATATATATACAGTGGTGTGAAAAACTATTTGCCCCCTTCCTGATTTCTTATTCTTTTGCATGTTTGTCACACAAAATGTTTCTGATCATCAAACACATTTAACCATTAGTCAAATATAACACAAGTAAACACAAAATGCAGTTTTTAAATTTAGGTTTTTATTATTTAGGGAAAAAAAAATCCAAACCTACATGGCCCTGTGTGAAAACGTAATTGCCCCCTTGTTAAAAATAACCTAACTGTGGTGTATCACACCTGAGTTCAATTTCCGTAGCCAACCCCAGGCCTGATTACTGCCACACCTGTTTCAATCAAGAAATCACTTAAATAGGAGCTGCCTGACACAGAGAAGTAGACCAAAAGCACCTCAAAAGCTAGACATCATGCCAAAATCCAAAGAAATCCAGGAACAAATGAGAACAGTAATTGAGATCTATCAGTCTGGTAAAGGTTATAAAGCCATTTCTAAAGCTTTGGGACTCCAGCGAACCACAGTGAGAGCCATTATCCACAAATGGCAAAAGCATGGAACAGTGGTGAACCTTCCCAGGAGTGGCCGGCCGACCAAAATTACCCCAAGAGCGCAGAGACGACTCATCCGATAGGTCACAAAAGACCCCAGGACAGCGTCTAAAGAACTGCAGGCCTCACTTGCCTCAATTAAGGTCAGTGTTCACGGCTCCACCATAAGAAAGAGACTGGGCAAAACGGCCTGCATGGCAGATTTCCAAGACGCAAACCACTGTTAAGCAAAAAGAACATTAGGGCTCGTCTCAATTTTGCTAAGAAACATCTCAATTATTGCCAAGACCTTTGGGAAAATACCTTGTGGACTGATGAGACAAAAGTTGAACTTTTTGGAAGGCAAATGTCCCGTTACATCTGGCATAAAAGGAACACAGCATTTCAGAAAAGAACATCATACCAACAGTAAAATATGGTGGTGGTAGTGTGATGGTCTGGGGTTGTTTTGCTGCTTCAGGACCTGGAAGGCTTGCTGTGATAGATGGAACCATGAATTCTACTGTCTACCAAAAAATCCTGAAGGAGAATGTCCGGCCATCTGTTCGTCAACTCAAGCTGAAGCGATCTTGGGTGCTGCAACAGGACAATGACCCAAAACACACCAGCAAATCCACCTCTGAATGGCTGAAGAAAAACAAAATGAAGACTTTGGAGTGGCCTAGTCAAAGTCCTGACCTGAATCCAATTGAGATGCTATGGCATGGCCTTAAAAAGGCGGTTCATGCTAGAAAACCCTCAAATAAAGCTGAATTACAACAATTCTGCAAAGATGAGTGGGCCAAAATTCCTCCAGAGCTGTAAAAGACTCATTGCAAGTTATCGCAAATGCTTGATTGCAGTTATTGCTGCTAAGGGTGGCCCAACCAGTTATTAGGTTCAGGGGCAATTACTTTTCACAAAGGGCCATGTAGGTTTGGATTTTTTCTCCCTAAATAATAAAAACCATCATTTAAAAACTGCATTTTGTGTTTACTTGTGTTATATTTGACTAATGGTTAAATGTGTTTGATGATCAGAAACATTTTGTGTGACAAACATGCAAAAGAATAAGAAATCAGGAAGGGGCAAATAGTTTTCACACCACTGTATATATATATATATATATATATATATATATATATATATCAAAATACCCGACTTGGCAGCGGAGAAGTAAAAAGAAAAGGAAACATTTTAATAATAGAGTAACATGATTGACAATGTAATTGTTTTGTCATTGTCATGAGTGTTGCTGGCATATATATTTATATATATATATATATATATATATATATAGCAGAATACCCGCACTTCGCAACGGAGAAGTAGTGTGTTAATGATGTATGATGTATGTGTATGTGTGTATATATATATATATAATGTAGATAGGTATGTGTGTGTGTGTGTGTGTGTATGTGTATATATATATATATATATATATACACACATATTGTACATACAAACATACACACAGGTATATATATGTGTATATATATGTATGTGTCTGTATGTGTGTGTATAGCTTTGGTAACTGAGTGCAAGGGAAAATAAAATATAGTCTATAAGTTATTAAACAGTAAAACATTAACGTTTTAAGAAGTACAGGTACATTGAGCACTACTGGAGTGGTTGGGGGTAAACTACATTTTAAAGACTGTGTAACACAAAAGGTAAGTAGTACTAACAGCAGCTAAAATGTATACGGCTGTGGTATAGAAATTACATTTTCTATGTGAACGTTCAAATTTCTGCCTCTGGTAATGTGCCTTACCGGCATTACCAGCAATTAAAGAAAATTAGTTTTGTGTCCTCTACTGTGTTAAGAGAGAAAGGCTTTGGTTTGGGATAAAAGGAAAAAAGGTGTAAAGAAAGGAAAGTTGCCTTTTTCTTTTATATAGTATAGATAGATGTGAGTGCCTTTTGGGGACAGTCGCGGTGAGTCTTGTGTAGACTGGTGAGACGTCCCTGCCATTAATCGGTTGTGATGGTACTGTCAGTCCTCCACTCCTGTGCGTGTCTTCATAATCCGAGCTGACGACCTCATAATCGTATGCGTGCAAAATAGAAAGTGCGGATCGCCTTAATATTAGTTTGCCGCGGTGTAGTAAAGGGGTCCCGTGTTTGCACTTGTCTGGGCTATAGCGCAGGGGGAGGATGAAAAAAATTAAAAGTGCTCACTTTGACTTAAAGCAGAAGCGCAGTCAGCGTCTCAAAGGCCGGCACAGCAATGCGCGCGTGCCGTCTGCTCGACTTTTGCTGGGCAGGAGACCCCAGTTTTTGCAGACACGTTCACGATATCAAAAGTCTCAGCGCTCTTTGGAGGTCATTCATATATATATAGATAGATATATACACATAGATAGATATATAGATATATATATATATATATATATAGATATAGATATATATATATACTAGCAGAATACCCGCGCTTCACAGCGGAGAAGTAATGTGTTAAAGAAGTAATGAAAAAGAAAAGGAAACATTTTAATAATAATGTAACATGATTGACATTGTCATGAGTGTTGCTGTCATATATATGCCTGCCTAAATAAGTCACCCTCGCTTCGCTCTTACTTTTTTACTGTTCATTTAATGATGGCTAGTGGCAGAAAAATTATAAAATGGAGGGAGGATTACACTGAGTATGGCTTTACCAAAACAATTATTGATGGCGAATCGATTATTCATTGATCTGTTTTTCTGTGTTAACCTCATATTTTTTCATACTTCTTCTCAAACCAAGGTGGTGTGAGGGTAAAATGAATCGGGATGCGCTGATCAATGTAATCGGTGTAGCAGGAAATCATGCATTGACAAAAGCTCCCCTTTGCTTAAAATGCATTATTTTTTAACGCGTTATGGAGCACATGCATCGAAGCTTCTCAGCTGTGCTTGTGCTAAGAAAAGGAAAGATTTTAAAAATAACGTAACACGATTGTCAATGTGACCTTTTGTAAGTAGTGCCTGGAGGATTCAGTGTGGAGAAACTCTATAGAGACAGCGTGTGTATTAACTTGTGGATTTTTCTGTGAGTATTTGGTGGCAGTTTGACGAAGTTGCTTCGAAAGACGGCGTTAGCCGCGGAGCTCAGCTCAGAGCGAAATGAGATGAATGGGAGGGGAGATGATGGCGTGATTCCCCACCGCCTTAACTGTCAATCCCCCACAAACACAGTCTCGGAATTTGCATAAGCACACCCCTTCACCTGCAATTTTAACTTAGTTACAAAGTGATCAAAACTCTCGTTTATATCCTGCGTCCTCTCATTAAACTTGTATCCCGCATTACCCATGGGCATGAGAAACGCCAGCGGCAGCCTGTCTATGAACTTAATTTAAAGTTTAGGTTTACACCTTGCTTTCTTTCCGAAGTAGCAGCACTCATGAATATGGTAGTATATGTCACTCGTTCGCTTCTTATTGTTTCGCTGCCTTCTCAATTATATAATGCATGTTTTCTTCAGCGCTTTTTGGAGGTCTTCCTGGTTTTCTACACACTGCGTTGACAGTCAGTTCACGTGATTACGTGGGAGGCATGATGATGTCACACGAAACTCCGCCCCCCCACGGCTTTCGAGCTCAACTCTATTACAGTAAATGGAGAAAAATACCTTCCAGTTATGACCATTACGCGTAGAATTTTTAAATGAAACCTGCCCAACTTTTGTAAGTAAGCTGTAAGCAATGAGCCTGCCAAATTTCACCCTTCTACCCACACGGGAAGTTGGAGAATTAGTGATGAGTCAGTGAGTGAGTGAGTGAGTGAGTGAGTGAGTGAGTGAGTGAGTGAGTGAGTGAGTGAGTGAGTGAATGAGTGAGTGAGTGAGTGAGTGAGTGAGTGAGTGAGTGAGTGAGTGAGGGCTTTGTCTTTTATTAGTATAGATATATATATAGGTGTATGTATATGTGTGTGTGTATATATGTAGATATGTATGTGTATATATATATATATATATATATATATATGCCAGCAACACTCATGACAATGACAAAACAATTACATTGTCAATCATGTTACATTATTTTTAAAATGTTTCCTTTTCTTTTTCATTACTTCTTTAACACACTACTTCTCCACTGCAAAGCGCGGGTATTTTGCTATATATGTATATGTATATATGTGTATATGTATATATATATGTATATGTATATACAGTATATGCATATATATGCATATGTATATATGTGTGTGTATGTGTCTGTGTCTGTGTCTATATATATGACAGCTACACTCATATCAATGACAAAACAATTACATTAACAATCATCTTACGTTATTTTTAAAATGTTTCCTTTTCTTTTTCATAACTTCTTTAACACACTACTTCTCCGCTGCGAAGCGCGGGTATTCTGCTAGTAGGATAATATTTGTCATTTTCCAGTCCTTCGGAATTTCCCCAGTGTGCAGTGACGTCCTAAAAATATGAGTCAAAGATTTATATATGTGCTTGCTAACTTCCTTAAGAACTCAAAGATAAATATTATCTGGTCCTGGTGATTTGTTTGATTGCAACCTATTTAGACAGATAGAAAGACAGATAGACAGAACTTTATTTTCCCCAGGGAGAAATTTTTAAATAAATAAATGTATAAAAAGATAAGTAAGTAAATAAAAAACTAAATAAATATACACACACACTTTGGTCTGAATACACACTGGAATAACTGTAAAGCAAGACAATTGAAAAGTAAGAAATGTTCTGACCTGGCTGTCACAGTCCCAGTGAGGCATTATACATTCTTAAGGTATTATGCTTATATGACCTGAGCAGTGCTTCTCCCTCTACAATTTCCAAATCACTCAGTACCTCCTTAGTAGTCCTTTTACTGGTGGGAAGTTATTTACTTCCTCACATGTGCAGACATCACATAGGTTTAGAGCATCTGCTATTTCACTCTCTGTATTTTTTAATTCTCCTTTACTATTCCTGATGCAATTCACCTCCTCTTTGACTGTTATTTTACTACTAAAATACTGAAAGCATCCCTTTGGTTCATCTTTCGCCTTATCTTCCATATTCCATTCTGACTGCCTTTTAACCTCCCTAATATCCTTCTTAATAGTTGCCCTTGTGTTCTCATATGCTCTTATGATTTTTATGAAACCACTATGGAGCTTTTTTAAATTTCCTACTAATTCCAAATTTAGCAATGTACCTGTCCTACATTATATATAAAATTTCTTAAACGTGCTCCACTGCAGTGTGTTTAGATGTGCTCTATGTCCAAAATGTCAAAAGCATTACCACTTACCAGATGGTGACATTTCTGGTGTTTAATTCAAAAACCCAGTGATTGCCTTAGTGTTCATGTTCGACAGTGCATGATGGAATAAACTTGTAGGCTATGTACATATCAGCAATGGAAATGGAGAGTCAACATTCTTTAGAAATACTTGTATGTTATCAGTGAGTTTAAGGAAGGAGCAGTACCCACTTTTATCTATGCAATACTGAGCTAGTTTCTCAAAATGTTTTCTTGTTGACCTCCTTTTTCCAAATTGAGAAACACTACAGCCAAATTTTAATGATTATAGGCTCACTGCTGTTCTGGGTGTTAATTTGCAATTTTTGATCTTAGTTTTCATTGTAATCATGCTTGTAATCTATGCTACATTATCTTGTTTGATTCAGATCATTTTCACAACTCTGACATCTAAAGATTATACAGCTGTAAATGCTTTTGTGGACACATATAGTATACTCTTGTGGTATTATTTCCCCTCATATTCATGCCTGAATATTTTGTTAAGTACTGAAATTTGTTTGATTAATGCATATAATGGCAGTTAAAGCATGACAATCTGAAAGTGAAGACAACACCATTTAATGATGTGCATGCCTGAGATTTTTTGATAAAGTTACTCAGTCCTTCAAAGGCACACTGATATTTTAATAATCTGTTTCCATAATAACATATGTGGGGGACTGGTTATGTTTTAGTAAGTGATTTAGCGTGTATGTGGTGGGAGATGGGGGGCATATGTGCAAGCAAGTGTTTGGTGGGTACTGGCGCAAGTAGGGTATGAGTGTGCATGTTTGTGTGTATAATGGGGCACAAACAAGTGCATAATAGATCTTCTCATATGCCTTCTGGTATAACTATACTTATGTTTTACCACCAACCTGCCACGATTTAAATCTCTGCATTGTCCATGCTTGTACTGTGACTACCTGTGACAATAAAGCTTGCTTGGCCTACTTTTTTCCCCCAATGCCTGTGTCACTTCTAGGAGGGTATAACCTCTTCTTGCATGGTATGCCTCCAACAAGTCTGTCATCCATCCACAGCGTACATCCAAGATTCCTGCTACTCCATGCTCAAAAAAGAAGTGTAGGCTTGAAAAAAGGTGTTTTACTGCTGGACTTATCCTCTTTGCAGGTCTGGACCCACTGAACATGCCCCACCCTGAGCAGCTTAGTCCCAATTCAAATGGCAGGCTTCAATCCTGCAAATACCTTAAAATGGGACAAAGGCCTTAAAGCATAACATAGATATCTCTTTAAGGGGTGAATTACAGACACCTAAAAAGTCCAAAAGTCTCTTGTATCTTAGGACACTCTGACATGGGTGATGCTAGCCTCCTGATACACTAGCATGATGGTGGTGGCGTCCCCTTCTGAGAACACATTGGTGAGTGCAACTCAGAACCTTCCACTTCTGGGGGACGCAAAAAGCTCAGGGTGGGTAGTTAAAAAAACACCTGGAGCCCCAAGCTGGCTGCAAATTTAGAAAAAACAAAAACTGCCATTAAAAGATCGAATGATTTATCAACAAACAATGGAGTAAGAGGTTCAATGGAGGAAGTAGCAAATATAAGGCACTTGGGTTTCCTAACAGGAGACTTAGGCTATAACCCAACCACAGGGATGCATAAACCAATGTGTTTCTTCGTGCCGGTCCCAAGCCAGATTTTCATACCAGATTGTTCGAGGCCTTGGTTAACAACAGCCACCACCAGTACTGTTAGCCAACAGGGTGCTGTCAGAAATCGGGCTACTTTTGGCTGAAGAAGAAGAAGAAGATGGGGGAAACATGTCTGGAGGCAGGAGGAAAGGAAGAAGGTAAAGAGAGAGGACCTGAGGGTAGGAAGTTTGAATGTTGGCAGTATGACTGGTAAGGGGAGAGAATTAACAGATATGATGTAAGGAAGGAAGGTTGACATATTTTGCATGCAAGAGACTGAGATTGAATGAGAGTAAGGCCAGGTGGACTGGAGGTGGATTCAAATTGTTCTGTCATGGTGTGGATGGGAGAGGAAATAGGGTAGGGGTTATTCTGAAGGAACAGTATGTCAAGAGTGTTTTTGAGGTGAAAAGAGTGTCAGACAGAGTGATGATTATGAAGATGGAAAGTGAAGGTGTGATAAAGTGAGCTGGATGAAATGGTGGACAGTGGTACCCAAGAGACACAGAGTGGTGATTGGAGTGGATTTCAATGGTCATGTTGGTGAAGGGAACAGAGGGGAGATGAGGAAGTAATGGGTAGGTATGGTGTCAAGCAGAGGAATGAAGAAGATCAGATGATAGTGGATTTTGCAAAAAGGTTGGACCAGGCTGTGGTGAATGCATATTTTATGAAGAAAGAGGAACACAGGGTAACGTACAAGAATGGAGGAAGATGTACACAGGTAGATTATACAGTACTCTATGCGAGAGGGTAAATCTGAAGGAGATTGAAGACTGCAAAGTGGTGACAGGTGAAGAGTAGTTAGCAGCATAGGACCTGCATAGAATGGTGGTCTGTAGGATGACATTGGAGATCAAGAAGAGAAGAGTAAGGGCAGAGCCAAGAATCAAATGGTGCAAGTTGAAAAAGGAAGACTGCAAAGTTGAGTTCAGGAAGGAGGTAAGACAGGCACCGGGTGGCAGTGAAGAGTACCAGCCAGCTGGGCAACTACAGCAGAATTAATAAGGGTGACAGCAAGAAGAGTGCTTGGCATGACATCTGGACAGAGGAAGGAGGAAAAGGAAACCTGGTGGTGGAATGAGGAAATACAGGAGAGTATACAGAGGAAGAGGATGGCAAAGAAGAAGTGGGATAGTCAGAGAGATGCAGAAAGTAGACAAGAATACAAGGAGATAAGGCATAAGGTGAAGAGAGATGTGGCAAAGGCTAAAGAAAAGGTGTATGATAAGTTGTATGATAGGTTGGACACTAAGGTGGGGGAAAAGGGAAGTGTAACAGTGGTGAGGTCTGCAGTAGGAGTGACAGATGCATTCAAGTGGGAGGTGGGATTACATCAGGGATTGGCTCTGAGCCCTTTCTTATTTGCAATGATGATGGACAGGTTGACAGACGAGATTAGACAGGAGTCCCCGTAGACTACTCTGATGATATTGTGACCTGTGATGGAAATATGGTCTAGAGAGGAGAGGAATGAAGGTCAGTAGGAACAAGACAGAATACATGTGTGTAAATGAGAGGGAGGTCAGTGGAATGGTGAGAATGCAGGGAGTAGAGTTGGCGAAGGTGGATGAGTTTAAATACTTGGGATCAACAATACAGAGTAATGGGGATTGGGGAAAAGAGGTGAAAAAGAGAGTGCAGGCAGGGTGGAATAGGTGGAGAAGAGCGTCAAGAGTGATTTGTGGCAGACAGGTATCAGCAAGAGTGAAAGGGAAGGTCTACAGGACTGTAGTGAGACCAGCTATGTTATATCAGTTGGAGACGGTGGCACTGACAAAAAACAGGAAACAGAGCTGGAGGTGGCAGAGTTAAAGATGCTAAGATTTCCATTGGGTGTGACGAGGATAGATTGGATTAGAAATGAGTACATTAGAGGGTCAGCTGAGGTTGGAAGGTTTGGAGGCAAAGTCAGAGAGGTGAGATTCTGTTGGTTTGGAAATGTGCAGAGAAAAGATGCTGGGTATATTGGGAAAAGGATGCTAAGGATAGAGCTGCCAGGGAAGAGGAAAAGAAGAAGGCCCAAGAGGTTTATGGATGTGGTGAAAGAGGACATGCAGGTAATGGGTATAACAGAGCAAGATACAGAGGACAGGAAGATATTGAAAAAGATGATCCTCTGTGGCAATCCCTAACGGGAGCAGCCGAAAGAAGAAGAACAGGAGACTTAGGCTATGTCTGCACTGCTATGTTTTGGCAAACAAAAATGATACTAAGTATCCACAAAAAACAAAGATCACTGTCAACAAATATGAAAGTATTTTCACCCACACTAAAATGACTGAAAAAAACATATGACATAGTCGTCCCCCCAAACTAGGCATGCACACAGCATAGACATCGTAAATTGAACAGGCACAGTGAGATTTTTGGCACAATTTTAAGCCTGATTTGTATTTGCCTACTGAATTGACAAGAATTTCAGCTTCATCAGTCGTCGTTTAACATGTAGAGTGAAAGAGGCTGCAATGATTTCACAGCATTACTAATATTCATATAGAAATGCATTATATACAAATTATTTTTTAGTTTGCTCATTTGTTGTATTTTGTACAGTGAGATACTTGTATAATACATATTAACATTAATATAACATACCTGTATACTGTATTAGGCTGCCCAACTCAGTTTAGCAGTAGCATAAAAGAATGATATACTTTTTGTAGGTCGTTCCTTATTTTCGTTTGTTTGTTTGTTTTTCCTAGAGATCCACATATTATCTGCAATAAAATAAAATTAAACATGTCACAGATAAGATTTATTTTGAACAAAATATAAAAACAAAAACATGCTGCCAAAAATGACAAAGTATTTCAATTTGCTTATAAAGAAAGACAGCTGTGTGAAATATTACCTGGCATTAAGGGAACATGATAATTAACTTTGGCTTGGCATACTGTATGCTGCATACTGCTTTTTAGAGATACTGTAACTATTTATCTGTGACCACACACTTACAGGTATAAATTAAGATAAAGGCTTCAACACCACTATGCACTTTGGTTTCTATCTATTTCTTTTTGGTGATTTGGTGGTTTGGTGATTTTGGCCATGTATTATTGAACACATTTTTTAATCTAAAAACTAGGGGAAGAAATGAAAACACTCAGTGTATTAAATATTGTAGCATTATTGTTGTAAATTAAATGCAGGTTTATATATGCTTTATTGGGTTTTGTTTGTGTTTAAATGAAAAAGCAACACACAACATACACCAGCTATTCTTTGATCAGCTACAAAAAGTTACTGTAGTTTGCATACACATGAATAGACTCTTAGAAAACTGCAGCAGACTGGCCTTAAGCTATCACATTGTGATTAGTGGAGAGTCTTCTTTTCATAGTATTTCATATTGTGAAAAACATAGTAAATAAAATAAAATAAAATAAAAATGCAAATTCCACTTTGTTCCAATATATGCATGGGAATTATTAACACAGCATACCTGAACTCACTTAACATAATTCTGTTCTATGGTGCAAGGTCATAGTCAACCCTGAATGCTGGCCCAGTCCATCAGAGGATCCTCTCTTTTATTTCAGCCAATGACTTATTCAGCAGAAGTCTCAAGTAACGCACCTTTATACCAACAGCAATACATTTGCATAATGCATCACTGGGACTGTGTCTGCCAAGTCAGAACTTTTCTTTCTTTTTTTAATTTTCTTGCTTTGTAGTCATTCTTGTGTATATTCAGATCAAAGTGTGTGTGTGTATTTATTTATTAATTAAATAAGTATTATTCATTTATTTAAAGAGCTTATGTAAAAAGCTAAATTTCCCCCTGTGGTCAAATAAAGTTATATCTATCTATCTATCCTGTCCACATACCTCCTAAAGGATGTCAAGGTTCCAGGCTCGGTAGTTTGTTCCAGAGTTCCACAACTCTTTGCATAAACAAGTGCATCCTGGATTTAGTCCTAAATGCACTTCCCCTTAATTTCCAAATCTGTCCTCAAGTACTTGATTCACCATTAAGCTGAAAGAATTCTGCTGAGTCTATTTTATATCTGTCATTGAGAATTATGAAGATCTGAATTAGGTCTCCACAAAATCTTCTCTGCTCGAGGTCAAGCAGGTTTAATTCTCTGTGTCTGTCACAGTACCACATGTCCTGAAATCCTTGGATGCACTTGGTTGCCCTCTTCATCACAGCTTTAGGTGATGCTATGTCTTTTTTGTGGTGATCATAACTGCACATAATACTCCAGATAAAGGCTCACTAACATATTCTTTAGTCATAGGCATAATGTCTCTGGACTTATATTCAAAAAGGGTTTAAGAGAGGTGGTGGAACAGAATAAAAGGAGGAAAGTTGAAGAAGCCATCTAGGAATTAGGAGAAACTACCCCTTCTGAAGGACATTAACAAGTGAACTTGGGTTCATTAAAGTAATAACAAAAAGAAGACACTGCAATCAGTGCCCTAAAGAACCCACCATGGCTTTTTGTCCTCTTTAGAGGAATTTTAGAGAGAAACTGGTAGGTCCTAGGCAGGGGACACTATTTTTCCTGAACTTCAATGAAACTCCAATCTCCCTGATTCAACAGAACAAATTACAAATAAAACTGAGACTGCTTTTTAAAAAGACATTTAAATTTTTGTTTTTACAAATCGACTAAATAATTGGTCTTATTGTATTATTTGTTTAATGTAAATTTCCTTTGTGATTGTGTGTGTCCTGAAGCACAGGATTTTTATATACAAGTTTTATTGTTTTGTGTTTTCCAATTGCAATAATAAATTGTTTTCCCTTATCTTCTGTTGGTGTGTTATATAATTGTTATCATGGCTAGTAGGTAAGTACTATTAAGTCAGTTTTGTTTATGGAATATTTATTTTTCTTTTTGCTTCTGCTCTGGGGATTGGTAGCTTGTGATCTTGGCAGCTTGGGGTGTGAAATTCAACTCAAAGTGTGGTTGAACCTACATGGTTTTAGAATGTGGCAAGAAAAACTGAATACCTGGGAAAAAAAACACACGGGCAATGGAAGAAAGCACGAACTGGACTCACCGGGAGCAAGACTTGAATTCATAACACTGGATCTTAGACACTTTTTTATAATTATGCATTCAGAACTTTAAATGAAATTTTCAGGTACTTTTATAAAGTGTAGCTTCAAGAATTGCCAGTCTTACTGTGTCTATGGACTCCCACTAAAAGTCTATGCATCTCAAATGGTATTTTTTCAGTAGAGTTCTCTATGTCCCATACATTTTTGGCAACACTCATACAGTATGTCTGCTATAATGCAGAATACATGCTTTGATAAGGAGCACTCTATCTTTTCGGTATTACTTGTATCTTATTTATTCATTCATTTAGAAAACAAAAGTAATTTAAACAAAACGTTTTGATGTGGCATAGTTTCCTGCTGTCATTGAGATCAGCGACAGTAGTTTGCATACAACTTTGAGCAGGAACCAACTGTGAAAACTGGCAAAATGTATTATGATTATATTACAGTACAAATTGTTAGACATCTTTGACAGAGTTCATGCACCTTAAAAAACAAGATTATTAAATTATTATTTTGAGATTATTAGAAGATGAATATAATTGTGGAAAAAATTCCAACTGTTTAACCATTCTATTTGAGTTCTGTTTCTGGCAATTACATTTTCTTTTCATTTTTATTTTATGCAATCTTTACTTAAATAGATCCTAATACTTAATAGTGACTAAAACAGAATTTAATTAATCAGGTATGGCATACAAAAGTAAAAGTATTAATTTATGTTTCACATTTAAGACTCATTCTGTGTTGCATTTAAATATCCATATTTAAGTACAGGGGTAATTTGTTATGCACCAACAAAGATCAAGATCTAAAATTTATTAAAAATCTTAGACTTACCCCATTGCTAGACTCTCCAGCTTAGTGTGAATCCCTGGTGTGCTTCTTTTAGCCTGCCTGTGCTCTCGTTTTTCTTATTACTCGCCTCTGCGATATCGTTATTTGTCTGGATCATTGACATTATTCCACTTCTGTTCTATATAAGGCTGTTATCTGAACCCTTTTAAAAAACACTGCTTTGGTTGCATCACTGCTTATTTCCTTTAGGGTATTTCTACTCCTTAACATTTTGCGAGCATTTCTTATCAGTGACATGTAGAAATGGGTTCAGACTTGTTGTTTTAAACAAATTAGTTTAAGGAAGCGTGCTAATTCAATGTTTGTAATGCTGTACATGCTTCCAGGTTATATGCAAATTTCACAAAATATTTTTGAGGGTTAATTCCTGAAGTCTTTGCCTCAATACCAACTCAATTACAGAAGCACAATGTAATAGGTAGAAAAGCTGTGCTGCTTTAATTGAGCAGAGGAAAGACAAAGTTGGTTTGAAAGGCAGACTAGACTGTGTCATGTGTAGCTGATCCATGCCATGATACTGAGCTAATGAGGCTCCCTGAAGTGCCACCACCTGGCCAAGTTGTCCCATTGTCAACGTAACGGTGAAATGGTAAATGTCATACCTAGCAGGTAATACAGCCTGTCCAATCAGTAGACATAGAGATAGTTAGGAAAGGCACTATATGATAGATAGATAGATAGATAGATAGATAGATAGATAGATAGATAGATAGATAGATAGATAGATAGATAGATAGATAGATAGATAGATAGATAGATAGATACTTTATTAATCCCAAGGGGAAATTCACATAATCCAGCAGCAGTATACTGATACAAAAAACAATATTAAATTAAACAGTACTCAAAATGCATGTAAAAGCAGACAATAACTTTGAATAATGTTATCATATATAATCCCCCCCCCGCGGGTGGAATTGAAGAGTCACATAGTGTGAGGGAGGAACGATCTCCTCAGTCTGCCACTGAAGCTACTCCTCTGCCTGAGTAATTACTTGATTATACTCTTCCAGCAAAAAGTTCTGAAAAGTAAAAATCTCCAAGTTTTCAGCATTTTGAGCCTAATGTCAATTAAATGCAGGGTTACAAATGCTTTATTGGGTTTTGTTCATGTGTTTAATTGAAAAAGCAGCCCACAACATACAACCAGGCAGCAAAAAATACAAAGAAAGCCATACTGCAGCATATGAAAATGCAGAAACTGATTAAGCAACACAAAGGAGATATAAAGTACTGATAAAAAGGCAGTCGATGAGTATAAATGATATGCTGTAATCTTTGGAAAACCATAATGCAGATCTATTGCACTGATGTGTGTGATGGACAAGGTAAGTGAAAGCAACAAATTAAACATCATGCTTAAGTATGGAAAACTTATTTTCTCAGTATTTCTGGCTTTTTGAGTGGGTTCTTTTTAGGAAAGGTTACCTGGAATGTGAAAGGTAGTAAAACTGCTAAAGGATCATAAAAGAAACTTGGCACAGAAGAAATACTAGAAAGAATAATATAAGTGACAAACTTGAGAGCAAACATAGTTCTCGGTAATACAGGACCAGAGACTTGCGTTTAGAAGGCAGGGCCACTCATACTTGATCAAAGCAGAACAGACATGGCAAATACACTGCTGTCACATGCCTGTACTTGACACTGCTGGGACAGGTTCCATCTCCTCACAACCCTGCAAAGGAAAAAGAAAATTCAGAAAACACACTGCAATAGCATTTAAATACAATATTGTGATTTATTATGCCCTATTATTCCATTCATTTATGGATACATGAAGTGAGTGCACAGTTAGGAATGAACTTAAAATACACAGTCAAAAAAATCAATAAAAAGTAATTGAAAGCTCAGTTAATTTTGTCATTGACCAAGAGACCCTATATGCATTGGGAAGAAAGAGATTTAGTTTGTTAGGAATCTAGTTAGGCCATATTCACACATCACTTGCAGAAACCTCTTGTTTGTTTTCTTAAAGGTTTGGCTTCTATTGTCATGTACAGTATGACACAACAAATGCAAGTCATTCTGCTCAGTATTTGAGATCTTTGTCTGCCTTTATGTTCTGACAAATGTGTTCTGATATTTGTCAGTAATCATGGCACTGTAGGCTGGCAATGTGTGGAATGTTTACTAGCAATTGCCAGAATTTCAGTATACCCTGTGATAGTAATGAGCCTATAATATTAAAAAGATACTTAAAACTGGTTGGTTTAGAATTTTGTTTTTAACGTATAATCAATACAATTTTATAATAACAAACTAATTTAACTAATGTTAAAAAGACATATTCGCATGTAAGAATTAAACTGCTGGGAGGGAGAGACTGTGTTCTGGTAGATATTTTAAGATATCACTTTGCTCTGTATACATGGCAGTATATTTGAACTAAAAAATTAGATCCTTAAATATTAATCTTCAATATTTTAAGTGTTATTTTTTATACCAGGTTGTACAATACACCCACAGATAAAGCTTCAGTTTTTAGGGATACAGATGCATTTTTACACGTGTATAAAATATTAATATGGTTAAATAGCTTTTAATAATAATAGTAGTCAGTCAGTCATTTTCCAACCCACTATATCTTAACACAGGGTCACAAGGGTCTGCTGGAGCCAATCCTAGCCAACACAGGGCACAAGGCAGGAACAAACCCCGGGCAGGGCGCCAGCCCACTGCAGTAACAATAGTAGTAATACATTTTATTTATATAGACATTGATATTATACTATTGAGTCACAACTTTGGCCAGTTTTCAGCTTTATGTTTTTTGCTTTATTTATTTTAATAAACTGAGTAATAAAGGTGCTACCTACAGTCAGCAGAGGACACCCATATGTAGCAGTTGCATGCAGGCAAAGTTGGGAGGAACGTAACAAGACTTAATTGATCTATGGAGGTCTGCCTGCTTCTTATTCCTGGAGATGACAAAGCATCTCCAAGGTCTAATTTAAAAATAACTAAATCCAAAAGTAATTTTGTGGTTCTTCACTACAAGCTACAACAGTAGCTTAAAGATCATTTCGTGTTAAGCGTCAGGTCACCTGCCGTCTCTCTCCAGGAATTCTCAGCACTTTGCTGCTTCCATCTTCCCTGTTTCTTATTTGTCTTTTAAATGTTAGTTGAGATATTATAAGTATATGCATGCAATAAGCCCACCACCACCACTATAGGAATAACCTTCTGAAATGAAGTACAGTTTTAATAAGTACAGTGCTTGATCCTTTCTTGTGACCAAAAGTGTTTTTACCATCATACTATATAATTGTGTTCTGTTAGATCACAGAATCTTCAACACTCCCCATGACAAATTATGTGGGCTTTTTATTTTGTCAGTGAAGTCAGCATTTGTAAAGCACCTGGACATTTGTTGCCACTGTTATCTCAGTGTTATCCTTTGTGTTTGTTACCTTGACAGTTTTTTGTGTGGTCTATACATTTCAAAAATTTATTATGTAATTCAGAGTCAATGTCATTAATATATAGTACCTTAAAGAGAGATATAGTCCGAACACAGATCTTTAAGGGAGTCCAATGAACATCTCATTCCTTAAGGGCCATTTCCCCCTCCTGCCTTTAGCAGATCATTCAGTCTATGTGACCTTGGTGAGTCTCTTGTGGGGAATATTTCAAGAACCATCGGGGGAAGAACGAGATTCAGGGCAGTGGCTAATGCAGTTTCCACTTCCCTCCACAGAATGGAAGACAATTCATCAAAGGAAACCAACTGATGTCACTTCTGAGACACCTACCAATCCATGCCCTCTGAATGGACAAATGACTGTTGATGAAAGAGGGATCATTTGACCAAAAGCACATAGAAGAGCACTTCGGCTGAATGAGAGTGACTGTATCTATTTCATACATTTTTGCAGTTAAACGGGTTCCCGGCTGTGGTAATCCGCGACTCCGTGCATTACCAAAATAAAGTTAAAGAAACATTAAACCAAACATCGTTATCTATAGGGGTAAAAGTATGCCAGTGTAATGGAAGGGTGCTTACCGTTTGTGTGTTGAAGGCGCTACCGCTGGAATGTCTAGCTGGTGAGCGCTGTGAGTTGCGGTGAGCCTGGGCACACATGGAGCTGGTATGATCACCGGTGTCCCTGCAACCTGCCCAGGGTATGCGTTTCAAAGACGCCGCACCTGCAAGAAAAAGCCGGCATTTGCTTTTTTGACAAGGGTTGAGTCAGAGATGGAGTTCCCTTATTGTAAATAAATGAGATTCACTAACTGGTGTGCATGAGCTCAGCATAGTCGTTGGCCATGCTGGGGGTATTACACGCGCTCGACCGGCAGCGGTTCGATTTTAAATAGAAAGTTCATCGGAGCAGGTCACGGCGCGTGGCATGAATGTGCCAGCGTCTACCTGGATAGGTACGTGGGGTAGACGGGAGTGGCAGATTGCCTGTATAATCTTGCCGGTGATATTTAAGTAGCTGCTGGGCAACAGTGGTCGTCAGCGGATCTAAAGGCGAGGTAGGAGTAAGTACTGCTGAGCAATTGAAGAAGCAGTTGTGATTTTTGACGGCTTTATAAATAAAGTATATAAATAAAGTGTATATATATATATATATATATATATATATATATATATATATATATATATATATATATATATAAACTACTCAAAAATATTAATGGAACACTTTATAGCAGTGGTAGCGCTGCTGCCTCGCAATAAGGAGACCTGGGTTAGTATGCTCCCCCCGTGTCTGCGTGGGTTTCCTCCGGGTGCTCCGGTTTTCTCCCACAGTCCAAAGACATGCATGTTAGGTGTATTGGCGATCCTAAATTGTCCCAAGTGTGTGCTTGGTGTGTGTGTGCCCTGCAGTGGGCTAGCACCCTGCCTGGGGATTTGTTCCTACCTTGCACCCTGTGTTGGCTAGGATTGGCTCCAGCAGACCCCCGTGACCCTTTGTTAGGATATAGTGGGTTGGATAATGACTGACTGACTTTATAGCATCAACTCAGTGAAACATCTTGGATATTGATCTGGTCAGTTAAGTAGCAAAGGGGGTTGTTAATTAGTTTCAGCTGCTTTGGTGTTAATGAAATTAACAACAGGTGCACTAGAGGGGCAATAATGATACGACCCAAAACTGAAATGGTTTAACAGGTGGAGGCCACTGACATTTTTCCCTCTTAATCTTTTCTGTTTCTTCACTAGTTTTGCATTTGGCTATGGTCAGTGTCACTACTGGTAGCACGAGTTGATACCTGGACACTACAGAGGTTGCACAGTTAGTCCAACTTCTCCAGGATGTCACATCAATACGTGCCATTGCCAGAAGGTTTGCTGTGTCTCCCAGCACAGTGTCAAAGGCATGGAGGAGATTCCAGGAGACAGACAGTTACTCTAGGAGAGCTGGACAGGGCCATAGAAGGTCCTTCATCCATCAGCAGGACCGGTATCTGCTCCTTTGGGTGAGGAGGAACAGGATGAGCACTGGCAGAGCCCCACAAAACAACCTCCAGTAGGCCACCGGTGTGAATGTCTCTGACCAAATAAACAAAAACCAACTTCATGAGGGTGGCCTGAGGGCCTGACGTCCTCTAATGGACCCTGTGCTTACTGCCCAGCACCATGGAGCTAGATTGGCATTTGCCATAGAATACCAGAATTGGCAGGTCTACCACTAGCACCCTGTTTTTTTCACAAATGAGAAAAGGTTCACCCTGGGCACATGTGACAGACGTGAAATGGTCTGTAGAAGCCATGGAGAACGTTATGCTGCCTGTAACATCTTTCAGCACAACTGGTTTGGTGGTGGGCCAGTGATGGTCTGGGGAGGCATATCCATGGAGGGACGCACAGACCTCTACAGGCTAGACAATGGCACCTCGACTTCCATTAGGTATTGGGATGAAATCTTCAGACCCATTGTCAGACCTTATGCTGGTGTAGTGGGTTCTGGGTTCCCCTTAGTGCACGACAATGCCCGGCCTCATGTGGCGAGAGTATGCAGGTATTTCCTGCAGAATGAAGGAATTGATACCATTCAGTGGCCCCCACACCCACCAGACCTAAATCAAATAAAACATCTCTGGGACATTATGTTTTGGTCCATCCAACGCCGCCAGGTTGCACCTCAGACTGTTCAGGAGCTCAGTGATGACCTAGTCCAGATCTGGGAGGAGAACCACCAGGACATATCAGTCTTCTCATTAAGAACATGCCCTGACGTTGTCAGGCATGCATACAAGCATGTGGGGGCCATACAAACTACTGAGTATGATTTTTTTTTTCCATCAAATGATGTGGCATCCTTTTGTTCCTAACACATTACTCAGTTCATATCAGTATAGCTATCCAGCATGATTTTTTTCCCACTGAGATCTGATGTGTTTTCAAAGTGCTCCTTTAATTTTTTGAGCATAATCTATACTAATAAAAGGCAAAGCCCTCACTGACTGACTGACTCACTCACTCATCACTAATTCTCCAACTTCCCGTGTAGGTAGAAGACTGAAATTTGGCAGGTTCATTCCTTACAGCTTACTTACAAAAGTTACGCAAAAGTTTCATTTTGAAATTCTACGTGTAACGGTCATAGTGGTCGACAATGTCCGCCATGTTGAACTTTCTTATTTATGGCCCCATCTTCACGAAATTTGGTAGCCGGCTTCCCTGCACTAACTGAAACTCATGTATGCACTTATTTCGGTGGTATGACGCCACTGTTGGCCGCCATATTGAACTTTCCAATGGTCTTTGTTAATTTTTAGCCCATCTTCAAGAAATTTGGTACGCGGGTTCCCAACACTAACTGAATCCTACTTACGTACATATATATATCCATAGCCTGAAGCTCGGTCACCATGTGAGGCGGCATTGGGTCCCCCATCCCCATGCCTCCCGCATTGTTGGCTGCCTGCCTATATAAGGCCGTCCGTCGTTCCAGTCTCTACATTCCCTTCCTTGCTTCACCACCGGATTCACGTCTCCCTGCTGATAACTGCAGCCTTTTTATTTAATCCATGGCTTCTCCACTGTTTTATTGTTCGTTTATTACGTTTATAGTTATTGTGAAGGTATTTTAGACTTACTTTACATTGTTCAGGTACCCATTTCATTTATCGTTCCAACCGTACCCCCATTAACATGTCTATCGAGGTGATCACCATCGATCAAAGAACTGTCACTTACCGAGTGGTTTCCATGCCCGGAGATGGCACCTACCTTTTCCATTCTCTTTGTTACATATTGCACGGCCATATCAGGCTCACTCTTGATATCCGGAGGAACATTGTGTCTTATGTATTGAATGACTGGGACAGGTTCAAGGTGTGGACTGATGACGGTACAGGAGATAATTATACTACACAGGAGCACTATAAAAGTGAAATGCATAAGCCCTTCACCTATGGTTCTCCATGTGAGTTGATGGCTGCCGCTGAATTATTTGGTTGTCGCTTTCAAGTGTACCGAAATGGCCAAATATTTTACACCTTTGGACAACCAACAATGCCTCTTAAACATCTTAGATTCACAGGTGACGATTTCAGTAGTGGACACTTTGATATTTATGAATGTTTCAACTCTCAAAGGCTGGATGTAAAGTTATCGATGAAACCGGTTGCATGCTTACAATGCTTGACAGATGCAGAATGTCACTTCAACACAAGTCCTGCAAATACTGTTGTAATTGAAACAAACCATGAAACTCAAACCGAGTATGACAGCAGCAATCCAAGCTGTGAGATTTGAGGCAAGACTGTACGTTGCATGCTCAAAAGTAAGCTCAGCGCACAGCTTGGTCATATGACAATGTGGAATAAAAAGAGATCCTTAACAAATAATTATTGGTATATTTTCCCACAGTTAAAAAAGGTTTACTTTTATTCTTAAAAAAGATTTTAAGGCAGTACTTCGCGTATTTTGTTAGTATATATGGTATATATATATATATATATATATATATATATATATATATATATATATATATATATATATATATATATATATATATATATATATATATATATACAGCTCAAAAGAATTAAAGGAACACTTTTAATCAGAGTATAGCATAAAGTCAATTAAACTTATGGGATATTAATCTGGTCAGTTAAGTAGCAGAGGGGGTTGTTAATCAGTTTCAGCTGCTGTGGTGTTAATGAAATTAACAGATGCACTACAGGGGCAACAATGAGATGACCCCAAAACAGGAATGGTTTAACAGGTGGAGGCCACTGACATTTTTCCCTCCTCATCTTTTCTGACTGTTTCTTCACTAGTTTTGCATTTGGCTACAGTCAGTGTCACTACTGGTAGCATGAGGCGAAACCTGGACCCTACAGAGGTTGCACAGGTAGTCCAACTTCTCCAGGATGGCACATCAATACGTGTCATTGCCAGAAGGTTTGCTGTGTCTCCCTGCACAGTCTCAAGGGCATGGAGGAGATTCTAGGAGACAAGCAGTTACTCTAGGAGAGCTGGAGAGGGCCATAGAAGGTCCATAACCCATCAGCAGGACCAGTATCTGCTCCTTTGGGCAAGGAGGAACAGGATGAGCACTGCCAGAGCCCTACAAAATGACCTCCAGCAGGCCACTGGTGTGAATGTCTCTGACCAAACAACCAGAAAGACTTCATGAGGGTGACCCAAGGGCCCCATGTCCTCTAATGGGTCCTGAGCTCACTGCCCAGCAGCATGCAGCTCGATTGGCATTCGCCATAGAATACCAGAATTGGCAGATGCACCACTGGTGCCCTGTGCTTTTTACAGATGAGAGCAGGTTCACCCTGAGCATGTGACAGAAGTGAAAGGGTCTGGAGAAGACATGGAGAACATTATGCTGCCTGTAACATCATTCAGCATGAGCAGTTTGGTGGTGGGTTAATGATTGTCTGGGGAGGCATTTCCATGGAGGGTCACACAGACCGCTACAGGCTTGACAAAGGCACCTTGGCTAACATTAGGTATCAGGATGAAATCCTTGGACCCATTGTCAGACCCTATGCTGGTACAGTGGCTCCTGGTGCACGACAATTCCTAGCCTCATGTGGTGAGAGTATGCAGGCAGTTCCTGGAGGATGAAGGAATTGATACCATTGACTGGCCACCACACTTTTCTGACTTAAATCCAATACAACACCTCTGGGACATTATGTTTTGGTCCATCCAATGCCACCAGGTTGCACCTCAGACTGTCCAGGAGCTCAGTGATGCCCTGGTCCAGATCTGGGAGGAGATCCCCCACAACACCATCTGTCATCTCATTAGAAGCATGCACCGATGTTGTCAGGCATGTATACAAGAACACAGGGTCCATACAACGTGCTGCGTACAATTTTGAGTTGCTGCAATTAAATTTTGGCAAAATGGACTAGCCTGCCACATAATTTTTTCACTCTGATTTTTGGGGCGTCTTTGAATTCAGGGCTCTGTAGGTTGATCATTTTCATTTCCATCAAACGATGTGGCATCCTTTCGTTCCTAACACATTACCCAGTCTATATCAGTATAGATATCCAGGAGGATTTCTTTTTCCCATTGAGATCTGATGTGTTTTCAAAGTGTTCCTTTAATTTTTTGAGCAGTTTATGTTTGTAATGGACGGCCAGGGAACCCTGTTGAGGAGGCCAGGGAAATGGACTTGTCAACAACAGTACCTCCCCCGGGATATGAGAGGGCAGCCCCCCGGTTTATATCAGGGCCATGGGTTTGGGGTTTGGAAGTCCAACCCTGCTGGGGCCTGTGGCCACCACCAGGGGGCACCTGGACAGCTCCAGAGCCTTGGTATTCAGCACTTCCGCCACACCCGGAAGTGCTACTAGAAGAGGAGCTGAACTCACATGCAGCACTTCCGCCACACGAGGAAGTGCTGCTGGATGTTAACTAGAAAGCACCTGGAGCACTTCCTGATGTAGTATAAAGGAGGCCGCCTCACTCCACTCCAGCAAAGAAAGGAGTGAGCATTGAGGCTGGTTGGTGCACTGTGTGTTGTGCTCAAAGAATAAAAAGTGTGTGCTTTGGGACATTTTTGCGTCCATGCCTGTCTCTGCCCACGTTCAAGTTCAGAATATATATATATATATATATACATACTCTATATATATATAGTAGAAACACATGGACAAGATGTGAAGGTTTGGGGAGGATCTACTCCGTGTATTACAACTTTTGCTGCAAAGAAAATAGCAATCATTGGTGCAAAGTAGCCTCATAGGACTGAGTCCAAGATAAGACGCCCCAGAGAAGAACTGCTGCTTCTTTTATAGTGATGATGGGAAGGACGAGGCGGGCCATCTAACCAGAAGGAAATTACGTCATTGGGTTGTGCTCTGTAGCCGGAAGGAAGTAGGTTAGGTTTTATTTGTTCCTGCAAGGAAGGAGAGAAGTCATTAGTGCACTTGATGTGTGACAATCTATATATAATATCTTCATCTCCAACTGATAATTTTGGTGGAAGTTTATATACTTATTTGGTGTTAGGATAGTTTTGATTTCGGGATTGGTGCAATTGTTTTTATTTTCTTTTCGTATATACTTAATTTTTTTTTTCTTGTGCACTTTTTTTTTACTGCATTTTCCGCATTGGAGGAGCTTCCTGAGCCTGAGATAAAGAAAGAACATTACCTTCACCTTTGGAGTGTGTGTGTGTCTGTGTGTGTAAGTTTGGTACGAGTGTAGTTTTTTTTTTTTGCAAATATACCATATTTTACTTTTTGTTTTTATTTACGGAGGGATGTCAGAGATAAAGGACTGTGAAACAAAGCCCGCCTGACACTACTGTGATTTTGTAGTACAGCACTCTTGTAATTAAACTTGCACCTTTCACCCTTCAATTTTTGATTGTGTCTCTTCTCTCTGCTGATCCTGTTCAGCTCATGAACTATCAGCTGTCCAGAGTGTAGGCTGGGGCCACTTTCCCACTACACGGGATATCATATCGGCTGGAACGCCAACACCTCTTATATCTGTTTATCAGATATGTTATGTATACACTCACATAGCAAATTATTCAGAACACTATACTAATACTGTGTGTGGACTCCTTTTGCTCTCAAAGCAGCCTCAGTTCTTCATGGCAGGGATTCTGCAAGTTGGTGGAAACATTCCTTTGAGATTCTGTTCCATTTTGACATGATTGTGTCAGATGGTTCCTGCAGATTTGTTAGCTGCACATTCATGCTGTGAATCACCCGCTCCACCACATCCCAAGGGTGGATTCAAATCTGTTGACTGGAAAGGATATTGAAAGATGCTGAACTCTTAGTCATGTTCGTGAAATTAATTTCAGACAACTTTTGCTTTCAGACATGGTGCATCATCATGCTCTATGTAGCCATTAGAATGTGAGTAAATTGTGGCCATGAAGGGATGCATATGGTCTGCAACAATGCTCAAACTAGCTGTGGCATGCAAAGAAGGATTGATTGGTTTCAATGGGCCCAAAGTGTGCCAAGAAAACATTCCCCACACCATTATACCACCACCATCAGCCCGGACTTTTGACACAGGGCAGGTTGTGTGTACGGATTCTTGCTGTTGGTGCCAAATTCTGACCCTACCATCTGTGTACCACAACAGAAATTAAGATTCATTCATGTCTTTCTAGTCTTCAACGGTCCAGTTTTGGTGAGCCTATGCCCACTACAGTCTCAGCTTGCTGTTCCTGGCTGACAGGAGTTTAACATGTTGTGCATTCTGAGATGCTTTTCTGCTCACCACAGTTCTAAAGACTGTTGTGCATGGAATATCCCATATGATCAGCAGTTACAGAAATACCCAGAACCAGCCTGTCTGGCACTAACAGTCATGACTTGGTTAATGTCACATTTTCCCCAATTAAGCTGTTTGACATTTACTGTAACTAAAGCTCCACACCTGCATCTACATGATTTTATGTATTGTGCTGCTAGATAATTGCATAGGCAGCTGTACAGGTGGTCCTAATAATTTGTTCAGTGAGTTTATTTATAGTCTGTGGCACTGTGGTATCACTGCTGTATCACAGAAAGAAGACCAAGGTTTGCGTTTGGGTGCTCCCTACATGAAGTTTACATGTTCTCCCCGTGTCTGTATTGATTTGCCTTGGTTTCTTTCAACAGTCCAAAGACATCTGAGTTAGGTGAATTGGTGAAGCTAAATTAACCTATAGGTGATGTCCTGTCTATGGACTGTTCCAGCCTTGTGCACGGCGGTTGTTGGGATAGGCTCCAGCTGCCCTCTGACCCAGCCATGGTTAAGCAGATTAAGAAAATGGATGGATGAATATAATTACATATGGAGTATGTGTATTCATATGTATTTAACTTCAATGTACACAATATGCAGGCACAATCTGAGCAAACAAATTGGCATTCTAGTGCCAAAAAATGTGCATGACATGCTGTGAGCACATAAACAGTTCTATACCTTTAAAGACATATTAAATGTACTGGAGCGGCAACATGTTTCCAAGGACAGAGTGGGAAGATGGATTTTCAATTGAATATTTAAAAGTTGCAGTGACTGGGTTATCAGTTTGTCCATAATTCAGCGGAGGGAGGTTATGGAAGAGAATAATCATTGTTACTATATATAAATTACAGTACATTTAAATACTTAATATGCATGGTGGTACAGACAAAACTCAAATTGCAAAATCACCTTTATCCTATTACCTTTCCATTCCTCACTTTAAATCTTATCCAAAGCCTGACACCAACTTTTTCCTTCGCTATCCCTTTTAACACCTTTTTTGCCAAAACACTCCCACCAATAGGAAAAATGTACTGTTCAAAGATTTATCGTTGATGGACCATGAGACTTAAAATATTCTAATTTATGTTTCATTTAAGAATCAACTTTGTCACATTTTTCCTAAATTGTTTTAAGGAAAAATATCTTTAGAAAAAAAGGAGGCATGAGATACTCCTGAGCTAAACAGAGTCAAAATTTGGTTTGAAATGCATGGTATGTTTTGTGAGATCTTTCTAGTTTTGTTTTAATTTTTTTCAAGACTTCATAGTTTTCATTATTATTGAACTGACACCTTTATCCAAGGAGATTTGTAACATTTAATCTTTGATTGGTTATATTTCTTTTGCTATTCCAATTGGAGCACAGACAGATGACATGACTTGCTCAAGTTCACATGGTGTCAGTAGTGAGATTTGAATCCATAAATTGAGGGTTTGAAGTCCAAACTCTTAACCACTATGCCACACTGCCTGTCTTTTATTTCAGAATGAGTTTGATCTACATCTTTAATTGGAACAGTAGCAAAATAAATTGGAGTAACTAATAGTATCATTCTGATGCAAGGACTACCGTTTTGTAATCAGAGTAAAGTGTTTTATTACCACAAACAACTGTCCATACATTTCATCACATATTAACTAAGCATGCAATGCAAATACTTTCAATTGGGAAAAAAAATGTCAAGACACTACTTAGAAAAACGTAGCCCATCATGTGACTTTGCCAAGATCTCTGCTGAAATTCAAGAGAAGACATTTGTGAGACTACCGGGGTTTTTTTTTGTCAGCAGAAAAATCTGTGAAGTATGAGCCAAAAGATTATATCTGCATTTTATTTCTTTCTGATCTCATTGTTGTCTAGGAGAAACAAAAGACATATTAAGGAAATCTTTTTTAATTTTTCATTCACAAGCCCTACGTCCATTTCTTTAGTGAGTTGTTATCTGTGTCCTCATCAAGAATGACACCCCAACTCTTTTGCTTTGCTCACTCTCCCATTGCCCTTTGTCCTGCTAACTCTTTTATTTTGCTCCCTCTGCCAACTTCCAAGAGTCTGTTGGAGATATCACAATATATGAAAGCAAATTTGTATTAATTTTAAATTGTTGACCAAAAAGCCTTTCTTTGTAAAATAATGAAACACAGCAAAAAACTATACATGAATTACAATATTAAACTTGTAGTGAGAAGTCAAGCAAAATGACACCTTTTATTGGGTAAATCAATATTTTGCTTGATTTTTCACTACATTCATAATGCCTAACATGGTACAATACCCAAGTACTACAAATATTAAACTTGTTAAAGTAAAAATATTCACAAGACAATTCATTAAAAGAAATACAAGTTAGCTTGGATTCTGCAGTGCGGTTGTGTAAATTTTGAGCAGCTTCCATTGCGATTATGCCAACTGAAAAATGCACCTTCATAATAATTTCAGTAATGAGTCCATAAACATCTTCCTGTTTACCATAACCACACTTGTTAGCATTGGTTGCACAATGGCTAAATGCCAGTGAGAGGATAGAATCTTTACATTGGTCACAGATATGTATTATAGATTTATCTAAATCTATCTAGAAATCACAATTTAACTGTTTAAAATGTAAGTAATTTACACAGGGGCTTAATGAATGCAACAGAATGTTCTTAGTCTAAAATCATTACAGCACCCGATTGGTTTTTCAGAAGGGGAAATGAAATGCAGACATTGAAGCAACTGAAAGAAATTCACTAGAGAAACTCAGATCTGCTGGAGACAACAGTGTGAGGTGGCAGAGCAGCTTATATACAGTAGTGCTCAGAAATACTGCTACTGTAAGTGACCATTTGTTTTACTTCTACTATTAAAATAGTTTAAGATTTTATGAAAATAACAATTCTGTGTTTAAGGATGTGTCTCAATTTATGACATTTACAAATTGTGAAATTATACTGATTTATGCTAATGTTTACATGGTGATTGCTGTTTGCTAAGAATGAACTTTTTAATCACTTTCATAAAATGATCTTAGGAAATTAAAGCTAAAGAGTGTTCAGTCATCTTCATTATGAATTTACATTTTGTTAGATTATTAGATAATAGGTCTATAATTACAGAGTCACACTAATATTTTAATTAAATTAATATGCTAGTAAAAACACAACATACAAACTAAATAACTAAATGTGTGTTGCCAGTACTTCATGTTTATTGACAGTCACTTTGAATATCTGCCTGCTTGTTTAAGCATTTTTCAATGTTCTGAAAATAGCTCATTATTGTGTCATATATATATATATATAAAGTATACATCCATTCCTGTCTATTTGTGGTTCTCTCTGTTAGTGCTTCGTTTTTTTTGTAATTACTAAAAGTCATGTTGAAATTCACATGTCAAATGGATGCACAAACAATTATATTGCTATCACACTGTGTCCAATAAAAGATCAATAAAAAGTGCCACATTAAACAATCTGTTTATGGTTTACACAGCAAAATACACTTCTGTATGACTATTCAGTTCAACCACTAGACAACCCACAAATGCACTATCACATCCTCATCTCCTTTAACAGGTAAAAAGGGAAAATTCCAAATTGTGACATAAACAGCTGCCTTACTGTTGATTTATCACTAGAAACCTACTTAAGGTAAACCTGTATACATATTATTTTAATATTTGAGCCGTGAAACCAAAATGTTGGCAAGTTTTGAGGTTCCTTCTTGATGCCAATCAGTAAAGATTAAAGGTTAATTCAGCACTTTTAACATTATAACATACACTCAATATAATTTGTTTTTGCCAAAAAGTTCTGGAAGAAGTGAAACTGCTAAGTTAAATTTCATGAGGATAAATTAAAAAGACATAACAAACCATTAAAGAAGTGAAGTAGTATAACTTAAAATAGTTGAAGAGCAACGGGGTACGTATAAAAGTGAACTTCATATTATGCACCAGAAGCTCATTCCCAAATTATAATCATCAAGCTATGGACAAGTAAGAGAATCGTATTATAGGAAAAAAATACTGAATAATACTGCCTACCAAAGAAATTACTCCAGAATTAACCATATGGCTAAATCTCTATATACTGTATATAAAATCCAACGTCTGTCTGTCTGTCCGCTTTTCATAAAATAACTACTTTACAGATTTAGATAGTGTTTTTCTATAATTTGCTTGAACATTCTGGTTGATGGGAGGGGGGGTGGGGCCCTCCTCATTCATGCGCCAGCCTCAAGGCGTATCTTACGAAAGAACTACTTAATGGATTTAGATTGGGCTTTTTTCTAGAATTTGCTTGAACATTCCAGTTGATTTTGCGACTACTCTCATTGCGCTAAGAATCATGATTCACTTGCAGGAGCAATATATTCGCGCTAATCCAAGGGGGAACTGTGACATCAGGAGTAGGAAGCCAGGCAGGGCCCTCCTCATTGTCCTGTTTCACTAATACAAGGGCAGAGCCGCAGGGGACAGCTAGTAAAATGTAAAAGTGACAGTTAAAAGCAAAATTACAAATAAACAAAATGTCAGCTGTAGTTTGGCAATAAAGAACCACCAAGGAGGACATGAAGCATAATAAAGTGACCAATAAGAGCATCACTGGTGGGTTTGTTTGGGTGTTTTCCTTGGGTCATAAAGATTTCTACAAAAGACGGGGATTGACTTTGTCGGACATGTTGGAGTCTGCAAATAAGACAAACTTTCCTAATTTGGAATACTGGAAATTGTAGTCAGGATAGCTGGTTCACAAATTCTTTCTCAACTGATTCTGCAGTAATGTGGTGTACTGGTAAGGGAAGGTGAGACACAGTACAGGGGCCACATGGAGAAATGTGTTGCTTGGTACAAAGAGAATAGCCTGTAGCTTAATATCAGCAAAACCAAAGAACTGTTTATTGACTTTTACCACAGTAAAGAGCCTCTACACTCGGTCCGTATTCAGGGAGTGGATGTACTTGGAGGTTAACATTAACGACAGACTGTGGAACGTTTTAAGAAGAAGTTGAGTAGACTCATTTAGGAGGTTGCATTCCTTTAATGTGGGCACTGCAATCCTTTTCATGTTCTATAAGTCTGTGATGGCCAGTGCATTTATTTATGCTTTAGTGTGAGGGGCTAGTAACATGACTTCAACAGAGGTTCTCCGAATCATCAAGCTGATTAAAAAGACAGGCTCAGTTATGGGACACACTGTGGCCCCCCTGGAGGTAGCAGCAGAGGAGAGAATGAAAAGAAAGTGGAACGCCATTATGAACAATGCTGCACATCTTCCATATGGCACTCAAAGAATTAATCAAAGAATTATTCAACAGAAGCATTTCAAGAAAAGTTACTGGAGCCCCTTTATACCTGCAGCAATAAACCTTAATAATGTTTCACTATCACTTGACTCTTCTTTTTATCTTTAGCCAAGTCAGAAGCTTCCTTTATTTTTATGAATCCTTTTATGTATTTGTTTGTTAAAATATTTAATTTCCCAAGACACTGGGCCTCAGTTAAACTGCTGTTGGTTAATTGGACGTAACATAAGTGCTGTCTAACTAATAAAGTACATTTCTGTACACAATAATTTTTCCCAGGAGTAATATTATTAATTTACCGGAACTTCTTACTTTTGATTATGCTACATACTGAACCATTTCTTATCAGTAAAACATTCCAGCTGTTGATCCATTCCTGCTTTTCCTACTGACTCGGCTTTTGATGTTATGCATTGAAAAAAATAATTTTACAGGACACTGAATTGTTTTGATTTGAAATGGATAATTTGTAGGAATAATGGGAATTTTGAGGTATAAATATAATTGTTCTTCTAACACATCCTGCAAAAATGGTAGCTTCAATATGATTTGAATATAAAGTTCTGATCAGTAATCTTGTATTGTTAGAAAGTTTTGGAGAGTTTAGATCATTTGCAATATACACTGAATCAGGGTTTAGTTTAAGTTATTACACACAGCATTGACGTTTACCGGCTGCACATTTTAATGGTCCATGCAATGAACTGAACTTTATAAGCACTGTCATGAACTATTCACAATATTAACCTCCTTCATGTTCTGTTTGTGAGGAACCCCTTTACTGACCCATGCAAGCATTTAAACTGACCAAAACATGCCGCCATTTCTGACTTGTGTTGAACACAGGCCTTGAAGTGAGCCAATATGCCATACCTGTAGTTCCCTATTTCTGCTTAACAAAACAAAGAGTAGTGGCTTATCATGGTCTGTTTTCTGCAAAAGTGCATGTATTTTTCCATCACTCCCCACAGCCATTATTTGAAGTACAAATACAATTCTTGATAATGCAAGAAGGTTAAAGCAGCCCGGCTCAAATTTGTATTTTACTTATAAAGCATCACAAGGATTAAGACATAGCCAGCAGAATAGAGAGTTTTTCCTCCTTCAACTTTGTTTCTTCTGGCTGTCTTAATTTGTCTAAATGGAGAAGCCACATTTGTCTGCATAATTCTTTCTTATAGTTCAGTGGGAAAAAGGATATAAAAAACACAGGCCACTTAATTTTCCTCTTTTTATAACCACACCAAATTATAAAAAAATCTTTAAAAAATTCATCAAAAAACATGGTCATATCTTTTTTTCTGTGTTGGATAATGCAGCTATTCACATGGCACATCATTCACTTCTGCTGCATTCTTCATTAGCATAAATCATGCTCTCAGTAGATCACAAAGCATGCAATTTAGCATAATATTAATAAATATAGTCAAAAAACGGTTGGCTAATTGTCCTTTTTCTTTAACATCACCAAATTTCAGTGAAATCAGTCAAAGTATTTTTGAGATTATTGGGTATTTAGTTTTCCTCTGGTGGGCATGAGGATTACCAATGCATTTTAATATATTAAATGCCCTTTCTTAGAGGATATCTGCTACCTTAGATGTACAATCCTGCCAAATTTCAGCTTTTTAACTGAATATGAAATAGTGCTTTGTTTTTTGAGTTAGTGAGTGACTCATTTTATTGCATTTTATAAACTGTATATAGCTTTATCTAGTTACGTTTTGAGACTATCTTGTTTTAATGGAAACTAGAGCCGGTAATTAAAGAATATTGTTTGGATTCATAACTCTTACTATATACTAAATAGTCCACAATTAAACCTCTATATACCATATCTAAAATAATCTTCAGTTTGTATTCTGGAAAACAGAATGAGCTGAACATGAGGTGGAAATGGTATGGCACTTTTATAAAACCTTTTAAAACTTAAAACAGGAAAAGAAGAGTGATACAAAATTGTGCTTCTGGAGCAAGTTTATAAGCAACTTGTTTCACAATTATGTAATAATATATATATATGGGCAGCTAATTACAGTAGTTGGCTGGGATGCCTTTGCCTCCTGGCCAGGTTAGAAGGTCAGAAAGGAACTGTCATTTGTGGACAGATGACCCAACGATACATGGGCTAGCAGCAAACCATCGCTGGGACACGCACCACCCACAGGGCAACCTTATAGTTGCAGTCCTGGTGAGCAGCCCTGTTGTGGTACTTGAGGAACACCAGGTAGATTTGCAGAGGTACAACAACAACATGTATTTATATAGCACATTTTCATACAAAAATGTAGCTCAAAGTGCTTTACATAATGAAGAATAGAAAAATAAAAGACACAGTAAGAAAATAAAATAAGTTAACATTAATTAAAATAGAATAAGAGTAAGGTCCGATGGCCAGGGAGGACAGAAAAAACAAAAAATAACTCCAGACGGCTGGAGGAAAAAAAAATAAAATCTGCAGGGATTCCAGACCATGAGACTGCCCAGTCCCCTCTGGGCATTCTACCTCACATAAATGAAACAGTCCTCTTTGGATTTAGGGTTCTCACGGAAGGACTTGATGATGATGGCCATGCAGACTTCTGGTTTTTAGTCCATCAATGTTGGAGCATCATGAAGCTTTGAGTAGGTGGTGGTGGCGCAGGCCGCCACCTCAATGAAACCGGAAAAAGAAACAGAAGAGAGAGTAGGGTTTAGTACGGATTTTAGAGCCATCATGAATAGTTATTATAATGAATTGAACATACAGAGTATCAAGATTAAATTAAAGTGAAGTTATAAATAGGCCATGTTAAAGTAATGTGTTTTCAGCAGTTTTTAAAGTGCTCCACTGTATTAGCCTGGCAAATTCCTATTGGCAGGCTCTTCCAGATTTTAGGTGCATAACAGCAGAAGGCCACCTAACCACTTCTTTTAAGTTTTGATTTTGGAATTCTAAGGAGACACTCATTTGAGGATCTAAGGTTACGATTTGGGATATAGGGTATCAGACATTCTGATATATAAGATGGAGCGAGATTATTTAAGGCTTTAAAAACCATAAGCAGAATTTTAAAGTCAATTCTGAAAGACACAGGTAACCAGTGTAGTGACATCAAAACTGGAGAAATGTGTTCGGATTTTCTTTTCCTAGTTAGGATTCTAGCAGCTGCATTCTGCACTCTTTGCAAGTGATTTATGTCTATTTTGGGTAGCCCTGAGAGGAGTGCATTACAGTAATCTAGTCAACTGAAAACAAAAGCGTGATTTAATTTCTCAGCATCTTTCAATGATATAAGAGGTCTAACTTTTGCTATGTTTCTTAAGTGAAAAAATGCTGTCCTAATGGTCTGATGAATGATGAAGGAAAGTCACCTTCTGATTAAGGGGATCATGCCAGACTCAGAAATGCATACCAGGTCTGATATTTGGACACCGCAAATAGTTCTCAATATATAAATGGCCACTCCACATCTCAGAGGGAGTTGGAGTTGGGAGGAGGCAAACAAGGCTTGTTGAGAAGAGTGGCAGGAGGAGGGAAGCACACAGGGAAGAAAAACTGGACTATACTGTTGAGTATTATGAAGAGAAGCCTGCAGACAGGTATTTCCTTACTAATAAACAACAACAACAACAACAACATTTATTTATATAGCACATTTTCATACAAACAGTAGCTCAAAGTGCTATACATATTAAAGAATAGAAAAATGAAAGACACAATTATAAAACAAAATAAATCAACATTAATTAACATCGAATAAGAGTAAGGTCCAATGGCCAGGGAGAACAGAAAAAACAAAAAAACTCCAGACGGCTGGAGGAAAAAAAAAATAAAATCTGCAGGGATTCCAGACCATGAGACCGCCCAGTCCCCTCTGGGCATTCTACCTAACATAAATGAAACAGTCCTATTTGGATTTAGGGTTCTCACGGAAGGGCTTGATGAAGTCACGTAGACTTCTGCCTTTTAATCCGTCCATCATTGTTGGAGCATCATGAAGCTTTGAGTAGGTGGTGGTGGCGCAGGCCACCACCACAAAGAAACCGGAAAAAGAAACAGAAAAGAGAGTAGGGGTCAGTACCGATTTTAGAGTAAATAATTTTTTAATAAACTATTATTTGCACCCAGAACATCATGATGTGCAATTTTCTTTGGGGTTTTGAGTACTACTATGCCTTCTGCAGATCACAATATATATTGTGGCTGGGTGTGACAATGACAGTTCTGAAAACAGTAAGAAATGTTGGGGCATCAACAGGGTTGTCCCTTTTATTGTCTGAGGACAAAAGAAAAAGCAGAACAGACACTCTTTGGCGTTATGTCCGGTATGTGGGAAATACAGGAAAATAAATCACAGGGAGGCTTTTTAGTTGCTGCTAGCAGAGCTCTGTCCAGTTGGTTGCTCAAGCCAGTAATAATGTCAACTTCCAGGATGCCTGGGGTTTTATGGCAGCTGGACTGAAAGGGACGGAGTCAGATGTCCTTACTGGGCAGCTTCTCTGTACTGTGGAGATAGAAGATGATAATGTTAGTGGCAGCTCTCCTTCTCGTCTCGGCGGGTTATTATACTTCGACTGAGCCTGCGAGGAGCTCTCCAACACACATGCGTGACTGTAAATAAACAGTTAATATTTATTTTTCAATTAACTTTACCTACTAAAGTAATACCTAATAACTAGAAGCTAGTAAACAGTATCTGATTATATAAATGTGTCCCACTAACTCTAGGCTAGTTAGTTTAATATGTTATGCAGGACAGCGAACCAGCTAAACAAAATAGGGGTGTTATTGAACAGTTTTCTTTAGAGACCTTTTTCTTTATTTTTATGAAAAGCTAATCAAAGTACTGTATTAGTTTTCGAGCATAGCATACAATATTATTTACCTTGACTTTGAAAAGATTAGATAATTCATTAGAATTTGTTATAATGCTACAAGAGGGGTAGACCCAGGGCAAAGTTGCAGATGGATCTGGATTGGGCTTAAACTCTAAAAACAATGGTTTTGGGTATGAGGAAGCTTGTCAGAGAGAATGTCAAGAGCGTGACCCTGAAAGGATCAGTTCACAGTTCACTGCATTTTAAGAAGTATTTAATGACATTTGCCGATACTTAGAGTTAGTACAATTCTTACTTTTTCAGGATCTTAATGAACTTAATGACTTCAAAGTCAGACAGTGTGGTCAAGTGAATGAAAGGTTAAAAAGATTTCAGGCTTTATTACACACTATGCAGTGTACAGGTTAAGGAAAGTCTAGCCTAACACTTTGTAGCTCACATACCCCTCACTGCTGGCTGCAACGCTAGATATTTAGAGAGCAGCTTTTGAGTGTCAGCAGCTAGATGTTGCATGTCAGCGAAATCCAGCATTGCACCTTTCAGTTGGCTTTAGTAGGCACATCTCTGTTCAAGCAAATTGGTGTTTTAAATTTTTATGATCACTTGTGTGAAAGGATGGCAGTGAAGTGGTGACCACATTATTTCCCACATCCTGCTATTGTAGGGCATGTTACCTTGGGGCTTTGGTATATTTGGTATATTTGTGTTTTATTATTGAATGTATGTAGGCAGTTGTGTTTTTCTATAATTGCCAGCTCTTAATATAAATCACACTCATCCCAACACAAATTTTGAGTAATATATGCATTAAGGAGCATATCAACTGAACTAGAATAATGAAGTTATTACATTGTATTTGAAATCCTATAAATACGTATCGGCATTTAATTGGATAACATACTTTTTATTTCACATGGCTGTAGGTTGATTCTTGCTGGAGTCGGCGGTTGAGGACCCGATGTCTTGTCAGGACAGAGGCCTGAGGACTTGCCATTTCAGTCCTGCACCAACAGAAGGTCCACAGAAGAGGTACATTACTAGACTTATTCTAAATTTGCAGGATATGAGCTATGAAGATTAAATGGGAGTTTCCCAGAGTATTCCTGCAGAGACCTCTGAGGATGTATTTGTCTCTGAAAAAATTCAATTTGCTTGGGTATAAATTCTGTGCAGTTCTCGTTTGCTAATCAGATGCGAGATGAGTATGAGGGGCATAGCGATTTTAGCTCCATGATCAAAGAGACATAGTCGTAGTTAAGAATAGTGTCATACTTTTAAGATTGAATTGTAGGCAAGAAACTGTTATCTGTAAAGAAATAATCAATTCTTGAGCAGCAGTGATGCGCTGGTGAGTAGAAGGAGTATGCTCTTGAGTTTGGGTTTGGAAATCTTCAGGGGTCTGATAAGTTGTGATCAGTTACAAACTGTGCAATTGTCTTTGCAGTGTTAGATGTCAATCGCCCCTGTGGCAGGAGACCTATCTAGGTCTGGATTTAAAACACAAAAAATTGTGTTCACATTGGGAATGGATGCAAATACGTTTTGGGGGAAGTCCATATCATCCACATTGGGTGCGTAGATATTTATCAAAATCACTTTAATAAATTACTTATGATAATCACCTATTGCCCTTGAGAATCAGATACTACATCTGATACTACAGATGAGATTGTTCTATGCATAAGAATTTCAACCCTTTCATTGGAATGGAATATTTGGCCAGTCTAGTCTCTGTGCAGCCGAAACTGATCCTTGCTTAATAAGTGGGTCTCCTGTAAAAATACTATTATATAGCAATTAGACTTGTAAGGTCAGAGAATACTTTTTCTCTTTAATTCGTGATTGACATCTTTAACATTCCAGCTCACAAAGTTAACTGTTTGGTCAGGGAGACATTGCTTCTGAACTTTTGTTGATATTTTGTAGTCATAATTTAAGATAATACATTATTATATAAGATAGCTTTGACCTTAATTTCCCATTTTTCCAGGCGTTATTGCCATAAAGCCTATTGTTACATTGGCTCTTGCAATTATAAGGATTGCAAGAGGATTGTATTTCTAGATTAGAAATAGCTTGCTCTCTTCACAAAACTCCCCCCTCCCCGCCCGGCATTACCTCCCCACACGAGGCTAGACCCCACTTCACAAAGTCAGACAGCGCACGTCCAAAACAAAACAAGCCCCCCATTAATTTAAAATAGAGATATCTAATGACAGTACAGTCCAAATACTATAAACATAAAATAAAATGTTAAACAGTCCTGAGAGAGTAAACCCAGGGAATGATGTTAAACAGTAGCCCTGGATAAGCAGATAACGTTTGATAGTAAGCCCTAATACAATAAACCAAGGGTATGATGTTAAACAGTCCCCTATAAAAAAAAACGGTACTAGTATCATTGCGAGCGGATCAAACAGCAGGTAAGATCTTATTTAGCATGTAGGATTAGAAGTGACTCGCGAGGGTATTTGAAAATTCGTCGGGATCAGTTTTCGCAGAACTTGCCTTGAATGCCCACTTTCAATTTGGAAAGATACCAGAGGCTGTATCTGATCTGGTCTGTTCGTACTGTTTAACACTTCAAGTTGTTGAAGGTGATATAATCTCTTGTTTATGTCTTAGAAGTAATATTAAATGTAATTTAAATTGTGGTTTTTCAAAGCGCACAATGTGGTATTCGATCCATGTATTCGGTAAGCTGCTGTTATCTCGATGTCTGATTTAGAGTCCTCTCCAATTATTTTAGAGAATAGTTCAGCTACGAATTTCACTAGGTTTGGACTTTCAGGGTGAACTTCGATTCTGTTATTATTCCTTCGATTCTGTTATTATTCCTTCTGCACCCATCATCCTGTGCAGCGAGTCTGTCTCCAAGCTCTTTGCATTCCGAATTTGTGCCATTGCTTTTCAGTCAGCGGGAGATGCTAGTTCAGCTGTTTCAGTACGAGTCGCGAATGTTTGCTTAACTTCTTCAAATTGAGCGCCAAATGCTCTACGTTTATTTTCAAACGTGTATGCATTTTCCTCTAGTTTTCCTCATTTTTTTCTAGAATACCTTTAAAGGTTGCCTCAAGGCGATTACTTAAACGTTTTTCTGGTCTTTAATAACCTGAAGCAGCTTATAGTTTGTCTTGTGTACGTCCTTTATTTCTTTCTTTAAATCATGTATATCATTCTTTATATTATTCTTGAGCTCCTTTGCATTGCGGCGATCATTGCCTTCATCTCGGACACATCTCGGTGTTGTTGGCTCGCGAGGCGTAGTTGACATCGCGGAAGGTAATGACATTTTCAGTTTCAATGATCCATCTGGAATCGACGAGTTGACCGTTTCAGGTCCCGGGAAATCTGTGCTTTCGCCTCTCTGTTCCAGGTCAGTGACTGGCAGGCCGTACTTTGAGCTTGAACTTGAAACCTGTTTAGGCGTGGTTGACGCTTTAGCTGTTTTTTCCGTTACTTTTCTGAGCCTTTGTTCTACTACTCATGCTTATATATGTATGCGTATAATGTAATCGAACCCCCTCGGATTGAATAAATACATGATACCTCGGGATGATAAAAAAGAGAAAAAATAATACCGCCGCTAACGGAGTTGCGCCTCAGATATCCATCTCTCCTAATAGACGAAACCAGAACTCGACTTGCTACTTACTTGATGATTGATCTGACTTTCCTTGTCCTCAGTGTTCATGTTTGGGTGTTCATTTATATATATATATATATATATATATATATATATATATATATTATGCTATCTGTTTGCCAGGCATTTCTCTGAATTGTGACAAAAAAAACTTTGAATTGACAGACCGTCTAAAATGTACTCCCTCCTACCCTGAGGCGTCATAGGCGTTAGCAGCTATTCTGGCTAAAGGACTGATCCCCAGGCATATGTGGTTTAGCTACTTACTTTATAAACATGAGGGGGTTTTAGTTGCTGGGCTATATCAGCTCAGAGTCATCTACAGTATAATATATCTTATGTGGCCATTTCCAGGCATTTGTCATTTTTTGATCATTAAGAAGAAAATGCAAACAGTTGAAAATTCGCCTGTCATTACTGGGTTACTCTTCCCATTTGGAGCCCCACTACCAAACAGACATTATGTAGTTTTCAACTACATAAGTGCAAATAAATTTTAAAGTTCCTACCAACACACAAGCTTTTGATGTTTCTGTTTTGTGAATGTGACAGGGACTCACAATGTTAAAATCTTTCTACATACATGTAAATTGGCATATTAACCTGCTGTTTAGATAGATAGATAGATAGATAGATAGATAGATAGATAGATAGATAGATAGATAGAAGGCACTATATTATAGATAGATAGATAGATAGATAGATAGATAGATAGATAGATAGATAGATAGATAGATAGAAGGCACTATATTATAGATAGATAGATAGATAGATAGATAGATAGATAGATAGATAGATAGATAGATAGATTTGGTTTGTTCTGTGCAGTGCACTGTGCTACTGTGTGGTTTCACTTCATGTTCAGTAACCACATTGTTTTTTCGAATTCATTTGCTGGTAAGATCACAAAGATTACTAATGACCTGGAGTATCCTTTGAAGAAGGCGCATTTCATTATTGACAAAAGGTTATCATTTTTGGTGTGAACATTACTTTAAAATGGAGAAGGGATGAGAGAGAAAAAGTAATATGTGGATAAATGATAATTGTTTAATATTCTAAAAGAAGGTGTCAATAGTTGTTTGTGATTATCCATGGCTATGTATGCATAATCTTAGAAACATAAGTTAAAATATGACTAACTAATGTAAGGGTGAAACTTGCCAAGCCATTCTAATGAAACAACTTTATAACTGTTGTCATAATTGCAATAAATAATGAAGTAACCATCCAGGAAATACACTAACATGAAAATCAAATATTAGTTGCTTTACACAACAAAAAAACTGAAAATAACATATTTAATAGTATACACAAACTTAACTAACTTTTTTTTTCTTTTTATAGTGTAAAATGAATTTGAATTTGACAAATGCTTCCATACTCCAGAATGTGTCTTCAGCGAAATGTGTGCGTGACACCAGCATCACAAAAGTCATATTTCCATGCCTGTACATGTTGCTGGCCATTGCCTCCATTTTCCTCAACAGTCTGATGGCATGGATCTTCTTCAAAATCCCAAGTAAATCAACATTTATTGTTTACCTTAAGAATGTGATGGTGGCTGATTTAATCATGACTGTGACTATTATAATTAAAGCAGTGAGTGATGCTGAACTTGGTCAGTATTACCTGAAAGCTTTTGTCTGCCGCTACAGTGCTGTTTTGTTCTACATGATGATGTATGTCAGCATCATTCTCTTAGGCCTAATCAGCCTGGATCGGTTTCTGAAAATTGTGAGGCCCTTTGGAAGATCCTTCATCCGCAAAGCAACATTTGGAAAATATTTCACCATTACTCTGTGGGCTTTAATGTTCTTTATAACAGCTTTACCCAACATGGTTTTCACCAATAAAAAACCAACACCTTTCTTAGCAAGAAAATGCAGCTTGTTAAAAGGGCAATTTGGCCTGCAATGGCATGAGGCTATCAACTATATTTGCCAAGTTATTTTCTGGACAGTTTTTGGTTTGATGACTGTGTGTTACACATTAATCAGCAAGAAAGTATATGACTCATATCGAAATAGCCAAGGCACTAATAAGAATGCCACAGTGCTTGTTAAATTACGTGTGTTTGTTGTGGTGGCTGTGTTCTTCATCTGCTTTGCCCCATTTCATTTTAATAGAATACCTTACACACTGAGCCAGACAGGGAAAGTGTCAAACTGCCACATGCAGAATAGCTTGTATATAACAAAGGAAACTACTCTATGGCTTTCTGCAACTAATGTCTGTTTGGATCCAATTATGTATGTGCTCTTGTGTAAATCGTTCCAGAAGAAGGTACCTGATGCAATACGAAAAGTGTGCAGATGTCTTCCTTTTCAACCACCAGAGTCATCATTTACAGAAGATGTTGAAGCAACAACAGTTTAAACATTTCAAAATACTTGTGAAATGTTTTAGGATATGGCTCACATGACTGGCTTATTAATTCAATATAAAATTTTAGCATTTATATAAACATAATTCCTGACATTAAATAAGCAAAGAAATGTCAAGTGTGTATGTATATATTTGACCTTTTAAAAGGGAAGAAGTAATCTACAATACCAGGAAAACCTGTGATTACTGTACTTTGAATTATAGATCTTTAAGTTACAGTGTATCAGGTGACTGAAAAAATCCTGCGACTTCAGTGTTCAATGTATTTTGTTGAGCATCATTGATTTATGTATTAGAAGTGGACCTTGTGCAGGGCTGTTTTCTGGTGATGATGGAATGGCTCTTCTGTACTCAAGCAACCCTGAATAAGTCTGTAGTAAGTGTGTTACAGAATATGAAGTTAATATGGAAGAACTCTCTACATTTTAAATTTTATCCTCCTTGAACAAGGCTATCGTCACAGACAATGTCAATGACCACTATTAGATGAGTGGCGGCATTCTGATGTTGGTCGGACACCCCATGTTCTGGCAATACAAATGCAATATGCATTCAAAATCATATAAAGTCATTTCTCATTTAAACTTAAGACTATTTCACCACAACAAAATTGATAGTAAACATATTGGCATATGTCACAGAAGTTCAGGTCCAGCCATTCCAATGCTTGGCAGCGATCAACGATACTCATGTCAAGACTTATTCAGACTGGATGCTAGCATTCACTCTCTCTTGAAAACTAAAATTTGTGTTTACTTAAATTAAAAGGGGATTGCACTATGAAATTCTTAAAAAGTCTCTAAATTTGCTGGTGCATATGTAAATGTATATGTTGTAGGTTTGTATTAAAATGTACCTATGCATACATTCACTGGATTCAATACAATTTACTATGGCTCTAGATAATGTTGCAGCAGCATTGGTGAAAATTTTATGAACTTGGTCCTGATCATATAGATCAGAGCAGTTTAAAATAGCAGTGTGTCTTTAAAATAGTGAAAAGAATAAAGCATCATCACAGGAAATCCATTCTAGTGAATAAAATGAAAAATTGTTAAACCCCACAATCTCATCTGCTGGACTGTGAGGCTTTGGCACCATGCTCTCCCTGAGCAGAATGTGTGAACTGCAGTTAAAAATAACAAAAGCATGATTTAAGGAATTAAACATTTGTGAGATTTGTGTCACATTTAGAGAGAGGAAACTTCAAAAGTGCCTTGGAGGTAAAGCCCTAGGCAAAATTCCTCTCATACAATCTCCTGCCAAACTGGATAAAAGTTTCCAAACTGCATTTACTTGGAATCTGCAATTAATCACTCCACCCTTTTACTGGCAGGACTAGATATAAATCCTAATAAACTGTTTAATTCCTGGGAAACTACTGTATGTATAATGAAGTTTTATTAATCATAATAGTTATTTTTGAAATTCATTAGCAGATGTTGTACCCTGTCATTTAATCTATTTAACACACCTTCCATTGTGAGGGAATAAACTGCTCCCAGTACCCATGTCCTCTTGGTCCATCCATTATGGACTCCTGGCCAGGCAAGAAATCACCCTGCATCCCGGCCAGAATTCCTGTCTTTCCTCCAAGGCACTTACAACAAGTATATGCAAAGATTCATATATATGTAGTGAGAATATACTGTACTTTACAGTACTTTACAACCAAAAATACCATTCTCATAACTGTTCACGAAATCCTCAAAGCAACAATGCATGTGGTCACAGCACATTCACATTTCTCTTTGTTTTTTACAAACTGCAAATCTTGAGGCTCATATTGGCCAACTCTAAACACATTCTTCATTGTGTAGAGCATTCCTCAGTCGACTATGAGAAATTCCTCATAACAGAACATTCATCAGTCAACTCAAAAAGCAACTCTTGTCACACTGAAATAGCAGCTCATTGCTGTAGATGACAGCATATAAACCAATACACAAAGGCGATTTACACATAGGACAAAGCTGGTGAGAAGAAGCATAGAGTAAATGTTTCTAGTCATGGCAGAACACTGAAAGCACATGTTGTCAACCCATCTCAAAGGTGCATATCCTCAGACTGATTACTCACCAGCATATAAAGTGCCCCTTTGTGAGTTACTACGGTGTGTAGTGCTACATGGATCAGCTAGCTGTTGCACAGGGACAAGGCATGATGAGTGGAGGGGGTCCAAGTACACATGAACAGGGAAGAGAGAGGGGGATGAGTGGTTGTCGGAACCCCCAAGTATATCAAGAAATGAAAGGCACAATTGTTGATCATGTAATCAACCATGGTCTAGGCATAGATAAGGTCAGGAGATGGGTGCCTATTGTGGCATCCACACTGTGGCCATTTTGGAATGAGAACAGATACTGACAATACTGTACATCCATCTTCAATGCTACACAATATTGTGCCTATACACCACTACAGCTGCATTATAATTACTGTAGAGTACTGTAAAGTATGTCACTATACTGAGTATAGTGATCTGTTGTCTCACATCTCAGATGGTATTGAAAAATCAATGGTTTCTGTCCTTTTTATATAAATGATTAGCTACGTTCTTTATTGGTGGGTTTGTACCACTGCCCCATGCTGGTGGTAGAGCCCCAGTAATTACAGCTAACCAAGAACTGGAAGTAGTAAATATGGTGGGAGCAAATAATTCCATTACACTCTGGGAGATCCAAAGTGCTGTTGTGGAGGACAAGACAATATTCGGGAACATACGCAGAGTCTGTTAGCTTGTCAACTGTGGACCATATATTGAAGAGGCATGCAGTGACAGCTAAGCAACTATACAAAGTTCCATTTGAACAAAATAGTGACAGGGTAAAGGAGGAAAGATATCTATATGTTCATGTAAGGTCAACAACATCCTGTTGTTATGTATTTTGACACTTATTTATAGTATATTGCAATGCCACTTTACAGTAAATGCTACAATATATGAATGAATGGTGATTTACATGCAATTGCTATTTTATTCAAAAAGTGTTGGAGTTGTAGGGTAGTGAGATCCCTCCACATATTTGTGTATGTTGATGTGGAAGGCTTTTACCACAAAAAGGTCTGAGAGCATGGCAGGAATCTCACAGGGCCACAGTGGATGTGCCTGGACAACATGGTGGCAACATCTACACGTGTGCCAAGATATCTGAACAGGGTGTGCTCCACAATGATCCAACTATTGGGCCCTTCAGTACAGATTGTCTTCTACTATTTTTGGATTGGTTATTCAAAGCTGTCATTCCTGAAACTGAGAGAGGCGTGGTTACACCAGGCCTGCCAAATGTTGTGGTGGCCTGAGACAAGGTGAGATTGCACAACTCTACTCAAATAAAAGCTTAGTTTGATACCCATCCAAGGATGTTCAACTCTTTTCTCTCACCATATTCACCCTTTCTTATCTCTTTCTGCATGGTGGTGGAAGGTGTACAAGCACCAGCCCCATAACCAGATGTCATTGCTAGAGACAATGAGGGCTGGGTATGAAGACATAACCCCTGAAGCATGTCATTGGTGGGTGCAATATACTAAAAGAATTTTCCTCCTGTGCCTTGAAAGACAAACTATAAACTGTTGTGATGATGTGGATCCAGTTCTGTAGAAGAAAGAATGGATGATCCATGAACGGGTCTGTTGATAATGTTTCATTTGTAGACTTTTGAAATCAGCTTTTGATTTGTTTTACAGTTTTTCTTGATCATTTTGACACAGTTCTCATATCAGAAATGTCATTCTCCTTACTTATAGTACATTTCTCAAATCAGTAACACGTTTCCCCACCCACATTAGCATTTCTCATTGTGTTTGTGCACACTACTATTGTTTCTACACATACTTGACTACTAAAGATGTTTTGTCATTACGTTGATGCATTTCTCATCTGACTCTGACAATTCATCAAAACAGTTTACACTTTAATACTGTCCAGCATTTCATTAATATTTTCAATAATATCACTTTTTCAAATACTGTATGTATGAAAGAGCAAGGCCAATTACACACTGTCAGTGTTAGTAGTAAATTGCCCTTCAGTTGAAAGCAAATAGAAACACGTGTTCTCAGAAGAGTTGAAACAAACAGAAAAACATCCTCTCAATCTTGTATCACAGGTGCATGTCATGGCACTACTATAACACACATGCATATATGATGCTCATGTTTCACTCAGGCTTTGTGAGAGGATGTTGTGTTTGAATGTATGGTATGGCAAGGGGGAGAGAAGTACACAGATGACAAGCAAGAGTCAGGGGAGAGGAGTAAACAGATTTCGCAGGGTGTCTAATGAAACAAAGGCAACAACTGTGGGCCATGTTATCAACCGGGGCCTGAGTTTTCCTGAAGCTGGTCGATGGATGCAGCCTCAGGTGACATGGTCTACAATGACCTGTGTAATATGGACATTCAGGAATGAGAACACATATCCGATCCCATATTTAATGTGTTGCTGTATCATATGTAACATCACATTTCTGCTGTTTACTGTAAATAGTAGAATCTGAGATCTTTGTATAATAATTAATAAATTGTAAGAATAGTACCACTACCTCATTCTGATGCAAGAGGGCCACTTTTGAAACACAAGGAGCAGATGGCAATTATAGACATAGTGAGAGAAAACAATGCCATTAGACTAAAAGAGATCCAACGAGTGAACAAAAGTGTGCTTTTTCCAGTGAACTCTCTAGCACACAACATTAGATTGCGCATCTTCCCTTTTATCATTACAGATCTTTTTAAATACCTAGGGGTAAACATCACAAGAAAATATAATGGTCTTTATCAACAGTTTTCTGCCTCACTCTGCACTGTCCATACAACACGGCTGCATAGAGCTTAAACAACTCGGCACACATAAAAAACGAAAAGGGGTCAGCTTTCTTGAAGGCTTTTACTGGATCTTGTTGTAAACTGAAATATATACAAAAGAAACATACAGGTATATACAGGTGTACAACCAAAGACAATAAAGAATGATTTACAAAGCAATACATAGCAGAGAGTATACATTAAACAATGAAGCTTTTAAAGACAATTACAATGCAAGTGATTTCCAGGGTCGGATTGAGACAAAGAGAAGCGCATAGACAGAGGTTCAGATTGCTGCGTACCATAACTAACCAGACCCAGGGGTTTATATACCTTAAAGATACGCTTTGGACGTGACCGAAACAAGAGATAAAGGGGTGCATAAGTGAGAAATATGGGGTGTATTGTATTCAAATGTTTATTATGGGACCTACATGCTTTACGTGAGTTTCATAGACATTTATAACACCACTGTGAGTTTGGGACATTACTGACAGATGTGTTAATAAATGACAAGACAAAGGGGGAGCACAGCTCAACAAATAACAGCTAACAGCATGTGGGACAGAACAGATGGTCTACTCTCCATCTCACTTTAGCAGGGAGAATTAACACTATCAAGATGAATATCCTTCCTAAGCTTCTTTTTCTATTTCAAAGCATCTCCATATACATCATAAATCATTTTTAGGAAATTAAATTCAATCATAACTTCATTTATTGGAATTCATAACATCCATACATACAAAGGGTGACACTAGAATTCCCTAAATCAGAAGGTGGCATGGCTCTACCTAACTTTCTATTTTATTACTGGGTGGAAAATATGCAAGCTATAAAAACCTGGACATTGACACAAATAGATGAACACGCACAAGTTTGGCCTGCAATAGAAATGAAGCCCTGCAGTACGTCTTTATATTCGTTGCTTTGTACCCTAGTAAATACAAGTTATTGTCAATATACTGAGAACCCAATTGTCCTTCATTCACTCAGAATATGGAACTGATGTAGGAAGTATTTCAAGACAGAAAAGCTTTTATCTATGGTACCTACAGTATACAAAATAACAACCTTTTCCCACCTTTTCAAACTTTCAGTTTTTAATGTTTGGAAAAAGTACAGTATAGGATTAAATCATTTAAGGATTTGTATATAGATATCTTTGCATCCTATGAACAATAATACTCCAAATTTAGCTTCCAATCAACACAACTGTTCCACTATTTCCAAATTAGAAACTTTACTAATTTAAATCTGTCCAATTTTTCCCAGCTCCCATCTGTTTCTATTCAGGAAGAAATATTGATCAGTTTTGAAGACTCAGACAACATCTCTATAATATATAAAAACATTTTAAAGTCCCTTCCTTTCAAAGATCCCAGAATACAGTGGGAAAATAATTTCTTACTCAACATTTCAGAAAAGAAGTGAAAGGCAGTCATATATATAATTCATTCAAACTCCATATGTGCAAAGCATTCTATTATTCAACTTAAAATCTTATATCAAGCACATCCATCTCATAAATGTTTTCAGGGCAAAAATCCTACCTGTGCACATTGAAATTGAGCTCCAGCTTCACTGCACCAAATTAACATAATTCTGGACAAAAATCTTTAAATGCCTTTTAGACAGCTTGGTGTCACACACAACCCTTCCTAACCCATTAACAGCTGTGTTTGATGTACTCCAAGATGGGCTTAAACTGGAGAAGGACTAACAAACTGTAATTGCCTTTACTTCACTATTAGCATGTAGACTTATCTTACTCAACTGGAAGAATCCTAACCCATCTCTTTTAAGTCAGTCGGTAACTGATGGTATATGCTATTTGAAATTGGAAAAAATCAAATTCTCACTTAAAGGATCTGTTCAAAACTTTTTTAAAAAAAGACCTGGCAGGATCTAATTAATAACATTTAGAATTAAGTATTTATATTGTGGAGAAGGATTCTCTTCACTCTTTAATAATCTTAAAGTTTTACTTTACTTCTACTGGTTGTTGGCCTTCCTCTCTGTCTCTTGGGTGAGGGTGGAATTGAATTTAATCTTGTTTAGTTTGACTTGATTGTATGGAATGTTACTTGTTTTGAATACCATTGATGTAAAAAAGAAGTGAGGGAGAGCTCCAATGAGCTGTTGTGGAGGACAGTGGAATTTTTCAAAACATTGCTTCAGTGAGTCTCTCCACCTTAGACAGGGTCCTGAAAAGACATGTTGTCTCTATAAAACAGCAGTACAAGGTTCCATTTGGTAGGAACAGTGATAGAGTAAAAGAGCTTAGACATCTGTATATACAGATAAGGATATCAAGATGGTTTCTCTTTTTTCTAAGCTACACTATTTCAAATGTTTCTAATGTGAACACTCTTTTTGGGTTTTACAGAGAATACTTGAATTGGAGACCAATGAGTCACCAAATGATTTTGTGTACGTGGATGAGGCAGGATTTGACCAGAATAAAGTTAGGAGATGTAGCAGGAACATCTTAAGTCAGAGGGCCACAGTAGATGTGCCAGGCCAGCATGTGGGCAAAATCAAAATGTGTGCTGCTATTGCTGAACATGCGGCCATTCACCATGCTGCAGACTTTGGGCCCTGCAACACAGACCAGCTGGTTCAGCTCTTAGATGCCATTATTCTCGAAAATGAAATGGTGATTGTGAAAGCCAACATGCCACTTCATGTGGTAATTTGGAACAATGTAAGTTTTCACCACTCTAGCCATGGTTTTAAAACCACTAACAAATGATAATGGTGTTCCTGACACTGTTTCCCCATTAGTCAATCCAATTGAGGAAGTCACTGTTTGGGGGTGGAAGGTGTATGATTGATAGCCTCTTAATCATATTTCCCTACTGCAAGCAATGGATGGTGGCTGTGAGGATATCACACCTAAGGCTTGTCGAGCCTGCAAAAAGATTTTACCCCCGTGTCTCAGAAGGGAAGACATCAGGTGTGATGTGGACACAATGATGTGGCCTAACAGAAATGAGAGTCAGGATGCCTTTTAATACATTTCATATTTCGCACTTTATAGTCATTTTAGATTTATATTTGCATATACATATGCAGCTGTGCCCATAAGTTTATATACCCTGGAAGAACTTGTAAATTGTGCATTATACTTTTAAGAAAATATTACTAATCATGCAAACACATTTCATTTACTTTTTATGGAATCCAAATTAAACTGTAAGACATCACATAATAGCACAACTATTAAACAACATAGTAAAAAGGAAAATACTGAGATCTCCCCTGTTCAAAAGTTTGCATACCCTTAGATTTTAACACGGTGTATTTCCCCTTTAGCATCAATGATGTCAGGCAGTCTTTTGTGATAGTTGTGGATGAGGCCCTTGATATTCTAAGGAGGCAGAGCTCCCCATTCTTCTTGGTAAAATCCCTCCAGGTCCCATAAATTCTTGGGTTGTCTTGCATGAACTGCATGTATTAGATCTCCCCAAAGTAGCTCAATGATATTGATGTCAGGAGACTGTGATTGCCACTCCAGCACCTTTACCTTTTTCTGCTGTAGCCACTGAAGGTCGACTTGGCCTTGAGTTTTGGATCATTGTCATGTTGGAAGATCCAAGTGCGTCCCATGAGCAACTTCCAGACTGATGAATACAAGTTGTCCTCCAATATTTTCCGGAAACATGCTACATTCATCTTGCCATCAGTTTTCACTCAGTTATCTGTGCCACTGTAGCGCACATACCCCCAGAACATCAGATATCCTCCATGCTTCACAATAGGGATGGTGTACTTTTTGTCATGGGCCTTGTTGCATTCTCTCTAAACTTAGAGTTTATGGTTGTCACCATAAAGTTTAATTTTGCTCTCATAACTCCAAAGGAAATTGTTCCAGAAGCTTTGAGGCTTGTCTTGATGTTGTTCAGCACCTTGTAAGCAGGCTGTTTTGTGCAGTTGACACAGTAAAGGCTTTTTTTTTTTGCAACTTTACAGTGCAGCCCATTTTTGTTCAAGTTCCTCCTTAATTTGCATCTTGAAACAGCAACAACACTTGTTTGCAGTGAAGCCTGTATTTCAGCTGAAGTGGCTTGTGGGTTTTTCTTGGCATCTCAACAAATGATCCTGGTAGTTGTGGCTGAAATTTTGGTTGATCTACCTGACCATAGCTTGGTAACATCAGAACTCCTAACTTTCCACTTTTTCATCAGAATTTGAACACTACTGACAGCAGAAGGGTATTTGCACTGTGTTAACATCTTGCCTGAGTTGCATTTAAAGCTTGCATAATGTGATCTTTTTAGTTAGCCAATAAAAGGTGTCATTTTACTCCCCAACACTACTGACAGGCATTTTAAGATATCTGGATGTATCTTTGTATCCTTTTCCTGATTTATACAATTCAACAACCTAGTCTCAAATGTCCTTTGACAGTTCTTTTGCTTTCCCTATGGCTCAGTACCAAGAAAAAACAGCGCAGCTCTGCATGAATTTAAATTGATTATTTATACACAGACAATGATTACAATCAAAGAAGTTACAGGTGTGGACACTCTCCCATAATTACCCTTAACTTGAACCTGTGTGCATATAATCAGCCCCAACTTTCAAGGGTATGTAGATATTCGAACAGGCCCATTTGGGTACATTCAGTTATCATTATGATTTAAAATGGGCACACAGAATCATGTGCTAATAAGCTGCTTTGCCTGAGCACACTCCCTAATTACAGTTGTTTCAACTGCTTAAATGCAGTTCTCAAAGCACTAACCTAATTCCCGTAACATAGACTCAAAACTCAACAATCTTAATGCCAGTGGCTACAGCACTGTTTAACTTCTTAATGTGTATGCGCTAAGTTGCAATTAGTGAAGCCCATTTTTCATATCACTAAGTACATGCATCATTGCATAGACACAGTTTGCATTGCATAGCCACAATTCTCAATTGACTCTGATAAGCCAATCAGAACAGATTGTCCTTTTATGATTCAGAAACATACATTTGTCATTCATATCAGAACAATGTGTCATTGTATACACCATTGCATGCTAAAAATAAAATACAATTAGCAGTATATTCATTTGGCAGTTTGTTAGAAGGTATATAAGAATTACGAGAACCCCCCATTCTAAATGCACAAGTCATGGCTAATTGTAAGCAATTACTAATTACAAACTAATTAAAAGCAATTACTAATTACAAACCTTTATAAGGTCTACCTCAGTGTTGCTGTAGGAAAACAAAAGAGCCAGAGCCAGAGCCAGAGCCAGAGCCAGAGCCAGAGCCAGAGCCAGAGCCAGAGCCAGAGCCAGAGCCAGAGCCAGAGCCAGAGCCTTCAAAATGTGTGGTTCAGGTGGCATCAAGAATGACTAAACATATCAAGTGAGATCAGGGCCACCATTGTTGACCATGTAATAAACCATAGCCTAAGCATGTCTGAAGCTACATTGGAGGGATGCAGAAAGGATACCGAGGGATTCCCTGTGGATATTAAATAAATAAAATACATTTTCCATTGATAATAAGTTGACAATCACAAAAGGCCATAAACAAGTAGGCAGGTGTTTAATTTGTCACTGCCATTGTGTCAGTGCTAGTAGATTTCTTTCACATCAGCAGTAGATCACTTTGAATCAATATGGACTCCCAAAGGCATTTCTTTTTGTAATATGAGGGGCAGAATATTAGGTCAAGTTAATTTTGCTGAAGGCCACCTACATTTTCTTAGAAATCATTTAAAGTGAACCAAACAGAAAATGCATCTAGAATGGTCAAATAAATAATAACTGATGTCTCAGAATTTAAAGTCATCATGACAGTAATGCCATTTATAAAAAAAAAGTCATAAAAACCGCAGTTTGTTGAATTTTGGTTTAGTAGATCAGAATGTGGTGAACAGTTTCAAAGGAAGAAAGGAACTTGAATTGAAAAAAAAAGCCACAATGTATTTCTTTGCAAATGTAACCAATGGAAAGAAAATTTGTTTACAGAGAAATTTTCAAGAAAATTATTTATATTTTGTTCTTTATTTCAACTAATTTCCAGAATACAGTAAGTTGCAATAAGACAGAGATGGGAGGATACATTTGGATAGCCAATAAGATGCAAACTGAGTAAAGCAGCTATGTATGATTTGTCACAAGGAAACAAATAACCCTGAGAACATGGACAGTAAATAAACAAAAAGAAAGCGAGCAGTTGTCTGCCAGTACATCTTCTGATCTGATTCATTACGGATTAAGAGCAAACATTTATAGTTATTATTTGACAATTGTTTGGTTAATTAAACATGTTCACTGTGACTTCTTTTGACATCTCACAATGTGTTAAGAACTATATAGTAGGAATATCCACCATTACAAAAACGTATACAAAGCCAAACCCCAAAACTGTCATTTCAGCCTATTGAACTCAGTTACTTTAATCGTCAATGAGAGCAGTATTACAGTTGCCCAGTGGTTAGTGCCACAGCTTAACAAATCCAGTGTGTTCAGTTTTGAATTGTTGTCTATGGGAACTACAAAGACTTGCAGCTTTGGTTAATTGCTGTTCCTAAATTATCCTTGGTGTGGGTGTGTGTATTTGTGTATTTGCATTGCCTTTAATGGTCTGGCATCCTGCCCTGTGTTATTTGACACCTTGTGCCCAGTGCTTCTAGCATAGGCCCCGACAAACCTGAGCAGAATTAAGAATGTATAGTACAATATGTAATTGAAAGTAATTCAGAAAACCTTATTAGGTAATTCAGTTAACTTTATTAGGAACAAAAGAAGGACACTTAATCAACAGGGAGCAGAGGAATAAAAAAATGACATAAAGGGTAATCAAGAGAATGAAATACTCCTCAAATACATAATTAATATTAATTAAACAAAATTACACCTGACTGAGATGAAAAGTCAGCATTATGTCATTCGGGTAGCATTGTTTTCTCTGGAATGTTCTCAGAGGGCGTTCTTGTAAAATTTGTGACTTAGAAACTCAGATACCCCATCTGTTTTATAGCATAGTGAATGCAGCATTACACTCCCATAGAAAAGACAAGGCTAAACCATAGAACAAAGGAGAAGGGGCCATAGAGTGAGCCCTGGTCAGGCTTTCCTCCATTTGACATACAGTACACTAGCATTATGAAGGAAAGGATCCACTTCACCATCTGTAATCTAACCTACACATTTGTAAATAATTCATATGCATATTCAAGCACAAATTAGTAACACCTGGCACAGAAATAAGACATTCAGTACAGAACAATCATAATAAAACATGAAGTGAATGTCACTTTTTAGAATTAAGGGAATATAATCGATGAGCTTGTTGGACATAACAGCCTGTTCTTATGAAAAATGTTCTAATGAATACAGTATGCACATTTTTGCAATCTCAATTGATGTGTACAAAAGGCATCCTGGGATGCTTTAGACAGATATTTTAGTATTTACAGTTTCCTTCAGCCCACAACACACTTTTTCACTAAAATCTCTCAAAATATTTCATTCACTTGTTGCTGTGCACATGCTATTTGGCTGTGAGTTTTTTTCCCAGGCATGAGGCAACTTACATTTACAAATGCTACAAATCTCCAATAAAGTTGTTTAAGTTGCAGGCAACTAAGCAATGCAGAAGTGGTAAGAATTCAGTTATTGTGTTTTACTGGACTAGCAGAAGAAGTGGTGTTTTCGTTCCTCTGGCACTTTACCCTGTCTGGTTTGCTTTATTTGGTACTTTAACTTGTTTTCAATTCTGCATATTCTCCTCTTATCTGTGTGGGTTTTTTTTCTTAGTATTTACTTTATAGCTAACACCCTAAAGATGTGCATGCTAGGTCGACTGTCAGCTCTAAATTGGTAGAAGTGAGAGCAGTGGATAATTTGCTTGTTTTTTGTCAAGTATCCTGAACTTGTTTTGTAATTTCTAGTAACTATTATCATTGTAATTATTAATTGTCTGTATTAAACATGGGTGGCACGGTGGCACAGTGGGTAGCTTTGCTGCCTTGCAGTTAGGAGACCTGGGTTTGCTTCCCGGGTCCTCCCTGCGTGGAGTTTGCATGTTCTTCCCGTGTCTGCATGGGTTTCCTCAGGTTGCTCCGGTTTCCTCCCACAGTCCAAAGATGTGCAGGGTAGGTGCATTGGCGATTCTAAATTGTCCCTAGTGTGTGCTTGGTGTGTGTGTGTGTGCCCTGGGTAGGGCGCCAGGGTTTGTTTCCTGCCTTGCACCCTGTGATGGCTGGGAATGGCTCTTGCAGACCCTGTAGTTAAGATATAGTGGGTTGGGGGATGGATGTATTAAACATTGTCAACACCAAACGGCACTAGCTAGAATATTACCGCCTCACATCTTCATGGGCACGGATTCGGTTTATAGCCTGAACACTATCTGTGCACAGTCTGCATGTTCCTCCTGTGTCTATGTTGGATTTTTATGCTATTATGGTTTTTCTTCCCATGCCAAAGAGTTGTGTTATAAGTTAGGTCGAGTCGTTTAAATTCCTAGGGATCACCATTGCTGACACACTGAAATGGGACATGCAAGTCACCTCCATCACCAAAAAAGCCCAGAAAAGACTGATCTTTCTATATCAGCTTAAGAAGGTCAATATATCATCATGAAATTCTACTTGGCCATTAATGATAATGTTGTGACATCCTGCATGACAGTCTAGTTCCCTGCTGCCTTCTCTGTCTCCAAGACCAGGTTGCAGCACGTGGTCAGGTTAACTGAAAAGATCGTCGGCTGTCAGCTACCATCTCTAAAGGATCGGGTTCACAGCTAGGACTCACAGGAGAGCTTGTAAGGTTGCTGCTGAATCCACCCACCCAAGCCATCACTATTTTTTCACACAGCCATCGTGGTGGAGGTATAAGTTCATCATCACCAGACAACACACCATTTCCACAACTTCTCTTCAGTAACTGTCCATCTTATAAAAAGCCCATAAAGCATTTCGTACAGATCACCCCAGTGAAATCCTTCACCCTGTATATCGCCCTCTTGCTATGTCTGGATATGTCTCCCCTCGTTCTGCACAACTTTAGTAAATATGAAGTGCAATTTATAGTTACTTTTGCAATCAGCATTAGGTATTGGTCTCTTTTCTGCACACTTGGACAATATTTCCCTGATGTCAAATTGCACTACATCAGTAAAGCTGTTCCCAGTCAATAGCTTGCTTTGCAGGACATCAGGTTTTCCGTCTGGTTTTGCTCTTTTGTGTGATCTGCACATGCACATTGCACATTGTAGCTATTCACCCGACTACTCTTAGATAAACTGGTTGCTAGAAAATGTTTAGGTACCATGTGTCTGTACAATTCTGATTTCTTTTGAGTTCTTTAGTTTATTGTATAAAAATAGTATCATCTACACTGTATCCTGTAATGCTAGCACTGTACCACAACCAATTCTGGCATAGGGAGCTCACTGGCAATAAAGTGTTCTGAGTTGGGGTCTAATTGTGAATTTTCCCAGTAGCAGTGACTGCAGGTTTGTGTCTGACCATGTTCAGCAGTAGACAGGTGTACCAGTCCAAGACTTGTCCCTATCTGGTATCCAAAGCTGTTGATAATCTCTAACTCTGCAACTCTGAAATGGAAATAGCAGGTTCAGGAAACTGATGGAAAGGGATTTCTTACATTTATTGCTATTAAAGGAAAGTCTGTATAATACAGTTTTTCTCAACCGCTTTGATGCAATTCTCCCGTCTTTCACACCACACTTAATGCAGTTCTCAAAACAGTTAAGGCATTTTTCATAACACAGACTCATCTGTGCAAAAGACATTAAAACAAAACCTTCTTCATATGTGTTAAAACATGCAAAGTCAGTCAATCACTTCAACACTCTGACCAATGAATTAAAACCTTTCAATACTGTTTTGAGACTTAGACACCAAACGTTTTTATACTTATATCAAAACCTTACTGACTTTGAAAAGAGTACTGCAAAAAAGTAGGCCTAATATAGAGTAAAAAAATGTTCAAACACAAAAATGAAATGTGAAGTCAGTCAGTCAGTCATTTTCCAACCCGCTATATCCTAACACTGGGTCACGGGGGTCTGCTGGAGCCAATCCCAGCCAACACAGGGCGCAAGGCAGGGAACAAACCCCGGGCAGGGTGCCAGTCCACCGCAAGACACACACACGCACCCACACACCAAGCACACACTAGGGACAATTTAGGATCGCCATTGCACCTAACCTGCACGTCTTTGGACTGTGGGAGGAAACCCACGCAGACACGGGGAGAACATGCAAACTCCACGCAGGGAAGACCCAGGAAGCAAACCCTGAAAAATGAAGTATTTATTTGAAACGTTACACAATATTCATTGCTGAAACTTAGAAAAGCAAATTGATACACATGAAAATGTATGCATCAGAAAAATAGACAAATAATAAATGTACAGAGTTAGAACATAACACCAACTATTGTGTAGTAAAATCATACTGCATATCTACTTTATATATATAAAATCCTAAGCCTAAAAGTACAACAATTTTGTGCAATGATTTTATGTGACGTCTTTATGTCATGTTTTTTGTCAAGCTTTAAATCAGGCTTAATTTAAAACCTACATATATATGTTTGGTATCATTCTTTTCAGAATTTATCGAACTTTAATGTGATGTAGTTAGATTTTCAAATTCTTATTCCATTTTTAAATTATAAACTAAAAAATATCAAGAACTCACGTCCCGCGAGACGAGACTTTGTGCCAAAAGATTTAATCACACCCTGGGCCGGAAATGTAAGACAAAGAGTAGGACAGCTGCTGTACAGGCTTTTAAATGTTCGAAGTGCAGTGCAAGATGGAGATCACGTGACACAGCAGCAGCAAGCCAGCAGCTGATCAAGCAAAGAGGAGGTAAAAAAAAAAAAATTGTTTCCCATTGTATCACCGATTAAGAGGGGGTTTTCAGAGGAGCGAATGCATCTTTTGGGGTGCGTTCAGCCCTCCACTTCACAATGCAAGTGGCAGAGACGCAAAGTAACTGCCGTGTAGTACAGGCCGGCGGGAGTGGGGGTTTTTGGCGAGCAAAGTGCAAAGTATGAAATGTCTTAAGGGGCATCCTGACTCTAATCTCTATTAGGTCACAATATTGTGTCCACATCACACCAGATGTCTTCCCTTCTGAGACACAGAGGGTAAAATCTTTTTGCATGCTGCACCCAGCCTCGACAAGCCTCAGGTGTGACGTCCTCACAGCCAGCATCCATTGTTTCCTTTAGCGAAGTTTAATTTTTAGACTGTCGATCAAATACCTTTCATCTCCAAGCAGAGAAGAATTCCTCAATTGGGTTGAGGAATGGTGAATACAATTGCAGAAAACCATTATCATTTGTTGGTGGGTTTCAAACCATTGCCTCACATAGTTGCAGTGGTGAAAACTTACATCGTCCCAAACTACAACATGAAGTGGCATATTGGTTCTCATAATCACCCTTTCCTTTAGGGGAATGAGGGCATTGAAAAGCCAATGTAGAACTGAACATGCTGTTCTGTGTTGCAGGACCCAATGGCTGCAGCATGGTGAATTGCCTAATGTTAAACAATAGCAGCACACATCGTGATGTTGCCCCCACGCTGGCCTGGCACATCCACTGTGGCCCTCTGGCTTATGATGTTCATGCCACGTCTCCTTACTTTATTCAGGTCAAATCCTGCCTCATCCATGTACTCAACTCAACCACCAACTCAAGTGTTGTCTAAAAAATCCAAAAAAGAGTGTTCACATTTGAAACATTAGAAATAGTGTAGCTTAGGAAAAATCGGAAACATCTGGATATGCTTATGTGTGCATCCACTTATCAAAACTCTTTTACTCTCACACTGTTCTTCTCAAATGGAACCTTGTACAGATGTTTTGTAGAGAGAGCAGATTTTTATCAGGACCCTGTCTAAGGTGGAGAGACTCATGCAATGTTTTCAAAAATGTTCCAATATCCTCCACAACAGATCACTGGATCTCTTTTAGCCTAATGGCATTGTTTTCTCTCATCATGTTCACAATTGCCATGTGATGCTAATGTGTCAAAAGTGGCCCTCTCCCACCGGACAGCTGTACTATTTCTGATAACACAAAGGTTATACATTTATCAGTTGTTATACAGAGGTCAAAGATTCTACTATTTACAGCAAACTGCAGAAATATGATGTTTCATGTAACCTGTGTGTTTCATGTCCCCCTTGCCATACCATGCATTCAGACACCGTCTTCTCTCATAAATCCTGTTTCTTGTATCTGCACAACAGCTTCTTCGTTCTCCATTTTCAGCACTATTCACTGAGTGAAACATGAACATCATATATGCTTGCAGTGCCATGACATGCACATGTGATACAAGATTGAGAGCATGTGTTTCTGTTTGCTTCAACTAAACCTATTCTGAGAACACGTTTTTCTATTTGCTTTCAATTGAAGGGCAATTTACTACTAACGCTGACAGTATGCGATTAGCCTTGCTCTTTCATACACATCTGAAAAACGTTTAAAGTGATTTGATTGAAAACACTAATACAATGCTGGGCAGTATTAAGGTGAGTAGAAGATCTGTAGTTCTCACTGAAAAAAGTACAAACTGTTTTGATGAGTTGTCAGAGTCAGATAAGAAATGCATCAACATAATAGCAAAATGTCTTTAATAGAAATACTAAAGTGGGTGGGGAAATGCATTACTGATTTGAGTAAGGAGAATGACATTCCTGATTCAAGAACCGTGTCAAAATGATCAAGAAAAACTGAAATAGTTATTTGGTAAACTGAAGTTCATTGCACTGACACAAGTTTTCAGTAATGAAATGCATATTCAATACAAATTCACTGTTTTAATCTATATTTCTATGTATAAAGTAAAACTTAAATGTTCTAGTTGTCTTCATATAATATGATTTTACACTTTACTTTATTCTTGTAATGGTTGGCCCAGTGGCACTGTATCAAGTGTTTCTCACAGCACCAGGAATCTGGATCCCTGTCCCAATCCATTAGCGACTCTTCCAGCGATTTCAGTCATAGCCTTTATTTATACTGTATCATTTTAGCACGTTGGAGGCAGTTGGCAGCGCCTCCCATGTATGCCAGTCATGTAATGTGATATGCTCAGTGACTCTCCCTAATTAATCTGCAGCTCACTCCAATAAAATCAAACAGGTTATATTTTGACTTAATTCACAGTGGTCTGTTCTGTGTGCATGAGAGCTGACAACCAATGAATGCTCGTCTGGAAGTACAATGCATAGAATGCAGCAACAAGGAATAAGGAACGTGGAAGCTCTCAAACAGAATACAAGCTCATCTATCTGATGTCTCATCTTTTATGTACCACAATGAAATGGAAAAAAAAAAGATTTCAGTTAAACTTTCCATACCTGTTGATACAGCTCCAGCTCCATCTGGCAGTATGTTATCAGCTGTCAGAAAAAGAGGTAAGCTTGCCTGTGCTAGAAGGTCACCACACGATTGCTAAATGTGACATGGCCAGAGATTTTCATTTGTTTAAATTGATATGGCCAGGCGACAAGATCAGCAACTGTGGTCAGCAGATCTGGCATACCCAACAACCAGAAGGTGAGTGATATGACATTGCCTTTAGGGAGGTTGAATGTTCTCCTCATTTCTGCATAGCTCTCCATCTGTGTGCATTGCAGACTAATTGGCAACATTCAAGTACTTCAGTCTGGCTGAGTGTTGGTATGTGTGACAGTAGTACTGTTTTACCTAGGCTTGGTTCCTGCCTTACATTGAATTCTTCCAGGTAAATTCATATTTCCTTACATTATCAGAAGCTTTACCAAGCTTGCTTGTGTTTCTAGTTTTCAAACATTTTTCTTTCAATTTTATGACAGCATTGTCTTCTCACAAGCCTAGATCTCTGTTTGGTTCTTGACTTTGGTGCCTCCCTTTACGATAATTGCTTGCTCTCTCCATGTTATGAAGATTTTTAAAGGGAATTCAAGGTCCTACTGAAAGCATTCCATCATGTTGACTTGCAAGTCTTACTGGTATGATGTTAGTGTGGTAGCTTTGGAGTTTACATTGTGGCAAGACTGGTTCCAGGTCTACACCAGTTGCTTTTCGGGTGTGTGTAGACTGGCAGACCAAAAAGCACAAAATGAGATTCAGAAAAGCAACAGATGAAAGTCATCCTTTCTCCACATTTCTATTTAACAGTTAGATTTTAGAATACAGTGCTGCATCACCCTTAAGTCTTATTAAACTGAAGTTGTAAATCTGGTTTGTTTAATGGCAAGAGTTAAGTTACAAAATTCTTTCACACTACTAAATTTCAACAGCTGACACTTATTTGTACTGATTTTTTTAAACACATTACTTAAATGTCAGAAAAATAAAGTTCAGTGAGAGAGATGACTCTCATAATTCTTACAATCTGGCCAATATTTGATTTCATAAAGACAACAGTATTCTTATTCTAAAATGCCACCAGCAGGTTTTGTTTATTAAATTTATTTTGAAATGACGATTTATAGCACCTTTATTTATTTCTCTGACCCACTGTTATCTTATGTAACTAAAAAGATCACTCACATTTTTTAAAATTATATTGTAGTCATAAACAACAACATCTGCGGCAGAATTCTTGCACCTGTTGTATTCCTCTTTTGAGGCCATTCGTTCCAAATAGGAATGCAGCACCGCTTTACTGGACAAAATCTAACAGGCTCATAATTTACATGGCTACCAAATTAGTGATTCTACATTCTGCATCAGGAATCACCTGACAGATTGCTAAAAATTTTGTATCCAATTTAAAACCCCTCAGTAAAAAATGAAATCTATCAATTTCTAACTTGGGCAAGGCCTCCAGGCTCTGTCGGCTTGAAAGTATATGCAGAGCGAGGCACCCTTGCATTCTTTTAAGACATCATTTCTTATGTGCTTGTGGTGGTGAATCAGTGGTTAGACAAGCAGGCTTAGTTGGGGTAATTAACAATTTCATTAATACTGCTATAAGGGGTGCTCTTCTGGCATCCCTGGAAACAAAGTAAATGGAAAAAGACTACCGTACATATGAAAAAAAGCGTATTTTATTAAATAATGCAAAATGTGCACAGGAGGGAAAAATGCAGGGAGTAATCAAAGTGAAAAGTTGAGACAGAAAACAATACCACCTACAGTACAACCTCCTCCATGACTACCTATATAGGTGAGTGCAAATGTACCCTTTAGAGTGACTTATCCACTCCCCCAACACTGTTTGACAATAAAGGTATTCCCAATATCTCCTCCTTCTTTCTAATCTTGGCCCTTCCTCCTGTCAGTGGAGTGTTTTTCCAAAATCATCTCCTAATGTCACACTTGCCTTCACGTTTAGCTCAACCTCTGAGATTCACACTTGTTATTCTGTAGCCAAGGTTGATACCATCACCTTCTTGATCTGTAGCTAAAGCACCATTATGTAAGATATGCACTAGCATTCAAAGTGTATTACAAATTCAATGTCCCTGCCCTTCTGTAGTTTAGTTACTTGTATTTTTGATTATTACTTCTTCTGTCTGTCAAGTTGCATTCTTATATCTGATAAGATATCCTTATTTGATATTGTTGCATTTTAATTGATATGTATTGTTTTTTATTGTGATTGCTTCCTTTAGTGGTTTGTGTTAGCCGTGGTATAGCACTGTGTATTATTATATATGGTTGTTGTATATGTCTGCACCACTTGAATATCAAAAATGTCTTTAATTGCACTGTAAAGTGTAGTGACAATAAATTGAATTGAACTGAACTTACTTTCAATACAAACATACAATACACAGGGCTGTGTTGCCCTATAGGTTGGTACTGCTGTTATTGAAATAAGCTGGTAAGGTCTTTGATTTTACCAGCTCAAATATGCTCTCTGAAACTGTCAGCAAGCCATCTCCGTGTTTCATCTATGTAGATGACTTGTCACTTCCTACAAGAAATGCAGTAAAGAAGATTTTTAGACTGGCAAGAAGCCTGTGCTTTAATATTGAATTTACCAGAGGCCCCAGATGCAAATATTTCACCCACAATGCCATTGTAAGTGACAAAGTGGCTCCTGTTACAGTTCAGAGTGCAGAGTGGGGAATTTGGCTCTCCTCTGTGAAGTGAGCTACAGACGAGATGTAGATTAGGTATTCTACAGAAGGAGATCAAGGGGCAGTTAGGAAGAAAGGCTCATGTGGAAGGATCAGTCTCTAAAACTGTGAAATTGTGTTTAAAGACATGTGGAGGACAGATAGAATGTTAAGGTGAAATGGGAGGACCTGAGAAATGCAGGGTTCATTACTGGGGTTCATATTAGTGGATGAAACCAACCTTGGATAAGATACTAGTCCATTAAGCTGTCATTAGTTTTATCTGCTATTTCCAAAAAAATCAGACTAAATGCTTATTATTTTTCCTAGTATCAGTGTGTCTACTATGGCAGCTAAAGAAAGAGTCAATCCACCCATCCACTACCGGGTTAACTTAGTCAAGCACTGGGAACCATGGAAGGAATTGCAGACTAGCTGGTAAGTCAGTGAATGTAATAAAAGCTTACAAATTATCCAAAAAGATTCAAAAGAAAGATAATAACCTAGGCAAAGCATTCTTCACTGATCAAGAGCTACAAGAAATGTATTTTAAAATGAGCTAAACCTTATCAGCATGCACTTCTTTTTTTCTGAATTGCTACTCCAACTTCAGGTAATCTGCTTCAGTCTGCACTAATCTTACCCTACATGAGGCCTTGCACTAAAGTGTAGTACATGCATACAGTACATCAGCTCAAGGGCTGCCCATAATTACTGATTCATCATCCTACCTTCTCAAACCACATTTGGTGGTGAGGCTTATGGGAGCAGCAGGCAGAAACAGGTCACGCTGGAGGGATTACTTCTCTTCACTGGCTGGGAACAACTGAAGCCATGATTGGAAAGGTTCAAGCACATTAAGAAGTGAGATGTCAATAATATCAACAAACAGAGAAAAAATAGTTACATTAAAGAGACTCCAGTGTAGTGTCTGATAGTGATCTTAGCATTATAGGAAATAAACTGCTCATGTGACACTGGTGGGTTTGGTATTGGTTAAGGCCAATAAAGTATTTGTTCGCTAGAGAATTACAAACCATTTTCTCTTGTTATAAATTAGACAATGTAAGTATAAGTATAATTGCACGGGACCTGTGAAGCTAACATGTCAAAATGAAACCAATCATTTCTACAAAAGCACTTAAAAGGCGTTCGATCAGCTTTAGAAATGTTTTCCTATTATATGTAGCCATTAAAGCTATCTTTAAAGTAAAAAAAATAATGTGATATGGTGACCAAAGTTAACAGAAAAAGAAAAAAAAAAAAGAATAGAGCTACTTGCTTGTGTGTTTCCTTTATCAATTGTACATTACAAAGTTTTTTTTTTAGTGAACATTACTAAGCAAATGGGCCAATGCTTGTGGTTTTTGTTTTGCTACCCTATTTTTAGTGGACAGAAATGTGTATCACATTGGTAATTAGCTTTGCAAGTAAAAATGGCATGAATTGAAATGAAATGAAATGCATGAATTCAAATGCATTGCTTTTTCTTTGTGCAGATGGTAGTGCTGGGTTTAGGGTTTGGTGGTTTACATCTAGAAGCTTTAGATTTTAAATACAATACATATTCTGCTTTTAGCATTTTTCCTGGCAGTGTAGCATTCAGGACGTATAGTACACAGACCGCAAATTTCTTCTAACTTAAAAATGTTGGTTCCCAGGAGATATTTTAAAATATAGGTTGATTGATTTTATTGAATGATGCACACCATCATTTAAGAGTATTAGAGAAAACAAAAGAAGGTCATTATTTTTTTTGGTAATGTGACTCTAAAAGTGGTGTTGAAATAAACATCCATCCATTCATTATCCAACTCACTATATCCTAACTACAGGTTCACAGGGGTCTGCTGGAGCCAATCTGAGCCAACACAGGGCACAAGGCAGGAAACAAACCCCAGGCAGGGCGCCAACCCATCGCAGGGTACGCACACACACATACACACACCAAGCACACACTAGGGACAATTTAGGATTGCCAATGCTCTACTTCTCATGTCCATATTATCCCACTCAAATCGTTAAGAATAACTCAATAGAAACAAGTCTGAAGGTGGAAGTCACCTTGAATGAGTCACAAATGTATTAAAAGTCAATGGTTTGGGAACGAGAGGCTGAACAGCACAGCACACCAAGCCAAAGTTTAGTGATAAGGAAGCTCCTGCAAAAAAAAATAAAAATATCAGAGATATCACTTTATTTACAACTTCTGTTTTCATACGTAGCCGAATAATTTAGAAGGTCATGCCCTGTTAATTGTCGTGCCTGAGCCCAAAGGGGCAGTCATTTGTGCATCTGCAAACTCTGACGAAGAGAAAACTCTTCTTGCCAGGCTTCTACAGAGTACTTAACCTGGCTGCCTAGAGGAAACCCTGACTATGGTGAAAGGTCACAGCAGTTTGCTCTGTAACATGAACTGCACTCTTCCAGCCTCCCTGTTTTGGATTGAGAGATTACAATCATGCAAAAAGATGTCCGGTATGAAGTTTTTTGTACTACAGAACACAATCTAACGACAATCTCTTCAGAGCTCTGTTATCTTATTTTGAAACTATATATCAAAAAGCTTAACAGACAGTCACGTAACTGTCAGGTTGTGAGGATTTGGATGATTTGTCCTCCTATAGAGAAAATATGTTTAAGATTGTGATGACTTTCAGTGCAGTGTGAGTTTATATCATTCACATGTGGGTAGAGAGGTTTTTACTAAATGGCTTCATTAACTGGACCCAGAAACATTCAAATGACTGGCATTATGCGATTAGTAACATTCATCACCAATAATTAATGGATACGAGCATTATAAACAAAAGGAAAGATACTAAGGGTTAGTTTTTAAATATTCTAATATTTAAATGAGTATATATGTCTAATGTCTTGATATATTCATCCATCTGTGTTCCAAAACAGAGTCAAAGTGGACTACATTTAATTTTAGTAATACAGAACATAAGGCTAGAGCAGGGGTCCTCAATCCCAGTCCTGGAGAGCCGCAATAGCTGCAGGTTTTTGTTCTGACCTGGTTGCTTAATTAGAAAGCAATTCTTGCCAATAAAGCACTAACAAGCTATGAAATTAAATTAACTCTGCTATGTCAGGTCATTCTCATATCCTAGATTTTCTTTCCCTTTCTATCATGCAAATGATTTGAAGGCTAAAATGGACGAGTAATTCTCAGTCCTTCACTTTTTTCTCTTCATTTTTCTTCCAAGTATTTAATTAAACCCAATAGTGCAGATAAATACACACAGGTGTAAATGTAAATAAACTAAATGGAGAAATGCTGCTCTCTCTTGTCATTTACATGTTTTTGATAATAACAAAATTAAGCAATAAGGGCTCAAAATCACTAAAGTGAAGCAGAAGTGTTACTTTAGCAATAAGTGCTTTTTATTAAGCAACTGGGCTGGAGCAAAAACCTGCAGCCACTGCGGCTCTCCAGGACCGTGATTGAGGACCCCTGGGCTAGAGTCAACCACAGGCAGGACATCTGTGTATTGATTACGTTCAACACTGAAATTCAGTAATTGAGCATTGACTAGAAGTCTTTCATGCCTTAGATTTCAAACTGTTGTGAACAAAATAGAAAAAAAAAAGTTTTGAAATAAACCTCAGAGATCATCAAATGGCATTCATGTCATATGACTAATATTTGCTGAATAGGAGTAAAATTTGCTGCGCCCTCACTCAGCCTTCCTTTTTAGATTATTTCACTTTCTTATTTAAAGTGTCACAATGTTTCTTTAAAACTGCTTTTCCTTCAAATATTTACAATGGTCACACTATCAAATGTGAGGGAGTGTCCCACTGGAAAGTGACTGCTAGGGGCGTGGAGAAGTTCCATGACAGACTGCAGAGATAGAGTCCTACACTGGCATAAACGGAGTTCCTGTAAATTCTTCCATCACCGTCATGGCAGGCCTTACTAGGTATTGCGCCTCAGAAGGGCAGGAAAGGACAAATGACATTCTGGCTGGAAACGTGCTATGTTCCACCCAGACACCTGAAAGCAGGTGACCCAGCCTTGGCCAGGGATTATTGACCATCTCCTTTAGAGATAAAGAAGGGATTAAGAGGACTGGCAAGATGTTTGAAGAAGTTATTTTAGAACTTATCCTTATCAGGAACATGCTGGCCTAATGTACCCACAGGAGTGAGCATGCAAAGTGCACCTCCTCAATTCCAGCCTCTCCACAGTCCATTAACCATAGAATTGTCAAAAAGAAGCAGTAGGTCATAAACAGTAAAGGTAAAAGAATCAGGCAGAGGATTCCTACAGGTCAAAGGCAGACTACAAAAGCAGAGGGATGGTCACAATAGAAATTCAATTCATTGCAAGTTCAGAGCCCTGTAAAATATTTGCTGCTAAAATACAGATTGCAAGATTTTCCGAAATTACTAAATATGGCAAACCGACAACAGAGGAGAAGCAAATACAAACATCCTGTCAGCAGCATTCATGGGGAAAAGAAAAAAAACATCTGGAGGGTACAGGTCAGTTATAACAGAAACTCCTAGACAAAGTCAGACCCATTCACAGTTCTGAAGATCTAGCCAGCTGTCCATCCACCCTCTCCTAGGCATTTTATAATATTACGTAAGTTTGTGCAATTTACTGGATTACACTGGATTCCAAGGCTTCCAGTATCTCTGGTATCTTTCCCATGGGCAGGACAAACACTATAGCAATGGTACCAAGAGCCCCAGCAAGATACCAAGAAGAGAAACAGAATCAGTATATTTTGTACAAATGACATTACAAAAATGACTGATAACTAAGATGCAAGATGAACAGCTAGACCATAGTGACTAATGAATCTTCAGACTTGTTTTTAAAGCAACATCTCTCACACATGTAAGCTGATCATTCCACAGTTTTCAGACCCTGTGGCTAAAAGCTTGACCTTCAGCTGTTGTTTTATTGATCTTTGGAGTCTGTAATAGACCAGTCCCTTATTACTGTAACATGCACTCTGGTTTTTAGGGATATATTCTTGAAGGAACTACACCCTTTAAACATTTATATGTAAGAAGAATGATTTTAATCTCAGCCTCACACTTAAATGCCACTGTAAAGATTTACTAGCAGAAGTTATCTACTTATACATCCTAATTATAGCAAGGATTCTTCTGGAAACGTGTTGAATTAACCAAAAGCTACAAACAGAACGATGCATCTCAGCTTTTAAATCAGGGCTGAAGACTAACTACTGTAGTCCAGCACATCCACTGATTACAGTGGCTGATAAACTATGCATATTTCATCTCTAGTCCTATATATACTGTATAGGGTGGTCCCGATCTAATTATGCAATTTTCATTACGCTATAACTTATTAAGTTTATTACATAGAGAATTCACAAAAAATTGGAGGACAAGTGGGACATTACATGGAAAAAACAGTGAATTAATTTAATGTAAGTTCATTTTCGTTTATTACAAGATATTTCGAACAATTCTTTTGTCTTGTATTGTTTTCCTGCATTGCATTTAAAGCTGCATAATTAGATCTGGACCACCCTGTATATATATTATAATAAGTAAGAAATTTTACTAGGTCACTACTCTGTTTCTCTTCTCTGCATTCTGTTTCAGCATTATTACATCATATTAGATTATCCAGCACAGGTCAGTCAGCCTAGGTCTCAGAAACTGTGACTGTGTCTGAATTATCACTATAACTAGTTGTTGACTCAACAGAGGTTTATTTCTGCAGGAACGCTGCAGACCCAAGATAACAGAACTTTGCAACAATTTTAATGGGAACAGCCCATTCAGCAAAACAACTCTCTACCACATTACTTGCTAGTTTATTCTATATTTCTGTATTTCTTTGTGTGAAGAAATATTTTCTGATTTGTGCAAAAATATGTTCTTAACAAGTTTCCAACTGTGTCTCCATATTGTAGATGAAGAATTTATTTCAAAGTACCACCAGGAATCTGTTATACAAATTCCCTTTAAATCTGTCTACTCTTAATCTCCATTTTCTTAAACTGAAAAGGTTCAGCTACTTCAATCTCCCCTAATAGTCCTAAAAGTCTTGAAATCAGCCTAGTCAATTTTCTCTGGACTTTCTCTAGTGCTCATACATCTTTTATGTAATATGCAAATCAAAACAGCACACAGTAATCGAGGGGAGGTCTCACTAGTGTGCTATACTTTAAGCATAAATTCCTTTGCCTTGTACTCTACCAATTGTGCTGTACAACCTAATATACTGTTAGCCTTCTTGATTAGTGTGTTTTCTGGATGTAGACAGTGATAAGGCAACTACGCCACCTGGATCCTTGCCTATTTAAAGTTATTTTAAAAAGACACTTTAAAACTATTGTATGCATTTGGTTGGATTGTTTATGAATTACTGCTAATAAAATGCCTGGATCCTTAATGCTTCTACTTCAGTCCAGACATGCTCAATAAGACAAGACTCACTTACCTATTAAAAGATGATTTGTATTTGAACTCTATTTTTCTTACATGGGAATTCCCTTACCTTTTTGGTTCAGGTTATATCTTCTAAGTAATGTGTACTCATTTATGTTGTACTCATCCCTGTCTTTATTATTTAACCAGGTTGCTGTTTTTGCTGTGATATCAAAATTATGTGCAGCTACATATAAATCCAGCTTCCTTATTTTATTCTTACTACTTCAAGCATTAAGGCAAGAAATGCATTCATTTCCTTATTTTTGATTTTTAATAGTTTGACTAGATTTAAAGTTATCTTGTGTATTCCCATTTGTACTACTGTCTGACCCTTTATATTAGCGTTTCTCAACCTTCAAGTATTTGCGACCCGAGTTTTCATAACAGTTTTAATCACGCCCCCCCAATGTTTTTTGAAAGTAGCCCACTAATACCAATTTGTTCTTTTTTAATTAATGATATATCATAGATGCATATTTTATTATACCTATTTAACTTTTATCAACATTTATCTACAATAACTATGTTTATTTTTCTAGTATCAGAATGTAGTTTAAGTTCATTTGTTTTGGTTTCAATAGATGTATTTTTCATATTTTTGATTCTTGTTTTCTTTTTTTCACATCTTTGCACCCCCCTTTTTGTTACTTTGCCCGCCCCACAGTTTGAGAACCACTGCTTTATATGAAGTTGTAAACATGGCTTACCTTAAACTCCCTGAAACACCTACCCCTCCATTGTTTAAACAATCCTCAGCTAACCTAATCATATAATTTCCCAGCATATTGGTTCTTCTTCTATTCAAAAGTAACACTTTACAACAGAACAGGCTCCATCAGTTCCAGAAGGAGTCACAATTCCCCATTAAGCTATACCCTTCTGTCCCACACTAAGATTTGAGCCACACATTAAGCATTCTAATCTCCTCGGTCTTTCCTGGACTGGCACATAGCACAAGCAGTACTTAGCAGACAACCTTGAAGTTCTGCATCACTGCTTGGAACCTAACTTTTTAAATCTGAATTGCAGAACTGGCAGTCTGTCCTTGTGTATGTCACTTCCAACATGAACAACTGCCTGGTCCATCTCACTCCAGTAAAGAGCATATCCCTGAGAAGTTTCCCAAATGAACGCAGAACACCATACAAGATTACCTATCTCTGAAGCAAACATAGGTCTTAAATCTAGTAATTGCCGAATCACAATCATGACTTCTCCCTTTCTGGGGACTGGTTTTGAAGTCACCTGCTGGGACTCATGATCTAATTACTTCACAGAGTTATCAGATTCTGAAAATGGCTGAACATCTCTAGCTCTGGGGTTCATGTCCCTGGACAATGTGCACCTCCTGCATTGCACTTATGTCTACTTGTGACCCACATATTTTTACCTCTCTAGTCTAGAGTCTCCTCCTCCATCATCTCCCTAAAGCACAAATAGGAGGCATCTACCAATTCTTACTACAAAAATGGGTAGCCAACTCCTCCTCAAGTTCAGCAACTCTGAATTTGCAGTGGATGGATGGATGGATTCAACAGGCATCTTCCACAGATGTAGGCCTCTTGAAAGTTGATTTTGTCAAAACCAGCCTCCAGTCCAACACCCAACATCATGTAGAATATAGAATATATTATATATATATAATATATCATATATATATATATATAAATATATATATATATATATATATATATATATATATATATATATATATATATATATATATATATATATATAAAATATAATATTTCTTCATATTTAATTTTTTCAGGTGTTTAAAAATAATTTAAGAATCCATTTAGTGAACTGTATTATCTGTTTATTATCTACTGGCCCTCTCTAAACCACTGTATGTCTCTCTATTATATAAAAAAAAATCCTGGACGAGATGAGATTTTGTGCCAAGACATTTAACAACGCCCAGGGCCAGAAATAAAAGACAAAGAGTAGATGACAAAGTAGAACGCCATAAAGAATTCAAAAATATTGGCACGATACGCATGCAGAGCAGTTTAGAGATATTCTATATGATAGAATGAAAGTACTAAAATTCGAAAGTTAAAAAAAAATGATCGCATTAGTGTAAACAAACAGAAATGATTACTCTGTGAAATAACAGAACAGCAAAAAGAGACCGAATATATTGTCTATAGGATTTAAACTTTAAGTCGGAGACTTTTAGATTGTTTAATTCATGTTGTCATCAGGGAAAAGTAGTGTTTCTTCCCAATGAAGAGGCGTATCTGTGAAAATTTAGATTTGTTGTTTGGTGAAGGTGAAATCCACATACGTGAGTGGCAGAAGCCCCCTAAGTACTGTTAAAGATACTCTCACAATTACTACAACATACTTTCTTTCCACTGATTCTCACATACTTTAAGCCACCCGCTGGATATGTTTTAATGTCATACTAGACTTTCTCCTAAACCTGTCTGTTTCCCTAAGAAACTGTCTCTTTGCTGCTTCCTTTCTTTCTAACACAACTCTTAATTCAATAACTGCATAAATGCTCTCCCTTAAATTGTGTTCTTTATTCTTGTATCAATGGTCATTATCCACTGTGTTTGCATCAATGCTCGTTGTCTTCTGCATGATGTAGCTGACTTAACTTAATTAGGATTCCTTTATTTGTTTACTTAATGGGAAACTCAATCATTTATCTACCATTAACAGATATAAGGCCATGTAACAGTATTGTCTTACAGTTGAACTACGGCCGCCGCTCACATTGCTCTGCTTCATCCTCTTCTCCAGCTATATGTAATGCCAAAATACACACAACCCTTGCTGTTGAGCTGCTGAAAAAATCAAAAAAGCCATAAAAGGTACTGCCTGGTCACTTAGTGTCAACCAAAAATTAATTTTAGGAGCAAACTCTATATATTAATCAAGTTTCATGTATAAACAACATGCTGCACCCAACTCTAAGTGCAATCCACCAGAAAGGATAACATCAGCAAAGCTCCAGTGGTCTCTCAGTAGTACATATATTAAACAGATTTTTTTACGATCCCCTTATGTTAATCAGTTTGGAATTGCTTTGTGAAACTGTTTATCTAAATGAATCTACATCTTTATGTTTAAACATTATATTATTAGTAATTTGGAAAGTTTATAGATTTTTGTATTTTACCTGTAAAAGTTTTCGGGTGCTATGAGCATGATGTCAGTGAAGAGTGCTATACAAAAATAAACTGAGTTGAAGTGAATTAAATTTGAACAGCCTTTGAATAACACATTGCATCAGTCAGCTCTTTAGAAATAAATGCATGACTTAATTTAATCAGGTCAGATGGAAGCTTAATTAACTCTCTAGGCTAAGGGATAAAACCAAGGTTCAGGTGAAGTGCATGTGTGACTTTATTTTTTGTGGATAATGCTGCTATTACCACTCACTCAGTCGATGACCCCCAAGTACTTCTGGACCGCTTCAGTGGGGTTTGTCCTGACTTCAGTCTCACCATTAGTCTGACAAAAACACAGGACATGGGGCAGAATGTGGACTATCCGTCCAACATCAGAATCTCCACCCATGAAAGGGAGGTTGTCCATGTCTTTGTGTACCTAGGCTCAACCATCCCAGGCTCCCTGTCACTCAAAGTGGAGTGGAGTGGAGTGGAGTGGCTAGATTATTTTGTGCTTTATGCCAAGCTTATTAGTGTGCCAATCAACTGTTCAGTAGCTAACCCATGGGACTGGGTTTTTCCCATTCATTATGATTTGCACCCCAGGCAAACGCCTAATTCATTTTAATGGTGGTGCTAGCTCTGTATGTAGTCCAGTGTTATATGGTTGGAAAGGCAGCAAGGTGGATATTTTCTTGCTCCTGCTTGAGCCACATAAACAAGGATTACAGCTGTAATGCTAATGACTGATAGCTTTGCATGATGAACAATAAATGAGTGAAAATAACGTGAAAATAACATGCAAGTCAGGAAGCCCTGGCATGACTAGGCTAGAGTCACTAAACCAGGCCAATGCAGTCGTGACCACTGTTTTATTTTCCCAGGAAACCACTTTGACTAGAACAATGGTCAGTTTGATATGTGACACAGAGAGGAAGCAACAAAAAAATGTGGGGGTCTGTCTCTAACTCAGCGCCTCCCAATTGAGGGTGCTTGCACCCCAAAGAGGTACGAGCAACTGTTGCTGGGGGTGCCAGAATCCATCGAGGAAGAAAAATGAAAAACATTATTTGTACAAAATCTTAATTTATCTATCCATTCCTAAATAATTAAATGGGCAGGCTATTTTGTATCAGTGCAATACGCGCTGCTTGTTAAAACGGATGACTTCCGCTCTTAGTGCTGCGTGGGTATTATGAACTATTGTGTCTGTTCAAGTTCTGTTTAAATTTTAAATATAAGTAAGTTTTATTTAGTTGACAGAAATATCTTTGGTAGAAATTTATGTTAAATTTAGTTATTATTGCATACATTTTTCTTCACCATAGAAATTTAAAGACTAAATTTAACTTACATTCCTACCAAAGATATTTCTGTCGACTAAATAGAACCTACTTACTGTATATCCAAATAGAACTTGAAAAGATAAATTTTTTCGAATCTGTCCGCACGTTTTAGATCGACTTGACGCGCACTGCATCGAGCCCGCATGCTATTGTGCTGTCGCCTGCCTGCCTCAATAAGTCACTGTTGCTTTGCTCTTACTATTTTACCGTTCATTTAATCATGGCTAGTCGCGAAAAAATTAGAAAATGGAAGGAGGATTACACTGAGTATGGCTTTACCAAAACAATTATTGATGGAGAATAAAGTATCCATTATTCATAAAACTTCAATTGGTGATCTGTTTTTCTGCGTTAACCTCATTTTTTTTTCATACTTCTTCTCAAACCAAGGGGGTGTGAAACCGGCCTCGTCCGTCACAGGGGGTGCGGGGGTAAAATTAATCAGGAAGTGCTGCACTAACTGAAAAGGAAAAGACCCCTGTGAGGGAAAGGGATCAGGTGCATAATATATTATACCAGACCAGATGTATAACCTATGTATCAAATAAAAGACATGATGTCTATGTTGATTACTTAGATTTCAAATCATCTTAGATGGGTAGCTCAACTAGTTTAAAATAAAGTGACAGGACATTCTATTTTGTGCTCCAAATGCCAGATTCTCAAAATCATTACCAGCAGATAAACATAGGATATTATAAACAAAAAAATAAGATTAAATAGTTAAGTCAAGTCCGTTTTATTTATTAAATGTGCTGTACATTTAAAAAATAACAGAAGTTGACCAAACTGCTGTACAGCTTCCATAAATACACCAAATACATATAGTATTTCAAATCATTAGTTATCATCACTTAGTTATCAAAATTAACTGTAACAAATTATTATATTGATAGTCAAATAATCACTAAATGGGAGAAACATTGAAATGTATTGCAAAGGACTAGTGCCTTTTCCATGGTTTGTTTTTGATTTGCACACTGTGCTAGCTGGGATAGACTCCAGCCCTGTGACCCTGGTCTAGATTGAGCAATTTAGAAAATTATATGACCTTTAGATGCATGTTATGCTTTGGCTTAGTGTAGCCATTTCTAAAATAATACACCATGGGTAACAATGCTTATCTCATTGAATCACTAAAGAAAAAATGCTAATTCATCTTTGGAGATATGACAAACTGGAAGTTGTAGGTGTAATGACAAGATAGGCAGATAAAGAAAGGGTGGCCGGAAGTGAAACGGATGCATATGTACTGTAACATAAAGTGTTCAATGTTAAATGACAGGGATTCGCCTCAACCAAAAAAATTAAATTTGTTACAATGTAGTCGTTTAGAAAAATATGCCTGGTGAGAGTTGAGCAAAGGGTGGCTGTAACATCATTAAACTAATGATAATGAAGGCCACAGGATAGGTTTCTAATATGCCAAATCAACAACATGGACAGTATCTTGCAGGGGGTTAATTTTAAGGCACATCTGCAGAAGGGACAGGAATTGGTCACAGTTATTAACTGGTTCTGTTTCCAGAACTTCAAAAAAAACTACATGGGGAGGAAGAGTTCTGATGTTATATCCAGGGCAGCCTTGGGCCAATGACAGTTGTTTAGGGACAGCTGTCCTAGGAGTGACTATTGTAAATACTGCAAACATTATTACCTTACTAACACAAATGTTAAACAGGATACCCAGGATGGAACCCTAACCTTTTTCACTTCTATTCTCTGGCTATCCTACAGGCTCTACTGTATAGATCTAAACAGTAATAGCCGCAGCTACATGAAAAGTGCAATCAGCTCTGGCAGACATTTATGTTTCATTGTAATATTTATTTAGGCTTATGTTGTTACTCGAAATGTAAGGGTCATTTTTCTGTAAGGTCTGCATTGAGGAAGGATTTTCTGCAGCATTGAGTATGTAGTTGCATGTAGACAAGATATTCCCAGATATACAAGTAGGGTTGAATTAGAAAGCACATGCAATTGAATGAAAAAAGTATCATCTATCTATCTATCTATCTATCTATCTATCTATCTATCTATCTATCTATCTATCTATCATATAGTGCCTTTCCTAACTATCTCTCTGTCTACTGATTGGACAGGCTGTATTACCTGCTAGGTATGGCATTTACCATTTCACCGTTAGGTTGACAATGGCACAACTTGGCCAGGTGGTGGCACTTCAGGGAGCCTCATTAGCTCAGTATCATGGCATGGATCAGCTACACATGACACTGCCTTTCAAACCAACTTTGTCTTTCCTCTGCTCAATTAAAGCAGCACAGCTTTTCTACCTATGACATTGTGCTTCTGTAATTGAGTTGATATTGAGGCAAAGACTTCAGGAATTAACCCTCAAAAATATTTTGTGAAATTTGCATATAACCTGGAAGCATGTACAGCATTACAAACATTGAATTAGCATGCTTCCTTAAACTAATTTGTTTAAAACAACAAGTCTGAACCCATTTCTACATGTCACTGATAAGAAATGCTCGCGAAATGTTAAGGAGTAGAAATACCCTAAAGGAAATAAGCAGTGATGCAACCAAAGCGGTGTTTTTTAAAAGGGTTCAGATAACAGCCTTATATAGAACAGAAGTGGAATAATGCCAATGATCCAGACAAATAACGATAGCACAGAGGCGAGTAATAAGAAAAACGAGAGCACAGGCAGGCTAAAAGAAGCACACCAGGGATTCACACTAAGCTGGAGAGTCTAGCAATGGGGTAAGTCTAAGATTTTTAATAAATTTTAGATCTTGATCTTTGTTGGTGCATAACAAATTACCCCTGTACTTAAATATGGATATTTAAATGCAACACAGAATGAGTCTTAAATGTGAAAGATAAATTAATACTTTTACTTTTGTATGCCATACCTGATTAATTAAATTCTGTTTTAGTCACGCCAGTTTATTTTGACTTCTTTGACTATAAAGTATAATGATCTAGCTAAGCTTATGGTAATAAAACACAGATGTCTGAAACATCATTGTTTTATCTAAAAGTAAATAACGCAAGATGCTTACTAGTCTAAATATTAGGTATTTCTTATATGTTAAATTTCACCTAGAAATGATAAAAGAGAGACTCTTTGATAAATATTCTGCACTTCTAGTTTGCCTTATAAAATAATTAATTTAAGAAATAAGCATCAGACTCATTTATCAGAAGAAAACTACAAATATCTACATAAGCATTCTTAAGGTAAAATACATGCTTAAAAGTGTATAAGTATTTTAAAGCTAATTTTCTCAGATTTTATTGTAATATATTTGCTAATGTCCCTGCTGGCCACCTAATCCTCGTTCTTTATGTACACCTTTCACATTCATTGAAAAAGAGGTAATACCTCCAAACACGTACTGTACCTACTTCTTGAATTTAATTAGACCAATTCAGCATAATCTAACTAATAGAAAAACACCCAGAAAGATGATAGTACTCAGTTCTTTTTCTTTTAACTATTCATTCTGAAACAGACTACCACACCAGTAAAAATAAAAATGAAATTCTTTAAGCAGCTACATTCACAGCAAACCTAACAAGCAAATGGAGAAAACTCAATCCACTTGCCTTTTTCCTTGTATCTTCTTTTTAGTGTGCAGCATTACCAGCATTACTGTACTCACTTCATGATGGCACACAAGCACATTGGCCTCCCATCTTTAGAATTTCAACTCTTGGCCCATTTCTTGTTTGTGTAGCTGTGTGGGATCTTCTCCAGGTGCTCCAGTTTTCCTCCCACACCCCAAAGATGTGCATGTTAGACACATTAGTCACTCAGTATGAGTTGGAGTGGACTTTGTGTGAACTGGCACCCCACCCAGGGTTGGTTCCTACTTTGCACTCTGACTCTTACCACCCTGAAATTAGATTAGATGGGTTCAGTAATAGATGGACTCATATAGTAGGTGTAGGTAACTAAAGGTTAACTTAAACAATATACACTTTATCTCTAGGTGAATGTTTATCTAAAGCCTGGCAATGCAAATCAGACAGTCCAAATATTAAAAATAAAAACAAGGAAACAATTCTCCAAAGAATAGTGCTTAAGAATTGCTGTAAAACAACAAAGCAGCATTCAGTTTTTTTTTGTTAATGTTACAGTAAGTGATCTTACTCGAATGTGCCTTAAATGGTATAAAAATAGGTTTAACATGCCTTTCTGAAGTGTTGTGTGCTTTACAAATGCAGTGCTGTTGTAACTGTTGTCATTCCCCTTGTCTCTATGACTTTTTTTATAAACATATCTGCTTGGCTAATTGGTAATGCTAAACTGGCCAGATAGTAATAGTTAAGGGTTGCATAAATAACCCCTAAAATTTAAAATGGAGGAACTAGTAGCAGATGTTTTGCTTGCTTTTTGACCATGATGTATTCTGCTGTATCCATGTTGACTGTGTTGTCCATTGTTAAAATGCAACAAACGTAGCCCTTGGCTTGGTATGATGGGTAGGCATAGAAGGGGGTGTTTCCCTTGATGACTCTTTGTCAAAAATGGCTGCGGACTGCACTGATAGAGTTTAACATGCCTTTCTGAAGTGTTGTGTGCTTTACAAATGCAGTGCTGTTGTAACTGTTGTCATTCCATCTATACCTGCTGTGGATTCCCGATGTGTGCATGTTGTCTGTGGACTGTAGGTTTATTTCACTTTGTTTGCACATCATGAAATAAACTCAATTTTTGCTTTAACTTAAGTAAAAAAGCATGAAGATATTTGCCAACATAAACTTGTGTTTTACATCGCTTCTCTTCTTTTTGGGATTTAATGCAGACATTAATTCAATGTGCTGATTGCACAAACAACTTAAAGGAAACAGTACAAGTTGTGATAGACTGGTTTGACAGCAATATGGGATTGTGGAGCAATGCTTAGCACTGCAAACTTCCACGTCTGTTACTTGAGTTTGACTTCTAGTCTAGATGCTGCCTGTGTGGAGAATGAATGTTCTCCCCTTGTCTCTATGACTTTTTTTATAAACATATCTGCTTGGCTAATTGGTAATGCTAAACTGGCCAGATAGTAATAGTTAAGGGTTGCATAAATAACCCCTAAAATTTTAAATGGAGGAACTAGTAGCAGATGTTTTGCTTGCTTTTTGACCATGATGTATTCTGCTGTATCCATGTTGACTGTGTTGTCCATTGTTAAAATGCAACAAACGTAGCCCTTGGCTTGGTATGATGGGTAGGCATAGAAGGGGGTGTTTCCCTTGATGACTCTTTGTCAAAAATGGCTGCGGACTGCACTGATAGAGTTGTCCTTATTGATGATTTCTAATCTCTGTCAGAAAATGGTGCAGCCCCGTCAGTTTGCTGTCTGTGTACACACCTTACTAGTCTGTACTTTTTTAAGACTAGCTTACAGCTAGGTAGGTGTTAAAGAATATATATCATTTCTTTCTTTCTTTCTTTCTTTCTTTCTTTCTTTCTTTCTTTCTATTCTTTCTTTAAAATATAACTATACCAGCAGGGGAACCTGACACTGCCCAGAGTAGAATAAAGTGCAGGTGCAGCCACTAAATAAAATTCTCTTGGCTGTAAGCCAATAAAATATTTTGGCCGTAAGCCATAATTTCCCTAACTAGACCCACCATGGGCAGCAACATTGCATACCTGTGTTAAGTCCCAAACATACCTCCTAGGAACACTTCCCAAATAAAGCAGAAGCAGAGTTTTAAATAAAGCTCCCTAAGGAAAAAAAAAACTTTGGAACAAAACATAGCCATATGGTCATCCTCTGTACAAATGGGGAATTTGTGCAAAACTTCGCAGTCCATCCATCCATTATCCAACCCGCTATATCCTAACTATAGGAACACGGGGTGATAGGTATAATTGTGTGGATCTGCATACTTGACAAACATACAAACACACACTTGGCTTAAGGAGTGAGGACATTGGGTTAAAAGCAGTGTTGGAGTAACAGACAAGATCAAAGCAGGTCTGCATCAGGGATCTTCTTTATGTCCTTATCTCTTTGATCTGGTTATGGATGTTTTTAACTCATCGAATAAAAAGACTAATCCCAATTGTGCATGTTTTTGCTGATGACACTGTATTGTGTAGCACCAGAAAAGAGGAAATGGAGATAGAATGGAGAAAGGCTTTGGAGACAGAGGATTGAAGACAAACAGGAAAAAGACAGAATACTTAAGGTTTAATGATGATCAGGATGCAGAAGTTAGCCTGCAGGGACAGCTATTGAAAAAAGTGGATAAATTTGAATATTTAGGATCAGTGGTAGCCCAAGATGGCAAATTACTGCAGGGATAACCCATAGAGTGCAGTGTGGATGGAACAATTGGAAGAAGTATCAGAAGCATTGTGTGACTGAAGAATTAAGTCAAAAGTTAAAGGTAAGATTTTTTAAATGGTGGTAAGACCAGCAATGATGTGTGGAGCTGAGACATGGTCAGTAAAGGGAGCACAGGAGAAGAAGTTAGATATGGCAGAAATGAGAATGTTAAGATGGTTCTGAGGTGTTACAAAAATGTACAGAATAAGAAATAAGGCAATAAAGGTACAACCAAAAGTGAGAAAGATAGTTAATAAAGTACAGGAAAGTAGGTTGAAGTGTTATGGACATGTTGGGAATGGAAGCACAGGAGAAGAGAATGTAAGGGAGATGAAAGTAGAGGTGTATGGGTAAAGAAATGGAAGCACAGAAGGAAAAGGGCTTGACTGGCAAGGGGGTGCAGGTTTGAGCTGTTTGGAGAAGGTTGATCCAACACCAACCCGACATAGAGGTGAAGAGGAAGAAAATATTAGAAAAATAGCATTTACAGATTTCAAGGCTGGTGTCTGATGGATCCACTGTCCTGGGTTTGAATTCTGCACCACAGAGGTTGACTGTGTGCACATTCATCCTCCATCTGTCCAGGTATTCTGCTTTTTCTCCCACATACCATAGACGAGCAGGTGAGGTTATAACATGTTTCAGACATGATGCTGAAGATGTGTGGACTCTTTCACAAACTGTCTGAAGATATGTGGACCCTGTGACAGACAACGGAGTTGTTTCCTGCCTTGCGTCTGAAGCTGGCAGAAGAGGCTGTGGCCCTCACAACTAAACTGTATTAAGTGAGTTTGAGAATGTCAAGGCATGTTATGAATTTAGCTAAAGAATGAAAGAAAATATGCAAACGGCAGGCACATATGGAAAGTTATATTTGAAGAAAAAAGAATTTCCATCATTCCTCTGTCTTTGATTCACACACCACTGTATATGCACAGACTAATGAAAGCAGAAGTTGATCAAAAAAAAACTTGCAAAAACTGCTTTATTGTGCAAGTTCTGTCTGAGAAAAAGCGATCTTTCAGCAATCTTATCCTACACTGTGATATGAGTGCAGTTCTTACAGACATTCAGCAAACTAGTAAGTTTATCATTTTGTTACAATTTCATCTTGTTCCTCCTCTAGTACACAGACAGCATTTTTAAAAAGCATTATAATAACCTGGTATTTCAGATTCAGTAATGCTTTTATGTTTGTCAAGAACTGAACAATGATTTTGTAAACCGATGAAGAAGTTCACCTTATATTTATTATTTCTCCTTGTGTGGTTTTGTATAAGGAACCCGTACATTTGCTCACTTTAGATCATATTTATTACATTTGGTGAGTGAGAGTTTTCATTCCATATTTTCGATAAATTTGATTAGCTTAATGGTCTATTCTAGTTTTTGTTTTTCAGTCTTAACACTTATGAATTCACTGTATGTACTTTACTGTATGTGTATGTTAATCAAGATGAGGTTTGCCCTTGGATCAAACCATGATGTCAGCTCAGGAAAAAAATAAGGATATGATGTCTACTGTACAGGTGTATTAACTGCACAGTTATACTTAAAGACTAATCATGTTTTATATTTACTGCATTTACATTTACTGCATATGGCTGAACATCCAAATGAATGGTTTAATTGTGTAATATTAAGACTCTCCTGTGTCTTAAGGTGCAGTGGAAAGCACAATTAGAAGAATTTGGTTCAGTTCAGTGGTTATGGAGATTATCAATGGTTTTAAATTACACATTACTAAACCTTATTTGTTAGGTTGCACATCTTTTGACTGTGAACTTATGTCTGCTTTCAAAATTACAGGAGTGTCAACAGTATGTCAGTACAAACTTTAATGCCGTAACAATGTCCATTGCGTAGAATATAATATGGTGATGATCACACAAATAAAACAATTATACATTCAAAGTAAGGATAACTACAGTATAAGTATCACCAACACAAAAGAGTAACAAAAGGCAGCAAAAAATGAGTATAGGGTGACCCAGATCTAATTATCCAATTTTCATTACGCTATAACTTATTAAGTTTATTACATAGAAAATCACCTGAAAAATCCCGGACCATCGAGAAGTGTGTGAACTGAAGACATGAAGAATCGTCTTTGCGCCAAACTGGAATCGTCCCCACATAAATCAAAGTCATCCAGACGATCTGGATCTACATAATTAGATCTGGACCACCCTGTATAATGTTTTTAATTAAGTCCCACTCAAGCAAAATAAGAGAGAAATATTTGAGTAGCTTTTCAAAAATGTTTAGTTTCTTACAATATGTATTACCTTATGGAGAAGCAAGCAGCAAAACTATAGAAAAATGAAGATGCTTTAAAAATTGAAGTCTGCACATGTTACTTACTGCGGTGGGTTGGCACCCTGCCCTGGATTGGTTCCTGCCTTGTGCCCTGTGTTGGCTGGGATTGGCTCCAGCAGACCCCCGTGACCCTGTATTTGGATTCAGCGGGTTAGAAAATGGATGGATGGATGGGTTAGAAAATGGATGGATGGATGGACATGTTACTTAAAATTGAAAAAAAAGTCTGATTTTTCAAAATGAAAGTATGAAAATGTCAAAATAAACAAAGAATTCATCTGTTAGGTAAATAAATAAATAAATAGCAGAAATGAAAAAAACTGGGATTATCAGACAGAAAAAATAAATTGGAAAATAAAGTAGACCTGTCATGTAGTAATACTGATATACCAGAAAGCAGCAGACAAGAGCCTTGCTCATTTATGTGATTTTGACACTCAAGCATCAAAGTTATAATTATTTCACTGAATGGAAAGAGCAGGTCCAGGAGATGGATTGAAAGGCCACTTAATTATCTTTATTTAAAAACAATACTCTGATGCACATATTTAATATCTAGCAGAGCATCTCTACAATTTACTGATTTACTCCTTGTCCTTCAATGACAGGGGAGCAAAAAATGAGTTTTCAATGCAAGAACAAATTCTGGATAGAAGACCAGGCCAGTGCAGGAAAAAAACTCCCACATACATTTACATTCATTTCAATCTAAGAAAATTTGGTGCCATCTATTGACCTAACGTGCATGCTTTTAAGATATCTGAATAAAGTCAGAGAAAACCAACATCAGACGTGTGATGGAAATTTCACACTCTTTTTGAGCAAGCTAAGAACGCGGCAATAAAGTTGTAAGGCAATAGACCTCGTAATCATCAGATCTACCATTTAAGCACTAAAACCAAGCAGGCACTAAAACCTCCAAATTCAAATTGACCCCATGATAGCTATGTATGGCATCTAAAAGAGAACAATTTCAAAACAGCTACATTCATATGCAGTTTGCAACCTAGACACTCCACATGAACGTCCCATAAAACCTAAAAATACATTATTCAATGAGGAAACTTTAACACACTTTTCCATTTGTGTTCAGAAAGGCTAATTGGCTATTTATATGTTGTTATCACACAGACCGCTCTCGGAATTTGTGAAGGAAATTTCACTTTGGCTGCTTGTGCTGTCTTAAACCCATCAGATGGCATTCAGTGAAGCTGAGATCTTTTCTATGGCTAAATAGCTGTAAATGTACATTCTCCCCAGAAGTCATGAAGGTTCAGGATATTGTGGGATGTTTTAAATAATGGTGCAGAGAGAGTAAACACTGACAGATTAGATTGGTAGCCGCCATTATCTGAGTGATCACTTGCCACAAGGAGAGTCTTATGTATGCCAAGGTGTGGGAAATAGTGCCAATAGTGAAAAATTAGATAAAGACAAGCAGTGGCAGTGAAAAAAATAAATTTTGCATCTTTGCAGAAAGTTTATGACAACATAAACCAGAAAATCTTGAGAATGGGGTTTCAGGACCACTGAGACATCATATTTGGACTGTGTGATTACAGAAACAGTTTTGTTTGCATTTTCAATGTTAAATCTAAATTTAGATAAGATGGGCATAAGAGAAGGGTTTGCTTTACTTCCATTGTTGCTCATGAACTTAGTTGTCAAAAGGTACATCTGATGCTTGGATAATTTCCAGTCTGGGAACCTAAGGTCTCCACCATTGCAGGATGGTTTGGTTCTTTTTGCCTCCTCTTTCAGTAATCACTAGCCTCTAGCAGAGTGGTAGAAAGCCAAGTATAAGACTCCACATTTTCAAATGTACAGCATTATTTTGTTTTGCTCTCTGCAATTCAGGGTGCAGCAGCTTCCATGAGAAGAGGAATTTAAATTCCTCTAGGTTTGCAAAAAAGGGAGAGCAGAAGAGAAAGCAGAGTAAAGTAGAAGTCTGGCTGAAAGGAATGGTGGAGTGGTGCTAATCTTAGACTAGACAAGTGATGGTGACATAGGAATTAAACAAGATGTTTTTGATTTCCTCTTCAATTTACTTCCTTTTCTTTATGCATACTCATCTGTTTAAAGACTGGCGAAAAGGGTAAAACTTTAAGATACAAATGTTTGAAAGTGAAAGGTTTTTCTGTGGGGTTGCAGAAGTTACTCTCCACAGAAAACTAAAAAATATCAGCAGAACAGGATGACCCTGAATGAGCACAATTGATGCTTTGCATTAAAAGGAGCAATATGAAGTGGTTTGGGCTTCTAGATTGCACTTCTTACAGGAGGTTTACAGAGCTTGGGCCAAGGGGAGTAGACTAAGAAAAAGACAGAGAAAATGCTACAGAGAATATGTACTGTATCAGTCTACTGCCACCATTATCCCTAACAGAAAAATGAGAAATTGAGATGATGAAATGGGAACTTACCGCAACTAAAGAGACCAAAAGTGGTTAATAGTGCAGTTGCACAACTATTAACTTTCTTCCTTAGCCTCTTTATGGCCTCATATATAGTATTAAACATCAAGAGAATACTAGATCAGAGAATCACCATAAGCAAATGCAATAGAGAGATTGATTCCTTCCTACTTGTTATTTTTAGGAATCCTGATCTTGTTAATCCAGTGCTTTTTGGTTGGGAAATACCTTAGGGCTTTCTAATATTTCTTGTTGAAATAGATGCTTATTCACCTTTGCTTTGGCTTAGTGCATCACTAATCCCTATAAACTAAATTACATCGATACTAAAAACATGCTGACTTTGCATGAACACCTTTAGCATTGAGAGAGTGTGACATCAATTAGATGAGTTTAATGACATTTTCAAAATTATTAACTGTAAGCATTCCAGATACTCATACTAGGCATCCTGAAATTAATTTATTTTCCTAGTTCCCAAGTTCATTTTAGGTGTTGGTTTCTAGAACCTTTAAGTTTGTGGTCTGAAAGGTTCCTAGACACTTATGAATATAGAATGAAACACCTGAGGAAGCCCTGCGGTGGGCTGGCTGCTTTGTGCCCTGTGTTGGCTTGGATTGGCTCCAGCAGACCCCCGTGACCCTGTGGTTAGGATATATTGGGTTGGATAATGGATGGATGGACATCTGAGGAATTGCATGAGCCCAGAGAGATGTGCAAAATTAAACCTAAATGCCTATTCTTATCTCTGGTTGGGTGTGATCGGGGCCTTTAGGATTCTGGAGGACACAGGGTCCATTTAATTTGTGGAGGCAGGTGTAAGGGAGCATGTGAGGTTAGGCAACTTAATCCAAGTCCTAAACCTTGTATCCAGGAGAGCTAACAGAACTCTTGGGCTTGGCTGCCTTGAGGTCACTAGCTCCCATGAGATTAGATTTCAGGTCCAGTATGCAGTCCACTGGCATTGTGGGTTTCAGTGGATCCCATTTAAATACATGATAGTCTGTCTGGATGAGTCTGTTATTATGGTTTGCTGGACCCGGTGATGCCATTCTCCTTTGAAGATCACTTCTGGGAGGAGTAGTTTTGACATTTTATTGACATCTTCTTTCCTCGTCATTGTTATTTGTGTGACTTCTTTTCTTTATTTTTTTTTGCTTGCATTTTTTAAACACACCATTTTTCCTTCATAACATCCTCAGGTGTGCTCTGAACTAGATAAGGTCTTTGTCTTGAGTTTGGTCATGAGTGCATTTACTGTAAGTGTACATGCTAGGCTCAGTATTCCTTCTTGGTGCATGAAGAATAAGAGGCAGTGCACCTCAGATTACAAATTTAAAAAAGAAAAAAATAAACAAAAAAACATAATTTAAATTAAAAGAAAAAATTATTTCTTGTGGGTTTGGAGTGCATATGCAGCAGATGGTCTGCCTGAATACACAGCAGTTGTACTATTTATGTCCAGCAGACTGACCCACATAGGTAGTGGTCTTCTGGATTGTGTGAATAAGTTGTGACTGTATGGTCTGTCTGTTAGGTTTGTTTTAAAGAATAGCCTTGGTGCGTCAATACATTGCTGCTTTATGGGGTGAAACAAAGAGATACACGTGAGTCTGTTAAATCTCCATTCAAAAAATCTAAGCCAGAATTGTTGTTACCAATGTTTCATTTACCAAAACCAAGATGTTGTTCATAGGTCGTTGTTAATAATTTTATCAAATGCTTCACCAAACTCTTTTTGTTGTTTTGAGTTGTTTTAGTGGTACACTATTTAATTTTTGCTATACTAATCTGAAATGCAAACAGTTCTTTGCAAGTGCATTTGCCTTTTATAACAGCAGTGTATTCATATAATGCACTGTATCGCACATGGCTTCCTACCAAAAACAACAACTCCATGTTTACTGTCAGTAGCATACCAGTACCAATGCAAAAAAATTCTCAAAACTTATAACAGTAAAAATAACAACAGTGATAATTGCAAAAATTATTCTTCTTTAGTTTGCTCACATTATGGGTTGCCACAGCGGATCATCTTTTTCCATATCTTTCTGTCCTCTGTATCTTTTTCTGTTACACCCATCACCTGCATGTCCTCTCTCACCACATCCATAAATCTTCTCTTAGGCCTTCCTCTTTTCCTCTTCCCTGGCAGCTCTATCTTTAACATCTTTTTCCCAATATACTCAGCATCCCTCCTCTGCACTTGTCCAAACCAATGCAACCTCGCCTCTCTGACTTTGTCTCCCACCCATCCAACTTGAGCTGACCCTCTAATGTACTCATTTCTAATCGTATCCATCCTCGTCACACCCAATGCAAATCTTAGCATCTTTAACTCTGCTACCTCCAGCTCTGTCTCCTGCTTTCTGGTCAGTGCCACCATCTCCAAGCCATATAACATAGCTGGTCTTACTACTGTGCCATAGACCTTCCCTTTCACTCTTGCTGATACCCGTCTGTCACAAATCACTCCTGACAACTCTTCTTCACTCTTTCTACCCTGCCTGCACTCTCTTTTTCACTTCTCTTCCATACATGAAAACAGAATGATAATTTCACAATAGCAACAAAAAAATACCAACAATAGTAAATCCGAAAATTAAAAACAACAATTTAAGACATTTTCTAATGAGATCCTAATGCTGACAGCAATTCTATGACCCTAGTGAATAAAATCTGCTACTAAATTAAAAAAATCATTTTAATTAGCTCAATTGTATCTTACATTAATTTTTCCTTCTTTTTTAAGAAGTTTCTTCAACATTATTTATATGCTAGCCTCAGGTGGCAAGTTTCAAATGCAGATTTTATGTGACAGCCTCATGTTGTTCCAAATTTGTATTTTTGTTTTGCAGTTTGATTTCCTTGAGACACAGACACATGACTTTATCATTTTAAGTAGTGAGATTCTAAACATTGCAAGATCAGTATCTGAACTGAAAGAAAAGAATATGATACTAGAACTGTAAATTTTATGAAAGACAAATGTAATACTTTTTTTACTTTTTTAGGTATATGTTTATTGAATGTCACTGTATGTATTATGATATAGTTGCTACAAAAGCCAGATTTTTTTATTTAAATAAATAAATGCTAGACACGGACAACTGGTATTAAAAAGACAGGCTTATTTGAGTTTAGTCTGTAGGTGATTCAAAATGGTTGTTTAATAATAATAATAATAATAATCATTCTTTACGTTTATATTGCGCTTTTCTCACTACTCCAAATGCTCTCCACGCAGGGAGGACCCAGGAAGCTCTCTTTATATTTTATTTTCTTTTTATTTCACTGTGTAAATCAGTTTCTAGAGGGTATTGAACTTTTATTTTTGGGGTTTGAATTTTAAAAATACAATTTTGATCATTTGAAAGACGCATATACAGTATAATATGTCTAAATTACAGCTATACATTTAATTATTTATACAAAGTGGATGAAAAGAGCTTAAATGGATTGCAATTGCTAATTCCCTACTATTGACCAGGATTTAAAGAGTCTATACTGTGGCTTTTAAGTGCACTCTTCCATTGATGATGATTTCAGACAATGCAGTGCAGAGCTATAAGACCTCACATTGTGAGGTGAGGAGGGTCAAGTGCCTACAGTGTTTCCTATACTGATTTTATTTTCTTCCTAGCTAATAAAATGTCTTAAAAATTTTATGCCTATCATAACTGTTGCTCGTGAGGTTAACTGATGTGACTCTTTCCAAAAACTGAGTTTTTCTTGTTGAAAAGTGGCACAAACTGTTGTGGTCCAAAAATTTTAAGCTATGAAAAAGTCTTTCTGTAAAGAATGATGACTGCCCTGCAATAGCAGGTGCCTAATGGCTACCTTCTTCAGTGGCATGTGCTTATTGTGGAGTATATGATGTTTTAGGCTCTCATTTTGATCCCATCTATGAATTTTTGAGCATGCTTTTGTGTGTTGATTATTTTAAAAGGGTAACCTTTTATTGAAACCCTTTTGAATCATTGTTGTTCTTTTGAGCACCATCATACTCATCTGGTATGTAGATAGGATACTCAGTACCAGCCATATGATTCTCGGTATAGCATTCATGACATTAATGCATGATGCTTATATAAAATGGTGGAGTAGCAACATAATCGTTTAAGTACTGGATCCCTTACAACTCTGTTTAGTGCAGGATAAGCCAAAAGGTAGGGTAGACTCTATTCTGGACTCAAACTTGTTTCTATTGTCTTGGACCAGCCTTGAACTTTGGAGTATTAGTACTCAGATTTGTCCCAATTTTAGCTAATGGTCTTGCCAAATATAGTTTTTGTTTTGTAATATGTGCAAAAACTTTTTGTCTGTTTTTATAACTTGAAACTGAATGGAGGTGCACCCATGTAAGACCATACATGGAACATAAGAGACTTGGAAAACAAAAGAAGCCCCTCATGAGGGACTATGTGGACTTTGTTTCCTTGTTTAGACTGAATAGCTAAATTGAAATTATTAGAATTATTTCATTTGTTTAGGGCTTAACAGTTGGACATTGTTTCAGCATTCCTGCTAGCTTTGGATATATTTTTTTCCTTTTTGCCAGAATGTTAGTTTATTTGAAATGTGTATTAGTATAATCATTGTTAATTAGCTGTTCCTATTATGTTATTATAAAATAAAGAGGATAAGTGCACACAGGATGAGTAGATTGTGTCATAAAAAAATAAATCAGACAACAGTCTAGTTGGTTAGAGAGGGGGATCTTCTTTTGCATCTGAAAATGGCATCATTCTGCTGTGAGTCTGTCTCTGGACAAGTTCTGTAATTAAGACAGGTGTCGCCTGGACAGAGAATGAAGATCATCTTCAAACTACTGCAGCTACAACAGTCTTGGTAGTATGCTTTATGTAGTACTTCTGTCTGTGTTTCACTTAAGGCATTAAATCTAGATTGTAGACGCACCCAATTACTGGTCTGTAAATACTGTAGTCTTTGGTGAAACAATATTATATGAGAATATAGTGGCTGAAGCCCTATCTACCTAGTGGGCACACTATGGCTGACAATTCTATCCAGGTGAAAGTTCTTTAAAGTATTACGGTTTGGAATATGCTCCCACATAGCAAAAAATCTAATGTTTACCATGATACTACATCCTCGATTGAGTACTTATTTATTTTTTTGCCCTCTGCGCACCAGACACATTTGTGTCAGAATTGTATTAATACAGGTCTAAGCTTGCTGTAATTTCTTTGTGAACTTTCCCTTTCACTTGTTAATGGTTAGCATCACGTTTGAAAATCCATCCATCCATCCATCCATCCATCTTCTTCCGCTTATCTGGAATCAGCACCTCCAAATCCGAGACCATGGTCCTCAGCCGGAAAAGGGTGGAGTGCCCTTTCAAAGTTGGGGGCGAGATCCTGCCCCAAGTGGAGGAGTTCAAGTATCTCGGGGTCTTGTTCACGAGTGAGGGAAGAATGGTGCGTGAGATGTTTGAAAATGTTCTCATTAATTCTGTTTAACTTTTGGAATTATTGCTATTCTCTTTTTCTTGTAATAACATTTTGTCACTATCTGTACTTTTCACGGCCAGGAAAGCTGACCACGTACATGTGTGCCAAACCACATCTGGTCATTATGAACAAAAGAGAGTGACATAAGTTTCTTCTGGACAGAGTATTTATGTGAATCTTAGACAAATAGGGCAAGAATTGGGAACTGCTTGTGACTTTGATTTTTGGTTAGCCTTCTGGTCTAATTTATTAAAGTATTAGGAATTCATCCATACTGACCCATGCTTATTGAACTATTATTTTTTTATCTGTCCCTAGATTACTACAGCAACTGTGGCTTTGTTTAATGGAAAACACCTTTTCTAAAGTTTTTCATACTATAAGTACATACAAACAAACAAATAAACAATATTAGTGTGATTCAAAAATTTTCATATAAAGTATAGGGCCCATTGCTATGGTCATAAAAACGTTGCTGCTCCTAATGATGACCCATAACGTTCATCACCTAGAGAGACCCAGGTTAGTAGATACTTGCAAAGACTGCAGTTTGTGCATGTTACAATGAAAAAAGATTGGTATTTTAGTATTAATTTGTCATTTTCAATTTTGTAGATTAAAAAAAAGTCAAGCCATTTGTCCATAACCTGTTTTTCTGTTCATAATCTGATCCTACACTGTTGTTTTACTTTAACTGTTCTTTGATTATTACAAAAGTGCAACATGTCATGTAAGAAAACAAGCATTTAAAGTCCCACACAACACTAAAAATACTCAAACATTTTACCTGTTAAGAAAATTTATATTTGCTAGTTTCTGTAATTTGCAATACGGTCATATTTTTGGTTTGAATGTAGGACTACATATTCACAACCAAATTTTTTTGTACTGTTGTGTGCGCTTCCTCACATTCAGTGATTGGAGAAACATTTTTAGATGCTTAAATCTTTTATCTAAAGTGAATAAGCAAGGGGTACAGTATAGTTGTGTCTGAATCACTCCATCAGAGAATTATCATGTTTGGGCTGGAACCACATTTGTTCTAATTAGGGATTGACAAGAACTCTTTTTTCTGTCCTGGTCTAACTACACATAAGGATAGTCTGTCAGTTCTGCTATCTAAATTCAAAAAGTTAGGTGCCAGGCTAAGGAGTAGAATTGACAAAGTAGTCTTCTCTGAAGTTCTTTCTGTGCCACATGCCAGTCCAGGTAAGACTAAGGAGATTAGAAGGCTTAACGTGTGGCTCAAATCTTGGTGCAGACTAGAAATGTATAGGTTTATGGGGCATTGGAACTCCTTTTGGATCAGATAGGACCTGTTCTGCCGCAACGGGTCACATCTGAACCAGAGGGGCACCAATGTATTGGGAAGGCATATGAGTAGGCTAGTCAAGGATTTTTTAAACTAGGGAATGGGGGGCAAGCAGTTTAGGACAGGCTAGGTTTAGAACTATACGTGGAGGAAGAAGCAACGATTTATTAATAAAAAATACAATACAATAATGTAAATTATATTCCAACATTTAAATATAGAAGACACATATAATTTAGAAAAATAAAAACACATTAAAAATAGCTTGCCTTAATGCTAGAGTATAGAGCTAAGTATTAAAAATAAGCAAGTGAGTTGGACCTGTATGTAGCAGAGCATAATTATGATATTATAGAAATAAATAACGGAAACCTGACGAAATAACAAAGATGGGGATGAGTGTAACATAGAGTGATACACATTTTTGGAGAGAACAGACAGAACAAAAAAGCATGTCGGGATTAAAAATTTTGTAATAATCAAGATAGGATTGAGGGTATAGAGGTGATTGAACCAGTAGGGTCAAGTGACCATAATATAATACCTTTCTCAGTGTTTTGCAGATGCAAAGACTAAAAATGTTAGATTTAAATTTGATAGAGCAAATTTTGAGCAGATGTAGAATAGTCTAAGGAGGAGAGACTGGGATAAGCTTTTAAATATGGAGGCAGTTGAGGAGCCGTGGAACAGGTTTAAAAATGTTTTACATGTAAAGCTGGGCAAATACATACCTAAATTTATAATGATTTTAAAAACTCCTTAGTGGGTTAATAAAGAATTAAAAAAGAAGCTGCAAAGGAAAAAAAAACAGCTTTATAAGTCATATAAGATTAATGACTGCAAAGTTAATCGTAGAGTGTATGAGAACATGCGAGCAACCATTACGAAGGATATTAGGGAGGCTAAAAGACAGTAGCAGACGGCCCTAGGTGATTCTTTTAGTATTTTAGTAGTAAAAGAGCAGTCAAAGAGGAGAATCAGAAATTGTAAATGGGAATTAAAAGATACAGATAATCAAATAGTGGACACTCTAAACTTGCCTTATTCCTAAAGTCTTTACCAGTGAGGAAGTGGATAACCTCCCAGTGGTAAACGGGACTACTAAGGAGGTACTGAAGGATTTGGAAATTGTAGAGGGAGAAGTACTGGTCAGATTAATTAGGCTGAGAATTAATCAAACAGATCACCAGGACCAAATAATATTTGCCCTCGAGTTCTTAAGGAGCTTAGCGAGTACACATATAAACACTTGACGCATATTTTTAGGAAATCACTGTTCACTGGGGAGATTCCAAAGGACTGGAAAATGACAAATATTATCCTGTTATATAAAAAAGGGAACCAGGCAGTTCCAAGCAATAATAGGCCAGTTAGCTTAACATGCATCACAGGAAAAATATTGGAAGGAATTATTAAGGATAAGATTGAGCAGCACCTGGCAAGGACAGGAATTTTTCTGAACAGTCATCATGGGTTCAGAAGAGGGAGGTCATGTTTTACTAACATGCTGGAATTCTATGAGGATGCAACAAAAAAGATATGATCAAAGTGGAGCTTATGATATTATTTATTTTGACTTTCAGAAAGCATTTGATAAGGTGCCACATGAGGGGTTGGGCATCAAATTAAAAGAAGTGGGAGTTGAGAGTGATGTTTTTAGATGGGTGCAGAATTGGCTCAGACACAGGAAACAGAGAGTGATGGTACGAGGAACCTTTCAGAATTGGCTAATGTTAAGAGTGCCATTCCACAGGGGTCTGTGCTAGGGCCGCTGCTATTTTTAATATATATACATGATTTAGATAGGAATGTAAGTAATAAGCTGGTTAAATTTGCAGATGAAACCAAGATAGGTGGATTGCAGACAATTTGGAATTTTACAGAGGGACATGGACACTATACAGGCTTGAGCAGATTTGTGGCAGATGAAATTTAATGTCAGTAAATGTAAAGTATTAGACATAGGAAGTAAAAATGTTAGGTCAATACACAATGGGCTGTCTGAAAATCGAGAGTACACCTTATGAGAAGGAATTTGGAGTCGAAGTGGACTCTACGCTATCAACTTCCCAACATTGTTCAGAAGCCATTATGAAGACAAACAGAATATTAAGTTATGAATTACAATGTGTGGAGTACAAGACCAAGGAGGTTATGCACAAGCTTTATAATGCACTGGTGAGGCCTCATCTGGAGTACTGTGTGCAGTTTTGGTCTCCAGGCTACAAAAAGGACATCGCAGCAGTAGAAAAAGTCCAGAGAAGAGCAACTAGGTGGTTTCCAGGGTTAAAGGGGATGAATTATGAAGAAAGATTAAAAGAGTTGAGCCTTTTCATTTTAAGCAAAAGAAGATTAAGAGGTGACATGACTGAATTGTTTGAAACTATGAAGGGAATTGATACAGTGGATCAATACTGTTATTTTAAAATGAGCTCATCAAGTACATGGGGACACAGGTGGAATCTTTTTAAGAGTAAATTTTGCACAAACATTAGGAAGTTTTTATTTACTCAAAGAACCATAGCCACTTAGTGGCGTGGTAGACAGTAAGAATTTAGAAACTTTCAAAAGTTGACTTGATGTTTTTTTAGAATTAAGTGGATAGGACTGGTGATCTTTGTTGGGCTGAATGGCCTGATCTTGTCTAGAGTGTTCTAATGTTCTATCATTTGCTGTCTCCCCTCCTTAAGTCCATGACCCATTAGACTACTTTTCCAGCAATGTCCAGCTATAGCCATCATTACATACTCTTAGCAAGTTGAAGGCAGTTGGCATAGCTGACTGTGCTCCCGTAATGACCAATCATTTAGTCTAAAATGCAGAGCCACTCACTCCAACTAGTTTATGGCTCGCCCCGACAAAATCTACAAGGTTCAATTTTTGTCTTTAGTTGTAGGGTCGGACTATGATTTGGGTGATTTGGAACACAAAAATCAGAGGAAAAGCCCATCTGTCTGAAATCTTGTGTTTTACGTATCACAAAAGAACGAAGAAATGAAAAACGAATGGCAAGAGCCAAGAATGTGGCTGAATTTACCCTACATTTTAACCCTTCATACAGCACCAGCTCCATCAGGTAGCACGTTACTGACTGTCAGATACAGGGGCACGGCAATGCTGGAAGGTCAGCACGCAATAGGTAAATGTGACATGGCCAGCAATTTTCAACCGTGTAAACTGTGACATGGTCCAGTGATGAGATCAGAAACTACAGTCAGCAAGTTTTGATGACAAGAACTGGCGAAATGTGACATTAGCTTTAGACACAGTCTTGATTCAGTCATGACTAATTCAGGTCTTGGACTTGACAAATGCAGTCTTAACTACAGCACTGACTAAAGGTGCTTTCAAAAATGTTAGGACCTTTTGTTTTGTCTTTTAACTTATTCTGTCCTCTTTTATTTTGGAGTTTGATATCTATTTTATAATTCTACTTTCATATTTTTGACTATCTCTCTGATTATGAGCTTCTCAGTCATATCTCCTTGGCTCATTTTTATGATTCTGCCTCCATGCGTCCATAACTCCCATGCTACATACTGTATGAGTGTGAAATGTAATGATGTATATATATCTTTTTTAATTATGATGTGCTGGATTGTAGAATAGAAAAAAAGCAGAATACTGCTTTTAAGTAGTACTTAATAAATCAAATAAAAACAGTTTAGAATGCATAGCTGGTTATACATTTTGCTGCACTACTTTTCTTCCCTCTTCTTGTTATTATTTACAGTATGATTCCACAAAACACATACTTTGGCACTTTTTTCATTTCAGAGCAAACGTATGGCTTCATTCCAAAGGGAAAATGGAGAACAGGCAACACGTAACACTAGTAACTTTAAAAAGACATTGAGAAAACTATAGGCACTGTGCCATTAAGTTTTCTCACCCCCAAAAGGTCCTCATTTGCTTTTTCTTACAGTGTGAATCCATTATGTGAAGACTCTCTATGAAGCACCAGAAATAAAAAATTGAATTTAGCGATTTCATTTAAATACTGGAGTGGTGAATCACTTATTTTTATATAGCACATTACATAGAGTTCATGTTTATACAGTGCTTTACTAGGCAAATTAATTTAACATTTGTGGAAGCCGGCCCGGACACAGACAGGCGGACACATTAATGCCACCCAACACACTTTTATTCAGAATTATTTACAATGTCCAAGTGCACACAAACCCCAAAAGTCCCCCAAGTCCTGGCCAACAACAATGCCTCAGTTCCTTCAGGCCGCCTCCTTGGCTCCTCCACCAAGCTCTGTCTGACTCCACTCCCGACTCTTGCCCCTGTATGAAGGGAGGCGGCCCCTTTTATACACACCCGGATGTGCTCCAGGTGCTTCCTGGCCATCTCCCACCGACACGCCCCCGTGTGGCAGAAGTGCCGGCTGCATAACCGGAAGCACTCCGGGTGCCCCCAGTCTTCTTCCCCCCGGCCCTTCTGGGTGTGGCGGAAGTGCCGAGGTCCAGGGCTCCAAAGGAATGGGGTGCCCTCTGGCGGTGACCACGGGCCCCTACAGGGTTGAGCTTCTAAGCTCTGTACCCGTGGCCCCCAAAGGAACCAGGACGGTCGCCCCCACGTGGTCTGGGGAAGGCGTAAGCCCTCCTCCGGTCTTCCTAGGCATCCCAGCTGGGTCGCCACCCCAGCCATCTCCGACACATTATAAAACTCAAGATCATTTACTAAATAATGCAATAAAATGACAAGTACAATTAAAGTGGATGAGATTATGATGTTTCAAAAAATGAAAAAGGTTGTAAATATTTTCTGATATTTTACTATTTTTTTTTTTTAATTGTAGATATGGTTTCCAACTCTTCAGACCAGAAGGCAGACAAGACAGTTCCTGTCACAATTGCCCTCTGCACACTCTTTTCCATTATTTTCATCACAAGCTTGATACTAAACAGCATGGCTGCATGGATTTTCTTTAACATAAACAAAAACACAAGTTTTATTTTCTACTTGAAAAACACCGTCATTGCAGACTTAATAATGACAATGACATTTCCTTTTAAAATAGCCAGCGAACTCAGCCCGGAATGGTCGGTTATAAAGCAGATTGATTGTCGCTATTCTGCTGTTATTTTCTACATTAACATGTATGTCAGTATCCTGTTCCTGGGATTAATCAGTATTGACAGATACATGAAAATTGTGAAACCTTTCAAAAATTCAAGGCTGAACAGTGTTCACTTCACAAGGATTGTCTCTGCAGGAGTCTGGGTGACCATGGGACTGCTTTCACTTCCAAATATGATCTTAACAAACCAATCCCCCGAAGAAAACTTTACAGAATGTTCAAAGCTTAAGAGTGACTTCGGCAAGCGATGGCACGCTGCAGTATCCTACATCAATATTTTAATATTCTTGCTTGTTTTCTTTGTCTTGGTTGGATGCTACTTATCTATATGTAGATATATCAAGAATACTGAAAAACAATTTGTGAGTAATCGTGACATGGAAAGAAAGTCTAACCAAAACATTTGTACTGTTCTTTTAGTGTTTTTCATCTGTTTTGTACCATACCATATGTGCAGAATCCCATTTACTTTAAAACAGATTCAAAATGATTTTGATGACAATAAGAATGCTATTTTGAATGATGCAAAAAAGATTACTCTGTTTATATCAGCATGCAATGTTTGCTTGGATCCTATAATATATTTACTAATGTGTAAATCATTTAAAACCTTACTGGTTCAGAAGCTGAACTTACAGCACTGCTCCACTTTTAATAGAGTGACAACGAGTCCTAGTAGACCCCAAGTTCGACGATTTCGAGAATATTCACCCACTGGACAGTAGAAGTTCCACGTCTTACTAACTGGATGCTTCTGGTTAACATTCTATATGCCAACTATAAATGAAGGTGGAAAATATCCAAGTGCAGGAAACATTAAAGGCAACTGAAATCCCACTAGAGCAGAACAGTGGAACAGCATCACAATACTTGCAAGCTGAAATGCCTTTGTTATGTCGAGTTTGTATGTCATCCACATGTTTTGGGAAGTATCTACCAGGATCTCCAGTTTCATCACTTGGTTTTCCTGTCATCTCATTGCTTGAGCTTGTCAGTATTCATGAATATCCCCCACAGTGGGGAGCTATCTCTGGTTCAATTTGAAAAAGCAGGATGGCGAAATGGACGGATGGAGACAAAATCTCTCTAAGGCTTTCCTCAAAGAAAGACAGGAGCGGGAGAGAGTTTATTTTGAAATGCATTCATGCTAATGGGACATTTTTATGAATGGAATGCAGTGAAATTCCCAAAGACATCAAATCTGCAGGACTACTTTAAAAGATAATAGCCTGTAAAGGTGTTCTGAAAAGATTTTATAGAAGGCTTCTCATTCATTTGAATTATGGATGTAACTTATAGATTTTATTTTTATATTTTGACAAAATACAGGAAATGTTTATTCCAAAATTAAATTATTTTTGCACCAACTGACATACGTCTCATGTCTGTCACATGCAAATGTTTTCTCATTGCAAATTTTTCAGAAAATTAGATTTTGTAAACGATTAATTTTGATGTGCCTTAAATAATGAAAGAAACTGCCATATCACATCTAATGTGAGGTTCAATAGACACAAGCACTCAATCTCAATTTACTACCAAAAAAAAGAAAGATTAAGGCACAGGACGTCTTATTAGGGTAGCCACAGAAAAGCTTTTTTTTATTACTATTTTATGTCAATCTCTGTCAGAAACATTTAATTACTTGTTTTAATTTCAGTCTTGAACTATTGAGAAATGCCTTGCTGCTCTTAATGTGCTAAACTTCATCTTTTATTTGCTTGGTAAGATCTTCCTTCTACAACTGAACCTCAGAACCCAAAATACTTCATCATTGTCAACTCACTTACAGAAGAAGTAGAAGACCTCTCATTCTGGAAGATCTCAATAGCTGATCCTTTCCATTTAAACCAGTAAGTATTTCACTGGACTGTGGTAAAATGGTTTACAATGCAACCGAACAGAGTCACTTATACAAAACAAATATAACACATTCAATTTTCCAGAAATTTGTCTACGCTAGTGCATCTACTCTCTTTCTCACCACAAAATTATTAATAAAATATTTCCTTGGAATATCCCATGCATCCCATACATCAGCTTGAATTTATATGTGATGACTTTTCCATGGTCTGAAATTATAGTATATTTCAGTTATAACTACAATGTTAAGTGAGGTATTTTAGTTTAATTTTATTTTTTGTAATTTATCACAATGCTGTTTTGATAATCATTCTTATCACAGGCATCATCTTTTTATTTAAATAGTTTTTCTTGGGTGAAGTCATTTTAATAGTAACAATACTCTGATGCAGACATGATGTGTGATATCTTCTTACTGATTCTGTTTAGTATGGCAGTGTGCATCTCTAGGTGTACGGGATTTTATATAAAAAAGAAGAATCAATAAATGTATCAGAAAGTATAGTTCAGCAACATTTCTTCAACTTTAGTTTTTCTGATTGTTTTAGCTTTTTCACATCATTGTTTCAGTCTTCTGGCTACTGAACCCCACTGTCATTTTAGACTTTCATCTCAAACTCTTTGCAGCTTAGATTAAAATAATTCTAAAATGTAATAATTAGTCAGCAATCCATCACTGGTTACAATAGTCTTTTTATAAAACCTTTATTTGTGTATTTTAGATGTGACTAATTTAACTTAACTTATCCAGGCATCGCATTGTACATACTTCTGTTCATAAAACCTGCTAGACACCAATCAAATTAGTTCTGCTCAAAACAGACATAGATTTGGCCAATTGGATATCCTTTTAGTGTGAACTTTACTGAGAGGAAAAAGTCCTAGTCCTGTGTTGACATTCACAATCCAAAAAGATTCAATCTATGGATCACTTGAAGCTAAAAACACAGCCTCCAGACATTTAAATACAGTATATGCTACATTCTACTTTTGATAATTATAGTATAGTACAGATATGAAATGTTATATTTATGGTTAGTGGTTTACGTCCTATGAGGTGGTCTGCTTCCTGTTTTTCTTGTCATTGTTGGTTTGACGTACATGTTAAATTTGTCTATAGTACACTAACATTGTAACCTACATGTTGTGAGTCGATATGTAGGGCTTTCTTCTGGTTCTTTGTGGATGTAGTGATACAGTGGCTGAAATATATAGGTGTGTGTTTTAATGCCAGCATTATTTTTAAAAATTAAATGTAATTACAGTATGAAACACCTAACCACTCATACTAGTGGTGGAGACCTCAAAGAAAGGTTAATCTTTGAGATTAAATGTAGGATATTTAAATTTAAAGGCTGGCTTAACTTTTTAAAAAGTTATAACTAGTGTGGACTTGAACCTGGACACAGGCAGACGGACATCATTGTTTCTCACCACACACTCTTTATTTACAACATATTTACAATTTAACGTGCACTCCCCAGTGCCTCTTGCACCGATTCCCCCAATGTCCAGGGCACACAGTCAAATTGCCTTTCTGGCCGCCTCCAGTCCTCTCTCCAGCTCTGTCTCTCTTCCACCCGACTTCCGCTCTCGACTGAAGGGAGGCGGCCCCTTAAATAGGAACCCGGATGGGCTCCAGCTGCTTCCCGGCACTCCTCCGCAGACATGCCCCAGTGTGGCAGAAGTGCCAGCTGCGCACCCGGAAGCCGTCCGGGTGTCCCCTGTCATCTTACCCCCAGCACTTCCTGGTGTGGCGGAAGTGCTGAGCTCCAGGGATATCCAGGCACCGGGGCGCCACCTGGCGGTGGCCACGGGTCCCTACAGGGCTGGGCTTCCAAGCCCTTTACCCGAGGCCCCCAACATAACCAGGGCGGACTCCCCCTCACGGTCTGGAGGAGGCACAGGCACTCCTTCGGTCCTCCTGGGCATCCCGGCCGGGCTCCAGCCCCGACCGGGGACCACAATAGATATAGATATAGGTCTGTTGAGACACCTTGAGCATCCGCCAGGATAATACTAAAGGCTAATTCAAAAGAGAACCAGTCAGAAACTGAGTAAATACAAGTGTGAGGAATTTTGGCTTTTCACTGTTTATCCAATAGTCAGTGTAGTAACTCATGGAGATACGTTAATAAATGCAGAGAAATATTTTCTAATATCTGCATGAAATAGACTCTTCATCCTCTTCCATGTCAATACCTGTGACAGGAGTTTAATGTAGCACCTGATAGCCACCTTATTTATTCACACCAATAAATACCTTTACCATGTCTTCTCTGTAAATATTATTTCAACCAACAATTTTTTTAACCCATTTTTTGCAACATGACCAACAGCATTGGGTACAACGTAAAAAACAGCCTCAGACAGGATGTTAGCCCCTCATAAAGCACACCCATACCCAAACACACACTCTCTGCACAAGCGACCAATTAAAAGTGACAAATTGAGCAGATATACAGAGTGTGCTTCAGAAAGGTGCAAGGATACCCGATAACTTGGAGAAAACACATGTAAACATGAGAAGAAATGACCTACTCTCTGTAATAACAGTGACCGTGGCCCAGAATTAAAAGTGGGTCACTAGAGCAGTAAGGCAGCATTGATAACAACTGTGCTATCCTGTGTGAGCAGACACTATTTAGGAAACAACTGGACACATACAGTGGTGTGAAAAACTATTTGCCCCCTTCCTGATTTCTTATTCTTTTGCATGTTTGTCACACAAAATGTTTCTGATCATCAAACACATTTAACCATTAGTCAAATATAACACAAGTAAGCACAAAATGCACTTTTTAAATGATGGTTTTTATTATTTAGGTAGAAAAAAAATCCAAACCTACATGGTGTGAAAAAGTAATTGCCCCCTTGTTAAAAAATAACCTAACTGTGGTGTATCACACCTGAGGTCAATTTCCGTAGCCACCCCCAGGCCTGATTACTGCCACACCTGTTTCAATCAAGAAATCACTTAGATTGGAGCTGCCTGACACAGAGAAGTAGACCAAAAGCACCTCAAAAGCTAGACATCATGCCAAGATCCAAAGAAATTCAGGAACAAATGAGAACAGAAGTAATTGAGATCTATCAGTCTGGTAAAGGTTATAAAGCCATTTCTAAAGCTTTGGGACTCCAGCGAACCACAGTGAGAGCCATTATCCACAAATGGCAAAAACATGGAACCTTCCCAGGAGTGGCTGGCCGACCAAAATTACCCGAAGAGCGCAGAGACAACTCATCCGAGAGGTCACAAAAGACCCCAGGACAACGTCTAAAGAGCTGCAGGCCTCACTTGCCTCAATTAAGGTCAGTTTCACGACTCCACCATAAGAAAGAGACTGGGCAAAACGGCCTGCATGGCAGATTTCCAAGATGCAAACCACTGTTAAGCAAAAGAACATTAGGGCTCGTCTCATTTTACTAAGAAACATCTCAATGATTGCCAAGACTTTTAGGAAAATACCTTGTGGACTGATGAGACAAAAGTTGAACTTTTGGAAGGCAAATGTCCCGTTACATCTGGCGTAAAAGGAACACAGCATTTCAGAAAAAGAACATCATACCAACAGTAAAATATGGTGCTGGTAGTGTGATAGTCTGGGGTTGTTTTGCTGCTTCAGGACCTGGAAGGCTTGCTGTGATAGATGGAACCATGAATTCTACTGTCTACCAAAAAATCCTGAAGGAGAATGTCCGGCCATCTGTTCATCAACTCAAGCTAAAGCGATCTTGGGTGCTGCAACAGGATAATGACCCAAAACACACCAGCAAATCCACCTCTGAATGGCTGAAGAAAAACAAAATGAAGACTTTGGAGTGGCCTAGTCAAAGTCCTGACCTGAATCCAATTGAGATGCTATGGCATGACCTTCAAAAGGCAGTTCATGCTAGAAAACCCTCAAATAAAGCTGAATTACAACAATTCTGCAAAGATGAGTGGGCCAAAATTCCTCCAGAGCGCTGTAAAAGACTCATTGCAAGTTATCGCAAACGCTTGATTGCAGTTATTGCTGCTAAGGGTGGCCCAACCAGTTATTAGGTTCAGGGGGCAATTACTTTTTCACACAGGGCCATGTAGGTTTGGATTTTTTTTCTCCCTAAATAAAACCATCATTTAAAAACTGCATTTTGTGTTTACTTGTGTTATATTTGACTAATGGTTAAATGTGTTTGATGATCAGAAACATTTTGTGTGACAAACATGCAAAAGAATAAGAAATCAGGAAGGGGGCAAATAGTTTTTCACACCACTGTATATTGTGTCAGTTAATAGTATTTAATTTAAATTAAAAGTAACAGGTTGGCTGGTGAGAACACTCTATTTCACTTACATTTATAAATTTCTCTTCAAAGGAGTACTGTTGCCTCACAGCTGTAAGCACTTTCTCCTTTCAGGTGTGTAGGGAGTATTCCCTGGGGACACTGATTTTCCACCCACATTCCAAGATGTGCAGATTGGATTAATTTGAGATTCTAAATTGGGTAAGCATGAGTATATATAATATACGCGTATACAAAGTGATGTACTGGTATTCTGTCCAGGGTGTATTCCTGTTTTTTGTCTTGATAAATGAATAGTTTTCTAAAAATGGTTGGATGAATAAGCCCTCATTTGAAAGTATGTTATGAAACCACATACTTTATTTGATAAACATTTTAGAAAAAATGAAATGTTCACATTTTGTTATTTCTAAACTGGCAGACAAAATGTAAGCAAAGGAGCACAAACATTTTGAGTGGGGACCGGGATTATTCTGTGTGTTTTAGAAACCTCCTAAAATGATTAATTAGTATGAGACCACAAAGCTGACCATTTAAACATTTACAACTGGTTTGGTTTATAAAGAATCAGTACATACCATAACATTCTCAAACCAACTCAACCAAATTAAGAGTCACAGGAGAACAAGTACAGATACATACATTATTTAAATATCTAGTTGCAAGGATTTATTTTGAAACAGTAAAAATCCATAAATGTAGCTCTTCATATTTAGACAACTAACTTAGCTCAAAAACTGCTATTAAAAGTAAAAACACGGCAGTCATAAACATATGTGTTTAGGGTGGGAAATAATAGATGAAGCAGTAGATAGTAACTGCATGGTTTTATTAGTAAAAGCAATCAAATGGGAGAAGGACATCTCTTTGAAAATTGGACAATACTTTAGGTACTATACAAATGCATCTGTACTCATACACTGTTATATAGCAAGACCTTAACAAAGACTTCTTTTGGCCTTCACAACACAAAGTGGTCATTCATCTCTGCAATGGGGCCTTCAAAAATAAATTCACTTCACAATGGTCAGATGTGACATAAATGAGACATGTTTCTTTTGGTACTGATTACTGCAGCATAAGATCTGTAAATCTTTCACTTTCACAAGTATTTTTTCCAGATTAACTCCAGCTCTTAGTATGCCCCATTTAATAGAGATGAATGACCACTTTACAGATGCTTTGGAAGTGGTATTAAGACTAAAATAAGTCTTTGTTAAGGTCTTGTTACATAATAACATAAAAGTATTTAATGGACTGCACCCATGGGCTGGTATCCCAGCCAGGATTGAACAGAGACCATTGCAATGGAAGAATCAGGAGAGATGGGCACTGTTGAATATTTTCTTCCCCAATATGTTAGATAGCAGTCCCCCTGGGTTAGGATTCACACACAGACAACCTCAGAGCATGCTGGGATCTGTAGTCCCATGGGGCAGCCCTGTTGAGTTCCAGGGGAAACTGCCAGGATTCACAATCCCTATTTTAAGGGACTTCCATTCGACCCGGAAGAGCCTCCAGTGTGCTACACCCTAGCACCAGACGTACTCCCGAGTTATAGTTAAAAGACGCCGCTCGATCGCAGCCAGGAGAGTCAGAGTTGGGAGCTGGATAGTACTTGCCTGGGAGGAGTCAAGGTGAAAGAAGAAGAAAAAGTTTGTTTTACTGTGCTGTATTGGGCTGTGCTAAAAGAAGAAACCTGTTAAAGGTATTTTTTGTGAATAAAAAATGTTTAGTTGCACCTGGGGCTGTCTTGGTCTGGTTGTTTCTGGGGTTTGGGGTTTGCAGAACAATACATTACCAGAAAGACCCTTTTTTCCTTTGGCCTCATTTCTTTTACAATATTTTTGATTTACAGTTGCTGCATTTCCCACCATATGCACTACACCAGAAGTTTCAAACATTTGTTCCTCATTTGGGTATAAAGTGTTGCTGTAAAATGGCAAGTAAAGGGAATGTAATATATGCAACAAAAAGAACCTTGCAAAGCTGCTTTTTGATGTAATTATTTGCTTAACCTAATCACTTACTGATAAGCTAAATCTTCACATACCATTAACACCCCACTCCCATTTTATCGTTTTAAAATCTTCTCCATTATACTGAATGTTTTAAAGTTCTTGAAAAATATTAAAAACATTTTGGAGAGCTTACCAGTGCTATCTTGTTTATTTAGGACAAAGGAAGGAGAGAACTTTCAAACACAAAAGTGAGGGGGTTCCAACTCAAAACAAGGTTTACAAACAGAGATAACGCTAAGCATTTCATTATCTGTAACTTGCATTAAGTGCTCAATCTGACCCAAATCTGTTTTCTTCCAACCACATCACAGGCTATTCATGTAAGGTGGCAAGCTGCTTTGTATAGCGGGACATGGCTAAGTTGAGATTGATTACACCCGTATGGGTGTCAGAATTGCATAAATAAGGTTTCTTCTTTGTTCTTTACCATCTAACATTAGGTAAAAGGTATATTTCAATACTGCAAGCGAAGCACTTTTTAAGTATTAATTATGGGTAAAATAGAGCAAAAATGAGATCATAAATATATTTACAGCCAATTAAAGATCAATCTCTTACAAATTATTAACTCCTTATTATTATGACCATGTGTTACCGACAAGTAGTAGATTTAAAATCTTCTACACAGAACACTGTATTATTTAGCCTCTTCAAAAATTATAAATTGGGATAACATCCCCTTACAGCAGGGGTTCTCAACGTCGGTCCTGGGGACCCCCTGTCGCTGCAGGTTTTTGTTCCAACCAGCTTCTGTTTTTAATTGAACTAATGGGCTAATTAAATGAACTGATATTTCCCAAGTTCTGTATTTAGGGAACAATATATTGATTAGAAAACTAAGTTTGTGAAAAAAAAATATATAATAAAATGTACCAAGCAGTTATATAGGAATAGTGTATTTTTTTTTCTTAGAAGTATTTTCATCTTGATTTTCATTCTGATTTTCAAGGTGTTCTAATTGTTTAATTAATCCATTATTTACTAATTAGTGGGTCTGACTCTAAAGTAGCTGCAGCCTTTGATTATTCAGTGTTTGCCAGCGTGTCTGCTCTGCTCGTTTTAAGTTGTCATTATTAAGATACAATGAAGGGGGAAAAACTGTACAAAGAAAGGGCAAAGTATAATGAAATCAACAAAAGAGAGTTTAGCATTTAAATCTAGAGCAAAAGCAGAAATATTTATAAATGTCTTATAATTGTAAAAATCATGCTGTTATGCTTTTCTGAATGTTGAATAAAAGAAAAAAAAATCCCAGCTAATTAAAGGAGATCAGTGCTATAAGGTGTTGTCACTGATTAGGAATCTACTTGGAACAAAAACCTGCAGCCACGGGGGTCCCCAGGACCGAGTTTGAGAAACACTGCTTTACAGCAATGTTGATGATGTGCTTTGAGGTTTAAATAACATCTACATCCTTCATATATTAGGTCTGCACATCTTTTTTTCCAAGTAAATTTACTCATAAAATCAACAGTCCAAATTTATTTATTTTTTTCACTTTAACCAGCACTTTTTGTAAATGTGGACGCTGTCTTCATTTCTTCATAGATTTTCTCTGAGAACTTTAGTTTAACCCAATGGCCTACAGATGAGTAGGTGAGGCTGTTGTGGTGTGAGTAAGTGTGTGTGTGTGTGTGTGTGTGTGTGTGTGCATGAGTGTACCTATGATGGACTGCCATTCAAGGGATGATTTCTGCTTCACATGTAACATTGTAACAGGATTTCTTATTCCCATACAGCCCTTTTCTGTAAACTAAATTAAAGCATTAATCTTGTTAACATGTAAATAAATAGTTTACAATAATTAAGACCACACCATCATGTTTATAGCAAGGTCTTCCTGCCCTCCACTTGTCCTTTCAGCCCATTTCAGGAATCTCCAGTGCTGATAAAACGAAATCACTGTCCTCAGTTATCCCAAATTCTCCTTCACAGCAATTGTTTAGAGACATCTTTTGTTTCTTAAGCCATCTCAAAAAACATCCAAAACTCCACCTAGATTTTATTCTTTCCCATATCAGACTACTGAAAATAGGTAAAAAAAAAAAAATCATTAAAATGACATCAACAGACTCCTATATTTAATAATTTGTTCACTTATTGTATGGGTCACACAATAGCTTTCCCTCATTAGCCATTTCTGCAAGGATATATTGTGAAATGATGGTGGGAACATTTTTGAAGAAACTCCCACTACATCTTAGCTAGCTGGATCAAACTTAAATTTGTTTACATTGCAGCCCAGACATTAAAGTCTCCCTTCTCCCATCACTTCGGTCATCCTTTGCAAAGGTGGTTGGAATGAAATGGAGGGCATCTGAGCATTTTGAGTTTCTACATAAATGATGTTATATTCTTTGTCATTACTGTTTCAGATTTTTCCATTTATCCATTTCCTGAAGCTGCTTTTTTAAGTACATATTGTAGTCATGATGTAGGAAAGCCTAATTGGACAGGATCAGACAGAAAACAACCCTGGAAGGAATGACAGTTCATTGAAGGGCAAACTAATAGATACACTGACTTCCAACAACACCAAACCCGAGCAGGCATCTCACCTTAACTCAACATAAATACCTTCAGAGGAATATGGGAGCTCTGTGGTTTTAGCACTGACTACTGTGCCAAAGTACAACCTTTTAAACATTTAATGAACGACTTGTACACAGCTTGTGAAATATAAACAAAGGAGTCAGTAGAAATGTTGGGGCCCCAGCCAGGAATGTCCCATTTAATGAGCAGTATAGGCTCTGGACCCCTGTGACCCCACTCTGGATCAAGGGAGCTCAGAAAATGGTATGGCATGGCATTGCACGATTAAAGAAAAAAGAACATATGGCATCTGAGAAAAATCACTCCATTGAGGATTACTGTGAATTTGGCGCCCTCTGCTGTATTGTGAAAGAAAATCCAAGAATTCTGCTTGTCAAAGGCTCACTGAGTCGAATAACAGCATTTTGCTGTGCTGCCGTCTCTTTCGTCATAGCAAACAGGAAAAGGAGGGGCTCTCAGAGGAAGTGGCATCAGGTTTCTTCAGCTCAACTCAACTCCTTACGAGTTGAATTGGAACAAGAAGTGCAGAGTGTATTGTGTACTGCTGTGTGAGTGTTTCTCCTAAATACTTTGTTTTTGTTTGCCACTAAGGAACCATGCAGGAATTTTTAAAGGTCTTTTCGATTTAGAAGAGTTTTTTTTTGCTTTTTCTTTTCCAGCACAATATTTGGGGTACATTTGAAAAGTTACTTGTTACTTGTATTCAAAGATAACAGTGGCGAGGCAAGGTGAACCAGGGCAGAAAGCACAGAAAGAGGTAGGTGAAACCCAAGAGTCCGTATTGAAATAATTGTCATCATAGTGTTGAACAGTTGGAAGCAACAGCAATTCTTAAGTGGTAAGAAGTTAAGGCATATAAAGAATTATTGGACAGAGCACTTTATAGCATTCAAAAAGTAACTCAGCGCTAGTAGAAAGCAAAAACATGCATGTTCATTCCTTCGAAAAAAAAGCAAATATTTTAAGTTAAAGTAGGCAGCTGACTTCAAAGCAATTAAGAGAGGTGCTTATGGCATTAGATTTCTGCCAAAGGTCTGTGTCCAAGTACCACACATTTTGTAAGTACAAGTTACATTTTAAGCTCATTTTACAAGAAAGTTACAATTTTCTCCACAGTGTGCTGACTTCTGGGAGCACAGGTGAGAGACTCCCCTGAAAAGTGTGGATAGGCTTTTGGCCAGAGCAGGGGTGTATCCAGTTGTCATTGTCCATGTTGGAAGAAATGACATACATAAGGGCAATCTGCAAGTTCTGCAATTCAAATTCAAAGAGTTAGGTGACAGGCTGAGAAGCAGAACTGACAAACTAGTCTTCTACAAAGTTCTACTTGTGCCATGTACTAGTCCACGTAAGACAGAGGAGATTAGAAGGCTTAACATGTAGCTCAAATCTTTGTGCAGGGTAGAATGATTTAGGTTAATGGGACATTGGGTCTCCTTTTGGAACAAATGGGTTTTGCCAGTCACATTTGAACCAGAAAGGCACCAATGTTGGGGGTAGGCATACGAGTAGGATTCTTTAAATTTGGCAATTGGGGGCAGGAAGTTCAGGATACGCCAGGTTTAGAACTGTACATGAGGAGATGAACAATAAACTGAGATACGCTTTTAAGTGTGGAGACAGTCAAGGAGCAGCGAAACAGGTTTAAAAATATTTTACATATAACGTCGGACAGGTTCATCGTGAAATTTGGAATTAGTTTTAATTAAAAAAACTCCTCAGTGGGTAAGTAAGGAGATAAAAAAAGAAGCTGTAACTACAAAATAGTTTTGTATAAAGCGTCTAAGTCTAACAACTCTAATGCTAACTGTAGGGTATATAAGAGGATGAAGATAACAATTAATAAGGATATAAAGCAAGGTAAAAGGCAGTTAGAAAGTATTATAGCAGATAAGGAGAAGCACGACCCAAAGAGATTCTTTCAGTATTTTTATGAAAAACAGTCAAGGAGAACGTGAAGTATATCAAGAATAGTAAAGGAGAATTAAAATATACAGACAGTGGAATAGTTCAAGACCTAAACTTCCAAATATCTGAGGTCTTCACATGTGAGGAAGTGGATAACCTCCCAGAAGAAAATGGACTACTAATGTGATACTTATGGAACTGAAGATTGTAAAAGGGGAACTACTGCTTAGATTAAATAGGCTGAAATCAAATAAATCACCAGGACCAAATAATATTTTTCCTCAAGTGGTTGAGGAAATTCGTGAGTACATATGTACTCTAAACCCTTGACACATATGTTTAGGAAGTCACTGCACACTAATCAAGCAGATCCAAGTTATTATAGGCCAATAAGCTAAACATACAACACCGGTAAATTAAAAGGAAAGAATTATTAAAGGAAAGACTGAGTACTACCTGGCAAGGGTAGGAGTTTAACTTTACTTTATTATTTATTTTTATTTTCAGAAAGCATTTGATAAGGTACTACATGAGAGCTTGGACATGAAACTAAAAGAAGTAGAAGTTTAGGGTGTATAGTGTGTAGATGGGTGCAAACTTGGGTAAAACACAGGTGGGCAGATGGTTATGGTGTGATGAAACTTATCAGAATTCGATAATGTTGGGAGAGGTGTCTCTCGGGAGTCTTTGCTCGGGCAACTGGTATTCTTAATACATATAATTAATTAAATAGGATTATAAATAACAAGCAGTTTAAGTCTGCACTTGAAATCCAGCTAGGTGTATTGGCAGATAATCTGGAATGCATTGAATCATTACAGAGGGACTTGGACAGCATAACGGCTTGGGAAGATTTGTGGCAGATGAACTTTAATGTAAGTAAATGTAAAGTATTACACGTAGGGAGTAAAAATGTTAGATTTGAATACATAATAGGAGGTCTTAAAATTGAAAGTACATCTTATGAGAAGAATTTATGAGTCCTAGTGGATTTGTCACTATCAACTTCCAGACAATGTTCAGAAGCAAATAAGAAGGTAAACAGAATGTTAGGTTATATAGCACGATGTGTGGTGTACAAGTCCAAGGAGGTTATGCTTAAGTTTTATAATGCACTGGTGAAGCCTCATCTGGAGTACTGTGTGTAGTTTTGGTCACCAGGCTACAAAAAGGAAATAGAAGCACTAGAGAAAGTCCAGAGAACAGCAACTAGGCTGATTCCAGGTCAGAAGGGGAGGAATTATTAGGAAAGATTAAAAGAGCATTTTCAATTTAAGCAAAAGAAGATTAAGAGGTGACACGACTAAAGTGTTTAAAATAATGAAGGGGATTTGCACAGTGGATCGAGACTGTTATTTTAAAATGAGTTCAGCGAGAACACAGGGACACAGTTGAAAAATTGTTAATGGTAAATTTCGCAGAAACATTACAAAGTTTTTCATCACACAGAGAATCATAGACACATGGAACAAGTTACCAAGTAGTGTGGTACACAGTAGGACTTTAAGGTCCTTCAAAACCTGACTTGTTATTTCGTTATGTTATTTTGGACAAATTAAGTGGATAGGGCTGACAAGCTTGTATTATGCTGTATGGCCTCCTTCTTAGTTCACTGAATCTATCAGTGAGTTTCCCTGCATGTCGACAGTTAAGTAAATCATTTAGATTGAGTAACCTCAAATTCATAATTATCTAACCAACAAAGAAATAAGGACACTATTTAAAACACCAGTCTATTGGCAAATATTTATTGCTTTTGATTTTTATAACTTTATCATTTAAACTCCTCGTCAAAACTAAGTAAATAAGAAAGTCAAATTTAGAGGACTTTCAATCCTTCCATAACCCAAATCTCTTCCCAGGTGGTACTGAGCTTATCTGCACAACTGTTTATCTGTTTCTTTACTTTTTCCACAGCTGGCACTCCCTGGATTCTGCAAATGTGATCTTACACCTTTATTAAAAATTACTTCATTTTTTTTATTTAGGGGGATTTCAAGACCTTGAAACCTAACACTTAAGCTACAATATATTGCAACTGTACTATATATAAATATGCTATCACTCACCTCAAATAATAATAATAATAATAACAATAATGTATCTGCGTAGCTCAGGTGATGCCAGACTCTCAAAAACACTAACAACAGAAGAATGAACAATGCCAAGAGAAAAGAAAAAGACAGGAAGTTAGAGAAGTAATCAAATCAAATCAAAGTGTGTGGGTTTCAATTAAAAAAAACAACCACTCTCAAAAGGCCTAGAAACATAAGGTTAGCCTGGCCCTGAAATTCTGAAGTAGGCTGTGCCCTCACCCCCAGGGAACACCAAGCTTACAAACTCTTATATAGAATGGGGAACCTTGAAAACCCCTTGGCCAAATAACAAAAGTGGTTCAAGTTATAATAAAGTTTAAAAAAAAAAAAAACACAACATTAATCCCAAAATCTGAGCTGAATAATATGAGCTGGTAAGCTAGCTAATATCTCAGTGTTAGCCCTGTTGCAGGCTTACAGTACATAGGCCTAGCATTGGTCCCACAGCTGCAATGTCAGGGGGCCTCACCCCTTTAGGCTCAACATAAAAAAGACAAGGTACATAAAACTAATAATTACGTAATTAACAATATAAATTCATAAAATATAACAAATAAACAAAATAATACTAATTTAAAAATATTATATAAAAAGAAAGAAAACACAAAAAGGGTTTATAAATATATAAAATACAACAAAAAAGTTCAATTAAAATAAAAGGCACTTCATAGCAACAACAACAAATGTATTTGTGTTGAGTTGTCTAGTACATTGCTGTTACCTTACGGAGTACACATAGAGAGTTGGCCTCTCAAAGTTTTTGATGTTATTAAAAAAATAATAATATTAGTCAAACGATTACAGAATAGAAAACAACTAGTTCATTTCTATTGCTAATTAAATGTACGTTTATTAACATCTTTAAAAGAACAGCTGGCACCCTTGCACCACTGAGATTACATGTCCACCAGGTTAAGAAGCACCCTTGTCAATTACATTTTCTAAATAATAGAACAGGGATTTCTATCTCCCACTCCATATTGCATATGATGATTTACATTCAATTAGTAACCTCTAGCTTATTTTACCACTCTTGGGTAAATATTGTCCAATTCTAAGAAAATTATTTGCTTCTCATCTTTTTCATCAAAATTCTTTTATACTGCCAATCATTTAGCATTTCCTTAATGTACACTGTAGCCACTAACATATTGTTGACGGTGTTACAGATAAAACTTAACCAAAATAAGCAAGCTGTTTACCAGTTTCTATGTTTTGGGGTCCACAGAACTAGATCAAATACCAGTCTGGTAGAGTTGAGGGGAAAAGACATTAAAAGTGTATTGGGATGAACAGAAGAAGGAGAAGGGTGATATTCAGGATTGTTTAAACTATGGAGGGATAAAGCTGATGTCACACATGATGAAAATCTGAGGAAGGGCTAATAGAGAGAGAAGACTCAGGGAAGAAGTCACCACAGGTGAGGAGCAGTTATGCTTTAAACAGAGCAAAGGAACAACACTATACAGTTTTTGCACTGAACAGCTCAAAGATAAGCATTGACAAAAACAGAAAGGTATGCTTATGGTGTTTATTGATTTGGAGTAGGCTTAACAGAAGGTGCCATGTAAAATAGGGTGTCAAGTCTGGAAATACAAGAGGCAGAAAAGAGTACCAGACAGGTATATGAAGATTGTCCAGGATATGTATGAAGGCATGAGGACCCAGGTTAGAAGCAGTGTTGGAGTAACAGAGAAGATACCAGTTAGAGTAGGTGTGCATCAGGGATCTTCCATTACCTCTTTGATTTAGTTATGGATGTGTGGACTCATGAGATAAAAAGACTGATGCAACTGGTGCATGCTTTTTGCTGATGACCTTGGGTTGTGCAGCAACAGAAAAGAGGAAGTAAAGAGGAAGCTAAGAGAATGTAGGAGAGCTTTGGAAAATGGAGGATTAGAGATAAATAGGAAGAAGGCAGAATATTTGAGGTATAATGATGATCAGGATTTAGAAAGGTAACCTGCAGGGAGAGCTATTGAAAAGAGTGTATACATGTAAATATGAACAATACAGTGTGGATGGAACAATTGGAAGAAGGTACCAGGGATATTGTGTAATCAAAGAATTAAGGTGATGGTTAAAGGACAGGTTTGTTTAAGACAGTGGTAACACCAGCGATGGTGTATGGAGGTGAGACATAAGCAGTAAAGGGCGCTCAAGAGAAGAAGTTGGATGTATCAAAACAAAGAAAGTTGAGGTGGATGTGTGGAGTTACTAAGGATGACAGAATAAGAAATGAGCCAATCAGAGGTACAACAAAAGTAGGAGAGATAATTAAGAAAGTACAGGAAAGTAGGTTGAAGTAAAGTGAACATGTGATGAGGAGATACAATGAATATGTGGGTAAATAATGATGGTTATAGAAAGGGGAAGAGAAATCAAGGGAGGCAGTAGTGGAGATGGATGGATAAAGAAAAAGATGATTTGAAAGAAAAGGATTTGGCTGGTGAGGAGCTGTATGGAATGGATTGATCAGGCACATTGACCCCAAAAAGAAGTGGGAAGAAATGAACAGGAAGAAGAAGATGTGTTTTGGGGTCATTGTTGAAATTAAAAAACTGGGTTTGGCAATTTTTTATTAGAATGTACCAAGCATTTACTGTTTTTTAGCTGGTTTTAAAGATTTTCGTCATTATTATGATTTTCATTCCCCTCTTCCAGATGTTCTGTTTGTTTAATCCATTATTTACTCATGATTAGTTGGTCTGGTGTTGAAGAAGTTTCAGACTTTCAGCGTTCAGTGCCTTTTGTCCAGATGCCTGCTCTGCTCTGCACATTTTTAGCTGTCATTATTAGGATATAGTTACAGTAAATTAACATACTACACATAAACATACAAATTAATATTTAAACAATAAATGAGAGAATTAAGCATTTAAAGATATAGCAAAAATACAAATATTTCCAAATGTCATATGAATGTAAAAATCACACTGCTGTGCTTCTCTGAATGTAGAATAAAAGAAGAGAAAAAAGGATAAGAAAATTAAAAGAGATCAGTTTGAGGTAAAATGACTGACTGATTGTGAAACTGGCTGGAACTAAAACCCGCAGCACAGGGAATCCCCAAAACTGAGTTTGAGTGCACCTGCTGCATGGTTAGACATTAAAAAGAGAGACTACAATACAGGGCTGGACAAATTCAAGTTTTTAATTCCGAACAGCCAAACTACAGACTCACAAGGATCTACAGACTACCAATGTTTTCGATCTTTGGTCCTTGCAATATTTTCCTAATTAAAAACAATTTGATAAAAACAAAATATCCAGTTCTTCATGTATGATCTTAACATGATAATGTTACTTTTAAAGGCAGCTGCTTACAGCACACCAGATAGCTGTAACCTCCATCTAATACACACACACCTACTAGTGAGTAACATAGGGAAATTGCGTAGCAAGTCTACAGTATAACGCAATCAAGAGAAACAGTAGTGTTAGTGGTAAAGCAACCGGGGCAGTGAGGGCAAGAATGTCAAAAGTTAACCATATCTTCTTTTTGTTTACCACAAAACAAATAAGGTAATATTCAATGTTTACTTTGTTATGGATTATTTAAACAAAGAGGAAAGGACAAGGTGAATTGTGCTATTACTGCCTAACTGCTTCAATAACGAATAAAATTATAAAAATTATAATTATAAAACTGTAATAATTATAATTAGAATTATATTAATTATAAAAATTATAAACATAATTATAAGCAGCATTATGACAAAAATAATTGCAAAATAACTTTTCAAATACACTGGAAAACCCTTTCAGCTGAGTAAATATGGAGAATTTTACACAAGGTAGCGATGACTGCAGGGTGAGGACAGCATCAGAACCAAATCAGAGGATGTACCGTGCTATATGCAGGGAATGTCCAGAAACGACATATTGAAGCAGTCCTTAGTTTTCAGGCAAAATTAACTAGGATCTAATAAATGTTGATGCAGTGCCAAGTCATTTCATGAAATGTACAACACAGAAACAAAAATGTACGCTGATGCAGCAGGCAACTCTTTTCGACTGACAGGACTTTGCCGTCGCTGAGAAACTGACCTTAAATATTCAGCATCTTTGTGTTGATGTTTTTTGCAAATTTTCAAGATTTCAGCCTTAGGAAATTGCCATTGAACTTTTGGAAATCAGAGGGTGACACTTTATTACAAACAGATCTTACCTTATGCAGCTACAGAAAGGGCAGGAGACCATTAACCAACAGAAAATAACGCTTCCCACTCAAGTATGCCGAAGATTGTGAAAATGCTCCTTACTATTGGGTCAAATACTGCAAAGTCTGAAGATGATTTCTCTGGCCTAAAACTCAGCTTTACTAACATGAAGACCTGCTTAATGGTCCAAGTAAATTTTAATGCAGCTGTGTACACAGATGATTGGCTGTGGTCAACTGAAGGCATATGACACTGTAAAGGACATATTGCACCTCAGAATAATCCTTGAAGGTCAAACTGATGATGTTTATCACTGAGAAACAAATTGGTGGGGTCCAAATGAGGCCTCAGAACACATACTTAACAATGCAATATTAATGCTGTGTTTTTGTTAAAATATTCTTGTGTACATTAGAAAAAGACCACAAATCAACATGACATGATCCCTTAAAAATCAATTATTTATTATAACACTCTCTTTCAAGATGATGATTGTGTTTATATTGTGGTAGAAGATTGAGTGCTATGCACTTGTGTACAACAAAACTTTAAATCTAAATGTTGTTGTAAAACGTTGCTGGTAAATCTGTACCCCATATATAAAGCTTAACGGTTCACCAACAAATGCGCGATAGACATATGCACCCCGACAAAACCGCGACCGACAAAATTGCTAGAGAGGCCAAGAGAGTGGGACACCCTTGCTGCAATTCTTCCTACATATGCAGGGCGTGATCTTAAGGACTATCTGCGTGCCGTGCTGATGGCATGCCGCGTCTCATAATATTGACTTCTAAAATAAACATTATTATATATGCTTTAAACTAGTAATTCATATTTAATGAAACTTTTGCGATTTTGTCAGGGCGATTTGGTCTGCGTGATTTTGTCGGCGCGTTTTAATCGGCGCTATTTTGTCACCGCACATATGTCTATCGCGCAAATGTCGGGTCACAAAGCTGAACTACCTGAGAACATAGCTGGACTATAAGATTTGCAAAACTGGTAGCCCAGCAGACTACCATATGCATTTATGATCTGTCCACTCTGCAATAGTTTAGTTATAGCTGTTAAACTCTTTTCAAAGGCAAATCAATCACAATCTGCAATTATAGATTTATACAGTAAAATGTAGTACTAGGGTGTTGCATCATGTTAGCCATTATGAAGGTAGTGAAAAGCCAAGCAAAATGACACCTTTTATTGGCTAACTAAAAAGGTTACAATATGCAAGCTTTCGAGGCAACTCAGGCCCCTTCTTCTTGATGCTTGCATATTGTAATCTTTTTAGTTAGCCTATAAAAGATGTTATTTTGCTTGCCTTTTCACTACAGTAAAAGGTAAAATTGGCTAATGATGGCATATTTAACTAGGTTAGAAGACAATTAACATCAAGAACTGGTTACAAACAAAACCTACACTTGCACAGGCCCTCTGTGGACTGTACTGAGTAGTTAAGGCCTAGAATTTTATTACATGCTCTTTGCTTGTGTGCAGATGTAAAAGCTAAAAAAAAGCACTGTAACAGTTCAACCTGAAAAAGATTGCATGTCCCTTTTGAACTGATAGAAAGAAAGTCAACACAGTTTTCTGTGGTGGATTATTACTTATTAATAGTTAGTGTTGTAGCCAGACTTTTATGTGTTGTTAGAGCGCCATCTACCAATAAGTTCCTGCAATTTTTATTTCAGTTTAAAATTTGACAAGCCAAGCTTGTCTTGAAAAAGCAATATTACATGGCATACTGTGGATATTTTGGCTGTTAAGGCTGGTATGGTGATTTTTAACTGGGGTACATCTTCCTTAGTGGAGATTGCAAGTGCAATATAATATAATTTATTTCTGTAATGCACACTTCACTGAGTGCAAACACAGAGCACTGTAAACAAATTCTCAGTTAAAAGGATTGATTATAATTATATTATTATAATAATTATATTAGATTATATTAATTACTAAATACAAAAGTAGCACATATAAAGATACAAATTCTTTAAAACACACAGAAAATAGAGTAGAAACATATTAAAATAAATATAAACAATTCATTAATTGTTGAACTATGGCCACTTGACGGCTGGTTCAGTCAGACTAATGGCAATTCCAGCTGACTTAAAAAGTGACAGAATGTTGTTATGGTCAATATCGTTCCCTCCAATAACTAACATTTCTCACCCCACTTCTTCAACTCACTTGCACAACCAATTGGGACAGCAGTTGAGAAATGTCATTTGGTCCAAAAAGAAAGGTATAATGGGTGTCATCTGTGTACAAATGAAAATTAATATTATGTTTTCTAATTATAGTTCTAAATGAAGCATATAAAAAGAAAAAAATAAAGGTCCCAGTACCGAGCCCTGCAAGACACTGTAGCCCACTGATGTGTATAATAATTGGGTACTGTCAGCACATTTCTGTAAGTACAGAAATCAATTTGATAAATAAGAAGTAAACCAGGCAAGGACAGTGCCTACCTGTATAAGCCCAATGTCATTTTCCAGCGTGTGTATTAAAATAGTATGGTCATTGGCATCAAATGCTGTACTTAAGCCTAACAACATAATTACAGTGGAACTGCCTTCATCAGACGAGATCAGAATGTCATTTACAACATGGATTAGTGCTGTTTCTGTACTATGACCAGTGCAGAGGCCAGACTGAAATTTCTCAAATAAATTGTGGTGTGTATGGTGAGTAGTCCCTGTCTGTAATTACCTCATGTAATCTTTTTTCTACCCAGCTGAAAACATGCAGTTAGGTCGGGTTTGAGTGAGATTGGGGGGCCAGGTAAGACCAATAAGACCAGCTCAAGATCTCATTGACCTTGTAATGGATACAGCAACTTTAGCAAACTGATGACTGAACAGACAGGCACCCTCATACACTATCAATAATATTCTGTATGTGGAACAAAGGTGGCTTGAGGTGCAACTCATAATTGCTAAGAGAGCGAGAGAAAGAGAGAAAATGAAGAAACTTCAGTATCAGTGTGGGAAGGTAGGAAATGGTGCAACAAACTCCTTAGCTACTGCATTCAGCATGTTCTAGGAGATTTGTTCAAGAAGACTATGAAGAAGAACATCATACCCAAGAGAACCAGACCGAGACTGCTACAGCTTGACAGCAGAAAAATCCCAAATTGGGAAATGTTAGATCTATCATATAAAAGGTAAGTTGTAATACCACCTGCACTTCAGAATAGGTAATCCACCTGAAGCGAAGCATATTTAGGCCTGGCCAATTGTTGGATAGCAGACCATCTAGGAAAAGCTTGGGTTGCTGCTAAAAGGGGTGGTGATGGGGCAATCTGGGAGTGCTTATCCTGTGGTCTGTGCATGGATCCCAATATGCCAAGGGGACCCTGTGCCCTAGAAATTGGCACTGTCCTTTGGATAAGATTAAAAACTGTCTCTCAGTGGTCATAAAAGACCCATGGGTATCTTTCAAAAGGAGTAGCATTTACAGTTAGGTCCATAAATATTTGGACAGAGACAACTTTTTTCTAATTTTGGTTCTGTACATTACCACAATGAATTTTAAATGAAACAACTCAGATGCAGTTGAAGTGCAGACTTTCAGCTTTAATTCAGTGGGTTGAACAAAAATGTGAGGCAACTAAAGCATTTTTTTAACACAATCCCTTCATTTCAGGGGCTGAAAAGTAATTGGACAATAGACTCAAAGGCTATTTCATGGGCAGATGTGGGCAAGTCTGTCGTTATGTCATTATCAATTAAGCAGATAAAAGGCCTGGAGTTGATTTGAGGTGTGGTGCTTGCATGTGGAAGATTTTGCTGTGAACAGACAACATGCGGTCAAATGAGCTCTCCATGCAGGTGAAAGAAGCCATCCTTAAGATGCTAAAACAGAAAAAACCCATCCGAGAAATTGCTACAATATTACGAGTGGCAGAAACTACAGTTTGGTACATCCTGAGAAAAAAAGCAAGCACTGGTGAACTCAGCAACGCAAAAAGACCTGGACGTCCACGGAAGACAACAGTGGTGGATGATCGCAGAATCATTTCCATGGTGAAGAGAAACCCCTTCACAACAGCCAACCAAGTGAACAACACTCTCCAGAGGGTAGGCATATCGATATCCAAGTCTACCATAAAGAGAAGACTGCATGAAAGTAAATACAGAGGGTGCACTGCAAGCTGCAAGCCACTTATAAGCTTCAAGAATAGAAAGGCTAGATTGGACTTTGCTAACGAACATCTAAAAAAGCCAGCACAGTTCTGGAAAAACATTCTTTGGACAGATGAAACCAAGATCAACCTCTACCAGAATGATGGCAAGAAAAAAGTATGGAGAAGGCGTGGAACAGCTCATTATCCTAAGCATACCACATCATCTGCAAAACACGGTGGAGGCAGTGTGATGGCTTTGGTGTGCATGGCTGCCAGTGGCACTGGGACACTAGTGTTTATTGATGATGTGACACAGGACAGAAGCAGCCGAATGAATTCTGAGGTGTTCAGAGACATACTGTCTGCTCAAATCCAGCTAAATGCAGTCAAATTGATTGGGCGTTTCATGATACAGATGGACAATGATCCAAAACATACAGCCAAAGCAACCCAGGAGTTTATTAAAGCAAAGAAGTGGAAAATTCTTGAATGGTCACCTGATCTTAACCCAATTGAGTATGCATTTCACTTGTTGAAGACTAAACTTCGGACAGAAAGGCTCACAAACAAACAGCAACTGAAAGCCACTGCAGTAAAGGCCTGGCAGAGCATTAAAAAGGAGGAAACCCAGAATTAGGTGATGTCCATGAGTTCAAGACTTCAGGCTGTCATTGCCAGCAAAGGGTTTTCAACCAAGTATTAGAAATGAACATTTTATTTCCAGTTATTTAATTTGTCCAATTACTTTTGAGCCCCTGAAATAAAGGGATTGTGTTAAAAAAATGCTTTAGTTGCCTCACATTTTTATGCAATCTTTTTGTTCAACCCACTGAATTAAAGCTGAAAGTCTGCACTTCAACTGCATCTGAGTTGTTTCATTTGAAATTCATTGTGGTAATGTACAGAACCAAAATTAGAAAAAAGTTGTCTCTGTCCAAATATTTATGGACCTAACTGTACCCCAATGCCTTGGCTAAATTGTCCATCACAGCGTTGCCCACTCCAGCATCCAATCATCCTCTGTCTCTAATTGGCTAACTACCTCTCTTACCCCATCAACATCTAGTAGCTAATGTGTGGTGGGAATACTAACGTAATATTGTAAAAGAAGTGGAGTACTTGGAGAAAAACCCATTATAATATAGGAAATATGTGCAAGCTCCATAAAGGCAGTTCTGGATTATTCTACTGCCTATTATTATTATTATTATTATTATTATTATTATTATTATTATTATTATTATTACCAGTACTGATAAAAGCATATTTTATTTTGTGACTCCCAGTCACATAGTGTGACTTAAATACATCTTTTAAGGTTTTTGTTTCTGTGCAATGCTGTATTTACATAATTTCAGCACAGTACCACTAGATGGTATTCATCAAATTTGTAGGTTACTATAGAAAGATGAGTGATGTATATGACCCATGTGTCTAAGTTCATCAACTGTTCATTTTATGTCGACAGCTCACAATGTTGTTATTGCAAGCCTGAGTAAGCCCAATGGCTCCGTATTCTCTATTTTGTGACTTGCATCAGTTAATCCTTGATTTACACTTTGAGACTGAAATTCTAGTATTCACTTTTAAGGTATAATACTTAATTGTCTCACCAACTCTTAACTTCTTTTTTACATTATGCTTATTAATTACACTCACGTATGCTTATTGACCTAAATAAATACTGTTCACTAAGAAACTATAAGGAAATTTAGTAGTACCACTATCAATAAGCACTATGGAATTTTGATTTATTAGATTAGATATGCATTATTAATCCCCAAGGGAAAAGTGAAATGCATACCACAGCAAAAGCATAAAATATAAACATACAATTCTAAAATACAACATAAGGCAATAGATTAAAACATATAATACACTGAATATTATGTTAAAAGTAACAGTAATATATTGGAAGTAGCCCCTTCACCCCAATTGCTGGTGAGTGGCTATTGACTTCTTCAGCACCACCTCCACCATATTGCTCAGGCAACACCTGCTCCCAGCTCCACCTCACTCCACTCAGCCAGGATCAGAGGCAACCGTATGCCATACTATTCCCTGTGTACCTTGGACCCAAGTCCGGGGTCCACATGCAAGGCTCACTGAGCCGATGGGCATGAGCAGCTGGGAGACACAAATCAAAGTGCTCTCTAAGTTTTGAGTCTGTGCCTTCCACAATGCTGCTCATAGAGCTGCTTTATAGCCAGCTTAGTCATTAGTACAAAACAATAACATTTTTTATTATTATGTTATTTTACTCTGCAATTCATCATGTATGTTAAGAAAGGTAGAATCACTTTTGAGTTCATACATTTCTTGTGTTAAAAAATGTAGGAAATATTGATATATACTACTATATAATAAAAAATAAGTATGTCACAAAGATTTTTGAATTTGAAAGATATAAAATCTTTGAAAGCTTCAATGTTCTATATATTGTGAGTAATGCTAACACTACAGTATGTTGTTCGTTGGTGAGCATGATTAGTTGTGCAGTGATATGAACGTATCATGCCCACCTTCAGGCATTGAGTTATTTTTTCAGTGGCACATACTAAGTGGTACTGAGTCACATGCACATTTTTCCATGACTGATGTGATTTGATGCACCCATACCCAAACTGCCCACCTACCCTCCAGCTTGCTGAAACTCATACTCCTTAGGAGGATTGTCAGCTATGTCTGGCTGTGAACAGCATGTAGACTGTCTCTCTGAGTAGAGTTAGGGCCAAATTATGTTTCATTATGAGCCTCTGCTTCTACTGTTCATTTATTACATTCACATAATAGAAAAAAAAAGGAAAGTAGCACTTTAAATCGTGTTTTACACTGAGAACTCTTAACATATACATCGATACTAAATAGCAGATTACTCTATTATTCCCATTACATCTGTTTCTATAACTGACATTACTATTTTTTGCTTATTTTTTCATTTGTTTCTTGATATATATATCAATGGGCTTTTTCATTCTGCATATTTCAAAGAGTTGTTTATTTATACATTATTCACTCATTAGTGAAAAATGTGGTACTTTTTGATTCTGTCTGTTTTTCATAATCTTGGAACATATCTGCGTTGGACCATTATTTTGTTTGTTTATAACCATTTTGTTTATTTCCCATATCTACTTTTGTTTTATTTTTATCCTTATTTCTACATAATCTATAATTTTTTCATTATATTCTTTATTCACATGAATTTTGTTTATATCAAACAAGGATTTGTATTTTTTTTCATTATTCCAACTAACAATGTTGTTTACTGGAATATTTTAATTTCTTTGCTTCAGTTACCACAAGGGTTATGTTTCATTCAGTATTTTCTTTCTTATGTTCACTGACTTCGTATAGTTGTCCTTATTTTCTTGAATACTGCTCTCTATAACATAAACCCTATTTGTATATAAAATTACATTTTGATATTTTCTACATGTCTGTTCAATTAGAGCTCCAATGAAAGCATTTGATGCCTATCTGCTTTTGTTGGCTTAAATTGTACTCTTAGTTATGTCCAATGCACTGTAGGGCTATTGTGAAGCTTATCCAGAATCATACGTCTGATCATCAAACCCCATAACAAGACCATCTATAAGCCAATCAATTTTTTTTTAATATAATACAAAAAGGAATTTCATATACTGTATATGCCATATTGTGATTCAAATGCTATTATTAATACAAGAGTAAGTCAAGCTAAAGTTAGAAAATGGGATTTATTAGAAAATGGAACCAACCTTAACAAAACTGATAATGTCATTCCTCAATGTAGTCTCCACCCTTGTCAATGCACTTGCACCACCTACCTGGAAGACCCTGGATTCCAGCAGAATAAAAGGTTTTGTGTTTTATTTCAGGGATGTCACTGGCTTAAAGTTAGGGAATAAAAAGCAGGAACTGTTCAAAAGGGGATGGGAAGGTAATGCAGAAGAAATTAGAACCTCATTTGCTTTAAGGTCTGGGCAGATCTGAAGACACAAAAAGAAGAAAGAAAGATGAATAGAAAACCTGGACCTCAGTTACTGGAATGTTCTGAATCTAGAATCACCACCAAGCATCTTGATGCTTCGACCAGCCCATGGCTATAAAGAGATGAGCTTGCCCCCCATATGCAAAATGTAAGATTCTATAGGATGGGAGCATAGATTGGCCAGTCTGGATATTTGCCAAGATGTTTCTCAACTATCTACCAAATTTAAAGAGCATATACAACTAAGGAACATAACATAGGCAGGTTTACCTTAACTAATTTCAAGTCATGAAAGGGACGAACAGAGTGAAGAAGCCATGTTCCAATCATGAAAAGGAAGAACAGAGTGAAGACAACATGTTCAATTCAATAAGGGACCAGGAATGGTAGGTTTGTGGGTGAATTTAACCAGCTCAATACTGCCAAAGTAATAAAACCCTACCCCCAACTTTGGACTTATCATGAATGTGGAGTGCTTAACAGAAGGCCTCTTATCATTCCACAGAAAGTCAGACAGAAGAGAAAAAATTCAAAATTTAATGGGGAAAGAATGAATGGCACTAACAAAATTGAAACACAGGAATTTATATTTCGATTGATAATTGCCAGTTTTTCTGCCACAAACACACAATAAACCTTCTCAGCAGACAACCTTTGAATGCTAATGGTTCTTTGAATCGTCTTCCTTATTAGCGTGAACTAAAGGAGTAATTCCCTTATCCATCACATACTGCAGAATGCTTTCTTTCTAGTGATGTCAGCTGGGCTGTCTCTCTCACACAGCCCCACTGTACTGTGCAGCTCCACTCCAACGCCACACTAGTCTACAACTAAAAGATAGTGGAAGAACCATGAGGAAAGGCATTCCTCCATGTTCTTAAAGATAATTACTGTAGATTATACAGTGTCCTGCAAAAAAGGAAAAATGTTGATTCCCAAATATTTCAATGAGAAAGCCAAAGGAACATACAGCAGAAAAAACAGTATTTAGTTGAACTATGGCCTGCTTGGCACATATTGATCTAGCATATATTTTTTGAATAGCTAAATTGCATTCCATTGGTAAAATTTTAATTGAAAAGGTTGCAGATAAGAGCTTCTTTGTCTTAAAATGTGCCCTATATTGGTTCCATAAAATTATAAATGGGGAACCATTAGATTGATAGTAAATTTTCAATAATTAGCGTTATGTTGAGCACAGAACAAATCATACGGGAGAGGGTTTTGAATAAAGATTTCCTTTTTATAGCTAACAAAGCAGGTGTGGATTTTGGATTTGTGGCACAGTAATAGACCCGAAAGTTACGCACTGCCAAGCCACCTTCAGCTTTAGAATTTTATAGATTTACCTTTTTTGTACATCAGGTGAATAAGGTTATTATAATGTCTTACATCTTAGAGAAGGATTTGTTAATATAAATAACACTCTTCTGAAAGAGGTACAGGAGCTTTGGAAGGATATTCATTTTAACAGTACAGATTCTCCTGGCTAAAATAAGAGGGAAGACTGTATGTTTAATATTTTATGTCAACTTTCTGAAATTATAGTTAAACAGATATTTTTATTTTTATTCTATTGTGAAAACTGATTTAGTTTAATGTGGCAGTTGGGATAATTGTCTTCAAATTATTTCTTAATCTAGAGATTTTATGAAATTGGTATTAGTAACCTAATACTAATGACAAAGTTGAAATTACATCAGAGACTGAGTTAGCTCTTCTATTATGATCCTTTTTATCTTTGACTGCTTCCAGAAATGAATATCTAGGGATTCATGTGCAATCGGAAAAATCAGTGGTGATAATGGCCACCCTTGTTTGGTTCCACATATTAATTTGAAATAATCCAAATGCATATTAAAGATGTGTATTGAGGCTTCCTGACTAGTACAGAACAATTTCATCTATGAAGATACTTTATACTGGGACCAAACCCAAATTGAGCGGTGGCATGTGTATTTTATCAAGAAATTCCTTGGTTTGAACCTCCCTTTCTTTGCACTATGAGTAATTTAATGACTTATAGTATTCCTTAATTGTATTAATTATTTTTTGTGCTCCCTTATTTTATTTCCTCCGGCATTGTATAACTATATAATTGAGTTCCTTCCTTTTTATGTATTTGTTGTGCTAAAATCTTATAAGCTTTTTCTACATGATCATTATGTTGATAACACGACTTAATAATAAGTTGCAGTGCAAATGTTAGCTTTTCTTATAGAGAGCCTTATTTGCTGATATTTTAAATTCTTAATCTGCTAAAAAAATTACGTGATAAACTTGGATGCTCTTCTAGCTATATACAAGAGCTAATATCAGTGTTTCCAAGAGTGTCCCTGTAGAAATCTTTGAAGAAGCATTGATGTTTAAAAAATTATCAATGTGTATGAAGACGAATTTTATAAAATCATTACCAGCTAGCTTTAGTAGCGAGTTGGATCTGTGGTGCATAATAGTTTAATCTCCACAATAAGAAGAGCATGGTCAGAGATAACAATAGTTTTATTTTTGCAAGATTTAATGTACAGTAATAAGTAATTATTCAATTAAAAAAACAATACTTAAGTAAACATTGATATAATAATAAAAAGAAAGAGTATCTATTGAGTTTGGATACAGAAATGTCCATGAGTCATACAGATTATGATCTTTATATATAATATGCTACTGTGGCTGTCCAGGATTTTAAATCACCTGTAGCTCGCAGACCATTTAAACTATTGACCTGAAACTTGGTACACATACACTACGTGACGCCTACTATCTGCTTACGGGGTGATGATTGACCTCCAAGGTTATTCCTCTTTTTATTCTTATTCTATTTTATTGTAGAATCAACTCTTGGCAGTGGCCAGCAGGGTTCTCATCCCTACCGCCTTCACTGTCACTTCCCCTACCTCTTCAAATCTTAAATCATTTTTAAATCTTCAATCTGCCTCAAGTGCCATCTTAAGTGAAAAATGAAAGAAAACGTACTAAGTAATTGCAACACAAACACTGACTTAATCATTTTTAATGCCAACAGATGCTGATGAAAGAAGAGAAGAAGTGAGTGGCTAGGGAGCTGCTCAGGAAGTAGCAAGTGCATCAACCTCTGAGCAAACAAATGCTAAACGTACAGAGAAAGAGGATGAATGATCAAGTCAAGTGTATTCGTGCAGTGCGCCATTACTGCTCATTAAATAAACTGTGAAATTACTGCAGATGTTTAAAAGTTTATAGTTGCAGTTGCAGAAGACCTATCTAAATTCAGATTTTATAACAGACCGAATTAAAATATTCACATATTGTAAGTTTATATGTGCTATAAAGAGAATCAAAAGCACAGGATTAAGGTTTGGGTTAATCCCCATTTAATAGGCTTGCCTATTTTTTCTAAATAAAAACAGTTTACAGTTTGTAGCGGTTGTTGTGGTCACTCTTGGCGTGGAAGCATCACTTGCAGATGCAGCGTCCAACTGAAAGACAACTTCTGATGCTGTCAGAGAGAGGTGAGAAGAGAGTTCCATTTTGTAGGCACCAACCTCAGTAGCCTTCTTGCCTGAAACCTTCTGCTTTGATGGTCAAAGGAGAGGTGCTGTTAGAAACAGTACCACTTTGCTTTCTGGACATGAATTACCCTCTTCAAAAGTGCTCTGAAGAAACCCCACAAATGCACGTGTTTGACAGTGTGTATAATGAGAATTAATGTATTTAATATGAATTCTCTATCAGTGCTACTTGGTGTCTATATTTTAGCCAGATTTGTATAAATTACTCTCACCACCATATATTGCCCTTCAGAGGTGGACACTACATCAGTGGCTACAAATGAAATTGCATTATGAATGCAGCTCCCCAAACCTCTGGTTCTTTTATCATATCAATATGTTTGTTTTATAAGGAGGTCTCCTGCAAATACACCATCTCTGCCCTTCAGAAGGAGAGACCACCCATTACATTGTTTCTCCCTTCTAGGAAACATTTTCAAAAATTATGTGAGATCTTTTATCATTATCACAAATAAAATAAATTGCTGAATAACAGAGTGGAAAAAATAATGAGTAGCTGTCTTTCCTACTCTCCTCAGATGTTGTTACCACTCCCCCATCTTGTAGATAAATATTTCAAAGTCGCAGTCCTTTAACATGCCAATGGCCATGGTATATTAGATAATCAGATGGAAATGAATGTGCTTTGGCCATTTTCCACAAAGAATGTAATACAGAGATATGGCAGATGGAATCAATCCGCTCAGAGCAAGAGGCACACAACAGACTGCCTAGAGGGATGTCAAGAAAGGAAATACATCCCTTGGAGACTGTATGCAAGTACACAGAAGCGTTATGGGAGACAGCACAACAGCTGCAAGAAATGTTATATTGGACCTCATTACCTCTTTTGCACTTTCTCTAAAGATACATAGATAGATAGATAGATAGATAGATAGATAGATAGATAGATAGATAGATAGATAGATAGATAGATAGATAGATAGATAGATAGATAGATACTTTATTAATCCCAAGGGTAAATTCACATATTCCAGCAGCAGCTTACTGATAAAGAACAATATTAAATTAAAGAGTGATAACAATAATTTTGTATAATATTAACGTTGACTTCCCCAACCCCCACCCAAACCGGGTGGAACTGAAGTGTCGCATAGTGTGGGGGAGGAGCGATCAACCTCAGTCTGTCAGTGGAGCAGGACAGTGACAGATGCTGCTCCTCTGTCTGGAGATGATACTGTTCAGTGGATACATTGGATTCTTCATGATTGACAGGAGCCTGCTCAGCGCCCATCGCTCTGCCACGGATGTCAAACTGTCCAGCTCCATGTTTACAATACAGCCTGCCTTCCTCACCAGTTTGTCCAGGCGTGAGGCATCCCTATTCTTTATGCTGCCTCCCCAGCACACCACCGCGTAGAAGAGGGCACTCGCCACAACTGTCTGATAGAACACCTGCAGTATCTTATTGCAGATGTTGAAAGACGCCAGCCTTCTAAGGAAGTATAGTCGGCTCTGTCCTTACTTATACAGAGCATCAATATTGGCAGTCCAGTCCAATTTATCATCCAGCTGCACTCTCAGGTATTTATAGGTCTGCGCCCTCTGCACACAGTTACCTCTGATGATCACGGGGTCCATGAGAGGTCTGGGCCTCCTAAAATCCACCACCAGCTCCTTGGTTTTGCTGGTGTTCAGTTGGAGGTGGTTTAAGTCACACCATTTAACAAAGTCCTTGATTAGTTTCCTATATTCCTCCTCCTGCCCACTCCTGATGCAGCCCACGATAGCAGTGTTTGTCAGTGAAGTTTTGCACGTGGCAGGACTCCGAGTTGTATTGTAACAGGAACGGAGAAAGCACAGTCCCCTGCGGCGCTCCTGTGTTGCTGACCACAATGTCAGACCTGCAGTTCCCAAGACACACATACTGAGGTCTGTCTTTAAGATAGTCCACGATCCATGCTACCAGATATGAATCTACTCCCATCTCTGTCAGCTTGTCCCTAAGGAGCAGAGGTTGGATGGTGTTGAATCATTGTGTTTTATATGCTTAAATACTGGACTATTCTATCAGATCTCTTTTAGAGTACACAAATAGCTGTGAACTTCAATGAATGGCTTTGGAGGTGTATATTTGGAGTGTTTCTTGACTTGTTATCCCTACTGACAAGCTATATTTCCCTGCCAGCAATAAATCTGAACTGAACTGAACCCCAAGTAGCTTCCATGAAGACGTTCCTTCTAACGGGGCACAAAATAAGCACATTATGGCTTAAAGAATACACACAGGTATGAAAAAATAAGCCTGTGTCTCAAACTAATGATAAAATAAAAAAAATATGAAGTAATTGGGCATTGTCTTTGTTTTTGGAAAATGAAGAGGCCCATTGCATGTGTATGTTTTTGAGCTGGAAACCTGCCAATGGTTTCATTTTGAAAGGTTCTGTATAGCAGAAATGTTGGGAAGCTAGAAGAGGGCAGGAATGAGAAGAGAACAGCGAAGTACTGAAACACCCAATTGCAATCTTTGCCTCTGCACACAATTCCTACAAATAATAGGAAACACAATAACAGACCCATGATTACAATTACAGTGAAGTGGTAAAGTGTGGAAATGGGAACATGACAATATACAATGTGATCCTCATCTTGCCAAGGCAAGTATGGGAGCACCTTGTAAAAAGGAACATCAGCTTCAGATTGATCTCTTAGGTGTATTGTTCCTGCCATAAGGCTTCATTTACATAATATAAGCATTCAAAAATCCAGACTGCAAAACCAATGCATGAATAATTACACCATTTAGGTCACGTTGAACAAGTTATTAGAGGCTAGAAAAGACTATACCTCTTACATATATACACACATGTGCAATGTTACAGACTAGATAACAAAGAGAGTGGCATGGCATCACACAAACTAGCATTATTGCTTCGCATTTCCAGGATGCTGGATTCTAACATTGGCCTTATTGTTGTCTGGGTACTATCTGCATGGCATTATAGTTTCCCTACTATGTCCCAAAGACCATCTAGATTAGCCCATAATGGGAAAGGTTAGGTATGTATGAGTGTGCCCTGCAGTGGTTCCTACCTTGAATCCCTTTAAATCTTTCCTTTTACAATTCTGCATGCTCTGTAATGTAATTCTAAAGGTGTAGGGCCACACAAACAGATTTCAAAGTGGGGCCCTACTGTACAAGAACTGGTAAACTTGTCACCCTTTACTAAATTAGGCTCAAACCCTCAGTAACTTGAGAATGGCTTTTTTTCAGCTAAGCAGGCTGATTGATTAGGTTGACAATCTGCTGGAGGACTGGAGAATTTTCAGTGATTGACATCCCAGAGTGAGACATTGACATTATTACATCTGTTAGCTTTCCAAGTCACTGAAACACAATAATATACAGAACTTCTGAAAACAAATCTATGGATTATTCATCCCACTATGATGTTTTTGTTCCCACTCTGAGAGCAGTTGCATTCCTATTGATGTGACACAATCATTTTGAAGAACACCAGAATATGCAACTTTACTGGGTTCTCCCATAAAGGCATTTCTTTAAGAATTTGAATTACAGTTCTCCATTACTGCTCAGTCTCTTTTCATTTCTTTACAGAGGCTGTAAATTCTTAGAATGGCTTCTTATTTTGGGCCAGTAACTTACTGTTTAATTCTAGCAACCTAATGATCTTGTGGTGATGCTTATTCATTTCACTCCCACAAGTAGGTGGCACAGATACTTTCTAAGGTTGGATGCAAGCTTAACCCATTGTGCCTGGACCACCAGAATGACCATGAAGGACTGTCATCCTGGACCATATATCAGATGACTTCCGTGGTTACATTTGCATGTCATGCATGATTGTGAGATGTGTCATTTAAAATATTTTTAGTAAGTAAATTGGTTTCTTCCTATATCATAAGGCAGTGTGGTTTGTTTCAAAACGGCTGACTATGAGCTACAGTGTGTTGTGGAAGAACTGGAGTTCCTTCAGATACAGATCCAACAGTTCTTTTCCAGTCAAAAGCATCTCAGAGAACAGAAAGACCAAAGTTCAGAGACTCCACTGAATTGGCTACTTGAACTCTGTGCCATGCTGCTTGTACACCAAGCTGGGTCACCTTCACCTCGGGTTCTGCTCCTGCGCAAGACATGATAGTGGAATCTGGGGTCTTCAAAAAGTTAAGGCAGAAGTAAAAAAATGTTGGTGTAATCATGGATAAGGAGCTGAGAAATTAATTCTTCCTTTTGTTTCTACTCAGCTAGATTCCTTTAGTGCACTCGTAATTAGTCTGCCTGAGACAGTTATTAACCGGCTGCAATTACAATGCAGGACCAAGAATCTTAATCAGAAAAAGAAAATTGGAGCACACCTCAGCAGTTTTAGCATCATTGTATTGGTTATTCGTGCCTTTTAGAATTAACTTTAAAATATTATTAATGAGGGACGGCACGGTGGCGCTGCTGCCTCGCAGTTAGGAGACCCTGGGTTGACTTCCCGGGTCGTCCCTGCGTGGAGTTTGCATGTTCTCCCTGTGTCTGCATAGGTTTTCTTCGGTGCTCCGGTTTCCTCCCACAGTCCAAAGACATGCAGGTTAGGTGGACTGGCGATCCTAAATTGTCCCTGGTGTGTGCTTGGTGTGTGGATGTGTGTGCCCTGTGGTGGGCTGGCACCCTGCCCGGGGTTTGTTTCCTGCCTTGCGCCTTGTGTTGGCTGGGATTGGCTCCAGCAGACCCCCGTGACCCTGTAGTTAGGATATAGCTGGTTGGATAATGGATGGATGGATATTATTAATGATAAAAAATCATTAATCTTCCTTCTTCCTGTATTTTGGAGTGCCCATCCCCCTACATTCCTAGTTATACCCTTATATCTTCTAATAGAAGCCTTTTTATTATCCCAAGAGCCAAGCATAAAAGAATTGGTGAGGCGGCCTTTTGCACCAAAAATCTGGAATATTTACCAATAGAGAGATGTCAGGTTAACACTATAGATCTTTTTTTAAAAAAAAAAAGTCTTAAAAACCCACTTTCTAATTTGCCATTTCCGTAACAGCAATTTAGTTTCTACTCCTAATAGTTTCATCACATTCTTCATAAATTTGTAATCTTTACTAATCTCTATTTTACTCTGCTTTCTTCTCTGGTTTTACACCTGATCAAAGTCCTATGCAGCCGCCTGTGATGTTTGAATGAAGGCGGGTGAACCTGCTGTCCATGAGACCAACTGCATCAAATACTTTTAAGACAAAGCCAGAAAAACAATAAAGAACTACTTAAGAACATTTCTGCTAGGTAGAATGTTCAATGGGGGCTGGGTGGTCTTTTGGTCTTGGAACCTTCTCGAATTTTGCTTTGGTCTCTATTGTATCTGGCTGTTTCATGTTTTTTTTTTTGTTTCTGTCCTTCCTGTCATCTAACCTTATCATCATATTCATCTCTAGAGACTTAGAATATGATACTATATTCAAGGACTCAAACTTTCTACTAATAATATATCTATTTTATGTCAGCCTGTTTTAATTTATTGTTGTTTTATTTGTCCATTATTATTCTTACCTAATTTAATTTGTTTAAATTTTCTTGTAACTGTTTTTGACATCTTGTAAAACATTCTGAGCTACCTCCTCAGTAGAAACATTTGCCCTAGATATAAATGTTGCTATTGTTGGTACATCTTACTTTGCCAAATTTAGCTTTTTAACTTTAAACTTTAATATGCTAGCTTTTTAATTGTCATGCACACCAGGTGAATAAAAAGAAACTCCATGTCTCATTTATATCCTTTTTAATGTGCTTAGGAAAAGCAAACATATTAATAAAATTAAAGTGCAGCGTTGGTCTTACTTGTTTTTATACTTGTGAGAACGAGCATTTGGCCAATGTGACTTATGGCTTTACAAACTAAAAACAAATGGAGTTCTCTTTTATTCTCAATCCAAAAATATAAAAAAAAACACTGTCATTATTAGCGGAAGCAAATATTATTTTTTCCTGGGATACTAATTTTTTGGCAGTTAACAGCAGTGAGACAAACACAGACGTGGATAAAAGCATTAAAAATGACCATCAATCATACAAAGGGTCAATGGTCCACATTTTACATCAGTGTAAGTTTAATCTCCAGATGTGGGAAAAAATAAACAGCTTGAGAGTGTAGCACTAGCAGCATCTTTAGGAAGCTAGGGCAGCATGAGGTTATAAGTTTGTGAACATCCTCCACATTTCATCATTTACTGAAGAACTTGTGAACTGTTCAAAGGCTGCTGCTTGTATGGGGTGCCGGAGGCCTGTATCACTTTTAAAATCTATGCTAAATTCTTTAAATGGATGCCTCTTAAAAGAAAGCTCACTTTCATCAGACCCCTGGTAAGTCAGTTTTTTCAAGTGCTGCTTGGCTGAGTGAGGCTGAGGATTCTATATGTTCCCGTTTCGACAAAACTAAAGCATTGTACACATTAAGTCAATCATGGACTTACATACGTATGGTAAACCTAGAGTGGAAAATGAAGGTGAAATATGGATGAATGGATATACACATAGAGGAATGGATGAATAGAAGTTGGCAAAATGATTTGTGTTCCTGTTTCATAGCTCGACAGGCTTGATTTTATTACTTATCTTATTAAGTGTGTGGTGTTGTGCTGGTTAGTCATCTTCATCATCATTTTATGCTGCTTCCTAAACAGGTCATGTGGTGGCACACATGATCCCACTGTAATCTCTACATGGAGCTTCCGTAAGTCATCATTATCGTCATCTAATGTCATTTCCCAAATAGGGAAGTACTGCTGTGCAGAGGATTACATTGCTGACTCCGTGGATTGTATTGCTGTCTCAAAGCTCACTCTAGTCAATGCACGAAATCATCATCATTATTATGTACTGCTGCTTCCTAAATGAGGCAGTATGATATTGAAGAAGTTTGCTTAGCTCCAGGGACCTGAACTCACATTCACCCTGGTCACTTTCTCTGTGGAGTTCCATGCTCTAAATGGGGTGCTATGGTTTCCTCCAAAATCCCCAAATAGGTCAGGTCTATAAATTACCCTGGTTTGATTGTGTGCATTGAGAGAGCACTACAATGGCTTAGATTCTTGTTGAGAGTTGGTTCTGTTAGGGAAAACAATTCTTAATTCTAGAATGCTCTTGATTTCTGGCTCAATTCATCACTCAAAAACAGTCCAGCAAGTACATAAAAAAGAATTTTAAAAAGACATATCAGGAGTATACCATTCAAGATGTTATTCTTGTGTTGTAATTACAGATAGGCTAACAATTCTTTGTTCAGGCAAAGCTTTTATAGATAGGAATATACTGTACAAGAACATCTTTAGCATATAGCTGGTAACATGCAAATCTTTACTTGACCACATTTACTTAAATGGTAAAACAGGATAATCTAACCCTTAATAATGGGATATATCGATGGTGCTGAGATTCAAGGGCAGAGGCTGCTTCCTAGAGAAACATCTGCATACTTTAAGCTAAACAGACAAAGTTCAGTATAAAGTGCCTTTGTTGTAATGGAAATCTTATTACCTTCTTTCAAGGAAATGTCTGCATCTCTTACAACAATATTTGCTTATTTAACAAAGTTACAAAATCCATGTGAGCCTAAAAGTCAAAGATGCAAATGGTGTATAAAAGGATTTTCTCCAAAAGCTCCTACCTCACATTTGATGCTGTCAGAACAAGCTCCAGCTCCCCACAACCCTGCAGTAGAATTAATGGATGAGTGAATGATCAATCATCAACTTAAAAAGGTTACTGATCTGTCCATAATGTGTACCTATACACAGGATGACATGAAGTTAAATACACTATAAATAAACTTAGATGTACATTATAACACATATGTCATACATTCAAAATAGGAATCAGAACTCCAAACCAAGCACAGTCAATATGAGCCTTGTTCCTCACACCACTTTCAAAAATAATTGAAACACCTAATAATAATAAGACACATATAATGTTTTTCCCCTTTTAAAGACAGTTGATTTAAATTCATAGTCACAAAAAAAAAAAACAGGCGGAGCAGTAGAATGATCAACTGATACTGGCTCAACTCCAGGAAGTCACCATTTGTTTGCAGCGGTTTATGAAGCCACCTCGACACATCTGGGGATCTGCCTGCTTACCAGTAAAGGCTAAAGTATTAGCAGAAGGTATTTATTTTCTCGTTCCCTATTCTTTATTGAGTAATGATAAAGTAAAAAAATTTGTAAAACAAAAATTTGAGTAAAAAATTTGTAAAACAGATTTTAAGGACTAAATACAGTCTAAATTTATTATGCCTTTTCTTTCATATCTGGTTTTAAGACTGCATAGTCTGATTGTTGCGAAAAAAGAATTCAAGAACATTGTCACATCTCACACGTCATTGGGACTCAGATATTTAATATTGAAGAAGAGCCTCAGTGAATCTCTTCATGGAAAATAAATTTGCTGCAGCAAGCAGTGGACTTGTGAATGACAAACGCTTGTGGTTTTTTATTAATAAGATCAATTGTGAACAACAAGCAGCTTTCAAAAATAAATATTATAGGTGACTTATTTTGGTCTTTAAGATGTAAAAGTTTTAAAGGCCACACAGGAATAAAAATGATATTGTTATTATAGAAAATTATAACATTCAAAAAAATGTTTAGTTTTACTCAGGGTCGTGGAAGTCCAAGCCAATATCCACAGCCCTGGGTATAAGGCAGAAAACAAGTTGTGGACAGGTCATTGCCGGGTCCAGACACCTAAACTCAAACTCATACAAAACCAGTTTAGAATATAACCCAACGATGAGATGAAAACAGAAGTACCTGGAGAAAAACTCATAAAGGCATGGGGAGAACAAGCAAACATCACATAAGTGAGCAACCAAATGCAGCATCCAATGAGGCAGCAGCCACTGTACCATTCCATATCAAAAATAAGAACAAATATTTAAAACTATAAAAAACAAACAAATATAACTGCATTTTGACACACACACACACACAATAGGCACAATTTAGCAATGCCATTTCATCTAACCTGGGTGTCCTATATGGGGAGAACATGTAAACTCCACACAGAGAGCACTCAACACTTAAACTCCAGTCTTCTTGTTGTGAGGCAGCAGGACTATCACTGCACCACCATGACACCTATAAAGTAGGTTATCTTAAAGCCAATATACATGCAATCCACTCACCATTCAGTCCATTATCCAATTCACTTGATTCAGTTCCGGATTGGACAGCCAGCATCTATTCTAGAAGCATCAAGTGATAGGCAGAAGCTAACCCCAAAAAGGGCATATTAATGAACACACTCTCTGAGTCACTTAAATCAGCGTTTCTCAACATTTAAGTATTTGCGACCCGAGTTTTCATAACAGTTTTAATCGCACCCCCCACAGAAAGTTAAAAAAAAATACTTTACAAGCTACTAGATATTTAATTGGCATTTATCAGAGATGTATAGTCAGAGTTTGGATCATTTAAAACAGTGGTTATTTAACTTTTTTTTCTCATGACCTAATTTTGCCATTTTTGTGTCTTCGCAGCCTACAATCACTTCAGAGAATTCAATAATCTTTGCCAATCATTATTTGGTTCAGTACTATTGTGATTCGCAATTCTGCGAAACCCAAAAGCAGACCACATGTGACCCATGATCGCAATCCATAGTTTAAGAACCTAACATTTACAAAATAAGATTTTCCTAACTTTAGTTAAAATAAAGTACTTTTGGATGTTTGATTTTAGAGATGTTTTGATAGATTGATTAAAATATTTGATACCTTAAAACTGAAAGATAAGACAAGTGGAGTGGTAAATGCTGCTGCCTCATCATAACTCTAAAGATCAGACCAGGGATCAGATTTATAAAACTTGCATACACACAAAAGGGGCCCAAAATATGATTATACAGCTTTCCACATAAAAGTCAGGATTAATAAAAGAAAACTTGATTGGAGAATGGGCATATATTTCCAGCAACTTCGATCCATCCATCCATACGCAACATTTTAGAGAAACCCTAAAATGATGACAACCTTGATAAAGTCGGGAAATGTAGTGAAATCAGCTAAATGAAGACTCACGTGCATAATATTTTATATCAATGATCAGTTATTATAATGTGCCTTGATGAAATAAACATCCATCCATCTATTATCCAGCCCGCTATATCCTAACTACAAGGTCACGGGGGTCTGCTGGAGCCAATCCCAGCCAACACAGGGTGCAAAGCAGGAAACAAACCCCAGGCAGGGCGTCAGCCCAACGCAGTGAGATAAACATATTAAACCTTAAATGTGATGTACAGAATCTATTTTAATTTCCTTTTAAGTGTGGCAATTCTGCATATTTGCACTTTTAAGGTTTTTTGTCAGTTTATATTTTCTACCCATTGTCACTTCTCAGGAAACTGGCACTCAGGCCAAAAATATTTCAGCCAAGCTCCGGGTCCATTATTACCCACTGTAACTTTTGTTAACTATAGCAGTAACATTCTACTAACACACAAGACATCTGTGATGCCAGCATGTGACTGACAAATGTCGTGTCTCAATGGCCTGAGTTAACCCATAATTCATTTATTTTAATGCAAAGTACATTTTGCAGATGTGATGGTACTGTACATGGTGGCTGGTTTGTTGGTAAGGTAACTAGTAGAATCCCCCCATCTTTAATATGGCCTGTACTATTCATTGTAACAGCAATCATGTCATCATATGTGCCAGGTGATAGTGGCTATATTCTTACACACTGGCACCTTACGTCTCTGCCCAACCCTCAAGACACAGATATTACCAGACATGTTCTTATACACTAAGTTGCTGAGAGCACCATATGATTGGTTGTATAGGAAAAGAGGCTGCTTTACCAGCCATTGAAGTTGCTTATGTTGATTTGTATAGTCCATATGGTATATGGAGTGGCAACCGGGCAGGTTTCAAGGCACGTTTACATACACACATTTACAAGATGATTGTAATTTATAAAGGTAAATTGTGTAGAAATCTGCATACCCTAGGTTTTATAATTTTTTTGCATACACACTTTCCTGTTTTTTTGCTGGACACATATTTTCATGCTCGAATATACACACAGTTCTTTAAATGAGACCCTTGATGACTGTTTCTTTGCTGTTTGCATGTCTTATGTGTACCAGTTTGTTATGTTAATTTCCCTAATAAATGCATGGGTCCTCTGACAAATGGTATCCCACACAAGCCCTAATGGTGCAAGTTTAGATATAATAGATCCTGTACTGGAAAAACTAGATTTCTAAAATGATGAATAAAGTAATGAATGAAAGAATTTCCACACTCCCAGTAAAACTGCCAGAATGTCAAGAGAAAGTACTTTATAGGCCACCAAACATTTAACTGGCATTTATGAGAGAAATATAGTGCAAGTTTGGATCATTTAGAACAGTGGTTGTTAAACTTTTTTTTTCTCACTAGCCAATTTTGCCTTTTTTGTGTCTTCACAACCCACAGTCACCATGGAACATCATCCTGAGGGGTGTTTTTACATTGAAAATCACTGCAAATCATCTTACAGGGTGTTGGGGAGGGTGGAGGGTGGAGTTCCCTTTGGAGGATCATAGATATGGGTTAGCAATGACGTTTGCTTTAACTGCTTACTTTTTTAAGAGCAGAGCCATAGAAACATTGTGGAGGATGGCCGGCCGTTAATCCCGGCCAATACCCCCAAGCCGCCAGGTGTAGCCCTCCTTGCAGCATGGAGGTCCCCAGAAGACCAGCAGGGCATCATGGACAATGGAGTTTTTATAAACAGCCCTGCTGGATGCCATGGGGGCCACAAGAGGGAGCTGCAGGGAGGACCGAAGACTTCTTTGTGCCCTATGACCCGGAAGTTCGTCATTGGAAGAGCGACAGGCTTCCGGGATGAAGAAATGAACTTGTACCTGACCCGGAAGGGATTAAGAGTCACATGGCCTAGGGATTAGGAACACTTCCGGGTCAGGGAATATAAAAGGACTGTGGGAGCTCCCAGACGGCGAGCTGAGCTGGGTGGAAGGGTGGTAACGCGCCTCGGAGCTGGAGGATTGGTTTATTGTAATTATTATTTGTATTTATGAGTATAGTGGTGGAGAGTGTGCTTTGTGCACTGTGGCAAGAAAATAAAGTCAATATTTGGACTTTTACCTGGTGTCTGAGGTCGTGGACAGGGGTTCAAGGGAGCAAGAGCGCCCCCTATCTACCACAACATTTAAAGTATTAATTTAACACTGGCAAGTTTGCTGTAGAGTGTAAAATATTCCATATCTAAATCTGTACTAAACAATTCTCCCTTCCTTTTTTTAATTGAAGGCTCCATGGCTCCATTAAACACTACTGATGTCAACTCCACAGCTCTCAATAACACCATTTTAATGAAGAGGATTTTGCCAACACTGTATCTTTTTCTTTTCTGTGGGGCAATTGTCTTAAACTCATTGGCTGCTTGGATTTTCTTCAGAATTTCCAATCAGTCTAGTTTTACTATCTACCTCAAGAACATGGTTGCCGCTGATATTTTCATGACACTCTCCTTTCCTTTTAAGATCATAAGTGACTTTGGTCTTGGGAACTGGCAACTCAGCGTCATTGTATGTCGTTACTCTGCTGTTGTTTTCTACTTAAACATGTACATTGGAATAATTTTCCTGGCATTAATAAGCTTGGAGCGCTTTATAAAAGTGGTCAGAAATTCGGGTAACTCGTTTATTCAGAGTGTCACTATCTCAAAATCCCTATCAGCAGGAATATGGCTCATGATGCTCATTCTTCTTGTGCCAAACAGTATTTTAACAAATGAAATTCCAACAGAAGAAACTTCTAAACACTGTTTTAAACTAAAGAGTAGTCTTGGAATGAAATGGCATAAGGTTTCTACCTATTTCTGCATAATCATCTTTTGGGTTTCTTTCATCGTTCTGTTATTTTGTTATACATCCATTGCAGTAAAAATCTATAAATCCTACAAAAAGTGCAGCCGAGATAACTCAGTCACAAGGAGAAAATTCAATCGAAACATTTTTAGTGTTTTGATCGTGTTCATTATTTGCTTTGTCCCCTACCACGTGTGCAGGATTCCTTACACATTAAGTCAAACTGGCATCTCATTCAGCTATCAAGGCCAGCTCCTGTTGTTTCATTTCAAAGAAGGCACTCTGTTTTTATCTGCGATGAATGTGTGTCTTGATCCTATGATTTACTTTCTCTTGTGCAAAACATTTCGACGATTACTGATGCAAATGTTTTCCAAAACTGAAGCTGATGTAAGTAACAGGACACCTTGCTCTCCAAACAGTGAAAGCATACTCTAGGAATTACTGAGCCTGGACAATTCAGGGCGGACGGCAGAAGGTCTTTAAGAATTCATCTCTCCTGATTGTCTTGAGAGAAGTTTGGAACCTCACATTTGAACTCAGAGCATCATGTCCTGTTGATACCCTTCCAGTGGCGCAGGAGCAGTGATCTTGTCTGCTCAAATGTCCATCAGGCACAAGGCCGAAAACTTGAGGGTGTGTCAGCCACTTACACTCACCAGTTAACCTGGCATGGGTGTCTTTGGGATGGAAGTATTCACACAATTTGAACTTAATTTAAACTCAGACTCTGGGGTTGTAAAGCAGTAGTGGGAAATAACTTTCTCAAAAGTGGTAGTGATAATTAACTACAGTTCATTGTACCATGTATAGAAGATGGCATTACACCCACACCCACATTCCTTACCTTGAATGAGTCAGACATAGCAACTCTGATAGAACATTCTTCCTACAGAAGAAATTGAAAATTCATAAATGAATACTATATGCCAATTAATTTAATTTGTTTACAAAATGTAATACTTTAATTATTAATTTAAAAAATTTGGATAGATTTGATTTAAAGAAAAAATCTTGGAAGGATGAATGGATGATGCCTTCCATATTCATTAGACACCCAGTTTACCTGTGCAATGAAACATGTTAAGATTGGGGCATTCAAGGAAGAAAAGCAAATACAACAATGTAAGAAGGGTACAATTATACAATATAGTTTGTCATAAACCTTGAAAATTGGAATGATTTATGAATTTAGCAGTGGCCATTTAACAGTTAAGACTGTCATTAATACATGGCTAGATAAAAGCAGTTTACCAATATATTGTATCTACTGAGGTCAATTCATTGTCAAACAATTCAGGGGTTTGGGAGGCAGAGCCATTGTAGAAGCAAACCCCAGCCTTAGACATGCTAACAGTTCATCTCAGGGATCAAATATGCACACAATGACCAGTTCACCTAATCTGTACATCTCAGGGGATGTGGGTGGAGCACAGGACTAACAAGAAAAAAATCCATGCATCATATGGGAAGAACGTACAAATACCACATGGACATTGATCGAGATGCAGGGTAATCCAGGACATCAGATCTGTAAGACAACAGTGCTATCTGCAGTATTTAGCATCAAACCTTTGATTATTGTTTGTTAAGCAACCCAAATGCCTTGTGCTTGTGTCTAGTTTAAGTAATATTTTATTGCTGTTTGAATTTGCTGCTGCCCTAATAATGTATTTTCAAAGCAGCCAATGTAAGGCTCCTGCGTTAAACTTCATGTAAATATCACACTGCAGCTACCTCACTTAATGAAGAGTCATGTAAACAAATAAGAATCAAAAATAAGGCATTGGATGTCCATTCAGATATCAATTATCAATTTTGTTTAATCCTATATAAGGTCACAGAGGGTGACTGGCATTTTAAAAAAGAAATTTCCTAAAATCATTTTGATTGTCCACCAACACTTTTGCTGTACTGGTGTATTGGTACAGTATATGAGACATTAACTTTGAGGATATGGTAAAATGTTTTGAAATATTGTAAGAAGTTTTAACATATAGCCTCTTCAAAACAAATGTCAACCTCAGCCCCTTCATTACTTTTTGCTATGCAATATTACCTGATTAATTGGGTTATTCTTAAGTATTTCTGTAAATTAAAGAAAGAATCTGATAATATTGTTTATCCTTAGTGTATTGAAATCTTATGATATCATATTTAAAAAGCCATTGTAAGTTGTAGTCCAAGAAAAAGAATTATGGGAAAAAAAGGTTTTATGGTACTATGAGGGTGTAGAATAATAATAATAATAGCCCATCAGCTCCAGACTTGTTCACTGTCTGTGCAGATTTTACATATTTACCGTTTGTCTTTTTGTCTGCATAAGCTTTTCTGTGGTATAAGTTTAACTGGTAAGTTTAAACTGAGAGGGGCGAGTATGGATCTGGATGTGTTTAAATTTGCCCTGATCACCCATCCAGACATGGTTGATTATGGTCTGTGCTACCAAGGTTGGCTTTACCACCAACCCTTGATTAAGTAAGATTAATAATTGATGGATAAATAATAATTGTAATAATAACAAGTTCCTCACAGCTTTCGGATCCAGTAACTACTTGTGTGTATTTTGCCTTTCTCCCCATGTTTATATAAGTTTTTCTGCAGGTTCTCTGGTTTTCTAACACATCCCAAACGTGTTTCTGGATAAACAGCAATTCTATATTGAGAGAGTGAGTAAGTCTGGACATGTATAAGTTGTGCCCTGCAATAGACAGGGACCCCAACACATCTGCCTGGCCCTCTGACTTGGCCCTCTGTAAGCCTGCAATCTGATTAAATGCATCTGAAAAAGAATGGATAACTAGCAAAAAAAAAAAAAAAATAGATTTTGTGGTAATAGACATAAAGTAAAACAAATACTATATCATCTCCAGACAGAGGAGCAGCTTCAGCAACAGACTGCTGTCACTGTCCTGCTGCACTGACAGAGTGAGGAGATCGATCCTCCCACACACTATGCAACTCTTCAGTTCCACCCGGGGGGGTAAACACTAACACTACACAAGATTATAGACTGTTATACCTGCCTCACACTCTCCACCTTGCATTTTTTAACTTGCACTGCTCTTTTATTGCTCTTTAATTAACATTGTTTTTTTATCAGTATGCTGCTGCTGGAGTATGTGAATTTTCCCTTGGGATTAATAAAGTATCTATCTATCTATCTATCTATCTATCTATCTATCTATCTATCTATCTATCTATCTACCTACATAATCAATATTACAATACCATCAAACAAACAATGAAGAAGAAGAAGAAAAACTGCTTAAACACAGGACTTTGTTTGTAGCTGTTTCCTAGCTATAAACCAAATGAGTGTAAAACATCTACTGGCTCAGATGGGTTAGTGTGTGTTTGTGAAATGGAATGGCATAGTTTACCATTACTTTACATGAGAGAATGCCTAGCCTTTTTATTTAAAGTAATAAAAAGAACAGCAGGGGGGATTCACACATTTTATGAATGTCACTGGAATCTTTTTAAAATACACTTCCAAGCTAGTCTACAGCATGTGCTGCACATCAAGCAACATGGCAAACACTTTGATTAACTGAATTACAAAACATGTCCTACATCAGTAAAAAGTTAGGTTGTTTGTAGATGCACTTTGAGAAGGATAGTTCAATAAAATCATCAAGAAAACCTGACAACATCAAGAAATGCCAAGCAGCTAGTTCAAGGAGTTAGTAAATGTCACAAAATGCAACGAGACTTGCTTCACAGACTGGACAGCCTACTTGCCTCAAGTTTGATTTTCTTACAAGTTATCTTCTCGGGCAGAGAGGCACAGCATTCAGCGCTATGATGTCACAGATCTGGCATCTAGGGTTTCATTTCCACACAGGGGAGTTGTCCAAGTCGAGTCTGCATATTCTCCCTGTGTCTTTGTTGGTTTCCCTTTCACATTCTCGAGAAATGCTGAGTAGGGTGACTAGTGACTGTAAACTGTCCCTGTCAATGTGGATATGAGTGGGCCGAGTGACAGACTAACTCCTGCATAATGCTGTTTCCTGCCTTGCTCCTGTGGACGAAGACTTCAGACAAGACAGCAGGTGTGGTTATATAGCAGCTTTATTTTGCAGCGTCACAGTGAGAAGAGTTTCAGAAAAGCAGACAATCAAATATACATGACAGCGTCAGGGCTCTTCTGAACCCCGTCTGTTGGGTGGGGTCCAGTTTTATACCCCTAGAATGCGTGATTTAATATCATTATAAAATGTAACAGTCGGCACTTTTATTATACACAATCCTTGAGCCCCTTGTGCATCTTGATTTCTTGGCCCCTTTGTTATGGCGTTCAGATGTAAACTAAGGGAAAACATGATAAGGCAGACTCATGTGTGGAATGCTTAGACCTTGAGTCCTTTGGACAAATACTTTTCTGTTTGCTCAGCAAAGCATGCTTTTACATAATATATGGTTTCGTAAAGCTTACTTCTTAGACATGAATTAGTACAAGGGAACAAAGAGAACATTCATCTTCCACACTCCCCTTGCTGACCCCTGCAACCTTGACTTGGGCTAAATGGGTTTGAGAATGTCATGTTATAATTTCTTAGACAAGTTCATTCTTTGTCAGTGTGCTTTGTCCATTTGCATTAATGTCAATGTAATTCAATTACCAGAAAAATACAAAAATATAACTGCTCTGAACTTTGAGAGGTTTTTCTGCTTGGATGGAAATTGTTTTTTCTTTATTCTCTTCTGAAAGTGACATTTCTACAAATAAATTAATGAGGACAATAGGAAACATTCCAGTGCAGGCAAGAAGAGCTAGAACTTTCTTATGTTCCCATGTTCAACTTTTATTAATTGCAAACTTATAACAGACACTCTAAAGAAACTTGTAAATCTTTAACTTCTAGTCAAGCTTTTAATGTCGTCATCCAAGTTGTGAAACCAGATCTGTTCTTCGGAAAGTAACAAGTTCCCTTTATTAACAGAAGGCTGTTTCTATTAAAACAGGCAAACGTCACTCATTTCACTTTGCAAAAAGAAAGAGGTAGTTGAAAAAACATTAATGAGTATTAATATTTACTGTGAAAAAGAAAAAGAAAAACTCCCTTGGCCCAATTTGGAGTCACATGGGGTCAGAACCAATCCTGACAGCATTGGGTGAAAGTCAGGATGCAGTCCTGGCCACGGCACAAGTCCAGCGCAGGTCCCACTCACGCACGCTAACACACGTGTTCATAAGAATGTGGGAGGAAAACTGGAGCATCTGAAAGACCAACCACACAAACAAGACGAGAACATGGAAAGTGAGCTGTGGGATTTGAGCTCAGCATTATGGATCAATGAAACAGCAGCTACAAACATTGTGCCCCTGTAAACACTGGAAACAAAATGTTTTATGCATATCAGAAAGCTTGTAATTTGTTATTCATTCATTACATTTTTTTAAATCTATATATTTGTTATTAAATGACAACAAAAAAGCCCCTTGTTTCCCTAATGTGAACTGAAGAGACACAACACATTCTGCCCGACCAGCTCAGTAAATGGAGGGCTGCAGTGGGCATAGCTGTTCAATCCATCCAACTCCTCTATTGAAACTAGTCTTTACTGATAATATACAGGCTGTTATTTCTCATTCTTTCCCTTTATTTTCACATTTCAGTCAAGCCTATTAGGCTCCTTTAAGTAATAACTTAGTTTAAATCGTGAACTGATACTATTGCATGAATGAGGATTTATTGCATCTTATCTTCATCAAATGCATTTTTTAAAACAGATTGTAAAATGTGCATCCATCTATCCATCCATCTTTCTAACACACTTATCCAGGGCAGGGGCAGCTGGAGTCTATCTCAGCAATCAACCTGCACAAGGCAGGAATAACACCCACGCAGGGTGCCAGTCAGTCACTGGGTGCATGAGCATTGTAGTGAGGGGGAGAAGGGTAAGGAATACCCAGAGCCCCATGGGGGGGGGGGCCTTGAGTCTGGAATAAAAAGTATGTTTTTGAGAGGGAGTGTCCCACAGAGACTGCTTGTATATACGACCCAGAGTTCTGTGCTGCACCCCTGACTGGGTGAACACACACGTACACACACACACACACACACACACACACACCACAGCCAATGTAACACAGACAAAAATTAAAAGAAATGTGAGTAATGACTAAAAAATTCAACTTGTAATCAAAACATACCAACGGCAAACTAATTTACAGTCTCCAGTTAATGTTATACGCACAACTTTGAGATGTGGAAGGAAATCAGTGTACAGATATATACCTCTACAGTTACAGTGACTTATGCTGGGACTAATCCCAGATTCCTGAGGCCAGCACCCTGAAGCAATATAATGATATTTAACGATATAAATCAACCTCCCAGAAATCTGAGATATTGAACGACACCAAAGTTTGTTTATATCGCTACAAAACTTTATATAATTGTATGAAGGATAGGGATTTTTTTACAAAAAAAAATAGCTATTAAACAAATAAATGTATGCAATTAATCGTGATTAATCGCATCTAACATTAAAACATGTAATTATAAAATTAATACATACATCATGAAGTACATACACAGTGATTCACACATTTAATGTAGAATTAACACAAAAGAATATAAAAAAATACACTTCAACAATGACCTGAAACCTGAACTTTTAACATAATACCACTTGAGCAAGTAGTATTTGAATGCCTTCCTAAAAGTCAAGTTGAAAGAAAGCAGTAAGAAAACAAGGCCAATTAATTCTCAAACTGGCATAGCATACGAGACACAGACTTGTCAAAGTAAAAATTACACGATTGAAATGACTGTTGACTTCGAATGCACTGTTGATGACTGATTTAACTGAAATAATATGAATCTCTTAAATGGGCAAACGTTAAAACTTGTGTTAAAACTCTGTAAATACTATCATCTATTGTTTACCATCAACAACTTGATAATTATACTCTACACAAGTGTTTTTCAACTGTTGCACCGTAGAAATAACAGTGTAATGCTCCTGGGTCCTGACCTGAGAGAGACACACTTCTCAGGTGGTCGAGACCTGTCTAAGGATGACGGGACTACTCAGAGAAGCTGACATAAAAGCAACTCTGTAAATTCCTTAACTTTAATCGCACTCTGGCTTGTCTAACCCCTCTGTACTGTCTTTGGTTTCAGTGTTACAGCCCAGAAACATACTACTGCTTCACTCTCACTCCCCTCTACTCACTTGTTCACTCCAATGCTCCTTCTCATCCACTCCCTCTTCCAGCAGCTTCCACACTCCATCCCATCTCTCGCGCTCCTTCCACTCTTTTTCCCAGGACTTTCTCTTTTTGCTCAGATGTTTCTTTTATAAAATGCACTGCACCTTCTGAAAGCACCATACTCAGTAGCTGTCCAGCCTCATGGCCGTCTGCATCTCCAGTCTGATCATTACAGTATTATTGTTTTGTAATGTTAAAAAACAAAACGAAAAAAACCAACATGAAATGCCAACCTGACTGAAGCACTGCCAGAGGCGTTTGCCTTGTTGTTGGCCCTGGAGGTGACAATATTTTTTAACACTTTAAACAGGCCACAAAAATGTTAACTTCCCCAGGCCTAATTAAGGATTCACACCAGTGAAGGCGTACATTCACTGAGTTGTTTAAAGCTGTACATGTATATCAAAAAACTATGTTCTAAGACAAAACTATGTTTTAATCCCCTTAGCCCCAATAACTTTTAACTTTGCCTCTCCTCTAGGGCAATGAACTGAAGGATCATCTCATCTCCCTTTTCACAGACCAAGGCAAGAGAGCTTATGTGTGTTTTATTAACTCAATAACATAAATCTTCATTGTGCACATTTGAAAATTACACTTGCTAATTATGTTTCTTTCAGACCTCATTTTTCAGTTTTGCAAATGCAGTTTGAGTCTTTACGAATGCTGGAGGTTAGGGGTCAGCTAATGTGAGAGGTTGACTGGGAGCACTGTAATGGGTCTTGCCATTTGTGAACCATTTTTGATGTTTCAGTAAAAGCAAATCTATTTGCCTATGAAAAAGAACACATATATTTTTGTTCAACTTGATACTCTATAACAAGACATAAGTTTGGAATACATTTTAGAGCTGGAAGTAGTCTTCTAGTTCTCACGCGCATAGAGGTTTCTACCAAAATGGGATTATCAGTTTGCTCCTCTACTTGATCTAATAAAGATCAGCAAGCAAGAGAAATTTCCAATAGGTAGACATTCTCCATTTCTGCCACTGTATATTGAACCCGGGGGATGCATTTTGAATACACATTGATTTGATTCTATTAGCTTTCTCAGCCATTTGGTGAGAACATCCTACAGTTAAATCTAATTCCTTAAATAACTAAAAAAAGGACATGCTTCCAGCCCAGCAGTTTTCTGGATGATTATCAAACCCAAGCACACCTGTATATACCATACATGGTAACAAACATTGGGCTTAATGTTTAAGACTGATGCTGTGGATAAAGAAGCTGCTCACGAAGAAGCAAACTAGGGCTAAAAAGAAGATGACAATACTGAGCTGAGACACTGTGGTCTAATTTTATGAAATCTCTGGCAGGCCAGTTTCGTCTTCTTGCTTGATCATGTTAATGAAAGATATACTGTACGTAATAAGTGACACTGAACTGGAAGATTCTTAATTGTAATGCTGTAATGCGCATGTTTCAGATGGTCTTATCTCTAAAAATTACTCAGAAATGATACTTGAAATTTAGGTCCAGATTAAATTATAATTATTTGTCTCCAAGTGGAAATTAACATTTCACAGATGCTCCTAAAATAAATAAAAAACAACAACACCCAAAATAAAACACATAACATCGGGCTTGGATTTTAGAGTGCTACTGTTGTCAATAACAGACTTGAAGGTGACAGTACAGTGAGGTCAGATTGTGCCATTTATATTTACAGTCATTTATATTTGGGTAGAGCAAGTCCAGCTTGTAGTGTCCATGAATGGAACATGCCTGACTTGTTTCAGGTCACCAGCAATCAGAATGATTCATAATAATAATAATAACTTTTTATGTTTATATAGCGCTTTTCTCTGTATTCAAAGCACTTTACAAACCGAGTAGGGAGCCACTTCAACCTCCACTAATGTGCAGCATCCACCTGCAGCCATTATTGTGTCAGTACACTCCCCACACATTAGCTGTTAGGTGGTGAAGGGGGGAGAGATAGTTAGCCAGTTAGAGACAGGGGGTGATTAGGGGGCCAGAATGACCAGTCAGTGATGGGCAAATTAGCCAAGACATCGGGATACACCCAACTCTTTGCCCAGGATGCCCATGGATCTTCAATGATCACAAAGAGTTAGAAACTCGATTTTACATCTCATCTGAAGGACAGTGCCATTTGTACAGCACAGTGTCCCCATCACTGCACTGAGGGTTTATGATCCACACACAGACCACAGGGTAAGCGTCCCCTGCTGGCCTCACCAACATCTTTTCCAGCAGTAACCCAAGCTTTTCCTGGTTATCTCCCATCCAAGTACTGGCCGGGCCTGAACATGCTTAGCTTCAAGTGGATTACTTGTTTTGAAATGCATGTGACACGGCTGCTGGAGTCAACATTATTATTCATCATTAAGATATTAGTACAGAGTGAATTATTTCTGTTGCTGACTCAGCCAGGATGATGTACCTTACTTTCCTGGGCTGTGACATGGATAAATTCATCTGCATTTCAATGTTTTCATTATGCAGTTTAGTTTGAATTATACCATATTCCCTTTTTCACCATTGCCCATTCACAAAAATCTCCAGTCCGCTGCTTTTTGCGCTCACTTTGATGAAATTAATCCAGAATTAAAATAGCATCTGAAATAATTGCAATCGCATTCTCTGCAGTACCCAACATATCACAGTACCTGAACTTATCATAACTCACTATGAGATCTAACATTTCAAACATGAAAGCAACAGAACATTTTCCATTATATGAAGTCAGGTGAGATCTGAATCCTTTCCACCTTACTTTTATTCTTGCTCTAAAGATCTGCACCTCTTCCATCTCCAGATGACCTTTGGTACTTTTATCCTTTTCATTTTACAACTAACAGGTCTTGCGACAGGGCATAATGGGCTCTTTAGGAGACTGTGATCACACTGATACCAGGTGAATACTGGAATGTTTAATATATCCCACTTTACATTCCTCAGAGTCTCTTATACTCTCAGGTATTACAGATATACGCAGCCATCAGATTTTTTACGCTGTCACACACATGCACATGGGAGACAGCTAAAGGGCCTGAAGGAGAGTGATTCCAGTTACGGGAAATTCTGCCTGGTCCCAATGAAGTTACTTCCGTTTCATTGATGCAACTTCCGGTAATGCCCCCCACCCCCCTCACCTGAAGACATCACTTCCGGTTGTGGCCACAGTGGCACCACTTCTGGTTCCAGCCACCAATGATGATGTCACTTCCTCCACTCTACTTTAAAGCTGTCATCTTTATGCCAGCAAATCAGTTCTGTCTTGGACTAAAACCTGTACACACCTGTACACCATTTATACTAATTTTGCAGCCAAGGAGCAATATACAGGTGGCTGCCCCAAACATTTTTATGGCTCCAGTCTATTCTTGTGACAATGCTCACTGTGTGACCTTTCTCAAGTTTGCAGCTTGTCGGAAAGGCAGTTGAGGTGGGCCATGCTCGAGTCTGCGTTGAAAGCAGCATCTCTTTAGCTTAGTTTAAAAAATAATTTAAAAATGTATGGTAACAAGCCAGAGGCCAAATCTTAACATTACTAATTAAACATTAAACTAATTACATTAAAAACATTAGTAATCGTAAATAACTCAAGTAAAAAAAAATAAAATACTTTTTATAATAATAGTAAAAATAATGTCTTTAATCATTACATAACTGGAGTTAGAGAAACTTCTAATATTCCACCAAAACAATATATATATATGCACTTCATAAACTGCAAAGCTTTCTGTTTAGCTTACATAGTAGCTAATTTTCTAAGTTCCTGCTGTCCAGTTATGCTAAATAAAATCCCCACAGTGCCGAACCGTTCATTGTCAAACATCAGTAGCCACTGAACTAATCCAATAACGAATTAAAAAACATTAAAGAGTCACCACATACTTCTTGGTTTCTGGATGCGAAAATGCTGAAAGATTTTAGACATTCAAGAGGAAGCATTTCCCTAAAGTAGGATTAGGATTTACTAAACTGACAGGGTCAGTTGGTACTAGACATGAAATTGCTGAAATGTGTCTTAAATTTGTATTGTATCACACTACACTACTTTATGCAAAGGCAGGAACTTGAAATATAGAGCTAAGCATCCATCCATTTTCTAACCCGCTGAATCCGAATACAGGGTCACGGGGGTCTGCTGGAGCCAATCCCAGCCAACACAGGGCACAAGACAGGAACCAATCCTGGGCAGGGTGCCAACCCACTGCAGGACACACACAAACTAGGGCCAATTTAGAATCGCCAATCCACTTAACCTGCATGTCTTTGGAATGTGGGAGGAAACCCACGCAGACACGGGGAGAACATGCAAACTCCACACAGGGAGGACCCGGGAAGCGAACCGAGGTCTCCTAACTGCGAGGCGGCAGCGCTACCACTGCGCCACCGTGCCGCCCGAGCTAAGCAGCAAATTGATAACAATAACTGAAATATCCATCCATCCATCCATCCATTTACTAACCCGCTGAATCCGAATAGGATCACGGGGGTCTGCTGGAGCCAATCCCAGCCAACACAGGGCACAAGGCAGGAACCAATCCTGGGCAGGGTGCCAACCCACCGCAGATAACTGAAATATGCTACAAATTATTCACTATTTCTTTATTTAATTTAACTCCACAACCAGTTGCAATAAAAAAATCAATTTCTTTTTATTACCATTATTAATAAAAAGACACAGCAATAAACAAGAAAGATGTTTTAATGTAGAGCAGGAGTGCCCAACTCTGGTCCTGGAGGGCCGCAGTGGAAACTTCTTTTCCCTGGCTGGCTTCTTTAAATTTGTAGGCAAATTCTTGAAAGTAGAGGTTTCTTTAGGTGCTAGGAGGCAGAGAAGACACTGCATTATATATGAATTACCTTTACATTTTACAACCTCGAACAAAGTGTTCAGATACAACCATGGGGAACATGCACATTCAGTTTCTATGTCTTAGCAGTACATGGGAAGCTTTGGAACAACCTAGCAAATAAGGCACATTATTGTGCTTTTATTTTTGAATAATATATGGCGGCGGCTGAGCAATGCTGAACTATAGCCTAAGTGGACAACACTTGATAGGTCTCTTTTGTGAGCCTATAATAGCTTTATCTGTGTAACGAGGACTTGCTAAAAACGTACTGGGGTAAAAGTAGCTATGAATGAGGTTTACTCAAGTTAAGTACAAACAGCTGAAAAGTATGCTAAAGTAAGTAACAGAGTTAAGTAACATAGTAGTTACTTGGCAGATGAACCACTGTGCTTTTTGTTATTCTGCCACAATTAGCCTAAGCTTAACAAATTTGGGAAATGGTAAACAACTTCTTTTCGTAATATCCAGAGAGGCGCCTTTATTATCCATCCATCCATTATCCAACCTGCTATATCCTAACTACAGGGTCACGGGGGTCTGCTGGAGCCAGTACCAGCCAACATATGGCGCAAGGCTGGAAACAAACCCCGGGCAGGGTGCCAACCCATCGCAGCGCCTTTATTATATCCACTGAAATGAATCTATGTGAATCTAAAAAAATATAACCTAAAATTGTATGCCACCACTCGCACATGCAAGCTTTACAACTCTGCAACGTATCATATACAGTATCAGTGACCAGAACTGAACTAGTATGCAAAATAGAATCAAACTGAGCCCATGCTACTGGAGGTTAAATGAGGGCTTGGATAACAATGAAACTACACTGGTGTGCTCGCTAAATTGATATCATCACTCCAGTTGTATTGAGGAAATCTTACAGTTAAATATTTAAAAAAAAACAATACAGTCGTGGCCAAAAGTTTTGAGCATGACACAAGTATTGGTTTTCACAAAGTTTGTTGCTTCAGTGTTCTTAGATCTTTTTGTTAGATGTTTCTATGGTATACTGAAGTATAATTACAAGCATTTCATAACTTCCAAAAGCTTTTATTGACAGTTACATTACGTTTATGCAAAGAGTCAATATTTGCAGTGTTGGCCCTTCGTTTTCAAGACATCTGCAATTTGCCCTGGCATGCTGTCAATCAACTTCTGGGCCAAATGCTGACTGATGGCAGCCCATTCTTGTATAGTCAATGCTTGGAGTTTGTCAGCATTTGCGGGTTTTTGTTTGTCCACCTGACTCTTGAGGATTGACCACAAGTTCTCAATGGGATTAAGGTCTGGGGAGTTTCCTGGCCTTGGACCCAAAATTTTGATGTTTTGTTCCCCCAAGCCACTTAATTATCACTTTTGCCTTATGGCATAGTGCTCCATCAATCTGGAAAATGCATTGTACATCACCAAACTGTTCTTGGATGGTTGGGAGAAGTTGTTCTTGGAGGATGTTTTGGTACCAATCTTTATTCATGGCTGTGTTCTTAGGCAAAATTGTGAGTGAGTCCACTTGCTTGGCTGAGAAGCAACCCTACACATGAATGGTTTCAGGATGCTTTACTGTTGGAATGACACATGACTGATGGTAGCACTCCCCTTTTGTCCTCCAGACAATCTTTTTTCCAAACAATCAGAAAGGGGATTCATCAGAGAAAATTACTCTACCCCAGTCCTCAGCTGTCCAATTCCCTGTACCTTTTACAGAATCTCAGTCTGTCCCTGATGTTTTTCTTAGAGAGAAGTGGCTTCTTTGCTGCCCTTCTTGACACCAGGCCATCCTCCAAATGTCTTTGCCTCACTGTGCATGTAGATGCATCCACACCTACCTGCTGCCATTCCTGAGCAAGCTCTGCACTGGTGGTGCCCTGATCCCGCAGCTGAATCAACTTTAAGAGAAGGTCCTGGTGCTTGCTGGACTTTTTTGGGCAACCTGAAGCCTTCTTCTCAACAATTGAACCTCTCTATTCTGACTCAATCAGCATGCCAGAGTGATCTCCAGCCTTGTTCTCATCAACACTATCCCCTGTGTTAAAGAGAGGATCACTGAAACAATGTCAGCAGGTCCTTTTGTGGCAGGGCTGAAATGCAGCGTAAATGGGTTTTTTGGGATTATGTTCATTTTCACGGCAAAGAGGGAGTTTGCAATTCATTGCAATTCATCTGGTCACTCTTCATAACATTCTGGAGTACATGCTAATTGTCATCATAAAAACTGAGGCAGTAAACTTTGCAAAAAATAATATTTGTGTCATTCTCAAAACTTTTGGCCATGACTGTAGCTAACTCATCTCTTCTAGTAATCTATTTTTAAAATAGGTAAGTTTTAGGAGGTAGGTAATTGTTTTAAAAAATAGACATTAAAATCTGCTGTATAGCAAAATTGGAAAATGTTGTCCAGAAAAAACAGCTGCATCATAGACAGCCCTAAAATTCACAGTAGCTTGAAAATGTTACAACAAGCATTACTTTATATATGTTCACCAAAAATCTAAGGAAATGCTTTATCAGTCAGCATAAATATATAACTTCTTAACTTCAGTGACACACATTACTTTTATGATGTTTTGCCCTATATGACATTTACTATGGCTAGCAACATCTCATGTATGCAGAAGTACAACCTTTTGTTTGCTATGTTACATGTGATATCGGCACACTTGCACTATAAAAGGAGTCCATGTCCCTTGTGAAGCATGCAAGTTCCGGCCACACTGAATACAGACTTTAACAAGAAACGTGGCTCTAATAAAAAAATGTAATTCTTCCACAATTATATTTGAATATCATATGAGCTTTGAATATTATTTTGTTCCAATTATGAGTTTGTTTTGTATCATGGTGATAATTTATACGAAATGTTAGTGGCTGGGTGTAGCTTTTAGTTTTGACTTTAAGTGTGGTTTTGTCCTGATAACATAGATATATGCAAAAGATGTTTTAAGTGTTGGCAGCATTATCGCCCAGTGGTAGTGCTGCTGCTTTGCAATATGGAGATCAGGGTTCGTGTGTTGAGTCTGCACGTCCACCCTTTGTCTGTGTGGGTTTCTTTCAGGTGTTCTGGTTTCCACCCACAGTTCAAAGCCATTGTTCCTGACTTGCGCCCTTATGCTTGCTGGGATAGGCTCCAGCCTTCATCACCTTTCTCAGGATTAAGTGGGCTAAGAAAATGGTAAGGCATTAAGCTCAACAACTGTGTTAATGACTTCAATGGCACTTCTACTTTTTTTTTCATCCTTATGAACACAAATGCGTTAAAATGCTAATCTACATTTCAACTACTGACATATTAACAGACCACTATTCTTCTGTGCACTGGATGATATTTTCAGTCTGGATATGAAGGTTGACTAACTAGGATAGTAACAAAAACTGCATATGGAGCTGGTAAATACCTGTGAAAAACTTTAAAAAGGACAAGCATTAAGTATAAGTTCAAAGGATAATTTGAAACAAACCTCTGAAATCCCTTTTCTCAATTTCTGATTTATAAGATATTAGATGTATTTTCTATTATATTTCACTTTTTCTCTTATGTATTGTTGGGTAACATGTTCAAGACTTTAATACCTGCCACTTATTTCATAGTGCAAGGAGCAACACTGACATACAAAAGAGTAATTGCCTGGCAGCACATGACAGCAATATTAGGGTGACCAGACGTCCTCCAAAAGGAGGACATGTCCTCTTTTTTAACATGGTTTCCTCCGTCCTCCAGGCGTTCCAAAAATTCATTAAAATGTCCTCCTTTCACAAAATCACAAACAGAGTTGACCATTTTTGACTGATTACATATGATATATACCGAGAATGAGCAGCCTTCGGCCATTCTCCATTCTTCCGTGTCACCGCATGACATCACGTTACGTTATCACGTTATCAATAATTGTAACATCAAGTAGTAGCAACACTGTTTTTTATATATTTACGCCTAATGGTGCAACGGACAGCGGTTAGCGGTTGATTGGAATCCTTTTTAGCCGAACCCATCTGGTCACCCTAGCAATATTGACCCAAAAGGACAAAATGAAAAATTCAAGTAAACAGAAACATCACAATAAAGTTCTAAAACCACAAAAAAGTCTAATAAAAAAACTTTATATTTCCATACATTTATTTCCTAATCTGCTGATCCATTTTAGAATCAACAGGAGCTGCAAGATGGGAACCAACACTGAATGGGGTGGGCTGAGACACAATGGACAGAATAAAAATGTCTGAATAATTCTGCCCTGTAAGTGTCAGATCACTGTTTAAATACAAAACTGAAATGGCTCAAAAAACCCTGCAGTAATAAACAAGAGATGTGGCAATATACAGACGTCATGTAAGAGGCCTTGACCAAAGACATAAACGTAAAGAAATCATCATGGTAGTGAACTGGTGTCTTCTTAGGGTTTGATTTTATTTACACCCATTATTGCTTCAATAAGCTAAAGCTCCAACATATCTTTACCATGAAAAAGTGAATTAAAGGATAAGTTCAACATTTTTCAAATCAAAGTTAATCATAATCATATGTGGCCTGAAGGGTTGCACCAGCCACCCAAACCTGACACTGACAGACACTACAAACAATTTCCAAGCACAACACACATTTATTTCAGTGGAGAAGCGCTCCTCTTCTGTTCCCCACAGTAACCCAGGACAGTACAGTACTAATTAACACAATACATTCTTTGCCTTCTTCTTGGCTCTCTCTCTCTCGTTCGCCTCCACTCCTTCTCCGGCAAGCGTTGTCCTCTCCCTCTGAACTCTGGCCCCCGGAGTGGTGACAGCTGGCTCCTTTTAAGCCAAACCTGGGAGGACTCTAGGTGGTCCATTAGCATGTCCCAGAAGTACTCACAAGTGTGGCATAAGCCTGACATAACAGGGCTCTCCATCCTCTGCCACTCTCCCTGGTGGAACCTATGGAACTCAACAGGGCTGCAGCGAACTCCAACACAAAGCATGCCACTGTGAGAATCTGTGGTGCCACAGCAACCCCGGAGGGGTACTGCCCTCTAGCATTCTGAGTAAGATAATACCCTGAGCACGCTCTCTCCCCCTTTCCTTCCATCATGTTGCCATCCCAGTCTTCGACACATGGTATATATTAGTTTGCCACATGAAATGGAGTTAAAAAGTAAAGCATATTTTATAAATTAAAAAAAAAATCATTAGCCTGCTGTTGTGTTTTATAATGGAGCTTATGGATACCATTATAAAGAAAAGACTTAATGAATGAATAAAACTTAATAATTACATCTACATTTCAAGCCAAAAATGTTTTTGAGTATTGATACTTATCTTAAAATTACACATACATTGCATATCCATGTTGTTTCAAAAAGGCCAAAAAGCAAACTGTTGAGAGATACAGCCATTTTAAAAGGAGACCGGCTGTAGACCTCACTTCACTAAACTTGTCTTCCTCTGCAGAGGTGTAGCACTGTTCAGGCCATGGCGATGGATTCACCACCGAAAGATATCACCATTCACCGTTATTGACATTCAGTGTTGATGCCCAATTTTGAATGCCTATTAAAACAGATTCCAACACAATTATAGTGCTAGTCTACAGACCACCAGGGCCATACTCATTGTTCATGACTGAAATTGGCAACCGTTTATCTGATTTGGCTATAACTTATGATCACGTAGTGTTGATGGGGGAATTTTAATGTACACATTGATGTGGAAACTGACACTTTTAGCAAATGTTTTACTTATTTGTTAAATTCAGTAGGATTTTGTCAGCTTGCCAAAGGTCCAACTCATAATCATAACCACACATTAGATTTAATTATAACTTACAAATTTGAAATTCAAAATTTAAATATTACTCAGTGGTGGAACGGTGATGCAGTGGGTAGCGCTGCTGCCTCACATTTAGCTCACTTCCCGGGTCCTCCCTGTGTGGAGTTTGCATGTTCTCCCTGTGTCTGCGTGGGTTTCCTCCGGGTACTCTGGTTTCCTCCCACAGTCCAAAGACATGCAGGTTAGGTGGATTGGAGATCCTAAATTGTCCCTAGTGTGTGCTTGGTGTGTGTGTGTGTGTGTGTGTGTGTGTGTGCACTCCCTGCGGTGGGCTGGTGCCCTGCCCGGGGTTTGTTTCCTGCCTTGTGCCCTGTGTTGGCTAGGATTGGCTCCAGCAGACCCTCGTGACCCTGTATTTAAGATATAGCGGATTGGATAATGGATGGATGGATAAATATTACTCCATTAAGTGAAGTTATTTCCGATCACTACTTAATTATGTTTGATTTGGTTCTGCCCTTACTAATACTTAATACTTAATAACTTTAATCCTGATACTCTATATGTTCAATTCATCATAATAACTATTCGTGGTGGCTCTAAAATCCATACTGACCCCTACTCTCTTTTCTGTTTCTTTTTCCGGTTTCTTTGTGGTGGTGGCCTGCGCCACCTCTACCTACTCAAAGCTTCATGATGCTCCAACAATGATGGACGGATTAAAAGGCAGAACTCTACGTGACCATCATCATCAAGCCCTTCCGTGAGAACCCTAAACCCAAAGAGGACTGTTTCATTTATGTTAGGTAGAATGCCCAGAGGGCACTGGGCAGTCTAATGGTCTGGAATCCCTACAGATTTTATTTTTTCTCCAGCCATCTGGAGTTTATTTGTTTTTTCTGTCCCCCCTGGCCATTGAACCTTACTCTTATTCGATGTTAATTAATGTTGATTTATTTTGTTTTCTTATTGTGTCTTTTATTTTTCTATTCTTTATTATGTAAAGCACTTTGAGCTACTGTTTGTATGAAAATGTGCTAGAGAAATAAATGTTGTTGTTGTTGTTGTAATACACTAACAGGTTAAAACAAAGACAGAGTGAAACCTAATTTGTAATTCTGCTTCAAAATTAATAACATCACATTACTATATGACATTGGGAGATGTTCTGGACACAGTGGTGCCCCTTAAAACAAAAGTGATCAAAGCATATAGAAAGTCTCCCTGGTTTAATGAAAACACTCAAGCTCTTAAATTAGAGTGTTGAAAACTGGAGCGCAGTTGGAGAACAACAAAGCTGCAGGTCTTCCAAATTGCATGGACACAGAGTGTTAAAAAAATATATCAAAAAGCTCTTGTTAAAGCTCGCTCAGAATACAATTCTAAAATAATAGACAACAATAATAAAAATCCTTGGGTACAGTTTAGAACAGTGGCTAATTTAACAAATGGGAATTCAGATCTACAGTGCAAAATACCAACATACATTAGCAGTACAGATTTTATTAACTCCTTTAATTAAAAATATAAGATCCCAGATCTCAGCATCACAGTTCAAACTGCATATTAGCTTGGCAGACCCTGCCTCACATTGCATTTAGAACTTTATAAATTTTAATCCTGTAACTGAACAGGAAGTCATCACTTTAATTTCTAAAATGAAATCTGCTTCTTGTTCCCTAGATGTGGTGCCAACAAAACTAGTAAAAGCGCAATGCATGTTCTTGGAGCTCTTATCCTTAACATTAGTAATAGTTTATTATTGCCTGCTGCAGTACTTGATGCACTAAAAGTGTTGTGACAGATAGAGGGCACTCTCGTCCTCTTGAACCCTCAGACAATACGTCAGAAAGCAGATAAAAGTCCAAATTATTAATTTATTTGAATTAAACAGTGCACAAAGCACCCTCCTCTCCACAATACTCATAAATACACGACAATCAATAATCCTCCACCACTCCCAGAAGTGTTGCCACCCTTCCACCTAGCTCAGCTCGTCGTCTGGGGATTTCCCACAGTCCTTTATAGTCCCTGACCCAGAAGTGTTTCCCATCCTTTCGTCCATGTGACTCCTTATCACTTCCGGGTCAGATAAAAAGTCCTCTTCTTCATCCCAGAAGTACATCACTTCCGTTGTTGCTTTGCCTATGATGTACGTCCGCATTATAGGGCACATTTGACTTTCTGGCCCCCTGTGGTATCCAGCAGTGCTGTAGAGGAAAACACCATTATTCCCTGCTGGTATCCGGGGCACCTCCATGCTGCAGGGAGAGCTCCATCTGGTGGTCATCAAACCATTACTTAAAAATTTCAGACTTGGACCCAAACATACTTAATAACTATAGACCCATTTCAAATTTACCCTTTCTCTCTAAAATACTTGAAAAAGTAGTCACCAATCAGCTTCACACCTTACACATCACAATTTATTTGAGAAATTCCACTTTGGCTTCTGCATTGGTCATTGCACATAAACAGCATTAACGCGTGCCATTGACCATTCTATTTTACTGCACAGGCTAGAAAATGATGTTGGGCTTACAGGCACTGTCCTTGTCTGGTTTAGTTCTTATTTATGAAATTGATTCCAGTACGTACAGAAATGTGCTGACAGTACTCCATCATTATACACAGAACTGAGGTATGGTGTCAATAGGGCTCAGTACTGTAACCTTTACTGTTTTCACTTTATATGCTTCCACTGGGATCTATAAAACATAATGTTAATTTTCACTCATACACAGATGACACCCAGTTATACCTTTATTTAGACCAAATGAAGTTTCTCTGATGTTGTCTTTAATTAGTTGTGTTAGTAAATTAAAGGAGTGGATGGATGAGAACTATTATATTGTATTGAGGATTACTTGTGTTCTGTTCTGTGTATTGTATTGTATTTATCCCCTTTTTTGACACCTACTGCACACCCAAACTACCTGGAAAGGGGTATCTCTTAGAACTGCTTTTCCCAAGGTTTCTTCCATTTTTTCCCTACAAGGGTTTTTTTTTTTTGAGTTTTTCCTTGTCTTCTTAGAGAGTCAAGGCTGGGGGGCTGTCAAAAGGCCGGGCCTGTTAAAGCCCATTGCAGCACCCCTTGTGTGATTTTGGGCTATGCAAAAATAAATTGTATTGTATTGTGTTGTATTGTATTCTACCTGCATTCTGTAGACAACTAGGCAAGAGTAAATGAATAATGTCAAGTGATTGTTTATATTCTTTCAGTGTATAGAAGCTCATTACTTGATACAGAAACTGCCTGATAATGCTAGATTCTTAAAGCATGCATGTGCTTCAATAGGAGAGGATATTGAGCAGGCGCACAGCCAAGGCCTGAACTGGGGTGGCATGCATTACCTGCTGTAAATGGCTGTGGACCAGCACCTCAGGCTCTGACTGGCAGCCATTCCCAATCCTTTCCTCAAAATAATATATTTCTAACAGTGGACTAAAAACTCTGAGGTGGAACCCCCATTCACTCAAATTTGCATACAATCTGAAAAAAATCACAAGGTGGATCAAGCTGCCTACAGAAACAATGAGCAACTGCAGTTATTTGTTCACATTTTTAGCACTGTACATAGCATGTAATTAGGTGACAGGAACTGAACAGATGATGAACATTGATCAGTCACAACAATAAAACCACTGACAGGTTAAGTGAATAACATTGATCATCTTATTAGAATGTCACTTGTCAAGGGTTGGGATATATTAGGCAGGAAGTGAACAGTCAGTTCTTGAAGATGATGTGCTGGATGCAGGAGAAATGGGCAAGTGTGAGAATTTCAGTTACTTTAACCAGGGAGTATACAGTGGTTAGTACCTACTAAAAATGATCCAAGAGAGGACAACTGGGGAACCAGCGACAGGGTCCTGGACGCTCATGGCTCAGTGATGTGTATGGGGAAGGATAGCTAACCTGTCTGGTCTAAACCCACAGAAGAGCTACGGTAGCACATATTGCTGAATAGCATAATGATGGTCATGATAAAAAGATGTTAGAACACACAGTGCATTGAAGCTTGCAACATTTGGGCCTGGTTACCCCTATCCACTGGCAAATGTGCCTACAATGGGACCGTAGAGCAATGAAAGAAGATGGCCTGGTATGATGAATCACATTTTCTTTTAGATTAGGTAGACAGCTGGGTGTGTGTATGTTATTAACCTGGGGAAGAGATGGCAGCAAGATGCACTATGGAAAGAAGTCAAGCTGACAGAGGCAATGTGATGCTCTGAGTAATTTTTTGCTGAAAAATCTTGGGAACTGGCATTCACATGGGTGTGATGTGACTTTACCACATACCACCTACCTAAAGATTGTTGCAGATTTGTACACTCCTTCCTCCCAACAGTATTTCCTGATGGCAGTGGCCTATTTCAGCAGGATCATGCACCCAGTCCCACTGTAAAAAATTGTTAAGGAATGGTTTGAGTAAAATAATAAAGAATTCAAAATGTTGACTTGGCCTGAAAATTACCCAGATCTCAATCTGATCGAGCGCCTGTAGAATGTGCTGAAAAAACAAGTCAGATCGATGGAGGCCCCACCTCACAGCTTACAGGACTTATAGGATCTGTTGCTAACATCCTGGTCCCAGATACCACTTTCAGGGGTGTTGTAGAGTCTATGTCTCAAGAATTCAGAGCTGTTTTGACTGCACAAGGGGGACCTACACAGTATTAGGCAGGTGGTTTTAATATTGTGGCTGATCGATGTAAGCATCCATTCTGCCTACTCAGGTTTGGGTTGTTAGGGTTTGTTAGGCAGCCGAACTATCAAATGCAAGTAAGGAAGAACGCCTGGACAGGATGCTAGTGCATTGCAGGAAGAACACACATTCACATATGCACTAGAGTCACTGTAACAATGGCAATTCACTTTAAGCTTAATCAGGCTGAAGATTAGTAAGTTCATTATAAATGATGGAACATAGGAAGAGTGGGCTATCAATTTTGCCTCACAGTGCCAGGTTCTATATGGAATCTGCATGTTCTCCATGTGTAGTTACAGATTAATTAGTGTAAGTGTCAGTGAATTTACTCACTTAAAAACATTTTACCAGGTCATAAGCAAGAGCAACTCATCATTCATTAAAAAAAATGATAATTGGTTTGTGCCACTTGAATCTGCTTGGTTGACATTCTACCTTTGTCACTTTCTGAGAGCAAGATACCACCATGGAAAATATGGCTTGGCTCTTTCATTAACAATACAATATGGTGTAATTAGTTTGGTTCAGATTTATTGTTATATGTGCAAAGCACAATGAAACTGCACTCGTCTATTTACACTGCTTCTGGGAGTGCATCTTGCTCCAAGGACTTTGTAAAATAACAGCACAGAATTCAATGGGCTTTAGGGGGATTCTGCACCAAGTTGTCCACAACAGCCACTGTAAACATACAAACAAGAAAGAAACGTACATTATTCTTACCTCAAGAAAACAGTACAAAGAATCTGTGATCATTTTTTTTTCCAGTTTCCTTTTATTATCACAAGGAGGCCTCATAAAACCGGACGCATGTTTTGTTAAGATGAAATCTTTTCTACCTCAAAGTGGAAGTATTTGGCACCTACTTAAGGCTTTTTCTTTCCTAGAGATATAATCCTATTGTAAGCTGCAAGAACAAATAAACATATTTTTAAAATGTATTAAAACACTTCACTCCAGAAAAGTGTAGTGGCAAATTAATATATACCATGAGTGTGAAGAAATAACTTTGAATAGGAAAAATATTGAACTTGTCCTTTAAGAAGCTCTTGGATGGCTAAATAAAATATTCAGGTTCACCACTAGAGGGCAGTAAGTCAACATCTGATAATTAATGTGAGTTTTGATATATTCAGTACTGACAAAAAATTAGTAAAAGTGGTAACTGGACATGTTCACCAGTTATTCAGAATAAGCCATTCTAAGTATGATGAGCACAGACAACCTTCAAATATTTATTAAATATGGCCAGCCAAATTCACATTCACAGATATCTCAGAATGAATTTCAGCTATCTTGAAATGCAGTTCAGCTTTTCAAATATCAGTTATCTCATTTCAAGACAACTGAACCTGTTTTATAAGAAAGTGCAATACATTTTGTCAGATATCTTAAAATAAGTTGCGGCGCATTCACAAATACTTCACATGTCTTTTGAGATATCTTGAAATCATTTCCTGTAGAATTTTCTTGTTTTTTTTTCAGTATCTGTTTAAGACATTTCAAAATGTATTTAAGATATCTTAAAATGTGTTTTAGAGATATCTCAAATGTAAACCAACAAGAATATATCTGCAATGCTATTTACAATATTTTGAATATATTTTTGATAACCAGATATTCTGAAAAATCTCAAATGTACTGTGTTTCCAGAAATCTTGAAATAAGTCACTGTGGATTTAGAAATACCTAAATTGCATCTACGGTATTTTAAAGCCACTTTCCACACAAATCAAGATGTTTAAAAGGCATTTCAAGATATCTTTAAATGAGAGGAAGACCTGTTGAAACAATAGGAAACCATTTGATCACAATGTCATTTTAACACATCTTGAAAAGTATTTCAAGGTAATATTATGCTCTGCATTTTAGCTATTAATAACTATTTCCAATTATGCAATATTTTGTACCTGTACCACTCATGTAAAATATTACACCAACACAGGAAACACTTTAAGGGGCTATAATCATATATTTTAGCTTTGATAGTCATATATTGAAGAACAGAGAAGATAGGTATCTGGACCTTTTAAGACCGCTGTGATCTAAGACATGCTGGTTAAGTAGATTTGAGATGCTAAACTGGCCCTAGTAAGTCATCCTGCGATGGACTGGCTCATTGTCCAGGGACTGTTCCTGTCTTGTGTCCAATGCCTCCTGATAAGCTCAGCTTCTGTGCGTCCCTGCTCAGGATTAGCAGGTTTAACTTGCATGGATGGATGTTATGACAATGTGTACATATTCTTTAAACAACTATGCTTCACGTAAAAACTTTCAGAAACATACTTTCTCTATGTACAAGTTGGAAACTTTCTAAAGGGACTTTCTCAACTTCCCTAATCTTCTGTCAATTTGTATGATTGTGTGTAGACTAGCTAGTGATGAAAAAGGTATTGGTAGCATTTTCAGGCTCTACTAACTCATTTTCTTGGATAAGGAACGTAAGTGAAAGAAATAAACTTGATGCATTATGATTAAAAGTCAAGACAGAGGTAAAGAATTTAGGGGTAACTATTGACTCTGACCTGAATTTTAAATCGCATATTAATCAGATCACTAGGACAGCATTTCTTTACTTAAGAAAGATAGCAAAAGTAAGACCTCTTATATCATAGCAAGATGCTGAGAAATTAGTTCACGCTTTTGTTGTCTGTAGATTACTGTAACACTCTCCTCTCAGGACTACCCAAAAAAGACATCAATCGATTGCAACTAGTGCAGAATGCAGCTGCTGGAGTCCTAACTAGGAAAAGAAAATCTGAGCACATCACCCCTGTTTTGATGTCACTACACTGGTTACCTGTGTCATTCAGGATTGACTTTAAAATACTGCTTATGGTTTACAAAGCCTTAAATAATCTCACTCCATCTTATATATCAGAGTGTCTGACATCTTATATTCCAAATCGTAACCTCAGATCCTCAAATGAGTGTCTCCTTAGAATTCCAAGAACAAAGCTTAAAAGAAGTGGTGAGACGGCCTTCTGCTGCTATGCACCTAAAGTCTGGAATAGCCTGCCAATAGGAATTCACCAGGCAAATACAGTAGAGCACTTTAAAACACTGCTGAAAACAAATTACTTTAATATGGCTTTCTCATAACTTCATTTTAATTTAATCCTGATGCTCTGTATATTTAATTAATTATCATTATTATTCATGGTGGCTTCCAAAATCCATACTAACCCCTACTTTCTCTTCTGTTCTTTTTCCGGTTTTCTGTGGTGGTGACCTGCACCACCACCACCTAATCAAAGCACTGTGATGTCCCTACATTGATGGATTAAAGTCCAGAATTTCACGTGACCGTCATCATCAAGTCCTTCCATGAGAACCCTTAATACAATGAGGACTGATCATTTATGTTACGTAGAATGCCTAGAGGGGGCCGGGTGGTCTTGTGGCCTGGAACCCCTGCAGATTTTACTTTTTTCTCCAGCCATATGGAGTTTTGTTTTTTAATTCTTATTTATTTTGTCTTTTTTTCTCTCTCTTCATCATGTAAAGCATTTTGAGCTACACTATTTGTATGAAAATGTGCTATATAAATTCGCAATGTACAGTACATCTATCCATTTTCTAAACTTATTTTATCCTGAGCAGGGTTGCTGGCAAACTGGAGCCTATTCATGCAAGCAAACGTAGTGATCAATCCATGGAAGGGGCACCAATCAATCACATAAAAACATACACATATGACACAACATACAGTCTTCTTCGGCCCATAATCTATAGCCTGACATTGTTAACAGCACACATCAATTTGTGAATAAAATGATCTAAAATCTATCAAGTTCAAGATCATAACTAAAAACAAGAACTAGCCTCAATGGGTCATATGTTTTGGGGCTGTCCCATATTTAGACCATTTTTACCAGAAGCGTTCTGCTTATCTGACAGATAGTATTGGATCTAAAATTACTTAATAACATTATATGGAGTATGATTACTGTTTGCTCTACTATTTGTTTATGATTCCCTATACTACATTGCTTGTGCATTTAGTTATCTTCTACTCAATGGAGAAGCAATAGTGGAATAGTGCAGAGCTAGCAAGAATTCATTAAAGCTGTTCTAAAATAAACCTAATAGGCCTCGGCTTCTAGTCTGTTTCTTTCTAGAACAGATGAGGAACTATCTTGTGATGGCCCTTCTGTTTAAATAGCTCTTTGAAATGGTTAGGAGAGGGGGCATTGTTTTTTTTTTTTTTGATTTAAAACACCTTATCTTAAACAGTAATGTCTGCAATATTGTACTGATCAACATGTGACTGAGCTGAGCTGTATGTATAATAGTGTGGTTTATAAGCTCAATAAAACTTAAAAAAACAGACAGGAGCCATCAGGAGTTAATGTTTGGTGAGTTACAATGTGTTTAGCAAAGAAGGAAATTCTGTGCATAGAATGCTGCACTGAAATCCCTTTCATGCACTTCTTTAAGCACAACAGACACAAGAGATCGGTGAACTTTAACAAAAAGGTAAACTTTTGAGTGTTACTAATATATGTTACGGGAATGCATAGGCTGTTACTTTTATTACTTCTTTCAGATTTAAATGACACCTAGCTCCGTTTGGAAAGTTTATTGTAACAGTGACATCAATTGACGTAGTGGTAAAACCACAAAGGGCATTCAGCCTCCCGGAAGAAAGATGCATCATGAAGCAAAGTCGACATTCACCAGAGGTTTAGGCCTCAATGATTGTTCAGGGTGCTTTTCAGCGTGCCTGTCAAAGGAAATGTATTAGCTCTATGAAAAATAAAAGTCGCCAAAATTAAGGTAAGACAAATTAAACCTGTTGTGTGTGTCAGTTTGTAATAAAGAAAGTGTGTCTATAACTAAGACTACCAAAACTAAACCAGCCTTTAAAATTTTAAATAATAATCTGGCTGCATTTTTAGAACTGGCTTGCACAGTTAATCACATACTATCTAGACGTAATTCCTTCATCCATGAAATGTGTTTTAGATTTGAGAGTGAATAAAATGAAAATTGCACTTATTTAATAAAAAATATAGTTAGTTTCTCTTTAGCATGCTGTCAACTAATATAAAAGATTTATTATAAAAAGGAGATAGAAGAGTATAAAAGATGCCAGATTTAGCATCAACCTCAAATTATATTTTTACAGATTTAACAGATTTTTCACTCTTTGGTGACAACTTTTTTTATTCTTCTCAGAATAAATTAAAACATTTAAGTGAGTGTGAGAGTGCACCCTGCAAATTACTGGTGCCCACGTTGTTATCTCAGATGCTGTCAGGATAGGATCAGGTCCCCAGAACGCCTGTGACTTATGTTACAATTAAGTCTTTATTGTATTCCTTTTTGAATTATCTAAGCATCATCATTAGAACAAAAAAAAACAAAAAAAAAAAAAACAAAGCAGATTACAAAAATAAAAAGCAGGCAGTTTTAAACATAAAATCTGATTTGACTTTCAGCTGGGACATTACGCAATAAACACAAACTTCGTTGCTTTCTTAGTTCCTCTTTTATGCAGAAAATCAAAGGACAAATTAAAATTTAAAGGGTAGCCAAAGTACACTATGACAGAGCCTTTTAAAAATGTCTTCCCTTGAGCATTATCACAAAAGCTTAACAAGTGGAGATCAGAAAATATAAATGTCATGGTGTTGCACACACAGTAGTAAAAAGTGTAGAAAGACTCTGCCAGCTTCAAAGAGCTATCAGTTCAATATTTGTTTAAAAGCAAAATTCAACTTTTCGGTATTCATCCATACATCCCTTTTTCAAAAAAATTATTTTTTCTTAGTTGGGTTAACAGTGTACTAGTACATTTTTTTTAATTGAAATGAATATTACAGTATTTATTGTGTTGATTGTTATGAAACAAATGCGTAAAAGAAGGCAACAGAGTTAGTACAACTAGCTGCATTAGTGACTTTGGCTACTGGTTTTAGATGCAAAGAATTTTTTTAATTAGAGGCCTGTTGTTTAGTAGGAATCATTGAATATATAAACTTGACATGCTTCTAAATGCCATTAATAGTAGTGCACTAGTTTAGAAATGGTTCATTTTGGGCATTTTAAAGATTTAAAAAGGTATCTGTGTGGGTTTCCTTCAGGGACTCTGGGTAACCTTTAATTGTGACCCGCTTATGGCCTTTAAATTGGCCTGATATGAGTGAGTGCATCCAGCAATGGTGTGACATAGTGGATATAGTCAGCTTCAAAGACCTGCAAGTCTGGTTTGTTTCATTATTTTTCTTTTATCATCTACTTGTTAAGATTTTAATCTATTAATCTTTTCTTAATTATCAATCCATTCATCCATGTTCTAATCCAGAAGCAAACCTACCAGATTCCACATACTGTAGATAGTGACCAGGTGGAGGACCAGACCTAGAGCTTTGATGCAGCTTCATTTAGCACTTTAGCACCATTTGAATTATTTAGATTGGATGTAAATTAGATCAGACACGGGTGCAAATAATCAAACCAATCCACAACAGAGGCGTGAGTTTGGTGGCATTTGTACTTCTGTGTGTTTAGTCTAAAGTGTTGGTGACTGTTTTAATGACATTTCAAAATTAAAATGAAGGTAATATTTGCAGCCAGTTACAGAAGGACAAGTTTTTTTCGATGATAAATTGTTTATAGATAAAGCGTGAATTATTTATATAAATTATGCAAAGGAAAATAGGAAAAAATTCATATATTCCAATATACAGTTCTTCACGAAAATTGGCTCAGAGTGCTTGCACAGATTAATACTGTATATACATAGAACATGGCAATATTTACAAACCTAAACACATTTATTATGTTAAAATAAACAGTAATCAAGAGATACATAAACTACAGGCAATGTGTATTCAAAATCACGCTGACAGAGATCCAGGTTGTTAAGCAAGAATTAAATAAAATGAAGAAAACAGCTTCTGATTAAGAAATTGTGGTGTGTCCCCAAAATCAAGAAGGACATGCACTCATTTGCAGCAACCGTTACCAAGTTCCATCATGGCTGCTGGTTTTCATTCCATTCATTTTCTAATGTGGGGTTATTTATACAATTATTTTGACGCCTATTTTAGATAAATGTGTTGCTGTTTCCTTTTTTCCACATTTAAAGTGTCACTGCAGAAATAATCAATTGAAATGAATATGCGGGTGTTAGATTTCTCCTAAGCAGATCTGACTTTATGAGGAGCACATATGTGCATGTGAAATGAATTAGCACCTTATGTTTTGGATACATTGTTATTTTAACTTGGGACTTTATTTTTTTAACCGTAACAAAAAAGGTAAATTTATTTAGAGGGAAACATGTATTAGCAATAAAGTTCATCTGTGAGTTTTGTGAACCCAGCTTTTCTAGTAAAGTGTCATGGAGATCTTGATAATACGTCTGTGGCTTTATGTGCTCATGTATAATTAGAGAAGGTGTAGGGTTTACTAGTAAATGTCATAAACCAAATCATCATATGGCATTTTTCCTAAATAGCAATACCTTTTTTATTTTAACATAACCAGAAAAGAGATTAAATCTGCTGCTGCTCCAAAAATCATTTTAGAACAGAACACCCTAATAATAGTTCGCTCAGTGAGGAAAAAAAGTTTTGTTTCACATAAACATATTTAGAAAAGTGCCATTAAGCTTACCACTTGTATTACTAACTCTAAATGAAAAACATTTATAAAGAAGATTTAAGATAATGGCAACCATGTACAGTTAGCCAATCCCCCACTGAAAACCTCTCTGCATCCTCTTCCGTTTTCTTTTAAGTCTAACCAGCTTCCATCACCACTCCTGAAACAGGTCAGTGGCAAGGTGAAGTCTGAGGCTTGGTAGTCAAATAGCCTGGCTGAGCCCTTTGTGACAAGAGGGGTTTTCAACAAAGTGAAGGCACAAACACGATTTTCACAATCAGACTTCTTTCATTTAACAAATGGTTTGCCTGAACCCAGAAATAGATGTATTACTGCAACAAAAGGAGATAATGAAATAAAAACTCTCTGACAACATAAGAAGGTGACTGTGTAGATAGATGCCATTGACCTTACCACTCAATAACATTGACATAGTTAAGCACTTGGCTACAATTCAATGTTATTTTTTATTCTGTAAGACACGATTCACTAGCCTTCTACTATTTCTTGATAAACTTATGTTTTCCCTTAAACACTAGGAAGCAAAGTATTGGGCACAAGGGAGGAATCACCCCTGTGTGTGACATTGATCCATCACAGAGCACAAGAAGACCCTGACTAACCTGAGAACTGACTGCAGGTCCCCTGAGCTGTTAAGCATTAATACCTTCTTACTATCTGTTGTAGTTGCTCCAAGAGGGCTTATTTTCTTGTGACGTGACTATTAAAAACTAAATTCAAGTTCTTCCAAAAAATATCCTTTTCCAGCCCATTGCAGATGTAGACAGTCATTTTGTCCACCACCCCAGTTCAAAGGCATTATTTTATTTTACCTTTCCATTTTTGTTGGTTAGGCTTTCACAACCATATGTTATTGAAAATGACTCTTGTGTTGGCAATCCAGACTTTAGTTATTAAAACATAATGTTTCGAATGTGATTAGATTTTTTAAAAAAGGGGAAGTTACAAATGGTACTTTTAAATGTCACACTCATATTTAAAGTAAATGGCTTTTATGGTAAAGTTCTGTGCAGCTCTATTGGTTAAAATGGCTTTTTTCTCTTTTTTTTTTTCTTTGCAGACCTGCAATTTATAAAACGTTTATTCTGATTGGCCTTGAGAATGAACACTTCTACTGTCTTGCCCCTAAAAGGCTGCACTATCAATGACCAGATGGTGCCATTCACCTACTTTTACTACATGATCTTCTTGACAGGCATTATTGGAAGTTTGGTGGCACTCTGGGCATTCATACACCAACCTAAAAATAGTAAAAGCATTAATGTTTACCTCACCAATCTCTTAACATCTGACTTCCTCTTGACTCTAGCCCTGCCTTTTAAAATTGCAGTGGATTTGGGAATTGCACCTTGGAAGCTAAAGATTTTTCATTGTCAGGTGTCAGCTTGTCTAATTTATATCAACATGTATGTGTCAATTATGTTTTTGGCTTTCGTGAGTGTGGATCGCTACTTGGAGATCACTCAAACATCAAAGATTTTCAAGATCCAGAACACGGGATTTGCCAAGATGATGTCATCAGTCATCTGGCTTTTACTTATTCTAATTACAATACCAAACATGTTGATACCTATTCAGGATATCTCAGAAAAGCCGCTAGTCACCTGCGCAGAATTCAAGACGCAACTTGGACTGCACTGGCACACCTTAACCACCTTCATATGCATTGCCATTTTTATGAACGCTTCTGCAGTGATACTGATCTCAAATGGCCTTATTCTGAAGAGGCTCTGCCATGAAACAGATAACCAGAATTACAAAAATGTTAAGCGGGCAATGCGCAACATACTGATAGTGACTGTGGGCTATGTAGTTTGCTTTGTGCCTTATCACATTGTTCGATTACCATATACACTAACTCAGAACAAAGTCATAAATGATTGCTCACTCAAGAGATCTCTATTTCTTGCTAAGGAGTCCACCCTACTCTTGGCTGTCCTCAACCTTTGTTTTGACCCTATTTTATATTTCTACCTCTCTCACTCATTCCGAGAGAAAATTACTGAAGCATTCCGACCACAAAGAAAAACTTCTGAAAAAATCCCAAAGAAAAATGGGGAATGTCAGAATCTGAAGGACACTGAAGACCAAAGGATTGTTGCAAGCTGAAATTCTTCTTCTTATTATTATTGTTATTTGCTAGCGCTTAATTTTAAGGCCTGAGATGCACCCTGTTGGCAAATGAATGCAGTTGCAAGTGTTGATACAGAAAATGGTGTGCTTTCACCAAACCTCACAGCAGTGCCTAACTTAACTGATCTGTTACTCTTTCACAATAAATGTGTGGCCGTAACCTACATTACAAACTTAAAACATACTTGACAGGCATATCTACAAGTTCATTGACCTATTACTACTGTATGTACTGCTTCATTCTTTCAAACAGATACAGGATACTTTTTAATGTTTTAAATATCTGAACCAAAATTGTATTTTCAAAGTATAAAAACCTCAATTACTTCATTACCTACTGTATAAAAAAAACCCATCTCTGAGAGATGGGCATGCTGGATACTTTCAGCCCTCCTCTTTGGTATGAACCTCATCAGATCACAGATAGCACCATGGAAGTTTTAATCTGGGTACAACAGACATGCCACTGCACTGCGAGAAGTTTAAGGGCTTTTCCTCCTAAAGATGTGTTAGGTTGGCTGCTGATTCTAAATTTGTTGCATGTGACAGTGAGTGTAGGTACGAGTGGGCTCCTAGTGAACTTGACTCTGTACAGGCTTTTTGCCAATGGAGGACAGTGTCCAGCTCCCCATGATTCTGAACTGGATTAAGTGGGTTTGAGCATGTTATGTTATTTGTTGTATTTAAATAGTAATTAATAATGACCTTCTTTTCTTGAAAGTGACAAACCAAGAGGTATCTTTCAGATACTATTACAGATTGTAACAATACCATAGTAATCGCACTTTAATTAAAACATATGATAAATATTTACTAAATTAAACAATCTAATCAATATTTGTTGGCTTGTTGACTTGGAGGTGTTCCTGTGACACAACCAGCAGTGAAATGCTGTACTGTACTTTATTAATAAAGCATTCAACATTTCAGAACTTAAGACAAAAATGACTCCTGTATTCATTGTTTATAAGATAGTCACAGAGTTTAAGAGGAAATAAAATCATATTTTTAAATAGCACTATTTTCTTGTTTTTAATGCATTCAGATAAGGGACTGAAAGCTGTCGTGTTTGGTGTAGCTTTTGTTAAATTGTTAAATCAACACATACACCTTTTTAAATATACTGTACATATGAAGAACTTTCTGTTTCATATTTTTTAAGTATTTCAACCTGCATGGTGATCCAAAGAGCACAGTGGCTAGTGGTACTGTCTGTCAAATCCTTGGCTGCACTTCTTGACACTGTGCTGAGTCCACTTGGGTACATTCATTTTCTCTTCACCCCCTAAAGACATGCATGTTAGTTTAAACCAAGAGTTCCCAAACTTTTTTCGGCCGCAGACCCCTTTACCAAAAACTTTTAAAACCGTCGACCCCCTAGTCATTTACTTTACTTACTCAAATTAATAAATTTGTACAGTACTCGATATTAAATATTTCACTAGATATCAAACTTTTCATTTTAATCACTTGTAATTAATGATTGAAAAAGATAACTAATTTCTAGTGTTTTATGAAAGCATGACCGTACAAGACTGATAGATTCTGTTAATATCGAATATCCATCGTCTCGTCCCACCGCGAGCAAGTGTTGACATGCAACACTTTTTCATGTCCGCACTTGCTTTGATACGTTCGATAAGACAATGCACAGACATGTTTGTGCTACGTGTATTTTCATGCATTCTTACGTGTGACTCTTTTAATGACACATTTTACCTTTTCTTTCGCAAGTTTGGCATGTAATGTATTTTCATCAAAAAAGTGTTTTTTTGAATTATTTTACCTTTTAATTAGGTACCTAATCATGGAATCATAGATTTTTAACAAACAAATAGCAGTAGTAAGGGGGTCTGTTTTGCTGTTGTCGACCTCCAAATTTTTTTATTGAAACTATTGACCCATAGAAAGTTCAAATCGACCCTAGGGGGTCCATATCGACCACTTTGGGAACTCTTGGTTTAAACAGTGCTGCATGTGAGTAAGACAAGAGTGCAAACCAGAGAAGAAACTATGGCTGGGCCTGGAAGGGTGAGGGCTTACCCAATCATGAAGAATTTCTTTGTATACCTTTCACCTACTTATGAAACTGGATCTAGCAATCAGGGTGGAAGAAATGAGAAAGCAAGATATGTTGTTCTCTGTAATAATGTGCAGACTCTTCTCTGTAATTGACGGTGGCAAGGACAGCAAAGGTATGAAAGTGAAGTTGCTTACACTTACCTTTTGGGCTGACACCTTTATCAAGGTGACTTACACCATTTTAGGTACAACAATTTCCTTTTTGTCTTCAAAATGCAGCACAGATAACTGAAGTGACTTGTCCATTGTCACGTGGTGTCAATAGCAGGACTTGAACCCACAAACCATTATGTTACACTCACCAGAATAGAATGAGATTCTAAACATTGACACCTGTCATCTTTGATTCAATATGTCAGACTCCATTTTAAAGAAGCCCAAATCTTTTCATATGATCGCTGGGACAAGGCAAACTTTCCAAAACTAATAATGATCCATCTAAAGATGACCTGGCTGAGTTTAGGTCACAGGAAGGCATTTCATTGTACTGTATTGCATGTGATGTTTATTTCAAGAAAACCACAACCACACTTTTACCTCTAGGCTCTCCTTTGTATCTTTTGCATTTTTGTCTTGCCAAACACCGTCTAAATGGTTTCTTGTCTTAGATGAGTAGTATTTTCATTTCTTTTTTTCCATCAGACTAGTACCATCAAGCACACAAAAAAAAAAAACTGTCTTACCTCAACATCAGATCAACAACTAATCAGCAAAGGAGTACAAAACACTTTGTGACCACCAATCACTCAGACAAAAAAACATTTGTGCCTTTCGGTGGCTCATCTAGTCACTCATGTGCTCCTAGTCTTCCTGTGAGTGGAAAGAACCAGACACCAAGTTGTTTTGGGTGACATTTGTCTTTTTGTTTAGCTTTACCAGCTTCAAGAGACGCCCATGCCTTTTTCTTTTTCCACTAACCCTGATCTCTGGAGAAACCAGTGTGTTTTCTTATATAAGTACCCAGTTTTTCTGCAGAGCCCTTTTAAGAAAGAGTCAGGTTGCTCTGTTCAGTCAAAGGCATTTAAACAACTGCAGTTATTAAGCAGTAATGGATTAATAAACAAAACAACAACAAAAAAAGAAAAAGGCACACTAATAAAGCAGGACAAAATAATGAGACATGCCCCTCTTTTGTGTTGCTTTTGGATCAATTTGCAGTGTGCAATACTGTGACGAATGTCTTCTATTGAGCGTCTGTGCTGTGCTAGCTTACCATTTACTGGTTTTGTTGGTTGAACACTATCGCTACTGAGCACATTTAAAGCTAGCCCCTTTAGACATTAGCTTCTGCCTGATTTGAATCTGCAAACCAATCACAAATATTTTAGTGTATATTTCCATAATAGGTGAAACGTTACATTGCACCACATAGATAATGTGCTTTAAGGGTAGTTTTACAATCAATAATTTTATTTCTAGTCTCACAAGTATGCATTTTCCTCGGGTTGTTACCCATTTTTGCATTTTCTTCTTGTTTGTCTCCAGTGCCACGGACTGATACCTCCTGGCTTCTGCTTTCTGCTTCTGCATTAAATGAGAATGGACTGATGGATGAACTAGAACTTCCTTTTCTTTATCAACCTCCACATCCTCGAAGATTAATTCAACTAATTCTGAATTAATTTTATTTTGGTCATACAGGGCACTGATCCACTGAAGAGTGCACATGCACAAACATTATACTCAGTTATTGCGGCAGTTAAATGTACAGCACTGGATGAAAACCAAAATCCCACGGGGGAGCTTATGTGAACATGATGAACACATGGAGATTCAACACAGGAGACTTCCTAGATTCACTTTATACAATGACTTTTACAGAACACATGCAAATAATTACAGAAAATACTCTGTTTGAAAAAACAGAAATAACTCTGTTTGAAAACACCCTTATCTTGCAGAATCTAAACAAATTTATAGCCTAACCACATAGTGCTTATTTTCTCTTTTTTATACATGAAAGCTGCAACTGTCTGTGTGTGATAAACATTTGCATAGTCACACACTGATGTACAATGATAGCATTTAGGCAGAAAAGACTAACAAACAATGAAAGCAACTCTTAGACTACTGTGCATGCACTTCCTAGTTTCTATAGACATAAAACATATCAGGGCAACCGTTCAGCTTTCAAAAGACAGCTTCTTTGTTACCTGTGCCTTTATAATACCTGATCAGATTGCATTTCTGCACTCAACAATATTTTACAGATGTGCAAAGAAACTTAGCAGATGTGTCACCTCTGTTTTCACGCTATGGCTTTTATTACACCAATCATCTCTACAGCGCCCTCATGGGATGCTCATCCTAACACTTTTCCTTACTATAGACAAATGTCCCTTTAATATCATTTTGGACATGTTGGCACCAAAGAAAATGCGGCAGGTAAAATAACCTCATCAAATTGGCAAACCAGGATGATGAATGCTTAATCATTCACAATCTGAGGTTAACCTTTCAAGAGAATACAAGGAGGTTTGTGACTATAACCAGATTTGCATACACTGGTAACGCACACAAATGACATCAAAAACAAAGAAGGCTAGTGTGTCGCTCCCTGTAAAGTTAATAACAATGACAAGGAATGAACATAAAGGCTAATTGCTTAATAAAAAATACACTTTTGGCAGTCTCATGAACTCTTCAACATGCTGTCTACATTTAAAAAGCAGTTATGAATAAAACAAAGCATAGCATTCAGCCTGCTATGCTTAAAGTTATAACTGTTTATCTTAGAAGATCATTTAAAGTACATTCTATAAAAATATGTATATGCACTATACAGCTACAGTTATTATACAACACACTCTATTGATTCCACAGATGCTTTCATTTGTTTTCTTTATGACACCCCTAAATAATAGCTGAGTTAAGGCTCTTAAAACTGAAATCAAATATCAAATCTGAAAATAAAAGATATTTCTATCCACTTCTAATTACAGGGTTTAGTTTGGATGGATTCATCCTCTTGTTATCTGACCTGAGCTTAGAATGGCACCCAACTCTCACATGGTGGCTCCATTCAGCTCGACCACAAAGGAGGGCTTCTCTAGATTGAGAGGAGTAAGCTGAGGTGGTCCGAAACATAAAGTTTGAATGCTTTCTAAAGATCTCATAAAGGAGAAAGTATGGCCAACTGGGAGGGACAGATCAAGGCATTGCATTGTTTGGGAATTGCTCAGAAAGCTCTGAAGGAAGCAGTTGAGGGGTTGAGGGTTGGGTGGCCTAGTCAGCCCCATTCAGGAGAATGAAAATGATGAGAGTGATCTTCTTGACAGTTGCAAATACCATAATAAACATGCTCTATGAAGAACTGAAGAATTTTTTGATGATCAGACACAACAATAAGGCTTACATGCTTATTGTAAAGACATTATATATTTTAAGAGTCAGAGAATTTACATTTTATGAAGGAATCATATGTTGACATGGTAGCCTTCAGGAATTTGATTCTGCATGGTGAAGCCAGTTGTGCCAGCATTTATATTTATCCTGACTAGTGATGACCAAAATGATTCATAGAAAATTGAATTTGCTTTGTAAAAAAATTGTGAGATAAATTGCATTTCATTTTCAGCAAAATTCATACTGTTCACTCCAAAAGAAAGATGGTTAATTGCACTCTGGAAGAATTTCTTGCCTTAATTCCACATGCATTGCCTGCCATTTAGTATTTTTAGAACGATCTTTATTGAAAAAGAAAAATCACTGGAAGTGTGCATATCCTCAGGTATGATAAGGCAGTTGCTACTGTATGTGACAGGATACTTTCTGTGTACTGGGGTCCTGTGTGTGCATGAGGGTGTGTTCATGTGGAAAGTAAGCAGCACATTATATCTGTAAAAAAAACATACCATATCCTCCACGGTGATGTGAATGAAATGCATACATAGAATTGACTTTACTGGTGCGGCACGGCATTACAAGCATTACACAGCTACAGAGAAGAACACAGGTAAACATGAAACAGTGAACAAAGCTTTAAGAAGTTATGTTTTTCACACAAAAATACTCCATAAAAAAACACTTTAAGTGTTGCAAGTTAATTTTAGTTTCAGTTTCATAAAACTGTATGTGAATCAAAACTTGTCTTTTTTCGCTCATCACCATGCCTGACAGACACCATGTGACTGAAAATGCTTTTGGCCTTAGAGTGGATTGCACCATGAACATTGCAATAGTTGAGCAACCTGTGACTGATGTCATTTTCCATCTTCAAATGCCATCAGCTTTTTGGGCACAAACCTTTTAAAAAGTTCATTAAGTAAAAATGGAACAATGAAATATCCATCCATCCATCCATCCATCCATCCTCATCCGCTTTTCCGAGATCGGGTTGCGGGATCAGCAGCTTGAACAGAAATGCCCAGACTTCCCTCTCCCCGGCCACTTCTTCCAGCTCTTCCGGTGGAATCCCGAGGTGTTCCCAGTCCAGCCCGGAGAAATAGTCCCTCTAGCATGTCCTGGGTCTTCCCCGGGGCCTCCTCCTGGTTGGACGTGCCCGGAACACCTCACCAGGGAGGCATCCAGGAGGCATCCTGATCAGATGTCCGAGCCACCTCATCTGACTCCTCTTGATGCGGAGGAGCAACGGCTCTACTCTGAGCCCCTCCCGGATGACTGAGCTTCTCATCCTATCTTTAAGGGAAAGCCCAAAAACATTTAAAAAACAATGAAACAGAAAAATAAAATACAGCCTGTATCCTAAACAAAGAACAAAGAGTCATATTTTAGATAATGCATCAATGGTATCTGGAGTAAGTGGTGCAAACAAAGAACAGTTCTTTTTATTTATTATTGGTACTAAACAGACTAACATATGTTAATAAATAAAACCTTTTCATGAGGACCAAATCAAAATTCATTTCCATTCAGCTAGCCAAATAACAATGTAACACCCCCTTCAAGTGTGAGGTTTGATCAAAAAGTTTTCAACCAGAGCTACCAAGAGAAGGGTGGATGGTGGCTCTGAGGCTAGGGATCTGCGGGTTCAAATCTCATAAACACCAGTGAGTTGGGCCTTTAACCTGCAGTTGTTCCATGCTTGGTATGGCGTTAATCGGCATCTAACCCTGCAAGCAGGTCCTCGAGGGTTAATGGCAGGATTGGTACTCCAACCCCTGTAAAAAACCTCACATTGTTCCAGTGTGTTGCTTGGGTCCCAATCCAGGTGGTTTGCCATGTGGTGGGTGTGGCAATGTGCTATCAGCGCATGCTCCCAACCTCTCTCCTTACTAAGGGAGAAACCAGTTAAACCAAAAAAGTTTCATCGTTCTTGAGCAGTAATACATTTATTATACATGCACACAACCTCAGCATGCCGCTCAAATAAACTATTGTCTAGTTTGTGCAAACACACTTCAGTAGCTGACTTGACATCTTCATCATTGGCAGAGTGCATCAAAGGAGGGTAGCCCTTCAGAATGGGAACAAGCACTAGTCACAAAGGCTCAAGGACAAGAAGATACTTCACCCCAACATCATAACAAGTTGTTCACTGGCTCAAGTTTGAAACTTGAGCATGGAATATCATCACGATTCCACTGTATCAAGTGTCATTTGGAATCTGGGTCATAGTGACAGAATTCATTAGCATATGAAACTCTCCTTGGAACATTAGATTTGGTGACGCTTCATTTCAGGTGTCAGTATTCCTTGCTCATGTTCAGTTCCTTGCGAAGAATGGATGTGAATAAACTATAATTAATCTCTGCTGTGTCTACTATTTGAAACACCTTCACTTTTCAATCCTCCTTTGTAATTTGCTCACCAGTGGCAATATTTTCTTTTGACTTTATTATCAAAGGTTGGACAGTCCTTGGGTCAGCTTCTGAAAGACATCCTGCTACTATAGAATCTGGAGGTCCAAAGAAGTTGACTCCATAAGAATGATTTTTCAAAGTATTGTTCTCAGTACTAGATTTAATATTTTTCGGCATCCATGTTGATTTGCTTCTCTAGCAAGAAACAAGCATTATACAACACAAATGCTAAAAATGTAGAACTGACATGTTTTTAGTACACAGGAACTAACTCAGGCTATTTACAAAAATCAGCACAGCAGAATATCACATTCAGTTTCTTCCCAAAAACTTTTAGATGACACCTCACATTGCAGAATACAATGTTTATAATTTAACTAGACAGACGTCACATATTGTAATATGTTATCTGGCCAAATGAATACTAAACCAGCATCTCATCTCATCATCACAAACCGCTTTTCCTGGTGAGTGTCACGGGTTAAACCAACATATCAACCACTAAATGAAATACGGATTAAGAAGCAGTATGCCAAGTTCTCAACATTACAAACAAGAATTATAGGTTAGACTCTACTGTAGAACAATATAAACAAATGCTGAGTGCATATTAATTAAAAAGCGCTCTTAGAATAAAGATAATCCACATGTACTAGCTACTAGAACAATACAATAATATCTCTTAAATTAAATTAATGATATTATAATAATAACAAATAGAATCATGCTATGGAGATCCCACTTACCTGCTAGAATTTGTCTCTTATTGCTATGTATTTTTCATTGTATCAACAGTACATACATAATTCTTAACAAGTCATGATTCTCTTTTTTAAAAATTATCAGCAGAATTCAAAAAATTGACCTAAATTGTGCCAATATTTGGTAACAATATTTGTTAATTGTTTTAACTTTTTATTCCATAAGCCACAGTGCACAAATGCACAATCATACCTTGAAGAGTAGCCAGTCTCAGTCTGCCCTGCACATTTTTGGAATATAGTAAAAAAAACTCAAGTACATGGGAAAAAACCCATGCAGACATAGGAAGGACATGCGGTGCCTGGGCCAGAATTTGATCCCATGACTCTAAGGCATCATACCATAGAAATTAAACACAAACTCACTTTTTTAGTATTATCTTTCTTGTACGTATGCAGTACAGTATGATCATAGTTATTTTTCCACTATATTATTTCTGAATATGTTATATTTCTACATATTATGTTTATTTTGCATATATTAATGATTTATTTTCTCTTAAATTGCATCATTCACACATGGCTGGCAAGATGTTATTTTGTCATTTTCATTTCCTCTTCAAGTTATTCACAATGTGCTGTCATTTTGGTGTTAGTAATTCGAACAGTTTTCAGCTATGTTATACTGCAAATACATCAGATTTCACTTCTGTTTAATTTTTCTCATTAAGCAAATGATTTACAAACAAATGATTATACAGTGGATATTAAAATTCTACACATCATTTTTAAAGTTTCAGCTTTGGATGATAACATTTATTTTTGATTGATTTATTTTTCTGAACACCATCAGTGTATGCTACTTAAAAAATAAATTTGAATACCTCATTTTCATAAGTCTGCATACCATTTGCCTTCTCTGCACAGACAATTTCAAATAATAACACAAATGAAAATGGAATGGGCAAACTGAGGTGACCCTTGCCCTAATATTTTGTTGCACAACCTTTAGAGGCAATAAAAACAAACAAGCAATTCCTGTAGCTCTCCATGAGACTTCTGGACCAGTCAACAGGCAGTCTGGCCCACTCCTCCTGAGCAAAGTGCTTCAGCTGTGTCAGGTTTGAAGGGAGCCTTCTCCAGACTGCATGTTTCAGTTCTTTCCATAGCTGTTTGATCAAATTCAGATCAGTCTCATTGAAGGCCACTTCAGAATTGTCCAGTGTTTTGCTCTTAGCCATTCTTGGGTGCTTTTAGCTGTGCATATTGGGTTATTAGACTGTTGGAAGATCGATGACCTACAACTGAGACAGAGCTTTCTGACACTGGACAGTACGTTTTGCTCCAGAATGTCTTGATAGCCTTGAGAATTCATTGGTATCTGCACAGACACAAAGCACCCATACCAAATGCAGCAAATCAGTGCTGAGCACTGGGATCCATCTCTTCAAAGAATGCAAGACCTTTCTCGATGTGCACAAAGGCCTGCTGCATTTTCATGATGGAGAAGCGATGTGACTCTGCCTCTGGATTTTCTTCTTCTTGGCCTCTGTTCATGAAGCTCCATCAACTCATCATTCATCAAGGGCTGCTTGTCTGCCTCTAATGAAATCTTCCTCTTTCTATACCATTTGCAGCTGAGTGCTCAGTATCAAGTCCTTTTTATCCTTGTCAAAGCCCTTAAAATTTTTAACAAATTGAAGGTACAGCTTCTTCCAAAAGCCAATCATACCTATGCTCAGAACTTCATTTTAAGCAGCGTTTATGTTCATTACAGCCTTGTAAATGGCGTACGCCTTCCAGAAATCACAGAGTGTGATGCTGTCATCCAGTTGAGTTGCAGTTACAGCCTGATATAGTGTACATCTGATGTAGTAGGGCTTAAATATGGCAATGATCCCTAGTCCATCATGTGCAGAAGAGAGTTGGTGTTGGGAGGGAGGTAAATGGTGGTGACATTGGAATGAAAATCAACAATGTTTGTTGGGTGGCCAGGAGCATTGTCTAAAATAAGAAGGATCTTAAATGGATGCCCTTCTCCTTACAAATATTTCACAAGTCATCCAAGCCTTCTGATTTGACATCCATATTACTGGAAGAAATGTCTTGGGGATGGTCTTCAGCACTAAAAGATTGTGGGGTTGATACTCTAGCAGTGACTTTAGCTTAAAGTTGCCCACACAGTTTCCTCCTAACATAAGGCTCAAATGGTCTTTTGAACCCTTGAAGCCTAGTACAGCCTTCTCCTCCTTGGATATAAATTAAGCATCTGGCATCTTTTTCCCAGTAAAGACAAATCTCGTCTACGATGAATATTGGTTCTGGAAAAAAAAACATTTTCTGTAATAAGCTTTGCTAATGTAGCAGGGAATTCAGATACTGCTGTTTTGTCAGCTGATGCACTTTTTCACCTATCACTGTTTAAACCTCACAAACCATCCTGTACTTGTTTTGAACTCTCTGTCGTTCTCATTGGGAATACTTTTCTTGAGGTCTGCACACAAAAATACGCTTTCTCCTGAACCAACATCTGGCTTATGGGAATATGCTGACAAGTCTGCTGTTCAATCCAAAGTGTGAGAAGTTTTTCCATTTCTTCATAAATCTTTGTCCACGTCTATGAGTGGCCTATATAAGAAAAATATTAGATAAGGAACATAAGAGGGAGAGAAGGATGTCAGAGAGACAGAGAGAGACCACATTCTATTAGAGAGACTCCATTTCCCTTAATATTATCTGTGCATACCATCAATGCATCAGACCGACTGCTGAATTTAAACAACCTGCCCGGCATAACCACTTCCTTTAACTCTGATGTTTCCTTTGGTGCTGATCTTCTTAATAAGTGGGTCTCCTGTAAAAATAATATTGTAGCATTTAGACTTGTTAGGTGAGAGAGTACTTTTTTCATTTTAATTTGTGATTCAGGCCTTTAACATTCCAGCTCACAAAATTAAATGTCCTGTCTTGGAGACATCAATTCTGAATTTTTGATGTCATTTTGTAGTCTTAACCAAACATGAGACAGCTTTGACCTTAATTTCCAATTTTCCCAGAGGTTATTGCCATGCAGTCCATTGTTACGTTGGTAGTTATAATTATAAGGATTAAAAGGATAGATTAGAGATAGCTTACTGTCTTTCTCTCCCCCACTGCCCCCACCCAGCCACTTTGCCTCCCCACATGAGGCTGAACCCCACTTCACAAAGTCCCAGTCCTCTGACATACCTAGAGACAGAGCACATCCAAAACAAAACAAGCCCCCAGCAGCAGTGTATGTGAATTAAAATGGAGATATCTATTGCCAGTGCAGTCTAAATACTATAAGCATAACAAAAAAAAGATAAAAGAAAAGAAAACCTTCAACATTCTTGAAATGTTAAGAGAGTAAACTCAGGGAATGGTGTTAAATAATTGTCCCGGATAAGCATAGTAAACCCTAGTGCAATAATAAGGGTGCTGATCTTCAATAAGCTTTATGACTTTAAGGCAAGGATGCATTTTTAGGACTATACACTCATATTTTACTATTCATTTATATTTTCTACTATAGTTTTCTGCTACCATTATATATGCATATCTTGAGCGATTGATTTAATAAAGAAGACTGATACAATTCAATTCAATTCAATTTTATTTGTCATTCAGCAGAACATCTGAGATGTGCTGCAGAACGAAAAGATGATGCATAAGACATAAATAAAAACACATGGTTAAAATCAATTACATTCTAATTAAAAGTGCAGAAAAATTCTGATTAAAAGTGCATAATTCTGATTTAATGTGCATTCAGTGAAATGCTAAAGTGCTTCATTTAAAAGACGAACAGCGGTCAGAAAAAAACTGTTTTTAAATCTGGTGGTTCTGCATTTCAGGCTGCGGTACCTTCTGCCTGAGGGCATGAGGGAAAAGAGTTCAGAGGCAGGATGAGTGGGGTCTCTGGAGATCCGCACAGCTCTGGCCAGACATTGTTGTTTTGCCAAGTTTTGTACATTAGGCAGTGGGGCTCCAATGATCCTTTTAGCAGCCCTCACCACTTTCCTCAGTGCTTTCCAGTCTGAAGCGCTGCAGCTCTTCTGCCACAGAGAGCTGCTGGTGGTTAGCACGCTCTCTATGGTCCCTCTGTAGAAAGTGGTGAGGACTGACTTGCTAAGATGGGCCCTCTTTAGCCTCCGCAAGAAGATCAGGCGCTGGTGAGCCTTCTTGGTGATGGAGGAGGTGTGCAGGGACCAGGTGTGGTTGTTTGTCACATTTACTCCTAGGAACTTGGTAGACTGCACAATTTCCACAGCAGTGTTCTTGATGTAGACCGGGGTGTATGTCAGCTGTTTCTTCCTGAAGTCGATCACCAGTTCTTTCATTTTTTCAACATTCAGTATCAGATTGTCCTTATCACACCATTCCACAAATGATTTCACCTCCTCTCTATAATCCCCCTCCCCATCACCTCGAATGAGACCCATCACTGTTGTATCGTCCGCATACTTAATGATGTGATTTGTGCTGAACTTGGCACAACAGTCGTGGGTCATGAGTGTGAAGAGGAGGGGACTCAGAACGCACCCCTGTGGAGAACCTGTGCTCAAGGAGATGGTGTCTGATTTATTCTTCCTTACCCGTACGTACTGAGGCCTGTCCGTTAGAAAGTCCAATATCCAGTTTTGCAGAGGTGTGCTCAGTCCCAATAGGCCCAGTTTGCTGATCAGATTCTGAGGGATGATGGTATTAAAAGCCGAACTAAAGTCAACAAACAGCATGCGGACCAGAGCATCTCTGTTCTCCAGATGTTCCAGCGAAAGGTGGAGTGTAATGGATATGGCGTCCTCAGTGGCACGGTTGGAGCGGTAGGCGAATTGGAGTGGGTCAAATGAGGAGGGTAGGACAGAAATAATGTGGTCCTTAATCAGCCTCTCAAAACATTTCATCACTATTGATGTTAGGGCTACAGGGCGATAGTCATTCATGGTTGTGATTGTGGGTTTTTTCGGAACCGGGATGATTTCTGAGGTTTTAAAGCAAGGTGGCAAAACAGCCTGACACAGAGAGGTGTTAAATATATCCGTAAGGACATGTGTCAGCTGCTCCGCACATCCTTTGAGTACGCAACCTGGTATCTGGTCTGGTCCTGCCGCTTTCCATGGATTAATTCTCCTCAGAGTCCAAAGAACATCATCCGGTTCCAGACACAGTGCCTTCTCATCAGGATGAGGGGTGGCCTTCGCTGGTGATGTGTCATTCAATGCTTCAAACCGTCCAAAGTACTTATTTAGGTCATTCAGGAAGTTGAAGCTATCATCACAGGGGTGAGAAACTGTTGTGTAATCTGTAACAGATTTAATCCCCTGCCATAATCTTCTGCTGTTCCTGTGATCTTGAAAATGACTCTGTATTTTCTTTCCATGAGCCCTTTTAGCTCTTCTGATAGCTTTATTGAGGTTGGCTCTTGCTGTTCTGAGGGCAGCTGTATCTCCAGATTTAAAAGCAGAGTTTCTCACTTTCAGCAAGGCTCGCACCTCAGCAGTCAGCCACGGTTTATCGTTTGCCCTGACAATTATGTTTTTGGTGACGCAGACATCATCCATGCATTTAGTTATGTAGCCAGACACAGCCCATCTGGTGTGGGGTGATTGCCACTTTCTTTCCCACAAGGAACAGCATGGTTGAAAGTAATGTATCTTTGGTTGGTAAGCAGCATTAACTAAGGTGTATCATCCTGTAAGTATCTTAGTGATTCTTAGAGACCAATGTATATCAGCCTTCAGGTCTAGGTTATATCTTAGGACACGTACATATGTATTTTTCACACTGAAGTTCGTGAGACCCTATGTGGAGTATTGAGGAGTTACAGACTGTGCTGGCATTACTCATAATCAGTGCTTCGGTGGATAAGGTCTGCGTCTGTGTGTGTGTTAAACTTATGGTGTGGGAGCTGACCAATCCAAAAATGAACTTTGTTAGTCCCACTCACCTCATACTAATACAATCATTTCACCCTATATATGATCTTCAACTACTTGACTTTTCTTTTACCTATTCAGTATTTTTTCTAGAGAAGATGCTCAGGGTTGTTATATTTAATCATTGATATATTGATAAAATATTTGCATCCTTTCAAAAATTAAGCTCCATATTTAACTTTCCAGATGAAAACATTTTCTTCTATATACAAATTATAAACTTCTTTAAAGAAATATATAAAAATATCAAACCCTTTACTGATCATGGAGAGCAATGAGGAAGGCATTTTATACTTAAATGTTCACAAAAAGAATTGGATTTAACCATTCCTAAAACATTGTAGTCCAGTATGTGCCAATCACTTTATAATTCAACTAAAAATGTTTATTATTCACATATATCTCGTTTAAAATTCTCTAAATTATACCCAGGGCAAGATCCAACCTGTGAGTGATGCCATCAAGTGCCTGCATCTCTAGGTCACTTGTTTTTGAAATTGCATACAGTTAAACTATTTTGAAATAAAATTTTTGGCTGCCTCTTGAATAGTCTTGGATTTTAAAATCACTCCTTATGCCTTAGCAGCAATATCTGGAGTAATACAAGATACTGTAGGTTAAAAGTGTGCTAATAAAAATCGGAGGTAATATCTTAAACCGCACTTCTTGCACAGTTATTTTGTTTACCTGGAGTAATCCCAATCTGCTATCTACTGTATATCTCAGTGAGAAACTGATGTTTATATTACCTGAAATTGGAGAAAATCTGATTCTCTTCATAATGATCTATTCGAACTTGGCAATAGAGTGCATTCAGAAAGTATTCAAACCCTTTTACTTTTTCACATTTTACTAAGTTGTAGCTATGAACCACCCAATCTCACTGAGATAGCACAGGTGGTGAACCAGCTGAGGATAGGGAAAGCTGCAGGTATCCAGGGTGAACTTCTCCAGGCGGGTGATAAGGCTGTCCTCCTGGCATTGCAATCAATCTTTGCTTTCATTTGGAAGACTGCCATCATCCCAACTAACTGGAAAATGGGACTTGTTGTCCCTATCTGGAAAGGGATGGGTGATCGCTTGGATTGCGGCAACTACAGAGGGATAACACTGCTCTTAGTGCCAGGTAAGATCCTTGCTAGGGTTGTCCTCAATAGGCTCCATGATCACTTTCTCACCTACCAACGACCAAAGCAGTCTGGTTTTACACCTAAAAGTCTACCATCAACTACATCCTGGCACTGAGGGTTCTCATTGAGTGAAAACACAAATATCGGCAGACTTTCTTTGAAGCCTTTGTTGATTTTCATAAAGCATTCGACTCAGTTGATCAAGTTGCCCTGTGGGACATCCTGAGATTATGCGGGCTCCTCTCAAAGGTGCGGAATATCATGGCTGGCCTGTACACTGGTACTGTGAGTGCTGTGCAGAGTGGAGGCACAACCTCTGTGTTTTTCCCAATTGATTCTGGGGTTCATCAGGGGTGTGTTCTTGCTCCTACTCTGTTCAATGCTTGTAAGGACTGGGTGTTAGGGAAGGTCACGGGATCCAGCAGTTGTGGGGCATCTGTTGGTGAAGAAAGATTCACTGATTTTGACTTTGCCGACGATGCTGTGATTTTCGTGGAGTCAATGGAGGCTATGATCGGGGTTCTAAAGAGACTGAGTGAGGAGTCTGAGTGTCTTGGCTTGGAGGTGTTTTCGACAAAAAACAAGATCCAGGCCTTTAATAACCTCAGGTACAGCCATCAGCAGTGTATCTGTCTGAGCAGAGAGTGTCAACCTTGTTGAGAGGTTTGCTTACATTGGCAGTGACATTCATGTCTCTGGTGACTCTTCCTATGAAGTCAGTAGACAGATTGGGAGAGCATGGGGGGTCATGAGGTTGCTGGAAAGGGGCATGTGGCGCTCCCAATATCTATGCAAAAGGATGAAGGTCCAAGTCTTTAGAGTCCTGTCTCTCCGGAAAATCCTTGGGTACCGTTGGTTTGACTTTGTGTCGAATGAACAGTTGCTCATGGAGTCCCGAATGAGCCACATTACCTGCATTGTGTGGGAGCAAAAGTTATGGTACTACGGCCATATGGCGTGAATCCCTGAGGGTGATCCAGCTCACAGGATCGTGCCCTATGCCCTGTCCAGAATTGGCTCCTGTCTTGTCCTTCCCAGCAAAGACTCAGTCCTAACACAGATCTGAATTGAACGAAACAGGATTTATCAAAGAGTTTTTCTGTGATAAGGAGTGTTCACAAATTGACATCACTTCCTGTGACACTTGACCTTCAACAGCCACAATAAGAAAAACTAGAATGATTAATATGTGGGTTTGTAGACAGTCTCTCAATCAGTTTAAGTTACTATATTCAGTCAAATCTATGATTAAACATGCATCTAAAAAGTACAGAATCCTTTAAGAAAGGGAGCATAGGTCAAAATTGTTTGCATGAAAATGTACACAGATTGTCAGAATCATCTCCACCTACAACTCTTCTCTCCATTACTTTAGAAAAGAACCACAGCTCAAAGTTTCCTAGGTTGTTTGCTCTTCACAGCCCCCTCACAAACCTCAGCTACAACTGTCTTATTGCCCAGGGGATTCACCTGTTAGGAGAAACAGTTACTCATCTCAAAGGATTAGCAGTCATTTGGAGCATATGGACATTCTTCAGCTTTCTCAGAAAATAAAAGTTCTTTTGAATGTTCTTAACATGATACTGTATGCAGCACTGCAGACAGAAACTTGAGAGATAATCAGTCACATGGTCCAGTATGAATTTAAAACTGCCCTCTCTTTCCCAACCCCACTAAATCTTAATAGGTGCATAACACCTTCAAAGTCAAAAGAAGTCTGTAATCTTGTCCTTTTGTTTACTTACATTTATAGGATTAAAAGGTGATTATTATGCATGCACCACGTCACCACTATCCAGCACCCTGACAAGTGAGTAGAAGTACCTTACCTCGAAACGTTTGTCTTCCTTATCTGAAAAAATTTAGGAAAACGTTTGTGATATGTATGTGAATATATTTGTTTTTCTTTGAACACCATTCCAAAACAATTTACTGATAATATTACATTTTTCCAATTTTTGTAAAGTGAGCCCTGACAAATTAAGTGAGTTTGCGTTATACCATAAAGAAGCGATGAGATTTCAGCTTTAATTTTAATATAGTACCTCCCCTTACTGAACGCTACTTGAAGGCTACTTGATCAATGAAAGAGGAAAAGACAAGTTAAATAATGGTTATAGGGGGATATGATCTGTGATTATAGTGCAACAGAAATGTGAAATGTCTTAGCGTCAGAATTAAAGTGAAAATTGAATCCTGATTTAAGAATTAGAAGTATACAAGAGTGTATTTGTGAGAACTTATAAGTTGAACATTAGTAATCGTTTTAGCTGTTCTGACACGTAATGCTGATAGTAATGTTGTGATATACAGCCAAATAAGTGAGGTTACAAAATAGTCAAAATTTTCCTATTCACTGGGGAAGAATGACATCCAAACTGTCACTTCCCCCAGTCTTGCACATTATTACCAGGCATAAATCTGTGAGAACTGTTTAGTTGTGATTAGAGACAGTTACCAGTACCTGCCCAATTAAAAAGCAAATATTTTAATTTTAGTTTAAACATAAAAGGTTGAATGCACATTGCCTTGTGCATACTCTGTTTTGTATATAAACTGTATTTCTTCGTAATTAATATTACTGTATTTATTTCTGATAAATGTGATTGATTTATCAGTCATAACTTTGGCTTCTGTATTTACATTTGTAGTATGGAATTTACTTTTTAGTTTTTTTCCTTTTTCTGGTGTATATATATTATGTATAGAAATAAATGTAAAGCTAATTTAAATAAATCTTCATTAACAGTAGAAATGTTATACACAGGTTGTTTTTTTGTTTTTTATAATTACGTAACAGTAATGACACATTTGAATAAAGAAAAAAAAATCCCCATTCTGCTCAAACCACTTACAGTGCATACGTGGGATAGCGTAGTTTCCCACGATGCAAGGTTGACAAAGAAGTATTAGCACATGGCCTCATATCTCCAACGCATGTGTAAATAGAGCAAAATGTTGATTTCATAATTAATTCATAAACAGATCTTATTTCTTAAAATGTATTTATGCTGGGCCAGCTCTAGGCCTAGAGGTGTCATGACTTGGGTAGCACCAAAGCTTATCCAGCATGGATGTCACTATAGCATATCAGCATACATGTCTGAACAAGCACCAGTCTTCAAGGGCCCCCACTTCACACTGTCTGATTTCACATATGGAACTATTCTGCTATCGGATGACACAATAGTGCTTCAAATGTGAAGTACCAAAATGAATGTGCTCCAATCGCCAAGGAAGAGCCCTCAACCCCCCTCAACCCCCCGCCCATCCCCACTACTCTCCGATGTTATGCACAAATTGGGGAGAGCATCCGCCCACCACTGCCTAGAGGCACCATGTACCCTTGAGCCAGCCTTAAATATATAAATCTATTCTTACAGTTTCATAGCAGAGAAGTGACCCATCCGAACAGAATAAGACACCATGACAAGAACAATTTAAGGCATACTAACAAACAAGCACTTCCAATCTTGTTGGACCAGTTTAGAGTAATCCATTAAGCTAATGTCCAAGTCTGTTGAGTGTTTGAGGAACCTGGAATACACATATAAAATCCGCCGTGGACACTTGTGCAATCTCCTCACTGATAATGACCAAGCATAAATTCAAACATTGATCCTTGAATTTGTATAAAAAAAGTGACTATGCCTAACACAATTTGAGTTGACATTTTTTACACTTTCCACATCTTTACTGTATGTTCATTCAGTCATGCACATGGAATCAAATTACCATAGCAGGTAGCAAGCAAAACCATGTATTGATGGGCCAGTTACCTGCAGTGTTTAGCATTTACAGATGGAGGAGAGTCAGCTGCCTGATTGATGGATTCTGTCTGCTCCTTAGCTTTATACGGAGCACATGTCTAGTCAATGGGCAGCCCACAGTGCAGGTGCTACATACAAGTGCAGTGAATATCTGGCAGTCTGGTGTTTCAGGCAGCAAGGAGCAGTCTGCAGGAGAAACACTCCTAAATGTCCAAACGGCAAGAAGAATATTTTATTAATGAAAAATACTTATTTAAACAAAAAGAAATGATACTCCAAGAGTAGAGAAGAGTTGCCAAAAAGGGGTATCCTAAGGCAAACAAACTCCAAAACACAAATCCAGAATCAAAATCCAAAGACTGAAGATAAAATGTCCAAGAAACTGGAAAGATGCAAAGAAATTGAAGTACTTACAATTAATTCTCCATTATAACTTCAATGACAAGTTACTAAGTCCTTGTCCCAGACAAATATTTAGGTGAGACTAGTCAGCAGCAGTGACATCAGGGTGGTTCCTCTTGGGGAACCATCCTCAAACCACATGGAATGGAGGCACATTTAAGGAGAAGTAACACAAAAATCAAATGACAAGAAAAATGAATAAAAATGAAATAAAACAATAACTCACATTAAAAAGTAACAATAAAACAGTAAATAAATACAAGCCAGGGAACAAATCCTTGCTGTAACATAACAGTTCTAGGGCCTCATACATAACAGAGTGCATAGAATTCATACTATAACATGGCGTATGGACAAAAGAGGAACTGTGCAAACGCACAAAAAAATCCAGATGCATAAATCTGTGCGAATGCCAACTTCCACATTCTTCCGCTACATAAATCCTTGTCAGTGTGAAAAGTAATGCACGAGCACGCACCTGCTGTCCCTCCCAGAATTACGGCTCTTTGAATATGCAAATCAATACAAAATAGCCCTTAAGCTCAGCGTTCTGTGAAAAGACAATGGCAAAAGCACGGGGGGAAATAAAAGAATTTCAGCGAATCCCAAGTGGAGGCAAAGAAAAAACGTACTATTTGTTGGTTTAAACAATGTTATAAACAACAAAAGGAAGTTGATTGAGTGACATAGAGTGTCGGAGAAACATGAAAGCTCAAGTTGACAAAGTCACACAGTGTCCAAAATAAAAAAGAAGTTGTCAGATATTAAAGTCACAGTGAAAAGGCGAGTCGTAGCCCACCATCTGAGTGTCATATGAAAGCTTATTAGGGTACAGAGAAAAAAAATAGGCACACAGTGGGAAAAAAGCACGAAATGTTAACTTTAATCTCAAAATTTCCACTTTAATCATGTAGTTTAATTTGTCATTAAAGTAGAACATCATAAACTTCATGTTAAAATCGTTTAATTTACTAGTTTCTCAAAACCCATCGTAACTAAAGTAGCACATTAAATGCTTTGTTTTGTATTTGATTTTCTATGTGCTCTGTGTGTGTAAATCACTATGTGCTTCTTAAACAGGCTTTCCCTTCCTCCGACAGGACACAGAATCCATTACATTTTTGATATTAGAGCTCTCTGAATAATTAAAATACTGAGATGTATGCTTGATAGAATTTTCATGATGAAAGGAGTTAAAGCATGTTATTAAACATGGGAACACGGTAGCGTATTGATTGTTCTTGCCACACGTAAGATGCTTGCTGTGCCGTGCTCAACCGTCAATGAAATAATTTATTGCAGCAGTACTGTCTCTTTCAAACATACTACCCTCCAAATCCTGTCTTTACTTTTCTTTCTCCAAATACCCAATCGTCATACAATCAGCTCTGTAATAGATGTTAAGCCATCTGTAAGCTTAGAACACTTTTAAGGAACATTGAAATATCTTTGTAGTACATGTTTAATTAACCTATTCTTCCAGTGCCACGAAAGCCCCAGCAAGCATACAGCACGAGGTAGGAACAATCCATGAATGGAGAGCCAGCTCCTTTCTAGTGCAGCGACACCATGTCCTCACATGTCTAATTATAAATATAGATTATTTAAATTATGTTTTATCTGTATAATATAATAAACATATTTTGCTCCATTTCATCTTAAAAATGATATTGTCATCATATGTAAATACGCGCTTTATAAAGTGGTGCAGGTTGTGCAATATTATAACTGTATTGCAAGTTTACAGTGAGTTGATTCTACTAATAAGTACAAACAGTTCTACAAGGAGCACTTGATGGACTGCTTGAGTGCATTTATAGTTCTTGGGATAACACAGAGTAACCACACAGGAACAGTAGCACTGCTTTAACGCTGGGTGCCACCAGTTTGCAAAACCGAGTGGAGAACTTGTGTACGCCAGGGTTGAAGCTACCATGAAAATGTGTGTGGCTTTACGACAAGTTTAGGTTTTATACATCGCAATCTGAGCGTGGAAACATTTGTACGCAACATTTTTGTGCGTACGCACGTTTATACATGAGGCCTCTGATGTTTTTGTATATTTATTGTCGTCTTATAATTCTGTGTAGCCCCTAACAGCAGGGAAGCTTTGCATTGCCATGTCAGAGTGTCTCGGTGTCTCTCATCGTAGTAATTATGATTATGATTATGATTTACAGTTCTTCCTCCATTAGGAGGTTAGTAGGCCTGACTTTCATCAGAAAGCAGGATATAATGAATTAATTTATATTATGATTCTCTGATTTTTTTTTCCCATTTTTTATTTTGCGTCCTTTTTGTCATTTTCCTTTGTTTTCATTTTTTGTCATATTTGTAAATTTGCCTCAGTGCCTTTCTCTATAGTCACTTTGCATTTGATGTTCTGGCTTTTGCATCTTTCTGCTGTTTTGTTTTGTTTTGCTTCTGACTTTGCAGCTTTGGTTAAGTCAAAATTAGAAATGCCTCTTTTTTCAATTGCATTTGTTTTGGAAATTTTGCGTTTTTTTTTGTGTTGTATTTCTGCCAGAGTTCTCTCATAGCTGAAGTTTAAATGCTATTTTTATTTTTCTCTTGTTTAATTGTGATTCCTTTGTTTAAGTTAATATAGCTTTTGTTTATGTTTTGTATTATTCTTTGATTTTTATGTATCCATATTCAAACCTTTGTTGTGAGCCTTGTGTTTTGTCGGTGGGCCCCCAAGAGGCAGGGCCACCTGCCCATCACTGCAAGGCCTTCCTATAATGCCGGATGTTCACGGTTCTCTGCGCTTAATGCAACTGCGCTTGGGAATGGTGAGGTCTTGGATTTGTGATTATTTATTGTGCTTTATGCATTACTTGATTTTTGACCCCTTTACCCTGTATTTTCAAATATTCTTTGGATTTGTGATTTGGACTTGCCACTTTGAATTGCCTTTGCCTTTCGTGCTCCATGGAGCTTCTTGTTGTTATGGAGTATTTATCATTTAATTGTTTATGAAGGTTCTGTGTTTGTCCTTGTTACTAGCCAGGTTTCATCATTTCCCCCTTTATGCTTTAGGAACTCTCAATTTCACACCATTTTGTGCAGTATTTATCATTTTTTGGGATTTATTCTTTTGTTTTTATCATTTTTGCAAATTGTAGCTTTGTATTTCTTCAGTTATTTTGAATTTGGTATTGGTAATTCTCCGATATTGCATTACTTAACAGCATCATATGGTTGTGCTCTGGTGGTTAAATATAATGTCACATGGGCATGGTCACTGTAGGTGTCCTGCAGGTGTCAGAAATCACACATTTGCACTTTAGGTTATCTCTTTTAATAATCATTAAAACCACTTTGAGAACAATGTTGTACAACAAAAAAAAACTCACACAGTTCATCCAGTCTCTGATCACTTCCTGCTGTTTGTACCCACCTTCACCTACTACTTGTAGCTTCCTTTACTGCCTCCTATTACTAATTATTTTACAATTAACTTAATTTCTCATTATACTACATCCACATGATGCCGGGCTATTTTCACCCTCTAGTAGGGGTAGACAGCACAATGGTAAAATAGCACTAATGGTACTAGTCATTTTGGAAAATCTACACTTCTCTATTTGGGTATTGTTTGTCCTTATGTACATTTTATATTGTGTCCTTTCATCTTGTGTTTTTTTACCTATTTATGTTTGTCTTACCATTTTCTTTAGTTTAATTTGTGTTTTTAATACCTGGTAGTGCTTAAAGGAACACAAAAAAGATTTTTACAGAACTACTAGTACTGCTGGTCTGGAGAACCTATCCCTCTGCCTAGAATTTCTTAGTGAAGTTTGATTCTCTAGCTGCTACCTAATACCTGTTTATATGTTATATTCACTCTGGGACGATAAAAGTCTACCTAACTTAATTTTACCTACATAAAGCAAACAGGGCAAATTAACTTAATAGATTAAATGTCAATAAAAATATATACACATAAAACAATTACTGCATACAATGTTCAAAAACCATAATATACTTGGGGACCATTACCATAATATACAAAATGTCAATCAAATAACTACAAAGAGTGTGAAGTAGAAGAAAACACCAAGGCTGAGATCCTGACAAAACCATAATAACCAAGACCTAAACAATGCAACAATGAACATGTGACCTGGAAGTTATATCATAGGGTCTGATATTTAAGTAACACAGATACACACAGAAAATGTTTGAATTCAGGCAATAGCCATTTAGGAGTATTCCAATTTCAATTACCAAATTGCAAATTCTTACATTGTATTTTGCTCAGTCCTTTGTTTTTAGTGATCACAAGTATTTTTGCTTGACTTAACCTGTATGAAACAATTATTCTAAAAAAGAAAGTTTACTTCTCATTTCAACATTCTACCATTCAAATGAAGAGCTGTAGAGAGACAAGACCTGTAACTGATCCCTCTTCCCAGACCATGACACTGAAATCCTATTTCATCCACCATGCTGGGTTGATATGGCTCTGTTTGGTTATTGTTATATCTGGGTTAAAGTGTGGGAAAGGGATGGAGGTTGCCAGAAGTGTGGAGTAAAATGTAAAGAGAAGAAAGTGGAAAGAAAAAATAACAGATATTTGGATTATTTTCATGTTTGAATGTATACAACATATTGGCAACATTGGCTGCGAATCTTCATTGTCTCATGACACCTGGTGATCCGCCGGTGCCATTTACAGTGAGGTTGCAGTTTTGAGAGTTACGTACAGCAGAAAAGATGTCAAATGGAACAATGTGGGCACTTTAAATTCATAGCCTTGGAAGAATATCTTACATGCTACTGTTGGAGGTTGACAGTTAAGAGTCATTGGTAGTGGCTGTTAAGGAATTTTTTGTACCCACTGTGATTGTAGTCACTAAAACAGATAGATGCTATGAAAGGAGTTAGGAACAAGGAGAATCTGTGATATAATATATCACTGTATTAAGTGAATTAGTTGTAATTTACAAATTTAAGACATTTGAGGAAGAAATGATAAAAGATTAGTCCCCTCATACATTGAGTCAGTGAATGACTGATTTTGATTTGCCACTTACATTACAGAAAGCAATCAAAATTGCACAAATCAGTTGGCATCTGAACTGCTGATGTAAGAATATTGGAACTGGTGCTGTTAGCGGGTCTAATGTGGCACAATCGGTGTGAGCTGTGTACTGTATGCTGCTAATTCTAACACTCAAAGATACTTATCATTAAAGGGATCAGTGCTGATGGCTCAATGCAATATATAGACTACATGAAACAGATGTGCATCTCCAGAGTACCAGCTTATTATGACTGCTGTTCTGCTAAGTCAGTACGACAGTAGAAAAACTAGACATTTTGTTATAGTGTGCAAGGAACTAAAGTCGATCAGTGAAGTCACCAATGGTAACAATTTTACAGAAGTGTCTGAAATTCAATAGTATATGTAGAGACAGGCCAGAATGCAGATAAAAGCATGTGTGCTGTTTTTATCAGGCCAGTAAGTGAGCTTGAAGACCAGCTTATATCAGAGACCGGATTGGATGTTTCTATTCTTCCATATTGAGTGTGCATGGAATTGTTCCCAAACATCAGGTTCTGCACTCTAAGACTCAGGCTTGTAATATATGGAGGTAATCCAATTGCTGTGAAGGGCAGTGTTCGAGTTTCTGTGTCATTTGGTAATCATACTGCTGACCCAGAACTTCATATTATCCACCATGAGACTGCAATATTACACTGAAATCTGTTCCCTCAACTTGGGTTACAGTTGTTGAATGGGAAATGTTACTGATTAAAACACTTTTCCTGCAGAGGAGTGAGTGTCAGCTGTTGCCGAAGAGTGCATACAGCCTCTAGAGTACACAAAAGAGTTTGTTCACAAAATAAAGGTCCATCCAGATGTAACATTAAAACTGCAAAATTTGAACCGTCTGTCATTTGCTATAAGAGCAGCAGTTTCTAAGGAGCTACAGAAATTTTTACAGAAAACCACCATTGACCCTGTCTTTGCAGAGGATTGCCCATATTGTTGTGATGATAAAAAGTGGGAACATTTAATTTATGGAAGGATTTAAGGGCACCTAACAAACAAATAAAAGTGGAGAATTATCAACTACCTCATATGGAAGAAATGTTTTCTGAAGTCTGTGGGAGTACTGTTTTTTCTACAGAAATTTTACAAAGAATTTCCTATCAGGTACTTCTTCATGAGGATAGCAGAAACTTTAGACTTGCACCCTGAGCCAAGTTGTCTCCAGTTGCTAATAACTATCTTAATTAAATTACTTATGAGGAGTCTAATGCTGGAAGGATGATGTTATAATTATGGAAAAAACAATGGAGCAGCACGATCACTGTTTATCTGCAGCGTTACATGCTTTTAAAGCTGAATATGACAAAATGCAAAATCAAGCAAAAAGGAGATTTCTAGGCCATTCAGTATTAGCACTGGGACTAAAGCCAGACCATTAATCTGTCTGCTACTGATAGTTGCTTAATGAGGGGTCAATATTGCTTTGTGGCACCACAGGATATGCATTCCCATCTAATAAAATCAGCACATGAAGCACACTAAGGCATTGTAAGGAACAAGCAAAGAATAAGAGACCTGTATTGGTGGCCTAGTATGGACAAACAAACTGAAGTTGTGTTCAGTTTGCCAGTAGCATGATAAAAGTATCACACATACTTTTCTTCATAATCCTGTTCCTTTGTCAACTGCTGTATGGTAAAAAGTAGAAATCAGTAGAGTGTGGCCCTTTGAAGAAGCTGCCCCTAAATGTCATTTTGTTATAAGAATAGCTGGATATTTCAGTAAATAGCCAAAAGTGGCATTCACTACCCAAATTACATCAGCATCAGTGATCTGCTTCTTGTCAAGTGTATTCAATGAGGAGGGTTATCCAAGTGAACCAATATCAGACAATGGCAGACACTAATTTCTCAGAAATTGGACACCTTCCTGGTAGACAGAGGTATTGTAGATAAGAGGTCCTCTCTTTACTATCCTCAGGCAAATGGACAGCTAGAACAGTTTAACAAAAGTCTAAAGAACAGCTTGCTGACAACACTTATCAAGAAGAAAGACTGGGTGACATTTACAAAAGATTTTCTTCAAGTCTACTGAGAAGCTAAACTTATTACTCCTCATTTTTCTTCAGCAGAACAACTTCACAGAACTACTTCACAGCCGGAAAATACATACTAAGTTTCACTTGGTGGGTCTTCAAAAGCAAAAATTAATTTGTCCATCCTTCTCACTTAAAATGGGTAAAACCAGCAGTGAATCAAAAACAAAAGCAAATCAAGAATTACACCAACAGAAAGAGGAGTTCTAGAGCAGTTCAATTGCAGTGTGGTCCTTTTGTCAGGGTCCAGAAAACCAGGCATGGTGCACGAGGGAAATTCAAAATATTTGCCTATACTTAAAGTGTTAGAAAAATTGGGTCCATATACAAAACTCTCTAATCGAATGTTTCACATCTTGCTCCAATTGTAGTACCAGAGCAGCAAAAGACTCAGGAGTTGCCAGCCCCATTTGGGGTTCCAGATTGGGAGGAAAACTAAGGGGAACCTCAGCAACAGGTTTCCCATACAGAAGTGTGTGTGAGAATGGCACCAGCTTGGACTTGAGATTATGTGCTTAAAAAATACCTATTTAGTAGTATGTTTAAATTCTGATATTACTGTAAAGTTATTTGCAAAATACAGTTGTGGCCTAAAGAGCATATAGGTAGTTAATAGGTAGATTCATTTGTGTATATAGTCATATACAGTTGTAAGTAACATGCAATCAGTTTTCAAACTTTTTCAGTTATTATTTGCAAATATAATTATTAGATCTGGGGTATGTGAAAATGTTATAAATGTAAGGAACTATTTCGTTGAAAAAAGCTCTGTTTATCTAATTAGACAGACAATACAAACACAAATTTAGATAACAGACAATATCAATACAAATGAAGGATATACATTCCATTGAAAGCAGATGTTTCTATCCAGATGTGATCATTGCAATAATTACCATCTATACATGCTTAAGGTCATTTAAAACCAGTTACCCATTTAAGGTTTATAGTGTCACTATTATCACATACTGTATACAGTGAGTGGTGCCTCAGAGAGAAAATGGTGGAAACAAATGAATAAATGCCAGGAGAACTAGCAGTTCAAGTGATTCATGGTTTAAGCAAGGCCCACTTACATTTTTAAACACAAACATCCCTGCTACAACAAGTAGCTGGTAAAAAGAACAGGAGAAGTTTATAACCTTGAAAGTAGCAAAACACGAAGACAGCCAGACCCCAGCCCAAAAAATACTAGGCAAAGGGTAGGCTCCCTAAAAACAGATAGATAGATAGATAGATAGATAGATAGATAGATAGATAGATAGATAGATAGATAGATAGATAGATAGATAGATAGATAGTTCTATGAAGTGTCCTACTCCCTCTACCAGCAAGGAATAGGAGGCAACATTTGACTTATCTTCCATAACCGAAGCTGCCCTATAAATAAGCTTGTTATTGCGGTGGGTCTCTCCTGAAGTGATATTACCAGCCCAGCACACAATAGTGTAGAAAGCTGAACTGTCGATCACAGAGTTGTAGAAGATATGAAATATGTCATTACATTGTGTGTGTATAACATTATGTACAGTATGTTTAACATACCAAAAGAAACCTATTGTCTAGAATACTTGTTTCCCAATATGAACAGTTCTGAAGATGTGGGTTTGCCTTTTTTCCTTGCATGAGTTATAATAGGTCCACTGATGTACTAAGAGGACAAGCAAAAGAGCCAATAAATATGAAGCTGCTCTAACTGACCACGTTCATCTTATTGTGAGGCATTTCTGTCTTGTAGCACGGAAGTCTTCTAAGATAACAAAAAGTGCTCAGTTAATGGTTTAGAAATTATAATAATGATGTTAAACAATTAGAGCTTCACATAGGTGGGCTCCTATGGATAATTCTGGAGCAGCCCTGAGATATTGTTTTCCAAGACCTTTATCAAACTACCAAATGGCTTCTCTTGGTAGAGTGGTGTCATATCCCTCCACTATAGGTGAATTCATTTGTAGAATCTACAGCAGGTAGGCTGAAGCTAATTCATGTTGCTGATAGTAGCACATTGTAGTACCTAAGGAAATGTATGTGAATATTTAATTAATCTAAATAGATACCCTTATATACAGTGCTTTACCAATGAGAAAAACACAAAAAAATTAAAAAGAGAAAAACTGTAAGTCCAGTCATAGTATCTACAAAACATTAACTAAGGTGGGATGATGGATGATGCCATTAAGAGAATACTCTCATAATGCATTTTTCACAGTGACTTGTTTATTAAAATACATTATGATTTCCTGTGTTGTTTTATATTACTTTAGCAGTTCCTGTGATCATTCATTCATCAATTCATTCTCGACTTTACCATCTAAGCACAGGGATAAGTTTAGGATTGTGAATAACTGGAGCCTGTCTTTGCAACATTTGAAGTAAGTCAGAAACCAACCCAGTCCATCACGGGGTACATTCATGCACACACACGCAAACCCTCAAACCCACACAGATTTAACCATCAACATAATCTCCATGTGTTTAGAAAGTGAGAGGAAAACAAGAATGCCAAAAGACCAAAAAACTGCAGATTTGAGAACCTGCAGGATCCACATACAAAGTAACCAGGCTTGTGTTTAAGCCCAGTTTCTTTGAAGCAGCAGTTCCAACCAGTAAACTACTGTGGTACATTCTGTAAATTTGATTAAGTGATTTATTGACTGAGCATTTTGTGGTTTTTCATTTTTAATTATTTACCTTGTATAGCCACACAACAGAACACCCACCTATTTGTTTATTATCCAAAACAAGTGACTTTTTTTAAGGGTCATAGCAGGTTGTGGCCCATACTTCCAGCATCAGGCACATGGCTGGTGTTAATTCTGTTAGGGAAATCAGAACCATCCGGGAATATTACAAAAAATAAATAAATAAAAAATAAAACTAAATAAAGCAATCATATTTGTACAAAGCTTCATAAAACCTGTGTCAAGCACAAACCACATTACTTGCAGATCTGTTTCGGGTACAAACCAACTTCTGAAAACCGCCAGTCATAAACCACCAGACAGTCATAAAACTACCTGAGAGGAGCACAAATTAAATAATACTTTCACTTCCTTGTCGTCAGATTCTGCAGGTACTGCTTAAGTATAACTGCTACAGTATAAAGCATGACATGTTGATTTGCCTAGAACATATCACCAAAACTACTGATGATTATATCTATATATATATATATATATATATATATATATATATATATATATATATATATATATATATATATATATATATATATATATATATTTATTGTAAACAAATTATTTTTTAATGAAATAAAAATTATTGCAGTATTTTTAATTAAAACCTATATATGGGTGGATGAGTGGCCAGAGGCACTGGGGAAGAAGGAGAGGGGAGTAATCAGGAGTTTCATGAGTATCTTATGGTGGGAGTGGACCTGGCAACTCACAGGCTAGAGAGGGTAGCACCTGTGCATTAGGTAGGCCAAGAAAAGCTGTAGTCTTTTGCTATTTGGTATCTTCTATTATTATTATGTAATTGTATTTAGTATAATTTGGTATAATCAGTCATTATTATTTAATTGAATTTGTATAAATCAGTTATATTTGGTAGTAAATTAAAACCCTACTTCTTTGTTTACCTGGGTTTCCCTGGTTGTTTTCTCGGCTCGGCTCGGCTTGGAGCCCTCTCAGTTGACATGCCTAAATCTTTTTTTATGTACAGCTTGTTTAAGTAGAGATTGTTGAATACATTTAAGCAATATCATTACTTCCACAGAACTCATTAACTGTTAAAGCCTCCCCTACATATCTTAAAATGCAGGTTTGTAAAACAGGCTTTGCAAATTGAATGTTAGCAAAGTATTCTTTTAATTATTTCTTCAGTAGCTAAAAATGAGGTTGAATTTTCTATAATTTACAATTAGTAATATAAAAAGTTGCAGCTTGTGGCAATCCTGAAACCCAAAGAAGCTAAATATAAGGAACAGAAAGAGTATTTATTACAGCTGAAAGCAGGTACAAAAAGGATATGGGACTTTGGATGCAAAAATACAACAAATGAGAGACTAAAGTAAAATAAAAAGACATTTTACACCACCCGCAGTCTATACCTTGTACCATTCTCACTTATTGCACCTTTCCTCTCCTTCTTCCTCCAGCCAGGTGAACTCTTATCCACTCTTTACCTAATGCTAAGTTCCACTGGCCTCTTTTGTTCTCAATCCTTCTGTAGTTGACTTTGTAGAGTATGTCTGAGGTTACTTTTAGCCTCCTATCACGTACCTCCAAGTCATGCCTAGCCCTACAAAAACCCCAAGGGTTAATCTGCCCAAAATTCCTGCTGGTGGCCCAAGGTACAGTATCCCCACCAGACTCCTGGTCCATTTTCACCAAGGGGTAGATAAGCCTGCAAGGGCTGCAATATCCGCCTCCTGCTGCCAACAGTTTAGTCTCGGATCAATACTAAAATTCTGATTTTAGTATCGATACCAGCTTTCAGACCTCAAAAGTTATACCAAAACATTACCGATGTAGCTAACAGATAATGGCAGCTGTCTCACAGAAGCCTCTCTGCTCTGTCACACAATTACAGTATGTTCCTCCCTGTCTTGCTGCACTTCTCAAATCAATACATCAGGGAAGATGGGCTTAATGTTTTCCCCTTAGGAGTCTCCAGCACATTTATATTAATATATACATTTGAAGAGCCTCCCAAGTGGTAAATCGTGCTAGATGTAATACATATATATTTCATCAAAGAGCAGGGGACTGGAGTTGCAATCACGATAAGAAACTAATAAACAACGCTTGAAACCTACAACTTACTGCTAGTACCAAAATTAACAAATGTGCACCATTTTAAAAATTTGATTTTTTGTTACTTTTTTACTACCAGTATACTACAGCAGTCAATGTGGGAGGGAGGTCAGTCACTCAGTCATTGTCCAACCCGTTAAAACCTAACACAGGGTCACAGGAGCCAATCCCAGCCAGCACAGGGCACAAGGCAGGAATAAATCCTGGGCAGGGTGCCAGCCCACCGCAGGGCACACACACACCCCAAGCACACAATAGTGACAATTTAGAATTGCCAATGCACCTAACCTGCATGTCTTTGGACTGTGGGAGGAAACCGGATCACCCAGAGGAAACCCACGCAGACATGGGGAGAACATGCAAAGTCCACGCAGGGAGGACCCGGGAAGCGAACCCAAAGGGTCTCTTTATTGCGAGGCACCAGCACTACCACTGCGCCACCATGCCGCCCTATGTGGGAGGTGGGATTGGGTAATGTTTTATTGTATATTTCCCACCATCCTTCCATCCCTTAAATAATTTAAGTGACTACCTTGCCTGTATCTTCATCTGACATTCCTCGGGGCAGGTTACGCCTGGCCTCCTATTTGGGATGTGTGGGATTTGGGATGTACAGGCCCTGTGCCCGATTACATTTATAACATCAGTGCTCATACAGAAGTGACCATAGTAAAAGGAACGGCTTTGAGTTTAGCTGTTGGTGTCTGCCAGAAAGACTTTATAAAATGTCATGTTGGTACTCAATACACTCCTAATAACATGACCAATTGACAAAACCTTTAAAGTACCATGGATCATTTCAAAACTGTTCATTTCCAAAAAAAACAAATTCAGTTAAAAATATTAAAATAGTTAGGGTTATCAGTACAAGCCTGGTGTGTGTATGATAAGCCCATTTATCAAAAAGGCTGAACTTCTAGTTTAATGATGTAAAAAAAATTCTGTATTTGAAAAACACATGTCTCATAGCTTAGCTAACTATTAAAGTTTCTTACCTTTTGAAAGTGTATTGAGCTGATACATCTAATACAAATAAATGATAACATTTCCAAAAAATTGATAAACACCTACAGAAAATATCTGGTTGAAGCCTTCACTATTAATACAAGTGCTATCAGTTACTTAATTATGAACTTCATGGATTCCAAATTGGATGGTTGAATGGTTGGACATTTACTTCCAACAACAATGTAAACAGTGGATTAGCACAAGGAAACAAAAAAGTTACACGTCCTCTGCCTTATTTGCTTGATTGTATTCTCTTTATCTATTTTATATGTTAGTTGAAGAACAAAATACTTCCATACATTATTAAACCCACTTACCCCAATTAAGGGTCATGGGGAGAATAAATGGCTTTGTAAGCTATAATTGATTGAAGATGTAATAACACTGTAAATGGTTGTTATCTAATCACAGGCTCATTTTTTCATATACAGTAGATCTATATTTTTATTTTTTTTACAAAAGAAAAGTTAATTTCTTTACTTTCCTTGTGCAGCCTTCTAATCATTTTCTGAGCCCTCTTTCTCCATTACAGGATCACCAACTGACAAAGCCTATCTATACAGTATGGAGTTTCAAGAGGAGCAGGCCCTGGATTGGAGACACACATGCACACACTCACCTGATTTATTTCTGTTGTTGTGTATAATACTGTGAATTCATACATTACCTAAACAGAGCATATGGACCCCAAAGTAGAATAGCTTCAACAGTAAATGTTTGTTTACGGTGCATGTAAGCCTAGAGCCAAGTGCATTTAGAAACTCTGTTCATTGTCAAATCCTGTTATACAGTGCCTTGAATATTTTTGCAGTAGCCAGAATATCACTCAAAAGATAGGCGGGGCGGGGCTGGGCAGGTGATTGTCAGCAAAACGTTCACAGGTGTGCTGAGCTCTGCATTCCAGAAACCGCTGGAACTTTCTCATTGCACCTTACAAGCCCAGGAAGGCTTGAAAAGGGAGGTAGAGACTCCCACGACATTATAAAAACAACCTTGCTGATAATAGCAAGAAGATGGAGAGGGACACCTACACGATGTTTGACGACGATTAGGGACACTAAATGAGTGGAATAGCCTGTCCAGTTTAAGTGGCTGTCTTTTTATGAGGCATTTCCCACAGCTTTAACAGAGGGAAAGTAAATCTGAAGCATAACTGTGAATCATTTGTTGTTAAATAAATGCAGCCACTGCAGTGGGTTGACGCCCTACCCAGGATTGGTTCCTGCCTTGTGCCCTGTGTTGGCTGGGATTGGCTCCAGCAAACCTCCGTGACCCTGTGTTTGGATTCAACGGGTTGGAAAATGGATGGATGGATAAATGCAGCCATTCTTGGGCTTAACTTCAGTTCTGTGTGTGCCTGTCTTTTCACCTTGGTGCTTGTTTCATTATATACTTTATCGATTCATGGCCCATAAAGATCCCCATAACACTAAACCTTTCCAACAGTCCACGCTTATACAGAAAATAACAGAATATCTTCAACAGAAAAATTTTGTCATCTTATTCAGATTACGAAGTAAGTGGTAGAGGGTATTAAACCTATCCATTGGGAAAACCATCCATCCATCCATTTTCTAACCCGCTGAATCCGAATACAGGGTCACGGGGGTCTGCTGGAGCCAATCCCAGCCAACACAGGGCACAAGGCAGGAACCAATCCTGGGCAGGGTGCCAACCCACCGCAGGACACACACAAACACACCCACACACCAAGCACACACTAGGGCCAATTTAGAATCGCCAATCCACCTAACCTACATGTCTTTGGATTGTGGGAGGAAACCGGAGCGCCCGGAGGAAACCCACGAGACACGGGAGAACATGCAAACTCCACGCAGGGAGGACCCGGGTCTCCTAACTGCGAGGCAGCAGCGCTACCACTGCGCCACCGTGCCACCCCATTGGGAAAACTCAAGGTCAAAATTCAACATAAAGTGAAGAGCCAGAAGAAAATGCAGACCAGAGTGTCCAAACTAAAGGGAGAATCTAAGATTGGAAACCAGAATACTAAGACCAAGCTCAATGGCTTTTTTGTTTTTTTTGTTTTTTCTTAAACAATAAGATGTTCTGTTTTACCTCACAGTATTTTTTTATTTCTTCACATTCCGTTTTTCTTTGTAAACCTTAAAGTTTTCATTCTTCTTTATCTTTACTTTTTCATTTCTCTCTTTTCTCTAATTTGCTAGAAGATGCAAACATTTCTACTCCTTACAAACAACAAAAAACAAATAAGCTCTACTCCCCAAATGCTTTATCTATTAAGTGGCCTCTGTGACATTCACCGTTGGTACATGCATGCATTGTTATGGCACATGCCACATTTCAAATGTGCTAACCGTTGTCATCCTGTAAACTTCACCATTACAAATGCTTCAGTGAGAGGATCTAATAGACTCTGAGTATTATGATTTTAATGAGGCTTTATTATTTTTTCTCAGAGGTTGTGCTTTTTTTCTAAGATTTTGGGCATTGTTGATTTAAATTTCACATTCATTTTTAAATCTTCATTTGTCCAGTGAATTTTTGTTTTTTTTATTTTATTTTTGCATGACACATTCTGGTTTTCCTGTGGATGATAGTTTTTTGGCCTTGTCATTCCTAAATACAGTATATTCATCTTTTGCTAGGATTGTGCCATCTTAAAGTGCTAGACATGACTCATTGTGGTTGACAATACTGAAACCAGAATCACACTGTTTCTGATGTGCAAGATTGATGAAAATTGAAACTAATGTTGTGACAGTAGCTCGTGCACATTTCTCAGGTGTGGGAATACATTCTTGGGTTGTACATTTTGGGCTTGAACATTTGGTTTCTTTTGATACTCTAACAATAGAAGATATAACAGAGGAAGGATGGACACATAGACACAAGCGGCAGTTTAATGGTCCTTGAAAGGCTCCTTTATTTGCTCTTTAAGAAAAGGACCCCAAATCAGCTCTTCCAGGGAATGCCAGTCTTCGTCTTCCAAGGAGGATCGCTGTCCTGTTGAGTGTTCACACTACACAGGCTCCCTTCTTCCCCTTGCCAGTCCGACTTCCACACTGTTCTTCAAGCCTCCTTTCTAGCCCCTTCAGCATGCACGGCTCCATCCTGCTGAATTCTGAGCCTCTCCTGCCTGTTCCATTACAGGTTTTGACTTCTCCAAGTTTTTTTACTTTGATTTTCACTTCTTTTCACCTTGGCAGAACACCAAGCACCATTTTGTACAGTATTTGTGATCATTGTAATATTGACTACTTTAATTATTTGTTTTCTCTTAGCATTTCAGAGTCCCATATTGTTGCATTCATGCATACATGTGTTGACATGTCATCACAACAGCTGTTCATTTTAATAAAAGGACAAGTGTCTGTGAGTGTGTGTCAGTCCAGTTGCTATCTCTCTGTTATACACCATTTAGTATAGGTGCTAATATTTGTGATGGGCCATCTGTTGGAATGAAAAATGCAATACATTGCATTACTACATGCAATATAAAATACATTCCAATAGATGGCGCACTACAAACATTATCGCTGAAACTGTAACTGTCAGACAGACAGAAATTAGCTTATCCATCTTAATAAAAGAACGCGTGTCTCTGTGTGTGTCTGCATATCTGTGTGTCCATCCAGTTACTAGGTTAGGCAGAAAAATGAAAAAATAGGCAAAACATGTACACAAAAGGTACAAAAATCAAATATGATAATCAAAATACCAAAAAAGGGGTCAAAGTACCAAATACCAAATAAGGGTCTAAAAAATAAAATTGGTCTTATTGACTTGTTCTGGCTATAAGCAGACAACAGCAGCAGCTCAAGTCACATGAATGAAGTTATAGCTCTAATGCTAATGACTGATAACTTTGTGTGATGAGCAATAAATGAGTGATAAATCAACATAAAGCAAATTAGGGAACCAAAGCCCTCATACAACTAAGCTAGAATTGTTAAACCAGGCCAACACAGTAGTTACCAAATGACACATTTTCCCTGCAAAACCCTTAAACTATGAGAGTGGACAGCTCAGGGAGCAATGACAAGAGAAAGTTGTACAAACAGATGTCTTTATCTGAAGAGGAAAAGGCGACTGAGAGAGAAAGGGATCAGGTGCATGTTATTATACCAAACCAAATGTATCAAATAAAACAAACATAAGGTCTACATTGATTACTTCGATTTCAACCAGTCTTAGATGGGTAGCATAGCCAGTGCTTTAGAACGGGGAGTACAATGTGGACATTTTCATCTATTTAAAGAAACGACAGCTATAATCTGTGAATTTCATCAAAACAAATAAAACAAAATTGAAGTATTAAATCAAGACCTTCTACCTTTCCATTATTTGACAACAAAGGGCACAGCTGGAGCCACAGTCATGAACAGTTCACAGTAACAGCTGCTTTCATTATGTATGTCTACTCAGTACAAAGATGTCAAATTTCTCTATTTGCAACAATTTAAAATGTACAACAGAATTATTAATCTTAGAATATGGGACACAAAATTAAAAGAGTCTGCAAATGGGTACAGTAGATTAAACAAAACCTTGAGGCCTGCATGTGTTTTATTTAGACTGCCACTGTTCTTTTAAACATTGTTAATTTCATCAAAAATGCTTTGGGCACCATTGTTTTAGCAGCTACTTTAAAACACTATACACACATGACCACATCCTGCATGCAAACAAGCTGAGGCAGTAGTCTGTAATTTAAATTTGACTCACGCTGCTGCTCATAACAGAAGCCAGAAGCCCCACACCATGATTCCAGATCTAGCCTGTTCCTTAAAAGTTCCTACATTGTTGCTTTTCTTCTGGTGATAGTTTAGCAGAAACTGACAGCTCTTTTTAGACCTGCAATAAAAGGCACACAGAGTCTTTCTTAGAAGTCACTTTAATGACTGTAGCAGAAGAAAACAGTCATCAGTGAAAGAGAGCATGGTCAAACTCTGTGGTGAATATAGTAAATGCTTGAGAAAAATACACTGGTGTGAACCATCTTCATTTTGACACTGTTTAATAATGCAGAAAACCATACTAAATCCTGGGGGAGAAGTACAATGCAATTTACACAAATACACAGTTACACAGTTTAACACAGCGCCAACTGGGTAAACACTCATCTAGTGCCCCTTGATGTGCTGCTCAGTCATCAACTAACATTACACTGCGGTGCAGTGCACGACTAAGGCGTTGAATTTTAAAAGTAATTTAAAAATTTGACTTTATTACTTCTTACATTACATTTCATAAATATACAAGGGGGACCCAAACATAAAAAAAAATTTTTCTCTGGAGGCTGGAGAGGCATTAGTTCCGACGTTTGCCGCTAGGTGCGTGTACTAGACTGCCCTCTGCATCATTTGGCCAATCGGCATCCTTGAAGTGCTCAAGAGATTGCGTGATGCGGTACAGTGCAGAGAAAACAACCCGAATAGCGGTGATCAACTGAGTGGCTTCTGCATCACCACAACACTCTCGCCCACACACTTTCGCACAAAACGTAGGATGACAACGGTCTTTCCACCACCCATCTCCACTCCCCAGACCTTGCACCCTGTGATTATTTCTTATAAGAATAAAGACGGACCTTAAAAGAAATCGTTTTCAGGATGTAGAGGAGGTCAAGAAGCAAACAACGGAGACACTGAAGGCTATCACTTTGTAAGAATTTCAGAACAATTTGGAGTAATGGAATAAGTGGTGGGACAAGTGTATTGCGTCTCAGGGAAAGTATTTTGAGGGTGATTAAATTTTGGAAATATTCTGAGAAATATACGATTAAAAAAAAAATTCTTGTTATTATATACATCTATATAAATATATGTATTATATAGCGCCATTCATGATCTATCTATCCATTTTAATTCTTCCCCTTTGACTCACAGCATAGCCCTGTGCAGCTCACTCAGTCTTCCTGTGCTCCAAATGCTACAAATTAAAATTAAAAGATGCCTTGGATAAATGATTTGGTCAAATTAAAAAATTGCCTTGTTTCTGTTATGAAGCTGCTTCTATGCAATATTCACATATTAACTCTGCATCCAGTTTACCAAACTTTTTTTTATTATTCCCACACTTTTGTATTTATAGGGATCATTTTTGCTTTTGACCTAGCAATTTAAAATACCTCAGCTGGCTTTAAATGTTATCATGTTATGGACACTTTTGAAAGCTATGAGCAGTTAACTGTACTTTGTAAATTTGTACGCATAACAAGGGAAGCAGTTGATATTTTTAAATCCACAAAATATGATGACACATAGGCAAAAAGTACAGCAAAATGCAACAATCTAACACCAAGGAGGGATTAATGTCAGCAGAAAAACAGAGCTTGGCTCAGAAGAACAAAAAACTGCTGGAATGATGCTGCCATCTAGTGGCAACAGCTGAAAGTGCAAAAATAAATATATAAGCGCCCGGTGCTGGCTGGGATTGGCTCCAGCAGACTCCGTGACCCTGTAGTTAGGATATAGCGGGTTGGATAATGGATGGATGGATGGACGTTTTTTGTCACGCTTTAAATCAGGCTTATTTTAAAACCTACATATATATGTTTGGTATCATTCTTTTCAGAATTTATCGAACTTTAATGTGATGTTGTTAGGTTTTCAGATTCTTATTCCGTTTTTAAATTATAAACTAAAAAATATCAAAAAGATATTATTTAGAAAAATATCAAGAAGATTTAACCACAACTGGGGCCAGAAATAAAAGACAGCTGAACGAGCAAAGAGGAGGTAAAAAAAAAACTGTATTTGTTACCCATTTTATCACCGTTTAAGAGGGGATTTCGGAGGAGCGACCGCATCTCCTTGGGGTGCATTCAGCCCCCTTTTTTGCAATGCTAGCAGCAGAGATGTGAAGTGCCTGGCATGTAGCACAGACTAGGGGGGGTTGGCAAGAGAAGCGAGCAGGGAGGAACCCCCTAGTATATACATCCATCTATCCATCCATTATCCAACCTGCTGTATCCTAACTACAGGGTCACAAGGGTCTGCTGGAGCCAATCCCAGCCAACACAGGGTGCATATCAACAATCAATTTTAAAGTAGGAAGACTATTGCTTTAGAATACCACAGTTTCAATTTCCCATAATGCCAGGCTAATTCTAAAATATGTCATAAATAATAAAAATAATCCATAACATAATAAAGAACAGCAATTAGCCCAAAGAAAAATTAGACATATCATTATCTATTTTGATACAAAGAAAATAAAGTCAACGGATACAAATGTATAAAATGATATAAAGGTACTAGAAACAAATGCAGAAAAAGTTAATAAATCAGGAGACACATCATAGTTTAGTGAACAAAATCATATCTTTCTAAATAGCATTTAGAATTCAACAAGGTATTGATCACTGTCAAGGTGGTGCTCTGGAAGGTAGACGAGAATACAAAGTATCACTAGATAACTGTAAATCCCCAAGAAAGTTCTAAAACAGCTCACAGAAAATGACATGGAAATATTGGAACTCTGGGTAAAGGATGCAAATGCTGTGACATGAAGTTCAGAATATGAACCAAAGAACTGAATGGAGTTAGGGGTCAATAAGTTGGTAAAAGGTAAATGATAGAACAACAGTGTGTTGTTTCCATTAAGATCACATCCCCACCCAGGAAAGAGTCTGAATACAATGGTAAGTATTTCCTGAAGGGCAAACTAAATAGAACAGTCTCAAATCAGTTACTAAAACCAATGTGATGAAACAATCCTGTGAACAGAAAAGCAGAAAAGAAATTCCTTGAAAATCTAAACTTCTTGTGCTGGGTCTTTGTTTTATCGAAGGCAAAGTTCATAGACTGAAGTGCATGCAGCTCAGCCTCATAAAGATGGTCACCATGATGATGATGATAATAATAATACTTAATTACATTTACAAAGCACTTTTCTAGACACTCAAAGTGCTTTACATAGACAGTAGGGAGTCACTTCGACCACCACTCATGTGCAGCATCCACCTGTATGATGCAATGGCATCCATTCTTGTGCCAGTATGCTCACCACACATTAGCTACCAAGTGGTGAAGGGGTTAGAGAGATAGTTAGTCAGTAAGGGACAGGGGATGATTAGAGGGCAAGACTGGACAAGGCCATGATGGGCAATTTAGCCATGTCACAAATACATGTCATGCCCCTACAGATATGCACCCCTGTTCTGAGTAGCATCAAAACAATAACCAAAATAGTGCTAAAAAAAGCATGCAAAAAACACAGCAGAGTGGGAACAAAAAATCTAGTTAATTTAATACCAAAGGAGATGTAGCTTCATTATGGTGTCTGTCATTTATGTGAACTAAACACTGGAATGGATGATCTAAAGTTTAAGACAGAAAGGATGCAGCTTTAAACAAGACTTGAACATGGTAGATAAACTTATGAAGTTTTCCACAGGCTGTATTATGATGGGAGAGGTACCAGTTTCACTGTCTTAGGATGATTTTACCACAAGAAAACACTTTCTCAAAAACAGAAATACAGCGACATGCACGTTTCATAGTTCACATAAATTTATAGGAGTCTGTTTCTATTAAGGATTTTTTTTTCCTTGGCAGTGGTTCTTCTCTCATTCAGGTCCTCCCAGAAGGCTGTGTGCCTGTCAAGCTGCAACAGGGATGTATGGCCAAAAATGTCTTTGAATTTCATTGAATCTGACAAAACAAGAGCAGAGCCAACTCAACCTAATTATACCAAACTCTCTTGTGTTGTTTTGAAAAGCTCTGCAATGCTTGTCACGATGCTGGAGTAAAGCGTGGTTTAAAAAGATGGTGCATCTCCAGATTATTTGTACAACACAGAGCGCACAACCCAACAATATCTAAGGGATATTACTTATAAACAAACCCAAGACATATAACGCTATATCACGACATACTGTATATTGAAGCTGAATCATGCAAAAGGGTTTTCTTTATCAAACAAACGATGTGCATATCACAGAGTCCAAAACAGAACTGGCTATAGTGGCCTAAGATGGAAGTGACATCATCAAAGGGGCCGGCTTCAGAAGTGATGTCATCAAAGGGGCCGGCTTCTGAAGTGACGTCATCAAAGGGACAGGCTTCAGAAGTGACGTCTTCAGAGGCACCGGAACCTTGCAGGATTTCCCGGGAAAGGTCTGTAGGGAACTGAGAAAGACAGTCAGCGCACTCCGCAGCCCCCTGGTCGAATGTTTTATTACAATTAACTGAGCCCTTTAGCTGCCTCCTACTCGCACGTGTGTGACAATAGATAGATAGATAGAATGATACTTTATTAACCCCAAGGTGAAATTCACATACTTCAGCAGCAGCATACTGATAAAAAACAATATTAAATTAAAGAATGATAACAAAGAAGGTAAAAACAGACAATAACTTTGTATAATGTTAACGTTTACCCCCTGGGTGGAATTGAACAGTTGCATAGTGTGCGGGAGGAATGATCTCTTCTGTCTGTCAGTAGATATATATAAGTATAACTAGGATAAGAATTTGTCCTATGAAGTGTCCTACTCCCTCTACCAGCAAGGAGTAGGAGGCAACATTTGAGACAAAAGTTCGATTTTATGAACCCTCAAGCCACAAATTTGCACTGATGATAATGTTTTGTAGTTTTCTGATACTAATGTTAAAATTTCACCACAAAGATAAATAATAAAAATAATGACATTCAAAGCAGAAGGAGAAGAAGAAGGAAAACATAATAAGGTAGGATATTGTGCTAAGCTGCATGTAACATCATCAAGAATAATACAGAAATGAGCGCTGAAATTGAAAGGCCGAGATACACACACACTGAATGAGGGTTTAGCCCGATAACAGGCATGTTTATTTAACAATTAATGATCCACAAGGTTACTTCCAGAAGAATTAATTTCCCGTTGCTATGGCCACGGGAAACACTATTCTTGCGCTGTTTCTGAAATCGCATTAACTCTTTCAGTATTCCTGTTTGCTCCTGCTGTGTCCCCCCCATGATTCTTCCTTACTTTCTGCATGGCTCTATTTATCTAATGCCCTGGGAGTCTCTGTCTACCTTCTTGAATATTCCCAGACTTGTAAAGTGTCCATGGAATACAAAGCTCAGCCTATCTGTGTGACATTTCGCTGTTGACCACCCATCCAGCCCCAATTATCTTCTGGGTAATATGCTGATTCTACAATACAGGTTGCATCTATGACTGTGTGCTGATGCTGTGATATTGCTTGTATTTCACATCTGTGTGCTCATCCCCACTTGGTGCAATGACCTTTACATGTGTGCCGATTTGCATGACTATACCTTACTTTAACATTAACTCACATGGAGTTGGGAGGAAGTGTTGAAATCTGTGCATTACCTCATGTGTTGTAAGGATATTCAAACTTTGGTGCAAAATTCAAGAAATGGTTGGTTGTGACTTACTCAAATCATTACAATCGCAAAGCTGCATTTTCCCTGTGGCCAAAAAAAACGCAAAGTTCCCAACACTTTAATTTTGTTTGACAGTTCATGGCTTCTCTGTGTAGATGAACTGATCGCATAACCAACAAGTATTGTTACAAATATTATACCATCTCTGTCAAATCGATATCTTTTATCAGTTCAGTGTTGCCCAGCATTTCTACAGCATTCCGCCTTTCCCGGTATGTAGAGATGTGTGTGGCAATATCTGCCTGAGCGCTACCCTCTGGCAGCTCCTAGCCAGTTAGGACATCTCATGAGCTCTCCTAAATCCTGGTCAAGTTAGGAGTACTAAACTACAGGAATATTAATAAAATACCCCTAAGGGTAGAGCAAATTTTGCATTACTCAGATTTTTGAGCCAGTTACGACGATTTTCCTACTCTGAGACACTTGAGAAATATGGGCACATATACAGTATATTGTTTCATTAGCTTTGTCATTGCTTTATAGCTGGAAATATGAGCAAATGCTCTGAGCCTGTACTCAGTGAAGAGCACTATATGAAACATAAACTGAATTACTGAATTGAAATTGAAATGAGGAGAGATGGAGAATCCCTTGAGAATGGCTCCTGTTGTAAATATCCATTATTAACCTTTCTCCAACAGCTTGTGCAAATAAAACTTAGGATCATTTCTGGTACAGATTGCCCATCAGTAGGCATTGGTGTTTAAAAATGATGAAAATGAAATTCATATAAAGGTTTGGCTACAAACCTGATAAACAATTTCATTGAGAGTTAAGTACTAAATAACATCAACAAAATATTAAAATACAACTGTTAAATAGACAACAAACTTCACTATGTAGTTGATCTGTAAAAAAAGATAACTCAGATTTTAATAATGATTCTGTGGTTCCTGGGCACTTACAGGCTAGTGTGGCTTTAACATGTGTACTGCCTAAAACAAGAAATGTGTTACACACTTTAACATGTATTACAGTTAAATTTAATGGAAGCAGTTGTTAATAGCAAGACCAACCATCCCATAGTAACAACAGTTGTATGAGTGAACAGTAAGCATGCGGGTTCAGCCAGGTGTGTGGAGTACAAGTCAAGGGAGGGTCTGCTTTAGCTGTTGTGGAAACCGTACCCCCAACACAGACAGACCGACACCAGGATGTATGAAACACGCTATTTATTTTTCCTTTACTGCACCACAATGCCTTCTCTCATCAACTCTTTCCTTTCTTCTTCTTTCACCAACTCTTTCCTTTCTTCTTCTTCTTTCTCCTCTTCTTTCACCAACTCTTTCCTTTCTTCTTCTTCTTTCTTTTCTTCTTTCCCTCTTTCTTTCTCTCTCTTTCTCTTGGACCTCCTCCTCCTCCTCCTCACAAGCTTCGTCTCCTTCCTCCCAACTCTGGCTCTCTGTCTGGAAGGAGGCGGCCCCTTTTATCAGGACCCGGATGAGTCCCAGGTGCTCCCCTTGACGTCACTTCCTGGTGTGGCGGAAGTGTCAGGAAAGCCCCTGGAAGCACTCCGGGTCGTCTTGGAACTGTTTCCGGGAGCACTTCCTGGTGTGGCAGAAATGCTGCCATCCAGGACTCCCCAACTGACCGGGCGCCCCCTGGCGGTGGCCACGTCCTCTCACGGGCATCCCAGCTCCGTCTCTGTGGCCCCCAAATAGACCCGGGCGGCTGCCCTCTCGTGGCCGAGGAGAAGTATTGTCCCTGTTGGGGACTGTCCAGGCGTCCCGGCCGGGCAGTGTCACCGTACATCTGTGACACTGTATAACTAACAATTGAGGCTGCACTTTGAGTATTGCGTGCAGTTTTGGTCTCCATATCACAAAAGAGACATAGCAGTGCTAGATAAAGTCAGAGGAGAGCGACTAGGCTGATACCAGGACTTGGAGGATTAAGCTACTTAAGTAAAGATTGCACCTTGCATTGCTAAATAAACAAATGTAAATGTTAGGGTTGTGGATGGTCAGCAGCTTCTTGGCTTTTTTTCTGTTATTCACTATAAGAAAGAGATGCTGTGATGTTTATCTGTGACTCTGAACTGGCCTGGTGTGACAACAGTGTCTAAAGAACACTGGCATCTTATCTAGTGCGGGTTCCCTCTTTGCCCCCATTGATGCTTTGAAATGCTCAATCACTTTGTAAGATTAACCAAGTGGAAGCAGCAGATACAGAGAAAGCTGCACTATCTTGGTAAAAGCATTCAGGAGTGGGTTTTATAGCTAAGATGACGCTTGTAGTGGGAGTATTCCTGGAAGAGAAGATTGTAAAATAAAGCACACATTTTTAGTAGTCGTTTGTGTTACTTACTGTATATTGTAGCGTCCCAGCCAGGTTGAAGCCTTTTCTTTTTTTTTGTGTGTGGACTGTTAGGTCTGACTCAGGGAGCGTGGAGTACAGCAAGGAAGATTGACAGCGGGGTATTGATTGATGCGGTAAGGGGAGGGGGGGCAGGACCCGGGAGGAGTGGAAAGGTTAGAGAGGGTGCTAGAAGATTGTGTTTTCGGGGTTTTCAAGGTCGGCATTTTGTTATTGACTGTTCAAGCAAAACGTTTGAGAAACTTTAGCATGAGGCGATACCTGGACCCTACAGAGGTTGCACAGGTAGTCCAACTTCTCCAGGATGGCACATCAATATGTGTCATTGCCAGAAGGTTTGCTGTATCTCCCTGCACAGTCTCAAGGGCATGGAGGAGATTCTAGGAGACAAGCAGTTACTCTAGGAGAGCTGGAGAGGGCCATAGAAGGTCCATAACCCATCAGCAGGACCAGTATCTGCTCCTTTGGGCAAGTAGGAACAGGATGAGCACTGCCAGAGCCCTACAAAATGACCTCCAGCAGGCCACTGGTGTGAATGTCTCTGACCAAACAACCAGAAAGACTTCATGAGGGTGACCCAAGGGCCCCATGTCCTTTAATGGGCCCTGAGCTCACTGCCCAGCAGCATGCAGCTCGATTGGCATTCGCCATAGAATACTAGAATTGGCAGATGCACCACTGGTGCCCTGTGCTTTTTACAGATGAGAGCAGGTTCACCCTGAGCACGTGACAGAAGTGAAAGGGTCCGGAGAAGCCATGGAGAACATTATGCTGCCTGTAACATCATTCAGCATGAGCAGTTTGGTGGTGGGTTAATGATTGTCTGGGGAGGCATATCCATGGAGGGTCACACAGACCGCTACAGGCTTGACAAAGGCACCTTGGCTGCCATTAGGTAACAGGATGAAATCCTTGGACGCATTGTCAGACCCTATGCTGGTACAGTGGCTCCTGGTGAACGACAATTCCTGGCCTCATGTGGTGAGAGTATGCAGGCAGTTCCTGGAGGATGAAGGAATTAATACCATTGACTGGCCACCACACTTTCCCGACCTAAATCCAATAGAACACCTCTGGGACATTATGTTTTGGTCCATCCAATGCCACCAGGTTGCACCTCAGACTGTCCAGGAGCTCAGTGATGCCCTGGTCCAGATCTGGGAGGAGATCCCCCACAACACCATCTGTCATCTCATTAGAAGCATGCACCAATGTTGTCTGGCATGTATACAAGAACACAGGGGCTATACAAAGTGCTGCGTACAATTTTGAATTGCTGCAATTAAATTTTGGCAAAATGGACTAGCCTGCCACATAATTTTTTCACTCTGATTTTTGGGGCGTCTTTGAATTCAGGGCTCTGTAGGTTGATCATTTTCATTTCCATCAAATGATGTGGCATCCTTTCATTCCTAACACATTACCCAGTCTATATCAGTATAGATATCTAGGAGGATTTCTTTTTCCCATTGAGATCTGATGTGTTTTCAAAGTGTTCCTTTAATTTTTTTGAGCAGTTTATATATATATATATAAACAGTGCAACCCGGAAAGTATTCACAGCGCATCACTTTTTCCACATTTTGTTATGTTACAGCCTTATTCCAAAATGGATTAAATTAATTTTTTCCTCAGAATTCTACACACAACACCCCATAATGACAACGTGAAAAAAGTTTACTTGAGATTTTTGCAAATTTATTAAAAATAAAAAAATTGAGAAATCACATGTACATAAGTATTCACAGCTTTTGCCATGAGACTCAAAATTGAGCTCAGGTGCATCCTGTTTCCCCTGATCATCCTTGAGATGTTTCTGCAGCTTAATTAGAGTCCACCTGTGGTAAATTCAGTTGATTGGACATGATTTGGAAAGGCACACACCTGTCTATATAAGGTCCCACAGTTGACAGTTCATGTCAGAGCACAAACCAAGCATGAAGTCAAAGGAATTGTCTCGAGGCACAAATCTGGGGAAGGTTACAGAAAAAATTCTGTTGCTTTGAAGGCCCCAATGAGCACAGTGGCCTCCATCATCTGTAAGTGGAAGAAGTTCGAAACCACCAGGACTCTTCATAGAGCTGGCCGGCCATCTAAACTGAGCGATCGGGGGAGAAGGGCCTTAGTCGGGGAGGTGACCAAGAATCCAATGGTCACTCTGTCAGAGCTTTAGAGGTCCTCTGTGCAGAGAGGAGAACCTTACAGAAGGACAACCATCTCTGCAGCAATCCACCAATCAGGTCTGTATGGTAGAGTGGCCAGACGGAAGCCACTCCTTAGTAAAAGGCACATGGCAGCCCACCTGGAGTTTGCCAAAAGGCACCTGAAGGCTTCTCAGACCATGAGAAACAAAATTCTCTGGCCTGATGAGACAAAGATTGAACTCTTTGGTGTGAATGCCAGGTGTCACATTTGGAGGAAACCAGACAACGCTCATCACCAGGCCAATACCATCCCTACAGTGAAGCATGGTGGTGGCAGCATCATGCTGTGGGGATGTTTTTCAGCGGCAGGAACTGGGAGACTAGTCAGGATAAAGGGAAAGATGACTGCAGCAATGCACAGAGACATCCTGGATGAAAACCTGCTCCAGAGCGCTCTTGACCTCAGACTGGGGCGACGGTTCATCTTTCAGCAGGACAACGACCCTAAGCACACAGCCAAGATATCAAAGGAGTGGCTTCAGGACAACTCTGTGAATGTCCTTGAGTGGCCCAGCCAGAGCCCACACTTGAATCTGATTGAACATCTCTGGAGAGATCTTAAAATGGCTGTGCACCGACGCTTCCCATCCAACCTGATGGAGCTTGAGAGGTGCTGCAAAGAGGAATGGGCGAAACTGGACAAGGATAGGTGTGCCAAGCTTGTGGCATCATATTCAAAAAGACTTGAGACTGTAATTGCTGCCAAAGGTGCATCGACAAAGTAGTGAGCAATGGCTGTGAATACGTATGTACATGTGATTTCTACGTTTTTTTATTTTTAATAAATTTTCAAAAACCTCAAGTAAACTTTTTTACTTGTCGTTGTCCTTATGGGGTGTTGTGTTTAGAATTCCGAGGAAAAAAATGACTTTAATCCATTTTGGAAAATGTGGAAAAAATGATATGCAAATATTTTGTTCATCCAAAAACAACATCGGTAATAAAACAAGGAAAAGTTTCACTAATTATACAGCACTTGTCAGCCGGCGTAGCCTTTCTTTTGTTAAAATGTTCTTTGAATTAATGGTCCTGAAATTTCCGGGAAAGTAATTGCAGACCATCTCACTCCAGTCATTACAGGCTGTAACAGTCCGACGCGGCATATCCGTTAAGAGTGGCCGCTCGTTATCATTTGTGATCTGAGCACCGGGGACATTGGGGACCGATGCGCCTGAGCGTCCAATCGGGTGAAAGGTCGGCGAGAGGAGCTGTTGTCGTCCTGTTAGAAATTTAAACCTTAGTGCCAGTTACCTGGTAACGAGGGAGATACGGGAGGAGATGAAATCTAATCCACAGGAGCTACGTTCTGCTAAAGGGACATTGTTACACTTCGTAGTGCGGTTTTCTAATCATTGACTACATATTCCTAAAACACATCTTTTTTAAAGGAGGCAAAAACTTAATAGAGCACTGAAATCAGAGAAAAGCGATACAGATGATTACATTTCTTTGACCTGTCTTTGCAGAGCGCTGCAGCATTACCAGAACATTTTTCTAGGGTCTCCAGAATCCTGAAGGGACATGTAAGATGCCAAGTCGTCAGAAGCAGGTGATTTTTTGTGCCGGTGGCGTGTTGAGTTTTGCCAGCGCTTTGTGCATCGCCGCTGCCATCGGCACGCAGTCCTGGGTGACGGGCACCATTCTGTGCACAACAGGGGCACAGCTAGTTAACGCAACGGGACCCGACCTGGAGAAATTTGTGGGCGAGATCAACTACGGGCTTTTCCGTGGGCAAAGAGACAAGCAGTGCGGTCTGGGGAAGAGACTTGCTCAGTTTTCTTGTGAGTATAAATACAGTACTGCTGAACATATTCAACATTTTCTTCGTTTCTACTTTACATTTGCTCATTTTCAGGTGGTAGCGGAAAACATGATCTCACTTATGAACCGTGCATCCGTATGTTTAAAAGCAGTAAGGGCTGCTGTTAAAATCTTTCCTACGGAGTTAGTTGTACCACTTAATTGTTTATAAAACTGTAAACACGTAACGTATCTTAAACACGATGAAGTTGTAACTTCATGCGCCATGCCACTCCCGCGTGGTAAAAATGACAATTCTAAAAAATGTCGCGGTTTCTAACACTGTCACCTCACACCTCCGAGTCCCCCAGCACGACCGAGCCCTCTGCTATGAGGGTGTAGTTTGCACAAACTCCAAAACGATTCTTCTAGCAAGGTGCCGTTACTTAATGAGCTTAAGTTGACTGTACTCAAAATCAGTAGGTTTTTAGGCTTTACATATCCATCGCCTACTACATGTGACTTAAATGTCTTCCTTAAGAAGTATCTTTTACATAGTAAGAATTTGAATGGATGTCATTGCTTTAATTTATAACACCACTTATAAAAGTCACTTTTTGGCTATATTGCCATTACTCAATTACCTTAGGCTGACTTTACCCAAACTGAAAATGTTTTTAAACTTTAAAAAATATTTTTGGGGAAAATTATTTAATAGGAATGGTAAGTTGATTCAAATGAGAATGTGTGTGTTTGTATAGATAGGCTTTAGTGTCTGTTTCTAGTACAATTGACATCATTTGTTTGAATGTCATAATAACTTTGGACAATTATGTTTATAAAAAGCAAATGAATATCACGGCAAAGAATCACCAATCGTGTTAGGATGCCACACAGAAATGTTGATAAATCAGGTGACTTTTTCATGGTGGCGGGGAGGGGGGAATTGGACAGAGTGCCGCATGTTTTCCAAAATGTTTGAGAAGTTTTGGGTTATTATTTTTGGGAATAAGATGCAATTTTAGCATCGGTTTATTTCATTTGCATTAAGGGTCCACCCCTTTATCTAATGTCAGAGCAAGATAAAGACGTAACAGTAGTATGAGTACCAAAATGTGTGCGATTACGAGGGTAAATTTGGGCAAATTTGTCAAAACCATTGTACGCCCTACCCCACACAAGCTTGCTTTTCTTCTGCTTGTGATAACCTGGTTTCTGATTTTTAATATGTTTGTAATCTTCGTGTAAGTGGTTACTTGGCAATATCATTTAATAATGATGTGGTTTTAATGGGGTTTGTGGTAAACTTGCCAGTTTAATTCAAACTTGAAAGTATACTGTATTTTTAAAAACTACGTTTTGGGTGTATTATCATACAATGCAGGAGTGCCATCAAAAAATTCAGACATGAGTGTTAGTAGGCTTTGCGCCCATAGGAACCAAGTTACCCGAACTATTCTATAACACTTCAGTAATTAGTTATTGCTCTGATGCTGATTTTTCTGTTCCCAAAATACATCATTACGATAGCATTACGAGAAGAATTCATAAATAATTGCAGAATTATGGCATTTGACGGTTGCTGTAGAGCAGGGCTTCCCAACTCCGGTCTTGGAGGACCACAGTGGCCACAGGTTTTCATTCTAACCCTTTTCTTAATTAGTAACCTGTTTTTTTCTCTTAATTAACTTCTTTTGAATTCATTTTATTTGACTTGTTCTTGAAGACCCAGACCCTTTAATTGTTTCTTTTTCCTTAATTAGCTGCCAAACAATAATGAGATACAAAATGAATCAAAACATGACCAGTAGACTCTGTCAATCACACAATATCTGAAAACTAGCCGACGCCCACCATAGCACACGGCAGTGTAAGAATAGGAACGGAAATGGGTGAGAAAGGAATTCAGAAATCAAGAAGAAAGAAATATTTCTTGAAAGACGCAGTTGTGAATAGATGTTTTGCTGGAGACGACAGATAATGAGTCGAAAGATCTAACCCTAGAAAAGCCACGTACAACAATAGTTTTGTTGCATGTATCTTGGACTTCCTTGAAATGTGGACGGTAATATGATCATTTTGCCTACATGTACATTGTTATTTTCAGCCTTTGCTTGCAGTACGTCTGATAGTCCTTTGTATTGTTCCACACGCAGATCTTGTTGATGTAATCTGAGATAGTTGAGACACATGCCCTCTGCTTTAGCATACTGTTGGAATAGTTTGCCGCTGGAGTGCAAAATACTAAATGTATTCCTCATTTCTTTAAGTTCTTTTATCGGGAACATGTTGTAAATCTTTGTGCCACCCAATGTCTCCGTAAGGGAATAAAAGTGGGTAAACCATAGAATCGTAATTCATATTGAGGGTGGAAAACTGTTTACAGGAGTTGTCTCTGGGATAGATGCAAATGTCCCTTTCGCCATCTTCGGTGTGACATGTCGGGGCATTCTATCATTGTAAATCCTGCCCAGGGTTTTCCTTGAAAACCATTTGTACAGATGCTGTTGGATTAGACTGAGTGATTTCATGTATGTGTTTGTATGATTTAGCGAAGGGGTTGATGGTTCTGAGCATGGAATCTAGCTGGAGAAGTAAATTTTCGCTGCATGCAGAGTTTGCTTTATTTTGTAAGTGTACTTCAGTAGCTTGCGCTGTGTCAAAAACATACAACTGTCCATATCCTGGAAAGGTAGAAGTGTTAGCGTATAGTGGAGAGATTTGGTTTTGAAATAGTATGGTACGTGGCCAAGAGGTTGAGTTATCTGTGCACCCATGAAAGCAAACGCTAGAGAAGAGTTGTATTCTCGAATGTGTTCACGATCATTTTTACCTTCTGATGTTTGCTGTGTAAGAAGCTGTTGTAAAGACACAGGTGGCTCCCGCAAAGGTGGTAAAGCTGCATTACCGTTGTGGCAGCACCTTGAGTACTTCTTGGATATATTACGCTCAGCAGGCCAGTATAGTGCATGACAGTGTTTACACTGCTGGTCTGGAGACCCAATGTTGTACTCTTGGACGGGAAGACAGGAATGAGGTGAAGAAGTACCTTTGGTAACGGGAAGAGGATTGCGTGTATGTCTGCTGAGATTCCGTTGGTGGACTGCATGTTGGCTGCGTGTGGGTGGGACCGGTTTTGAAGAGGAGTTGCAGGCAGCATGGGGAAGGGTTTGGAAGAAGACGAATAGAAATCGAGAAATGCCATGTCAGCTACGTGTGGGCGGGACCAGTTTTGAAGCGGAAATAGTACGAACCAGAAGGGAAATATATATAAGAGATAAAGAAAGGTGAAGGTCTCAGGAAACCTGATCTGCTCAGGTCCTCAAAACATTTTAACAAGAGAAAATCAATAATTTCAGAAATGTATGTTATTGCACAATCAGAGCAGCAACAAGCCATGGAATTAAAGAAAGGGTTTAATGAACAATGAGAATCGACGTCTAATTAAGCAACTGGTTGGTCTTCTGTCGGCTCACTCACTTCCCATTTCATTTCTGTTTGGGTGCCATTTAAGGAAAGAAATGAAGCTATGCAGAGGAACGATGAAATTCAGGGAAACGAATCTTAAAAAAACAAGTCAATTAAAATTAATTCAAAAGAAGTTAATTAGAAATTAAAACAGTGCACTAAATTAAGAAAGGGGTTAGAATGAAAACCTGCAGCCACTGCAGCCCACCAGTTGGGGACCTCTGCTCTAGAGTACCTCTTTCTCTTGCACAATTTGGCTCAAAAACTAATCAGTTACATCATCATCTCATAACAGGTTTAAGTTTTGAGTTTGGTATTTTTCCATCCAGCCATTTTAGCTCTTGACCTTCCTCCAGAAACTGTGACAGACAGACAGACACACACACACACAGACCCATCATTGAGATATTGATGTTTTCTGAACAAATCCAAATCAAATTATGTGATATCTACTGTTGAATTTTGCTCTGTACATGTAATATTTCTATTGCACTATTTCATTGAGGATTGCTTGTGTTTTGTTCCATGTATTGTATTGTATTTGCCCTCTTTTTTGACACCCACTGCATGCCCAACCTACCTAGAAAGGGGTTTATCTTTAAACTGCCTTTCCCAAGGTTTCTTCCATTTTTTCTCCTACAAGGGTTTTTTGGGAGTTTTTCCTTGTCTTCTTATAGAGTCAAGGCTAGCGGCTGTCAAAAAGCAGGGTCTATTAAAGCCCATTGCGGCACTCCTTTTGTGATTTTGGGCTATACAAAAATAAATAGTATTGTAAACTGTATTTTCAGTATCAAGGGACCCTAAAACAACGAGATCCATCTAAAGCAAATCTAAAGCTTTCACTCCTCCCCCATAGATTATAGGTTATGGTGGGGCAGGGCGCAAAGCAAAAATTTCAGTTTTGTTAAAATTCAGTAATTCAGTGGAACAAAACTGTTCTAAATTTGGAGTTGTTACTTTAAATAAATCTGAGTAACTCAAAAAAGTTACGTTCATTTACTTCCTTCCACTTAACTTAGAGGGCGGCACGGTGGCGCAGTGGCGCAGTGGTAGCGCTGCTGCCTCGCAGTTAGGAGACCTGGGTTTGCTTCCCGGGTCCTCCCTGCGTGGAGTTTGCATGTTCTCCCCGTGTCTGCGTGGGTTTCCTCCGGGCGCTCGGTTTCCTCCCACAATCCAAAGACATGCAGGTTAGGTGGATTGGCGATTCTAAATTGTGCTGGGTGTGTTTGTGTGTGTCCTGCAGTGGGTTGGCACCCTGCCCAGGATTGGTTCCTGCCTTGTGCCCTGTGTTGGCTGGGATTGGCTCCAGCAGACCCCTGTGACCCTGTATTCGGATTCAGCGGGTTAGAAAATGGATGGATGGCACTTAACTTAGAATGATTTAGTTTGAATTACCCAGTTCATTTATGTGGAATTTCTTGCAAGTAATTGAATTAAGTTCCTCCAATGAATCAAATTTTTGAGTGCCATGATCCTGTGTCTATTTCAGTTTCCTGGGACATATGAAAGTCACTGCCACCTGAGCTGTGAGGCAGTAGCACATACCACAGCACTAAATTTCAGGAAATATGCTTATATATTGTATATTTTTGAGATGTCTGTGGTATCATAACATTTAAATTGCAACATTCATGTTCAAGGTTCTCTCTCAGCATAGACCACCAAGTTAAAACAAGCAGGTACATACTGTAACTTTATATAGCAGATCATGGCTTGAAGTGGGCCAGAACACACTGGTACTGAGTACTGGTACTACTCAATTTTCAGCAGTTGCATACCAACAGTGTTTTTTTGAACATACCAGCTGGCTGTTTGATCGACTGTCAGTGTATTGTGGTGTTCAAAACTTCAAAGGGACCCCCTAGAGACCCCGCTCTTTAATTTACTGTCACTGTATTGAGTGGTCAAAGAGAGCTCTTTCAGAAGTTACTCCGCTTTTTTTTCTTACACTATCCAATGTCTTACTGTAATATGTATGTAAACTTTTTTATTATTATTATTATTTACTAATATTGATTTAATAGAAATTGTCTGTTCAGCTGGGTAACCCTCAAGGCTCTTAGATTATTTTCATAGGAAGGCTTTATACATTGTACAGCTATAACAACACAGATGTAACTATTTCCTTTTAAGAGTTACAATGGATTTTAAGTAGTTTACAGGAGAAAATGTGTAGTAAAAAATCATAATTATGCTGATAATTTGTTAAAAAGAAGTTTGATTTCTCTTGAAATTGACTGTTAATATTTTAAAGCACAATAGCATATAAACATCTTAAGAAACAAGGAATATTTAACTAAACAATTATCATCTAATAAGAAATACTGATTTTTAAGAATAAGGCATGTAAACAAGATAGTAAGAGTAAGAATATTGTCCCTCTATTTTCTAAACCCACTGATCCATCCCTTAATTTAGTGCAATAGAGGGCTGTGAGTCTGTCGCAGCACCATTGGGCTCAAATCAGAATGTAATTTGTCTCGGGGTGGGGGTTGATTTGTTTTCAATCCTATTCTAGTAAAATTGATCTATTTGTATGGAATGTTGTGTGACTTCAATAAAATCAATAAAATTAAAAACAAAAAAACACTAAAACACTCAGACACAACCAATGGCTAAATAAATCAATACTATAAAGACAAAATGTTGGTTTTTCTATTCCAAATGACCAAATGCTTACAATTCTACAGTTTTTCAAATTGTTTTACTGATAATCCAGATGGGGCCCCCCATAAATGAGACAAATCTATGTATCCTAATGAGCCCCGACTGATGAATGAAATCGTCGCTTGTACTTTAATGGCTGGTGAGGTTAAGGGTGGTCACCTCTTTGTAATAAAATGGAGCTTTCACAAACAAGTAATTGCATTCCACATTTGAGAGCAGGCTGTTCAATTAAGCCCATGTTCATTAGGGCTCTGGCACTGGCATGCACACCATAAATTCACAAAGAGCAAACCTGGACAGCAGAAACAATTCAGTGGGTAGACATTCAGAGCACTGGACTGTGGTTGGAGGGACATCTTAACAGGCTGCTTTCTGTACAAATTACATTTTAATTAGTGAAGAGACATTTATTTATTGACAATCTAAACTAATGGAATAAGCACTGAACATGGAACACATACTAACGGAAGGAATTATTTTAAACGCTATGACTACCAACACAAGTTTTTACAGATTCCTATTGCCTAATGCAGTTCGTTGTTTTATGTGTTATACTGTCTGCTGATGTTGTTTCTTAAAATGAAAGCATGAAGAAGTAGGACAGCCCATCAGCAATTTTAGATCTTATCAGCGGATTTAGTTAATCATGGTTTTAGACCCCATTCCTCCAAATGGACTAAGTGGAGTAGCAGGTCTCCTTATCACACTATAGTTTAGACCTTCAGTGGCTCCTTGTTCCACATGCGTGCTGCTAGAGGGATACCCCTCACATCAGTGTCACACAACATAATGGCTGACCATATTAAGTGTCCAGAAATCTGCCTTTGTGGGAATCAAAATTTACCTTGAATTCTGTCACTGTCCTTGGCTCATTGAAAACATGCTTTGTGATGGAATGCTGTCCTGTCTTCTCCACTGAATGGTTCACTGTTGTAAGGGCAAGAGCCAACAAAAATGAATTTCAAGAAAAACGAACTTCTCATGAAATCAAAACCAATATCTACAGTATGTCTCTTCACATTATAACCTTTAATTCACAGTAGGAGCTTATTAGTAAGGTTTTGGGGAGAAGCCCCGCCATTCTGTACAGGACAGGCATTGTGACATATGGGCTAAGGAGCTGGACTCGAAATGTGAAATTCCCATGTCTTCCTGAATTTGTAGGTGTTTAATGTGCTTTCCCTCTCTGTTTCCCCTCACAACTTCAAAACTTGAATTGGGAGTTGGCTGATAGGTCTAAATAGGGTGATCCAAACAGGGGTGATGAATATGGATGGATAATTATTGAAAATGCTCTGTGAAATAATGTGTGCCTTAATCATTTTAGATCTCCTTTTATATCATGTGTGCATGTTTTATGATCAAGTGGATTTAGTTTACTATCTTTGGGTTTAAAATCAGATTAGAGGAAGATGGATAATGCCCTGGCTGGGTCAGAATACATTGCTGCTTGAAATGCACTAGGGAAATAAAAGACATTGGACAAAAAAGAGACATCTAATGATATGCTTTGGTGTCATCACTGCTGTCTAGTACTGACATTTTCTTCCATCCATCCATCAATCCATTATCCAACCCGCTATATCCAATCTACAGGGTCATAGGGTTCTGCTGGAGCCAATCCCAGCCAACACAGGGCACAAGGCAGGGAACAAACCCCGGACAGGGCACCAGCCCACCACAGACATTTTGTTCCTGTATTATCAATAGAGGGCTTGAGACTTATCTCTGAACATTCTTGGGTGGCATGCATGAATGCACCTTGTTACACTTTGTCGCTCTGTCCCGATATTGTTAAAATAGACTGTGGACCTCAACTACCCCATAGTAATAATAACTGGAATTACTAGGCTCAATAAATGAATGTATTATTTAAGATGTTCTGACGAAGTGGGAAACCTGCAGCATCCTGAATTTATACAGTAAGTAGGCTTGGATCTATACTAATAAAAGGCAAAGCCCTCACTGACTCACTCACTCACTCACTCACTCACTCACTCACTCACTCACTGACTCATCACTAATTCTCCAACTTTCCGTGTAGGTAGAAGGCTGAAATTTGGCAGGCTCCTTCCTTACAGCTTACTTACAAAAGATGGGCAGGTTTCATTTTGAAATTCTACGCGTAATGGTCATAACTGGAACCTATTTTTCTCCATATACTGTAATGGACAGTTCAGCTCGATGGCCGTGGGGGACGGAGGTGCATGTGACATCATCACCTCTCCCACGTAATCACGTGAAATGACTGTGAACGCAGTACGTAGAAAACAAGGAAGAGCTCCAAAGAGCACTGAAAAAAAAACGCCATTTCACAATTGAGAAGGCAGCAAAAGATTATGAATCAAGTGATGCATACAAGCATATTCATAAGTGCAGCTACTGCGGAAACAAAGCACGGTGTGAACCGTAAGTTTAAATTAAGTTTATAGACACACTCCCGCTGCCGTTTGTCATGCCTACGACGAATATGGTATTCGCGAGATACAAGTTTAATGAGAAGACACGAGGTATAAACGAGACTTTGGATCACTTTGTAACGGAATTAAAATTGCTGTAGCAAGAAACTTTTAAGTGCCGGGTCTTAGCTAACATTAAATAAAGCTGTTGACATCGCGAGATCGCACGAGCACAGCTGAGAAGTTTCGATGCATGTACTCCGAGCGGCTCACGTCAACTGACTTTTCAGGACAGGAAAAGATTAAATAAAGTTCATACACACGCTACTGCTAAATTATTCGCAGGCAATTTCCACAACTTAATACCGGGAATGCCTGTTGAACATCTTACATTCACGAGTACCGAATTGGGTGGTGAACACTTCGATGAATGAAACCTGTCATCTTTACAATGGCTGACAAACACGGAATATAACTTGAACACAACACATCCTCCAAATACGAACCTGATTAAAAGAAATAATGATAATCAAATCATTGATGACAGCAACACTCATAACAGTCAGAAAACTATTACATTGACAATCATGTTACGTTATTTTTAAAATGTTTCCTTTTCTTAGCACAAGCACAGCTGAGAAGCTTCGATGCATGTACTCCGCGTTAAAAAAAATAACGCATTTAATCACACTTTGCATTCCAAGCAAAGGGGAACTTTTGTCAATGCATGATTTCCTGGTACATCGATTACATTGATGCACACATCAGAGCTACAAAAATGTAAGAGTCGGAAGAAAGCGTGTTGCTAGGATTGATCGGAGGCAAATTTCATTTCAAAAGACTACCCGACGGAAGCCTTGATAAAAGCGTGGTTTTGTGCAAACTGTCCAAATACGAACCTGATTGAAAGAAATAATGATAATCAAATCCTTGATGACAGCAACACTCATAACGGTCACAAAACTATTACATTGACAATCATGTTACGTTATTTTTAAATATATATATATGTAGATATGTATATGCATATATATGTGTGTGTGTGTGTGTGTGTATATATATGTGTATATATGTATATATTTGTATATGTATATATGTATACGTATATATATATATATGTGTGTGTATATATATATATATATATATATATATATGCAGGCAACACTCATGACAATGACAACACAATTACATTGTCAAACATGTTACGTTATTATTAAAATGTTTCCTCTTCTTTTTCATTACTTCTTTAACACACTACTTCTCCGCTGCGAAGCGCGGGTATTTTGCTAGTTTCTAATAAAATAGTTTCAATTGCATAGTCGGTTATCAATAAGTCAAGGTCTTCTTAATTTTTGAACTGCCAGGGTAACACCCTAATTAAAAACAAAATGCAAAGGCAGAATTGCAAACTTACAATCTGCTGTTTATACAGTATACAACAGAAAATATAAGCTGATACAAATTTAAAATAAGGAAGTTTAGTTGCCTATTATTATTTATTTTTTTAATAAAATTATGATTTTAAGAAGCAAGTGGTACGCTTCGTAGATCCTTATTCCTGGGTGGACATCTGACACCTGGTTGCTATCTCAGAGCATGGATTCATGTGGATTTTTTCTGCAGATATTCTGTGTTTCCTTAACACATTCCCAGGACAAACATTTTAGGATAATAGATCGTTTAAAACTGACCCAGTGTGAGAAGGTGTGTGCTTGATTGAACTGTGCAATGGACGGACACTTTTTCCATGGTTCTCAACTTATACTCAGTATAAACAATATATGCCACAGTCCCCAATTACCATGAATTAGATGAAGAGAGCTTGAGAATATTAAATTAGTTTGAAAAGCAATTAGGCTTTGAATATTCTTGGGAAAAAAAATTTAAATAAGTTTAAGTTTGCAGTTTTTTATATTCACATTCCATTTATCACAAAGGTGTGATACTGTATGTCCTTTGGCTTATATTTAAGGTAGAGAAGGTGCAGTTTACTTTGATAAATGATATTCCTCTGCAACTTTTTTTTTTAATGTAAATGGTGAACTGGCGTACAGTTGGGTATACCGTGTCAATGCCTTACTTCTGTTTTCCAGTTTTTCCTGATCTAATGGGTGCTATTCCGGCCAGCCTCCATGTCACTGTCATTTTGTTCTCCGTGGCAATGATTGTATTTTCATTAGTTGCAACCGGCTTTTTCATGTTCAATGCATTTGGCAAGCCTTATGAGACTCTTCATGGACCCCTTGGCCTATATCTGTGGAACTTCATATCATGTAAGTATAGAGTTTCTGTTCTGTGTCATCTTTTCTTCTGTTTACTCAACCCAGGTAAGGATATCTGTACCCAGATGTTGCCTTGATTCCTGGCTGGGATGTTTTTTGTCGGGTGTTTGCTGCAATTTCCTCTATAGTCCCTAGCTACCTATCATTAGGATACAAGTTAATCAATGTGAGTGTGTATAAATGTGGTAATAGCACTGTTTTGGTGACTTTTAAATCTCTATTCTGTAAACTTTAGGTGAATAGAAATGCATAGGCTGCACTGAGCTGAATGGTCTGCTTCTGCAGAAGCCTATTCATGTGTTCTTATCTTCTTATATTTCTGTGTATCCTGGTGCAGACTGCTAGTCCTACCTTCACACTCTTTGTATATGAAATAGGCTGTAGATTGATAATGGCACAAACTATAAAAAATTATGTTCAAATAAAAAGAATACATTTAATTTTTCCATTTCAAATTTCTTTTTGTCTGTCTCACAGGTTCCTGTGGTTGCCTTGTGATGATCCTCTTTGCTTCAGAGGTTAAAATCAATCACCTTTCTGAGAAAATTGCAAACAACAATGAAAATGGCTTTTTGTATAAAACTCACAGTGAAAAATATGACAAGTCATTCTGGATCATTGTGTTTTGCTTCTTTGCCAGCCTCCTAAACATATTGCTCATCCGAGTGGCTGGAATCCAGTTTCCATTTCAGGAAGCAAAAGCATCAGAAGCAAGAACTGGAGCAGCCGACCTTCTCTATTAACTGGTTGGGGATCTTCCTTCTCAGCCTACTGGCTGTTGTGGGATTAGTAGGACCATAATCAATATAAAATGGAAGACACTTCAAAGGTTTTACATGTAAACAGCCTGTTATAAGACTGCCACATAACAATGGCACCACTGTGTCCCACAGAGCTTGGCCAGAAGTGAAGCTAACAAAATAAAATTGACATTTCCAGCCTAAACTGGGAAACAGAAAAATTGAGCACTAGGAAATGTGTAACGGTGTATTTGAACAAATAATAGATAAATGACACATTAGCTCAAACGCTGGTAGATACAAGGATGAAAAATAATGAACACCAACAAGAAGAGGAAACCAAAAATCACATTATGTTACAGAGTTGCAACCCTAAATAATGATAAAAATAATGGCAATGTTTATATAAAGTTATCCTGGAAAATAAGGAACAAGAACCTGAAACACATTTCCCATCCACCTATCAACATTCTGAATTTACTTTAACAGTAATGGTTCATGTGAAAGTCAAAGCTGTTCCAAGAAGTTAAAAGGAGCAAGGCAGGAACCAACTATGGTGAGGCTCCATTCCATCGCAAGGCTCATTCACAAAAACAGACAGCCATACTCTGATCAGTCAATCTTTAGACTGTAGGATGACCCAGGAATCCACAATGAAAGCCAATGCAAGCAAGGGAAGAATGTACAGGCGCCAGTTTGGGATCAAACTCAACTCCAACTGCTGCATGTTGCTTATCAGTCATATATATTATAACACCAGTTTCTCTCGCAACTTAAAATAGCACAATTTAGTATTGGGTGCTGGAGTATTTATGTATTTTGGAATTCCCAAGAATGGCATTGGAATAGGCACAACTGCCAAGTTTATCTTTATGTGAAAATAACTCACAAAAAGTTCACTGACAGATAAAGCAACACTAGAACAAATGAGATTCTGATGAAAGCAATAGCTTCAAAACAGGTTCAGTCACTGACATAATAAACATCCCATCATGTTCATCGACACGTACAAAAATGCTGGACAGGTCCATCTCTTCATTACACTGCCTACCCATGGCTTAAAGAATAGTTGGCATTAACTGACTGTAAGGGGGACTGCCAGTGAGTATTTGGCAGGGGTTTGGTTAACAAAAACTGCTCTGTTTGCTGATGTTTCATGATGAAGAGCGGCTAAAGGTGATAATGGAAAGAAAGATGAAAGAAAAGACATCATCACTTAGGAGCAGCAGTGGGCAAAAGCTCAAACGCCTTGACTGTGGTGTGCATTAAGTTCTGAAAAGAAGCAGACAAACTCTGGGCCATTTTCACATGATGAAAAATCAAACGTTTTCCTGCCCCTGGTTAGCTGTAGGCAGCCTCTATAACTAATAATAAGAGCGCGGTTATTAAAATAGCCTGATTTTGTATTAGACTGTGCCAAAATGTACGTAGAGGGGATATTTCATTTTGGTTCTGAACTTTAGATAATGAAATATCATTTTGTATTTGTTCTTACTTCACTGATGTTTATATTATTTATTAGTTTTGTCATTTTAAGATTAATTCAACCTTGTTAAACATTTAGATCTACAGGAAATGCCTTCCATCTGTTTATTTTAATAGCTAAGCATATTTCAGTCTGCATGAAAAAGTGGCCTTTCAGTTCTAAAAGAGGACTATAATATCAGAATAAAGGAACTTTGCTTGGAGACTCATAGGATCAGTTAGACCACAACATGAATCTTATTCACTTTAGTAGAATTAACTCAGAAAAGAACAATGAAACAATAAACACAGTTTGCAACTGAGAAAAACTGGGTGCTTGTCTTCTAAGATTAAGTCAGAACATTTGAACTGAGCAGCAAAAGTATCAGTGAGCAGGGCTGGTTTTATCTTGGCCATTACTAAGCAGGATTTTATCCTCTCACTAGCAGGTGGAGTAACTTGGCTGTTTATGCACAAACTCCATCACCCTCCTCTGCTTCACTGCCATCTGTAGCTGCTGTTGCTCCCACCGTGTGTTTGCTGGTGTTGGCTATCCCTTTACATTCCCTGCTAGAGTCACTTCTGCTGATGGGGTCATCCTTAAGGTACTGTGACTACAGTCCTCCAGTGGCATTTCAGACACTGAAAAGGACAATATGAGCAGTGACACCTTCTGTGACCAACAGGAGACTATATATATATAATATATAATATATATAATATATAATTGTGGAATTCAGGATCCCAGTTCACTTATGGGAACCACATTCACTATGTGTGGAATCCCACCAGTTGCTGGAGGTCAATAAATATCTGAGGCATGCTTTGTTGTAGCTCTTGAAGGGTATGGAAGAAGACAGCCCTTCTTGGCCTTAATAGTACAGCATTTGGAGCCTTACAAGGAAACCTATGTCCATATAATCTTAGAACTTTATATCATCTGGGACCCCCATGAGTAACTGCTAAGGCACACCTGGATGCAGCAAGAGTCCAGGCCACAGCACAACTGAATCTGGAGTCATTACATGTTGTCAGAGCTTGACCGACAAGAAGAAGTAAAGCAGAAAGACAGTCCAGGGTCAGTCAGATGAAGGTATTTATTCATGAGTTAAAGGAGGGGTGAGTAGTAGAGTGGTGCATGGAGTGCTTCTGAGGCCTGATGGGAAGATTCTGTTGTCAGTTTAAGCGTCTCAGCGGTCTGTTGGAGGGGAGGTGGGCGGCCAGTTGGCCGAGCTCTTCAGGACTGTGGTTGTGTCTGACATTGTCTTTGACCTTCTCGGTTATGATTGACTGTGGACCCTCCAGAGTTTTATATTCTCCAGGTTTGTTGCTGACTGGAGTTTTTGTTTTCCTCTTCTTTGTCGTCAACTGGCCACAGTTCAACCATTCATTAATGAGCAGATAGTGTTGGGCCAATCAGTGTTATTTAGTTTCCAACTACTTTGTTTTTCTTTCCTTTTAAACAAATCTGTGCCTCATGTGTAATCATTATATAGTTAGTAAAAAGTAAAGTTTGTACAGTATTTGCATTGTAGCTGAAAACTTGTTAGTGAAGTGCGCTAATGAAGTGCACTATTTAAAAATATACTGAATTGAAATGAGTTAAATTGAATGAATGTTTAGGAAGGCCCCGGGGCATAAGATCTTTTACTGTTTTCCTTTTATTATACTTTGTAGTCTCTCCATTCTTTTGCTCTTCCCTTTCAATAAAATCTCTTGCATTTTCATACTTCAGAATCCAATATTGATTTTTAAAGTAGTGAGGTTCAGCCTGAGTCCTCTCCAAAGCCCCCAGATGGACTTATTTGGACTATGATTCACTAGCTAGGCTCCAATCTGTCTATCATCATTTCTAGCCAAAGGCATGTCATTATAATGGAATTAGCCCCATCAATACATCCTTCTCACCTCACTCCAGTTGCTAGGGTTCTTCAGTCCTATTACAATTCTCATCCTTCATGGGTCTGTTTTTAAACCTCCCTATTTGGGTTACCATCCAACCACCATGAGCAGCACATCCCCTAGGTATACCAGATGGCATCAAGTTACACCTTTTATAAGATTCTTTACAAGAAAATTTTGTATATTGGGTTCCTATCTTCTACATCACTGTCTGATTTGGTGCTCAATGTGAAAGACAATTAATCTTAACTTATAATTCATAATTTTATGTAATACCTTTCATGGTGTCATACCTTTCATTTCAAACCCACCGCAAAGCACTTCATGCGTAGGGTGTAATGCATCACTAACAGTATCACCAGTAATTAATAAACCATAGAATATTTTAAAGAGCTATTGGGTATTGTGTGTCATGTTAAGAAGATGTGATAAAGGAAATTTACTTTTGAAATATTTGTTCATTCCTCTAATTCCATTGCTGTGTAAAAAGAGACTGGAAGCAACACTGAGCGTAAAACCAATCTTGGATGGCATGTAGCATGGCAGGATACATTTAATTTAAGCATATTATTGGTACTATATTATGACAAAGAGTACATGCAGTAATGTTAAACTACAATATATTTTTTTTTGCTGGAAAACAATTACTTTTATTAAGATCTAAATTGGCTTAAAGCACAACTACGGCCATTTAAATTCTCCAGGAGATTGTACTTCTATTTTTTTTTAATATCCAGAATTTTGATCCTATTATACTTGAATCTGGAAATTTATGATGGAATATATAGGAGGAAGCTGATTTTTCATGCTTCTTGTCATCTTTTATACCAGATATTATGAAAGCTGAAGCCCCAAGCAGAAACCAAGACATGGGACTTTATGATTGCATTGAATAAAAATGATATTTTCTTCTTAGTAAATCTAAATTCTCTGCTTATACAGTAGTGTCTGTTTGATGGGTCTCTGCTTAATAAGTCAGACTTTGGTTTCTCTGTCAACAATGATAGACTCAAGAACTGACCATTTTAAATGCAGTCAGTTTTAAGGATAAAAAAAAGAAAGAAAAATACAATTGGTTCCAAACTGGCTTTTCACTGTTTTCAGTTATAGTGGGGTGCCAGTTAATACTCCAGGTAAATAAAGTACAAAGAATAAGACAGGGCTATAAACGGCCATGACATTGAGAAAGAAGCAAACACTGACATAGACAACATACACTCACCTAAAGGATTATTAGGAACACCATACTAATACGGTGTTTGACCCCCTTTCGCCTTCAGAACTGCCTTAATTCTACGTGGCATTGATTCAACAAGGTGCTGAAAGCATTCTTTAGAAATGTGGGCCCATCTTGATAGGATAGCATCTTGCAGTTGTGCACATCCAGGGCACGAAGTTCCCGTTCCACCACATCCCAAAGATGCTCTATTGGGTTGAGATCTGGTGACTGTGGGGGCCATTTTAGTACAATGAACTCATTGTCATGATCAAGAAACCAATTTGAAATGATTCGAGCTTTGTGACATGGTGCATTATCCTGCTGGAAGTAGCCATCAGAGGATGGGTACATGGTGGTCATGAAGGGATGGACATGATCAGAAACAATGCTCAGGTAGCCCGTGGCATTTAAATGATGCCAAATTGGCACTAAAGGGCCTAAAGTGTGCCAAGAAAACATCCCCCACATTATTACACCACCACCACCACCAGCCTGCACAGTGGTAACAAGGCATGATGGATCCATGTTCTCATTCTGTTTACGCCAAATTCTGACTCTACCATTTGAATGTCTCAACAGAAATCGAGACTCATTAGACCAGGCAACATTTTTCCAGTCTTCAACTGTCCAATTTTGGTGAGCTTGTGCAAATTGTAGCCACTTTTTCCTATTTGTAGTGGAGATGAGTGGTACCTGGTGGGGTCTTCTGCTGTTGTAGCCCATCCGCCTCAAGGTTGTGCGTGTTGTGGCTTCACAAATGCTTTGCTGTATACCTCGGTTGTAACGAGTGGTTATTTCAGTCAAAGTTGCTCTTCTATCAGCTTGAATCAGTCGGCCCATTCTCCTCTGACCTCTAGCATCAACAAGGCATTTTCGCCCACAGGACTGCCGTATACTGGATGTTTTTCCCTTTTCACACCATTCCTTGTAAACCCTAGAAATGGTTGTGCGTGAAAATCCCAGTAACTGAGCAGATTGTGAAATACTCAGACCGGCCCGTCTGGCACCAACAACCATGCCACGCTCAAAATTGCTTAAATCACCTTTCTTTCCCATTCTGACATTCAGTTTGGAGTTCAGGAGATTGTCTTGACCAGGACCACACCCCTAAATGCATTAAAACAACTGCCATGTGATTGGTTGATTAGATAATTGCATTAATGAGAAATTGAACAGGTGTTCCTAATAATCCTTTAGGTGAGTGTATGTAACTATTTCAGTGACAGTCCAGGAACCTCATGTATAACGCCGTGCGTAGAACTCGCACTATAACATGGCATAAGCACAAAAGCCGAAATGTGCTTACGCGCAGAAAAGTCCAGATGCAGGAATTTGTGCGTACTCCCAACTTCCACGTTCTTCTGCTACATAAATCCCGATCAGCGTGAAAAGTAACGCTCGTGCACGCGCATTATGTAACGCCCCAACTCCTCCCATAATTACGCCTCTTTGAAAATGCAAATCAATATAAATAGCCCTTAAGCTCAGCCTTCTGTGAAAAGACAATGGGAAAAGCACGGGGAAAATATAAGAATTTCAGCGAATACCAAGTGGAAGCAAAGGAAAAACATACTATTTGTTCAAATAAACTGTGGTATAATCAACAAAAGGAAGTTGATCGAGTGACATAGCGTGTTGGAGAAACATGAAAGCTAACGTTCACAAAATCGCACAGTGCCGGAAATAAAAAGAAGTCACATATCAAAGTCGCCGTGAAAAGGCGAGTTGTAGCCCACTGTCTGAGTGTCACATGAAAGCTTATTAGGGTACAGAGAAAAAAGGCACACAGTGGGGAAAAAGCACTAAATGTCAACTTCAGTCTCGACATTTCCACTTTAATCATGTAGTTTATTTTGTCATTAAAGTAGAACATCATAAACTTCATCTTAAAATTGTTTAATTAACCAGTTTCTCAAATCACATCGTAATTAAAGTAGCACGTTAAATGCTTTGTTTTGTATTTGATCTTCTATGTGCTCTATGTGTGTGAATCACTACTTGCTTCTTAAACCGCTCTCTTCCTCCAACTGGACACAGAATCCATTACATTCGTGATATTACAGCTCTCTGAATAACTAAAATACTGAGATGTATACGTGATATCATTTTCATGATGATAGGAGTTAAAGCACGTTATTAAACGTGTTTCACTTCGATGAAATAATTTATTGCAGCAGTACTCAGGGCGGCTCTAGGCTTGTGGTGGCACTGGGCAGAGGAAGAATCGTGGCTCCATCGCCGCCAATGTCAGTAAGGTAGCTTATGCACGGTGGATGGCCACGTCCGTTGCAGACACTGCATAGCCGCCTCGTGCTCATGACACAAGCATTTAACTTTTGCCAAATTTGTCGCATGCTTTTAGCTGTGTTGTTATTTTCTCTTTCTGTTTTATATTCAATATATATTGGCGTAGCCCACTGCAGTCAGTGCTTTTCTTTCCCAAGTAACCGATCGCCACACAATCAGCTCTGTAATAGACGTTAAGCCATCTGTAAGCTTAGCGCCGATTCTTCAAAACGTTTAAGGAACATTGAAATATCTTCGTAGTACATGTTTAATTATTCTATCCTTCACGACACTCCCAGTGAAGAATATAGATTATTTAAATGAAGTTAAAGTTTTATCTGTATAATTTAATAAACATATTTTGCTGCATTTCACCTTAAAAATGATATTGTCATCATATGTAAATAACGCGCTTTATAAAGTGGCTCAGGTTGTGTGACATTATAACTGTAGTGCAAGTTTACAGTGGGGTGATTGTACTTATAAGTACAAACCGTTCTACAAGGAGCAATTGATTGAGTGCATTTAAAGTTCTTGTGATGAAACTGTTTCTGAACCGCGAGGTCCGTACAGGAAAGGCTTTAAAACGTTTTGCAGTGGCTGAGACAGCGTGTCCTTGAAGCTGTATACCGATAATTTCTTCCGATCAGCTGCTGCTGTGATTCACACTCAGATACAGTGATATAAATACTCTGAGTGGTGCAGTGAGAGAAATATGGAAAAAGATGATCCGCTGTGGCAACTCCTAACGGGAGGAGCTGAAAGAAGAAGAAGAAGAAGAAGAAGAAGAAGTGAGAGTAACAACGCTAAAGCAGTTATGGTATTTGGAATACTATGGCTGTTCCCTGGACCATTATATTGTTACAAGTTAATTACAATCAGATGCATTACACTAATAAACAATATGCGGTTAGTTTCTGTGTATTTATAAAGCCGCATCAGGAAAATAATGAGTAACCACACAAGAACAGTACCATTGCTTTGACGCTGGGTGCCGCCAGTCTGCAAAACCGAGCGGAGAACTTGCGTACGACAAGGCATGAGGTACCGTGGAAAAGTGCGTGGCTTTACGCCAAGTGTAGGTTTTACACATCACGATTTAAACGTGAAAAAGTTCTTAAACGGGCGGCACGGTGGCGCAGTGGTAGCGCTGCTGCATCGCAGTTAGGAGACCTGGGTTCGCTTCCCAGGTCCTCCCTGCGTGGAGTTTGCATGTTCTCCCCGTGTCTGCGTGGGTTTCCTCCGGGCGCTCCGGTTTCCTCCCACAATCCAAAGACATGCAGATTAGGTGGATTGGTGATTCTAAATTGGCCCTAGTGTGTGCTTGGTGTGTGGGTGTGTTTGTGTGTGTCCTGCGGTGGGTTGGCACCCTGCCCAGGATAGGTTCCTGCCTTGTGCCCTGAGCTGGCTGGGATTGGCTCCAGCAGACCCCCGTGACCCTGTATTCGGATTCAGCAGGTTAGAAAATGGATGGATGGAAAGTTCTTACACAACATTTCTCTGCGTACGCACCGTTTATACACGAGGCCCCAGGATATTAGGTGCTGCTGGGTGGCATGTGTGTGTGCTCGGTACCTTGGAAGGGAAATAAACTATTAAAGACAGGGAGAGAGTAAAGTTAAGCAGGGTAACTAAAAGTGCCAACACCTTCAGCTCTGCAAAGGGCACCAGAGGACAAAGGGCACCAGAGGACAAAGGAACACTTGGGGTGGGTGATCACCAAGAGCCTCTAGGTGGGCCTCTAGCCTGTTGTCACTCTTGCAGTTATAGTGAAGGACAGTGCTTGCCTGGCAGAGACCAGAGGATGGCGTTAAAGGTTCATGGTTACCGGTGGCACCTTTCAGTATAAAGCTGAGTGGAGAGAAAGAAGAGGCAGCACTCACCTGATTGGAGACAGAGAGGACATGTGTCAGAGAGTGACACAGGAGGTATTGGTGTTGAGATGCTTTTAGGTGGGCCAGTGAATAGGCCACCATACCTAGATGTGGGTTGAGGGGCCCTCGAAACCTTGGGCCAAGGGCTAGGCTAATTTTAGCTTATTATTAGTGATTAGCCAGTAATTCTGCCAAAATTGGATTTACATTGAAATTTTGAGCATTGTTTTGTATAAAAAGAAATCAAGAATAATGCTTAGTGATCAGTAAAGTTCATGTCACCATTTAGTGTCTATATAAACACACCGCCTATATTTTCATGTCATCTGCAACCTTGTAGCAGTGTTTACACAGGGATTATAATGCCCATCAAGCAGCAGAGGTGGGGCTGATGGGAGAACATCTTGGTCAACATGCTCAAGGTTGAAATTGTAACACCAAAATAAATTAAGGATCTCATGTAAGACCACAAGTAATGCATTTTCTTTTCATCTAATTTGAATTACAATTTCATTGCCTCTCAGGTTTACATTTTGTGACTTGGAGTAAGTTTGTCTCTTTGGGTGTTATGTTTAGCTATTTTAAATTTCTAAAAGACTCTTTGACCCTATTTATTGTAATTTGAACTCTTTCCTGAGAAATTTATGAGTCCAAAAAGGAATGGACTGTGTTGCCAAATGCTTAAAAAGCTATGTTCCTTATTTTTCATCCTTCTTAAAAAATGGAAAAACTCTTCTAGCTATCTATGTTACATAGTGACTTTCTTCTATCTATCTATCTATCTATCTATCTATCTATCTATCTATCTATCTATCTATCTATCTATCTATCTATCTATCTATCTATCTATCTATCTATCTATCATGCCCATTTGCTAAAAGGGGGTACATAATCACACTCTCCCAGACAGGGACCCACAATGCTAGTCTCTGACAGCCCCTGCTGACTTTGTCCCTAAACTATCTCCTCGGCTATGGTCTCTGTGCTGATCACTGTCCTGTCTCCATTCACTGTTTTCTAAAAGAAAATTAGGTACTCTTGCAATCTGTTCATTCACAAAATCAATATCAAGTGCATCATGACTTGAATTTTTACTTTTTAAATTAGTTAATTCCCTTTCGTAGAATATGCTGGGCAAAACTTTGAAGAGAACCGATCTTGTCTTGTCTAAAAACAGATGGTCCTTTTTTAACCATTACCATCTTTCTACTGTACTGAAAATATTCAGTTGTATCAGTATGTAAAGCCAATGTCACATTACTCAATTATTCCAGACTTCATTTGCATGATGTTAGCAACAGACATAGCACACTCCTGTGGCCGCCATTGGTGTTGTGTGAAATACCCAGTGACTCAGACTGACTAGTCTGTGACTCGCCTTGACAACCAGTGAACTCTCATCTGTAAGTACAATGCATATAATGCAGCAACGACAAATAACGAACAAGGGTGTTTTGGACCTCACAAACAGAAGAGAAGCTCACCTGTCTGATGTTCCATGTTTTATGTACAACAACAGAACAAAAAAAAGAAAAAACAGTAGAAGTTGCAGATAATCTTACCATACCTGGAAAGCATTTGCACACCACCAGCTCTGCCAGGAAGCATATAACTGGCTATCAGAAAAAGGAGTGAGCTTACAATATTACGGAAATGTGAAACTATACTGGAAAGCCATCACACAGTCATGTAATCTGACATCCACAGTGATTTTTAGTCATGTAAATTGACGTACATCAAGTGACAGGATCAGCCATGACTTGATGACTATTTTGCTGATCCTGTCATGTAATGTGATTTAGGAAGGTACAGTGCCCAATGTTTGGGACAAAGACATATTTTTCCTTGATTTACTCCTCTGCTTCACAGTTTAAAATTACAAATCAAATAATTCATATGTGATTAAAGTGCACATTGCAGACTTCAAATAAAATCTATTTGCCTACAATTCAGTCACATCATGTAGAAATGACAACAGTTTTTTTATGTGCCCCCCCCATTTCAGGATACCACACCACTTGGGACATAATAATAGTAGGTATATTAAAGCAGTCGTATTTAGTACTTTGTTGCATAACCCTTGCATGCAATGATTGATTGATGTCTCTGATTCATAGACATCACCAAGTGCAGACTATGTTTTCTGGTGATGCTCTGCCAAGATTCTAATGCAGCCATCTTTAGTTCTTGCTTGTTTCAGGGGCTAGTCCCCTTAAGTTTCTCTCCAGCATATGGAAAACATGCTCACTTGGATTTAAATCAGGTGACTGGCTTGGCAATTCAAGAATTTTCCATTGTTTAGCTTTGATAAACCCCAGTGTTGCCCTAGCAGTATTTTTGGGATCGTTATCTTGTTGTAGGATGAAGAACCATCCAATGAGTTTGGAGGCATTTGCTGGAACTTGAGCAGATGTTTGTGTACACCTCAGAATTCCTTGTGCGACTGCCATCAGCAGCTACACCATCAAAGACGAGAAGTGTACCAGTACCTGTGACAGCGATACATGCCCAAGCCATCACACCCTGTAATCTGGCAATCCTGTTTTTGTGGCTAAAATGTGTTGTAATTTCAACATGGTTTAACCAAAATGTATGCAAATACTCTTAAATGAAAGTCTGCAATGTGTACTTTAATCATGTCTGAATTGCTTGCTGGTAATTTTAAACTGAGGAGCAGAAAGTAATATCAAGAAACAATTGTCTCTGTACCATACATTATGGAGAGCACTATATATATCTATACTAATAAAAGGCAAAGCCCTCACTCACTCACTGACTGACTCATCACTAATTCTCCAACTTCCCGTGTAGGTAGAAGGCTGAAATTTGGCAGGCTCATTCCTTACAGCTTACTTACAAAAGTTGGGCAGGTTTCATTTCGAAATTCTATGCCTAATGGTCATAACTGGAAGGTATTTTTCTCCATTAACTGTAATGGAGTTGAGCTGGAATGACGTGGGGGGGCGGAGTTTCGTGTGACATCATCACGCCTCCCACGTAATCACGTGAACTGACTGTCAACACAGTGCGTAGAAAACCAGGAAGACCTCCAAAAAGCGCTTAAGAAAACATGCATTATATAATTGAGAAGGCAGCGAAAAACAATAAGAAGTGAGCGAGTGACATATACTACCATATTCATGAGTGTTGCCAGCTCGGAAAGAAAGCAAGGTGTAAACCTAAACTTTAAATTAAGTTCATAGACAGGCTACCGCTGGCGTTTCACATGCCCACAGGTAATGCGGGATACAAGTTTAATGAGAGGACGCAGGATATAAACGAGAGTTTTGATCACTTTGTAACTAAGTTAAAATTGTAGGTGAAGGGGTGTGCTTATGCAAATTCGAGACTGTGTTTGTGGGGATTGACAGTTAAGGCGGGTGGGGAGTCACGTCATCATCTCCCTCTCACCTCATTTTGCTCTGAGCTGAGCTCAGCTAACGCTGTCTTCGAAGCAACTTCCTCAGACTGCCACCAAATACTCACAGAAAAATCCACAAGTTAATACACACGCTGTCTCTATAGAGTTTCTCCACACTGAATCCTCCAGGCACTACTTACAAAAGGTCACATTGACAATCGTGTTACGTTATTTTTAAAATCTTTCCTTTTCTTAGCACAAGCACAGCCGAGAAGCTTGATGCATGTGCTCCATAACGCGTTAAAAATAATGCATTTAATCACACTTTGCATTACAAGCAAATGGGAGCTTTTGTCAATGCATGATTTCCTGGTACACGGATTACATTGATCAGCGCATCCCGATTCATTTTACCCTCGCACCACCTTAGTTTGAGAAGAAGTATGAAAAATATGAGGTTAACACAGAAAAACAGATCACCAATTCAAGCTTTATGAATAATCGATTCGCCATCAATAATTGTTTTGGTAAAGCCATCCTCCTTCCATTTTATAATTTTTCCGCCACTAGCCATGATTAAATGAACGGTAAAAAAGTAAGAGCAAAGCGAGGGTGACTTATTTAGGCAGGCATATATATGACAGCAACACTCATGACAATGTCAATCATATTACGTTATTATTAAAATGTTTCCTTTTCTTTTTCATTACTTCTTTAACACACTACTTCTCGACTCGGCGGGTATTTTGCTATATATATATAATATATGAATGACCTCCAAAGAGCGCTGAGACTTTTGATATCATGAACGTGTCTGCAAAAACTGGGGTCTCCTGCCCAGCAAAAGTCCAGCAGCCAGCGCATGCATAGCTGTGCCGGCCTTTGAGACGCTGACTGCGCTTCTGCCTTAAGTCAAAGTGAGCACTTTTAATTTTTTCATCCTCCCCCTGTGCTATAGCCCAGACAAGTGCAAACACGGGACCCCTTTTCTACACCACGGCAAAATAATATTAAGGCGATTCACAATCGAGGCGTAGGCGAGGCACAAATTTGAGCGTTCACATAGAAAATGTAATTTCAATGTACCTGTACTTCTTAAAACGTTAATGTTTTACTGTTTAATAACTTATAGACTATAATTTATTATTTTTCCCTTGCACTCAGTGACCAAACCTATACACACACATATAGACACATACAAACATACACACAAGTATATGTATGTGTATATATATATACACACACACACACACACACATATACATACACACATATATATAATTTTTGTGTGTGTGTATGTATGTATGTGTGTGAATATATGATGTAGATAGGTATGTATGTATATATATATATATATGTGTGTATATGTAGATATGTATATAGATATGTAGATATGAAGATATGTATATATATATATCTATATATATATATATATATCTATATATATATATGTCTATATATATATATATATATGTCTGTATGTGTATATATATATGTGTGTGTGTGTGTATATATATGACAGCGGCAATCCAAGCTGTGAGAAAACAGTAAAAAGGAGGCGTGTCAGACGTCGTGGTACATTTTCTGATGCAGCTGCGAAAACAACTTTGTGACGCTGCCGCCAAATACACAAAACAATTACTTTGACAATCAGGTTACATTATTTTTAAAATGTTTCCTTTTCTTTTTCATAACTTCTTTAACACATGACATCGCTGTGAAGCGCGGGTATTTTGCTATATATATATCACAGCGACACTCATAACAGTGACAAAACAATTACATTGACAATCATGTTACGTTATTTTCAAAATGTTTCCTTTTCTTTCTCTTTTCTTCTTTAACACACTACTTCTCCGCTGACAAGCGCGGGTATATATATATATATATATATAGATAGATAGAGATATATATATATAGATAGATATGAGAAAAACATATATATATATATATATAGATACATAGATATATATATATATATATATAGATAGATAGATATGAGAACAACACTCATATCATTGACAAAACAATTACATTAACAATCATGTTACGTTATTTTTAAAATTTTTCCTTTTCTTTTTCGTACCTTCTTTAACACACTGTTTCTCCGCTAAGCTGGTATTCTGCTAGTATATATATATATATATATATATATATATATATATAAACTGCTCGAAAAATTAAAGGAACACTTTGAAAACACATCAGATCTCAATGGGAAAAAAATCATGCTGAATATCTGTGCTGTTATGGACTGGGTAATGTGTTAGGAACGAAAGGATGCCACATTCTTTGATGGAAATGAAATTTATCAACCTAAAGAGGGCTGAATTCAAAGGCAACCCGAAAATCAAACTGAAAAAATGATACGGCAGGCTAGTCCATTTTGCCGAAATTTCAGTGCAGAAACTCCAAATCGTACTCAGTATTTTGTATGGCTCCCTCGTGCTTGTATGCATGCCTGACAACGTGGGGTTGGGGCATGTTTCTAATGAGACAATGGATGGTGTCCTGGGGGATCTCCTCCCAGATCTGGATCAGGGCATCACTGAGCTCCTGGTCAGTTTGAGGTGCAACCTGGTAGCATCAGATGGACCGAAACATAATGTCCCAGGGGTGTTCTATTGGATTTAGGTCAGGTGAGCATGGAGGCCAGTCAATAGTATCAATTAATTCATCCTCCAGGAACTGCCTGCATACTCTCACCACATGAGGCATGCACCAGGAGGAACCCAGGACCCACTGCACCAGCATAGGGTCTGACAATGGGTCTAAGGAATTCATCCCAATACCTAATGGCAGTCAAGGTGCCATTGTCTGGCCTGTAGAGGTCTGTGCGTCCCTCCATGGATATGCCTCCCCAGACCATCACTGACCCACCACCAAACCAGTCGTGCTGAACAATGTTACAGGCAGCATAACGTTCTCCACGGCTTCTCCAGACCCTTTCAGTTCTGTCACAGTAGACGTAGCCCACAGACGAAGAAAATAATTATTTGTTTATAAGTGTGCCTCCCGTGTCTGTCTGTGTCGGGTCGGCACTCATATAATGCTTTTTTGTCACACTATATATATATTGTGGCGAGCGGCTGTGGGCGGTACCCAGCCGGGACGCTTGGAAGGACCTGGAGAAGGACTACGCATCCTCTAGACCACAAAAGGGCAGCCACCCTGGTTGGTATGGGGACCACGGGAACAGAGCATGGAAGCTCAACCCTGTAGGGACCCATGGTCACCACCTGGGTTTGCCCAGAAGCCTGAAAAGCCCTGGACATCAGCACTTCCGCCACACCCAGAGGTGCTGGTGAAAGGATTACTAGGGACAGCCGGAGTGCTTCTGGGTGCTCGTGTGGCAGGAGGTGCCGCAGGAAGCTCATCTGGAGGCACCTGGAGCATGTCCGGGTGGACATAAAAGGGGCCACCCACCTTCATTCGTCGGCTGGAGTCGGGTGGAAAACGGCAGAGCGGAAAGGAGTGGAGGCGGTCGAAGAGAAAAGCATTGTTGGAAGAGGCCTGGACTGAGAGTGCTTGGTGCAGGGGCACTGGGTTGTGTGCTTTGGATCACTTGTAAATATGTATAATAAATGTGTGTGTGGTTTTGAACCATTGGTGTCTGCCTGTTTGTGTTCAGGCTGCTCTCCACTATATATATATATAAACACATACACACTGATTGGATCATTCATTTTTAGAAAACTGGCCCTGAAAAGCATGCACTGTAACTGCTAAGATGAGTTAATGGATCAGCAGGGTGTACTTAATATTTCCTTGTGATACAGTACTATATATATACTGTATAGTTATATTATGCTATGTGAATGGGGCAGGTAGATTAGGAGATCTCTTAACCCACTTCACTCCCATCCACTTTACTGCATTATCCAACCAACTAACTCACAAAAACCTAGAGCCTAGAGTATCATAACAGGATTGGAGACAGGTCAGGAAGCATTCAGTCATAGCTAGGGATTATCAGACACGTCAGAGTTGATAACCAGAGGGTCTATGCAGTTAAATATCGAATAAACACTGTAGATATAATATTAGATACATATACTTGGAAATATAGTACATATGGTATATTTTAAACATGAATATAGATGTTGTATGCTAAGTATATTTTTATTTATTGTATTTTTGTATGGTCAACTATTCTAAGGAGACATACAAATAAGAAATTCATTGTACTATTTATGACAATAAACCTTAATTGACTTGGCACTCATAACTATAATTATATATCATTGCAAATTATTGAGCATTGGTATCTCATGGATCTATTGCTCTGGGTTAAATTCCACCATGTTAAGTCAAAAACTGATTGGAGTTTGCACAATGCCCCCATGTCTTCATGGTTCTTTCTCTGAATATTTAGTTTTTTCTCCCAAATTTTCAAAAGTTGGATCTACATCTGAGAAGGCCCTACCATGGACCATTGTTTATCCAAAAATGGTTTCTGCCTTCACTTTTACATTAAGAAGGTTTAAGAATTCCAATGTTAAGTATATACATAGTTCACTTATAGGCCTAATAAGGAATGTTAATGTCAATGATATCAAAAAATTGGTACAACATATTATTTACATTTTTTTATTCAAATCTTTATTAATAAACACAAAAAGACAACATTTTAGAGAAACAAATATCTCTTAGCATGGCACCCACCCTACCCATAACACCAAAGCAGCCCTGCAGGGTTCAATAATGTAAAACGCATCAATATAGGAGACCAAATGGACAGACAAGTAAGGAACAGCAGTGCACCATCCCCGCCAAGGAGGTCAAAAGGTAACAGTCAGGCAAAGACCAAGGGCGACCACACATGGACTAAATGGATCATGTCTGACCTATTATCAATGTAGGGAGCAGATGCTCCATTGATCCAAGAAAATTATAATATGATATTATTTAGGTGCACACTAGCAACAGAGAGATTGAAGTAGATTCATTGCAGAACATTGATAACAGGAGAAGTAAATCTGGTCAGTGATAAGACCAAAGGAGCAATTACCTCCTAGCAATAAACCTACTTAAAAAGTGCAAGTTGGCATTTGCTAATGACACAGTCTGAGCCAACCACAGTTGTGTCTGAGGAGTTCTGGTAAATGTCACCTTTAGGCAGAGGATAAATAAGGACTCATTTATTTAACATACCTTGGAACATATTATAAAACATAAGCATGAAATCTAGACAATACCACCAGAGGGCAGAATACCTTTACAAAATGAAAGCTGCTGAGCAATAAAAAATATCTGGCAGACACCTTATACTCACTTAGAATCTGTTGTTAGAGTTTAGAGAGTTATATTACTCTAAAACAATAAAACATATAAGTTCATAAATAAAAGGTAGCATTCTGTAGCTTTTTTCACCAGATTCACATCAAAATTAGATTGTTTAAGACTACAAAAAAAAGTTTTGATTTCAAGAATCCAATGTTTCTGAGGGTGCTGTATTTACTTGAAAAACTAATCTTAGAGACAAGACCATTATAAAATAAAAAATGTCAAACCTTCTTAACTTAATTCAGAGGCGCAGTGGAACATCACCTGCCCAACACCATCAGACACTAGCCAGGAACCGACTGTGACAGGAGTGGCAGTCCGTCACATGGCTCACTCAGACACAAACTCACCTGTGCCTGGAATCACCATGGAAACGGACATTAAGCTAACAAGCAAAGTATCCAAAGAAATCTCACATGCACACACATTGGGAACAAATACACACTTCCCACAGTTAATGAACAGGCACAGAATTCAGGCTGAGGACATGAGATCTGACAACGCTAACGACTGAGCCACTGTGCTGCCTACAGTACTGCCTTTAATCACCCAAGAAACTTTTTAAAGCTTATTATCTGTGAAGGGTTTACTTGGCATTAACTTCACAAGACCACTGAATGTGTCCTGTGGTATCTGACACCAAGACTTTAGCAGAAGATTCTGTAAGTTGTGAGGTGGGGCCTCCATGGATCAGACATGCTTTTCCAGTTCATCCCATAGATGTCCAATCAAACTGAGATTTGGTGAATTTGGAGACCAAACCAATATCTTGAAGTCTGTCATGTTCCTCCATGCATACCTGAGCTACTTTTACAGTGTGGCAGGGCGCATTCTTCTCCTGAAAGAGGCCACTGCCATCAGGGAATGCCATGGCCATGTATGGGTGTACAGGGTCTGTAACAATCTTTAGGTTGGTGGTATGTGTCAAAGTAATATACGCATAAAGGCCAGGACCCAAAGTTTTTCAGCAGAACAACCGTCTGCCAGCTTGCCTTATTTCCATAGCGCATCCTGCTGCCATCACTTTCCAAAGTAAACGATGCACACTCACCCAGCCATCCACATAACCTGAAAGAAAATGTGATAAATCAGACCAGGCTACTTTCTTCCACTGTTCCATGGTCAATTTCTGATGCTTCTGTGCCCATTATAGGTGCTTTCATCTGTGGCTATGCAGAAAGTTCTGCAGGACCCCCATACTGTGTGTTCTGACACCTTTCTCTCATGGCCAGCATTCCATTTTTCTGCAATTTGTGCTACAGTAACTCTTCTGTGGGACTGAATGAGACAAGCTAGGCTTTGCTCACCATGGTCACCAATGAGCCTCGGGCACCCATTACCATTTCCCTAGTTCATTGGCTGCCCTTGGTTGTGACCACTTTTGGTAGGTACTAACCACTGCGAATACCCCACAAGACCTGCCATTTTAGAGAAGCACTGACCCAGTCATCAAACCATTACAATTTGGCTCTTGTCAGAATCTCTCAGATCCTTACGCTTGCCCATTTTTCCTGTTTTCAGTACATCACCTTCAAGAAATGACTGTTTACTTGCTCCCTGTGACAGTCTGGATTTTCACCACATCCTTTGGTAGCATAGAAGAGGAGCCATTGATATTCATAATGGATGAATCGGACAAATGAGGATACAAGAACAAGCAGGAGGTGGTGTAAAGTGCTTCCATAAAAAAAGGATGCTCTTTCGTGAAAGTTGAAATAAATTATAAAATTGCTGTTATTTTAAACCGTGCAGACACCAGGATTCTCTGTCTCACCCTGCATCTTCAACTCTGCGTTTCTAACTCATCCTGCTTGGGCCTTGCAGCTCATGGAGATGCCAGCAGCCATGGTTACAACCTCTGACTCACGCCACAACTGTCTTGGTTGGCATTTGCCGTGATGCTCTGAGTCAGACCCTCTGTCTTCCTCACGCCTTTCTAGTACCTACTAGATCTGCACTCCTTGTAGAGCTCAGTGGGGACAATTTGTCCCTGGAGTGTCAATCCAGCTCTGGGGCACTGATCACTCGCTCCTCCATGGGCCCACTGACCACCTGCTTCCTATCACTTCAATGGCTTAAACTCCTCCGATTCTGCCTTCATTCTGTCTGGTTTCTTTTCAGGACTTCTTTCTTTTTCTTCTTGTCATTCTGTTTGGGCTCTCCCCTTGAAAACCTGAGGGGATTTTGCCCTAATTGCAAACTGTGAAGTGCCGATGGGGGCTGTTGACCTAATTAAACAATCATCTCACCACCACACTGAATACTTCACATCTGCCCAGCTCCTCAGTCTCACATGCACCCAAAGAGCCAGAGTTGCACAGTTTTTCAAAGAAACCCACCTAAAGCCATGGACCTAAACATGCTTCACAACATTGCCTAAGACATCCCACCAATTAACAGGTTTCACAGTAATGCGATAACCAGTTTTATTCACTTCACCTGTCAATGGTTTTAATGTTGTGGTTGATCAACTTAATATGCAGAAGTTATTTACTGAGGGATGAAAATACGATGCTAGGCAACAGAATTTAAAAGACAACTTCCATGAACATAATCAAAGCATCTCATAACTCGTGTTGTATAAACAAAAGACCCATCCATCCATCCATCCATCCATCCATCCTCTTCTGTTTATCTGGGGTTGGGTCGCGGGGGCAGCAGCTTGAGCAGAGAGGCCCAGACTTCCCTCTCCCCGGCCACTTCTTCTAGCTCTTCCGGGGGAATCCTGAGGCATTCCCAGGCCAGCCGGGAGATATAGTCCCTCCAGAGTGTCCTGAGTCTTCCACGGGGCCTCCTCCAAGTTAGACGTGCCCGGAACACCTCACTAGGGAGGCGTCCAGGAGGCATTCTGATCAGATGCCCGAGCCACCTCATCTGACTCCTCTCGATGTGGAGGAGCAGCGGCTCTACTCTGAGCCCCTCCTGGATGACTGAGCTTCTCACCCTATCTTTAAGGGAAGACCAGACACCCTGCGGAGGAAACTAATTTCAGCTGCTTGTATTCGCAAACTCGTTCTTTCGGTCACTACCCATAGCTCATGACCATAGGTGAGGGTAGGAACGTAGATCGACTGGTAAATTGAGAGCTTTGCCTTACAGCTCAGCTCTTTTTTCACTGTGACAGACTGATGCAGAGCCCGCATCACTGCGGATGCCACACCGATCCGCCTGTCGATCTCACGGTCCATTCTTCCCTCACTCGTGAACAAGACCCCAGAGATACTTGAACTCCTCCACTTGGGGCAGGATCTCTCCCCCAACCCTGAGAGGGCACTCCACCCTTTTCTGGCTGAGGACCATGGTCTCGGATTTGGAGGTGCTAATTCTCATCCCAGCCGCTTCACACTCAGCTGCGAACCATTCCAGAGAGAGCTGAAGAGCACGGCCTGATGAAGCAAACAGGACAACATCATCTGCAAAGAGCAGTGACCCAATCCTGAATCCACCAAACCGGACCCCTTCAACACCCTGGCTGTGCCTAGAAATTCTGTCCATAAAAGTTATGAACAGAATTGGTGACAAAGGGCAGCCCTGGCGGAGTCCAAGTCTCACTGGAAACGGGCTCGACTTACTGCCGGCAATGTGGACCAAGCTCTGACACCGGTTGTACATGGACCGAACAGCTCTTATCAGGGGGTCCGGTACCCCATACTCCCGTAAACAAAAGACAGCAAAATAAATCTTTGTATTTATCTGAAGAAACCTAAAAGATCTCAAAACTACACATAATGGATCCTCCATAATAAAAAAAGCAATCATACAGCACATAACACCAAAAAAATAATGTTTATTCGTGTTTTTATATTAATATTTTGAAATATAGAAGAGCCACCCCTCAGTGTGTCTTCTCAATTATGTTTTTTTCTGTAATTTATCACAAAATATGTAAATACAATTAATAAATATTTATATGTACACTTTCACAGTTTGCTCTGTCTTCTTGCATTTACTAATATAATAGTAGGACTTAGAAATTCAAATGCCTTTCCTTTTCAGAAAGACCCTACAAGTGCAAGAGCCATAACAAACCTAAGAAGGGAGATACTAAACTCAGAAAGCCTTTCCCATGAAGACATAGGCCTTTATTACGACTAACCCTTTTGGTTACTCTTCTGCAGGGCAATTTGAAAGGCCAAAGGCCAAAGTGGAGACCAGCTCACTTGACCTCATCTTAAAGCCAGAAACTCTGCCTAAGGGACAACTCCTGGTATTCCTGAGGGAAAATAAAAAAACAAAATCCACAAGGATAGAGGAAAAAGGGAGCTTGGTTTAATTTGTTTTTTTAAGTCAGAATGTTGCAGCTCAAGAAATAAAAAGTCATGTTTCATGGTTTTCCTTTGCAGTTACAACACATAAATTCATACACACACTAAGATACTTTAAGTCAGCTATAGATCCATTCATAAATGCATTTATTTCAGTTCTCTTGCCAAAGGGGGACGAGATTATCCTGGCTGTGCTGGGTGCAAGAAAGGTAGCAATTCTACAAAAGGAGTGCCAATTCACCACGTGCCATGCTAGTATATACACCAACACTTACTCACTTCACTTCCAGTTAGGGCTGTCTATTAACCTATCACATAAGTCTTTGCATGGAGTTTTTCCTCCCTTAAAAACTAACGTTTTCGTGAAACACCCCAGACACTGGGAGAACATACTAAGTCCAGACCATATGAGTCAGCAGCATTAATCAGAGTCTCACCTGAAACATACAGTACCTTATATATAAAAACCAAATTTCCAAAATTCTTTTTTTTTTGTTCATACATGAGAATAGTAGTTGAAATTAATCAGTTTGGAGCAAATTTGCCCTAATTATAAGGCGTGGTGGAGTTACTTCAAGAAAGACATATCAGACACAGACATCAGACTCAGATGTGGCCTCATTTGTAAAACTTTGTGTGGATTCAATATGTGCACACCAAAAAAACAGTAAAAGCCAATACATCGGAGTATGCACATTTCTGGGTAAATTACCTTAATAAATCACAATCACATTGTAAATGTGCATACATAATTGCACTTTGAACACTCTTTGGACCGTGCTACTCAGTATCACAGATATTCAGTTACAATACTGCAGAACTTCACTGGCGGGTACAGCTGCTTTCCACTATACGAATCGAGACACTGCCACCAGCAGACAGAGTCTGACCTCAGATTTGAATCCGGTCGCATAAAAAAGCAGCACTAACCACTGCTGTACCACTCAACATTTTGCTCACTTACACATAACAGCAGAATTAAATTGATGTCAGGGATGGACATGATCACGGGTTATAGGAGTTGTTAAGGGTGTGATGATTCACACATGCATAGTGGGACTAAGCAAAGGAGAGGGTCATAGAAGATGGCAAGGAACTCACAGATCAATCTGTGACCGTCAGATAACTCGACTTACCATTTCACGCTCTTTTTAAAAGATTGTCTCCAGGCTTCAGAATCTCACATGCTTGATTATGACTGCAAAAAAAAGGACTTGCCTTCTGTTGTGAAAGTACCATCTTTAATATATTCTTGAAAGAAAGAGTGGTAGGATTGGAGAAAGAATGTTTTCACATTTAGAAGTAGAAGAGTAAACAGGTTAAGTCTATGTCACATGATGTGACTTTTCCAGCAATTTCTAGTTGTTGCCTTCATTTACATAATCTTAGCAAGTCAGAGGCAGTTGGCAGCACGTTCCTGTTAAGGCAGCTGTGTAATGTGACATGCCCAACAACTCAGTCTAACTAGTCTTCGACTCACTCTGATAAAATCCAACAGGTTTGATTTTGCCTTTCATGACAGTGGCGGGCTGTGTGCATGAGAGCTGGCAACCAATGAATGCTCATCCAGAAGTACAGTTGTGAGCAAATGTTTTGAGAATGACACAAGTATTGGTTTACACAAAGTTTGCTGCTTCACTGTTTTTAGATCTTTTTGTCAAATGTTTCTATGGTATACTGAAGTATAATTACAAACATTTCAAAAGTTTCAAAGGCTTTTATTGATAATTACATTAAGATTTTGCAGAGTCGATATTTGCAGTGCTGGCCCTTCTTTTTCAAGACCACTGCAGTTCGCCCTGGCATGCTGTCAATCAACTTCTGGGCCAAATCTTGGCTGATGGCAGCCCATTCTTGCATAGTCAATGCTTGGAGTTTGTCAGAATTTATGGGTTTTTGTTTGTCCACCCGACTCTTGAGGATTGACAAAAAGTTCTCAATGGGATAAAGGTCTGGGGAGTTTCCTGGCTGTGGACCCAAAATTGAAATGTTTTGTTCCCCAAGCCACTTTGTTGTCACATTTGTCTTATGGCACGGTGCTCCATCATGCTGGAAAAGGCATTGTTCATCACCAAACTGTTCTTGGATGGTGGGGAAAAGTTGCTCTTGGAGGATCTTTTGCGTTCAGGTGCAACTGGGTGACAGACTCGGCAAAAAGACAACTGGGCAAAAGACAATTCAGTGAAAAGACAACTGGGTGACAGACAACTCGTCGAAAAGACAACTCGGCGAAACAAAATTCGGCAAAAAGACAACTGGGCAGCATTCTTTACCAGTTAGGTAATAGGTTCAAAGAGATTTTTTAATGATATTTAAATGAAAATCCACAGAATCACCTGCTTTATGAGAGTCCCAATACATTGAGAGTAAAAATATTCTTTAAGCCATACTTGCAGGTCACCTTTTGTATTCTAAATAATGTTATCATATGATTACAATCAATATAATTTATATAATGGATTAGCAATTTTGGTTGCAGAAGATAATGTATGATAGAGTTTGTTCCATCTGCAGATAAAAGTTTGTTCGTCAATTATATAAATTTATTTTCCACATTTTAAATCACGTTGTCATTTAAATATAATTAAAAAATCTCTTTGAACCTAACTATTACCTAACTGGTAAAGGATGTCGCCAAGTTGTATTTCGCCAAGTTGTTTCTTCGCCGAATTGTCTTTCGCCGACTTGTCTTTTCACCGGGTTGTCTTTTGCCAGTTTGTCTTTAAGCCGAGTTGTCTTTTCGCCAAGTTGACTGTCGTCCAGTTGCCAATGTTTTGGTACCATTCTATTGACAGTCGCAAAAAGGATTTGAGAACGCCACCCTGGAAGATTGGCAATCAGTTGGTAAATATGACAAGGGCAGTGAGTAGAAGTCATGAAATGTGACAATCTGGGAGCTTGTGAATAAAATAAAATGCTAAAAACTGTTCAACACACTTACTTGTGTGTCTTTTTGTTTTTTTTTTATTAAGACTTCAGAATGTCAAGGCACAACTTGTTTTCAATTTATTTTTATTTAAAAAGGGAAAGGTGACACAACCATTTAGCATAATATATCTGCCTGTTTGACTTTATATACTGTAAAAATCATGGTTTGGATTTTTCATAATTAAATGAGCAGAAGAGACCAGAAAAAGAATATCTATATTCTGTTTAAACATAATCATAGGAGAGTTTATTACAGAATACAATAAACATGCCTTATGATAACCTGCTAATCATTGAGAACATGCCTCCTCCTACACTACACTTCTTCTTTTCCCACCTGCCAAGAGAGATCCTGCACATGTGTGAGGCTTTCCATGCATAAAAAGTACTGAGAAATGAATTTCTTATTAGTAATATGCACTCAAGCAGTGAGCCGTAGAGGATTTTTTCTGTACACTAATAGTCAATATATTACTTTACCAACTGTTACTGTGGATTACCAGAAGCACTGGGCTAATTAAAGCAGCTATTCTATGTCTCCCTCCTTTCGAGAGATGGCATTTCACTTTTTTGTCCTTGGCTATTGTCTTTGGTCCCTGTATCAGTATGCAGTAGCACACAGCTCTGAAATCCAAAAAAAAAAAACTCTGCCAGAAAGGCCAGCCCATTTGAAGACAAGTGAAAGGAAAGGTTTACTTCCTTAACATAACCAACCTTATGCTGCACTGTTTATGTGTCAGCAGCAATTGCAGTTGAGAGCGCCGGCTTGGCAAGTCGACGAAGTAGACAGGCAATTAACAGCTTGGGGTGCCTTGTCTTCTAGCTGTGAAGCTCCTTGGCACTTTCAACTTACTACATCTAAAGGGTAAGTCAGACAACATTCAAATGATAAGAAGAATGCTGTTGCTGCTTGTGTGCTTCTCCCTGAGCACTACCTAAAAAAATTCTAACCTACCTAAATGAATCACAGTAAATGTATTTAGAATGGTAAAAGGTGTTGAATAAATTTGAAAATATCTATTTCAATTTTGAAGGGCTACACGGTGGCGCAGTGGGTAGCGCTGCTGCCTCACAGTTAGGAGACCTGGGTTCGCTTCCCGGGTCCTCCCTGCGTGGAGTTTGCATGTTCTCCCCCACAGTTGGTTTCCTCCCACAGTTCAAAGACATGCAGGTTAGGTGCATTGGCAATCCTAAATTGTCCCTAGCGTGTGTGTGTGTGTGTGCTCTGTGGTGGGCTGCCGCCCTGCCCAGGGTTTGTTTCCTGCCTTGTGCCCTGTGTTGGCTGAGATTGGCTCCAACAGACCCCTGGGCCCCTGTAGTTAGAATATAGCGGGTTGGATAATGGATGGATGGACAATTTTAATTAGCAAAGAATATTATTATGAATATGCTCTTATCATATGCATATACAGTATATTTTACAATTAATGAATGACAGACCTCCCGTCTATGGCAGCTATCCTGTATTTAGCATGTTGTTGCCAGGTGAGCCTCTGGCTTCTTAGCATCATGAAATGGAGAATATAAAAGAATAAATGAAAGAAAGGATATATCACTTTGAAATGTGTAAAGTAATGTCTTGTCACATGCCCTGCAGTGGCCTGGCATCCTGTTCAAAGCTGGTTCCTGCCTTGAGTCTGATGCCGCTGGAATAGGCTCCAGCCTCCTGAAACTCTGAACAGGACTATGCAGGTTGAGGAATGTCATTTTATGCCATGTTATGTCTTGCTACGTTCTCTAATATTCTTCCAAATATAAAAAACAAATAAATGCTACAATTGTATATTAATGTATACATTTCATTTTAAACAGTATCCTTCTAAAGCAAACACAGTGTGCCACACAGGTAATGAAATGTAGTTCATTTTTCTTATAATTTTAGCGGTTACACAGGGTCACTTCATGATATGGTTTATAGTCATATATCTTAGCCTCTATACCTACAAAGATTTTAGATGATGTAAAGTCTTTAAAGACTTTAAAACTATAAAAGCCAAAATCGTATTTAACAATTGACTGAAATAGTGATCTAGAATGCTTGTCCACCATTCGTCTACTGTCTAATCTCATTAAATCCATAACAGGACAACAACAGAGCCAAAAGTCATTCATGAAGCACACTACAGGAAACAAACCGGAAGACAGACCAGTCCATCACAAAATATAATCACTTACACTGGGCTGGTTTAGAGCTAACAAATCAATCTAACATCATAAAAAACGAGAGTACCTGGAGAAAAGCAGTACAGATATAGGGAGAACATGCAAATCCCACACAGACTGTGATTTGAATACAGGATTCTATGTCACTATGTCAAAATGCAAAATACAACAAACTACTAGAAACTCCTTTGCAAACTAAGTCAATGGAAATATATAAGGAGTTGCTGATTGATTCATTGATTGATCTTCTTGAACAACCTATTGTAGCTCACTGCAATCAGCATCTGTTACAACTATAACAAATATTAAAAGCACAACACGATTCATTTTATATTCTTATTGCTCTCTTATAATGTATAGTTATCAGTCATGGTATTTCTTCTTATTTCCCATAAAGGCTGGGCAATTTAATTGATTTTAGCAGGGTTATTCACCTTGATCTTCTCAGATGTTACCCTTTCAGAAAAAAAATATTGTATAAGTTTCCCAGTGTAGACTGAGCTTTCCTTGCAGCTAGTCTTGCTGTAACTAGCTAGAGTGCTTGGTGTAAAGGAGTAAAACAAACAGCATTCCTTCTGCAAGCTACCATTGTTGTGACAACCAAGGAAACGCTGGTTTTCAATAGCTGCCCTGAATACTTGGCTCAATGTGAAAGGTGGGCTGGACCAAACGTCTCCTTCCACTCTAGACTGCACTCATGCTTAATATGATTACTGCCTTAAATGACTCTCCCCCATTAAGTCCTATGCACCAAATGGCCAGCTACTGGCCTTAAGCAGGGCAATTCTCTCGCTTTACCTAACTGATCATTATCTCATCCCATCTATTTCAGAATTTACTCACAACTTCAAAATCAATATTTGGTTTCTAACTGTGAGCAAAATGTTTTCAGCATTAGCAGTTCACTCAGGTCAGCAGAGTGACACAGTACATTTATTCTACAAACCAGAACTTTTGGTTCTAATGTTTGAAATTACTATGGTAAAGTCATTTAGACATCCTTCAGTGCATTATCAAAACTATTTTTTTATTAGAAATAAACCTGTATCAATCTGTTAATTATCAGTATTCTCTTGTTCTATTCACGGCCATGAAACTGAAGTGTCTAAAGGCACATTAGATGGCAAGACAGGTACAAACCCTAAATGAGGCACCAGTTCTTTTTTATGGATATTTTTAAAACCAACAATATTCTGATTTCTATTTTTTCTCTTCACAAAATGCCACACTTGTCTTGAGCAGATCAACATTTAGTCACAGCTTATAACAATGGCCAGTGTATTCAGTGAGATTTCAGTCAGTCTGCCAATCAAGCAGTATTTTCCTGTGCAATTTATGGCTAACACCATTTCAAAGCACTGCCAAATTAAGATAAGAACACATATCTTTTCAAGGTCACAGCACTGGCCATTTTAAATGATGTGTCCAGTATGACCAAGATAGCCACAGGGATGATTTAAACTTACAACTTTGATGTTCGAGTTTCTTTTTTTTATTTATTTTAATTAGAAACATAACATTCCATAGAGTCAAGTCAAATTTATCAGTTCAAATCAAAATTCAACCCTCGCCCAAGAGAAAGAGAGAGGATCAGCAACTGAAGAGCAAGAAAAGAACAGTATCCTTTTCCCCAAAGTGGAAGCTTGTTGTAAAATGTTACTGATTAGATCCTGCCATATTTAAAAAAAAAGTTTTGAACAGATCCTGTAAGTGAGAATTTGATTTTTTCCAATTTCAAGTCGTATAGAGCATCAGTTAATCACAGACTTAAAAATGGTGGGTGGGATTCTTCCAGTTGAGTAAGACAAGTCTATGTGCCTATAGTAAAGTAAAGGCAATTTGTTTATCCTTCTCCACTTAAGGGAATTCACCAAACACATCTATTGATGGATTAGGAGGGATTGTGACACCAAGGGTGTCTAATAGGCAAAGATTTTTGTCCAGAATTATGTTAATTTGATGCACGTCCAACACATATGGCCTAGTGAGGCTGGAGCTAGAATGCAATGTTCACAGGTTGAATCTTGCCCTGGAAAAATTTTGGATAATTTTAAACAAGATAAACATGCTTGATAAAAGATTTTAAGTTGAATGACTGAATGCTTTGCACATTTGCACATTAACTTGTAGAATATGCTGTCCATTTTAGGACATCCTCCATCCTTCAAAAAATTACCATCCTTCATCCTACCTCTGTCAAAATGGATTCTGTCCTCTGAATGGATAGGTTGACTTTTACTCATTTTACATTATCTTGTATGAATACAAGTTATTGCAGCACATTGTGAAGTGCTGTTTAAGATCATGTTTACTATATAAGAAGCTACATTAAACTTATCTGGTTACAGAATGTATTTGCTTGGATATATTTCAAAACTTGCCCGGTATGTATGCACTTTTTTTGTTGAAATATGGGAACTGTTTATCTTAAAGATTAAAATAGTAAGAAAATGTGTCAGTGCCCTAAATGTGCAATGTACTACTACTACTGCTACTTCAGTTTTAAGTCAAAGACCAGGGGCCTCATGTATAACGCTGTGCGTAGAACTCGCACTATAACATGGCGTAAGCACAAAAGCCAAAATGTGCTTACGCACAGAAAAATTCTGTTTTATATTCAATATATATTGGCGTAGCCGCCCCTGCAGTCCTTGTTTTTCTTTCTCCAAGTAACCGATCGCCACACAATCAGCTCTGTAATAGATGTTAAGCCATCTGTAAGCTTAGAGCGCCGATTCTTCAAAACGTTTAAGGAATATTGAAATATCTTTGTAGTACATGTTTAATTACTCTATCCTTCACGATAGTCCCAGTGAAGAATACAGATTATTTAAATGAAGTTAAAGTTTTATCTGTATAATATAATAAACATATTTTGCTGCATTTCATCTTAAAAATGATACAAAGTATTTTTATCACATGTAAATACGCGCTTTATAAAGTGGCTCAGGTTGTGCAATATTATAACTGTAGTGCAAATTTACAGTGAGGTGATTGTACTTATAAGTACAAACAGTTCTACAAGGAGCAATTGATTGAGTGCATTTAAAGTTCTTGGGATGAAACTGTTTCTGAACCGCGAGGTCCGTACAGGAAAGGCTTTCAAACGTTTTACCGTGACTGAGGCAGCATGGGCTTGATGCTGTATACCGATAATTCTCTTTGCGATCAACTGCTGCTGTGATTCCCCACTCAGATGCAGTGATATAAATACTCTGAGTGGTGCAGTGAGAGTAATATGGAAAAAGATGATCCGCTGTGGCAACTCCTAACGGGAGCAGCTGAAAGAAGAAGAAGAAGAAGAAGGTGCAGTGAGAGTAACAACGCTAAAGCAGTTATGGTATTTGGAATACTATGGCAATTCCCTGGACCATTATATTGTTACAAGTTCATTACAATCAGATGTATTACACTAATAGAAAATATGCTGTTAGTTTCAGTGTATTTATAAAGCCGGCTCAGGAAAATAAAGAGTAACCACTCAGGAACAGTAGCACTGCTTTGACGCTGGGTGTCGCCAGTCTGCAAAACCGAACGGAGAACTTGCATACGACAAGGTATTATGGACCGTGGAAAAGTGCGTGGCTTTACGCCAAGTGTAGGTTTTATACATTGCGATTTGAACGTGGAAAAGTTCTTACGCAACATTTCTGTGCGTACACACCGTTTATACATGAGGCCCCAGGGGTCCCCAACTCCAGTCCTGGAGGGCCCCAATGGCTGCAGGTTTTCATTCTAACCCTTTTCTTAATTTAGTAACCTGTTTTTGCTGCTAATTATCTTCTTTTGAATTAATTTTATTTGACTTGCTCTTGAAGGCTCAGACCCCTTAATTGTTTCTTTTTGCTTAATTACCTGCCAAACAATAGTGAGATACAAAATGAGCCAAAACATGACGTGTCCATCATACAGTATCTGAAAATAAAGAAAGATGAAGGTCTCAGGAGTGTTGATCTGCTCATGCCAACAAAAATCAACAATTTCAGAAATGTATGTTATTGCACAATGAGAGACAGCAAAAAGCCATGGAATTAAAGTACGGGTTTAATTAACAATGAGAATCAGAGCCTAATTAAGCAACTGGTTGGAGTGAAATTGGTTGGAGTTTGAGGCCCTAACTTAGTTGGACTTCTGTCGGCTCACTCACTTCACATTTCATTTCTGTTTGGGTGCCATTTAAGGAAAGAAATTAAGCAATTCAGAGGAACGATGAAGAAATTCAGGGAAGCAAATCTTAAAAAAACAATTCAATTAAAATTAATTCAAAAGAAGTTAATCAGCAGCAAAAACGGTGACAGTGCACTAAATTAAAAAAAAGGGTTCGAATGAAAACTTGTAGCCACTGGGGCCCTCCAAGACCGGAGTTGGGGGTCCCTGTTATAGACAAAAGAAAACAAATGCTGCCTCCACATTGTAAACACCAAGGAAATAGAAGTCAGCATTTTACAACTGAAATCATTTACGATATGCAAAAAGCAGATTTACAAAATGGCATATCATGAAATAAAGCTGCATTGTGTTTCAAAAGGGGTGAATGCAACTGGCTGTCGAAACTGTATTACCACACATGTAGATGTGTAGCCTGAAATACAAATTAAAAGGTGTGCAACCCATTTGTAATCATTGGCATGTAGTCAAAAATTGGGCGGGCTAACTGCTGTCATTGTACACATGATTAATGGCTACCAAACCCCCTTCCAATGCTTCCAGCTCGAGTGTTTTCTCATTTTGGTATCTGAAGTAGGAGGGAGGGGAGAGGCAAGCAGAAGCATGGCATTTTGTTGGATGAGGAATGGGGATGACATTTTGTGGGAGGTCAGAAGACTAATGCTGCTTTGAAAGAGGCAGGAGGAGCGATGGAGTTTTGCCCTGGTGAACTTTTGTTGGACAATGAATGCCTCTTTGGAAGTGGGAGGAGGGAAGATGAAGTTTTGCAGAGTAAGAATGGGCCTTTATCAGAGGGAAGGGGGATGTTCTAAAATGGAAAGAGGAAAACTACACAACTAACGGAGAACTTCATGCACTAAAGCCAAATGTGTTATTTAGCATTTCAAAGCTATTTATTTGGTAGATTTTGTGAAATGCATTATATTCAATAAAATACCTGTACATGTACAGCTACTAGTGGGCGGCATGGTGGCGCAGTGGTAGCGCTGCCGCCTCGCAGTAAGGAGACCCAGGTTTGCTTCCCGGGTCCTCCCTGTGTGGAGTTTACATGTTCTCCCCGTGTCTGCGTGGGTTTCCTCCGGGTACTCCAGTTTCCTCCCACAGTCCAAACACATGCAGATTAGGTGCATTGGCGATTCTAAATTGTCCCCAGTATGGGTGGGTGTGTGCCCCGCGGTGGGCTGGCACCCTGACCAGGGTTTGTTTCCTGCCTTGCGCCCTGTGTTGGCTAGGATTGGCTCCAGCAGACCCCAGTGACCCTGTAGTTGGATATAGCGGGTTGGATAATGGATGGACAGCTACTAGTTACTTAACCAATACTTATTTTATACAGCACTTTTCACAGACCTCTCCAACAAAAGTACAAAAAATAATAGAAAGCAGCAAGTTAACAGTACAATAAAACAGAACTGAAATGCATTATAAATTATAGGAAAATAAATGCCTAAAAATGAACTGCATGTACAAAGGAAGAACTATGGAAGAGTACAATGCAAAAGAGTGTGCTCAAAAATACAACAACACAGGAACAACCAATCCAAGCTACAGGTACAGTTTGAATGTCAACAATGGCAAAGCACCACAGACAGAGTAGAATTCCAGAGCGTCAGAGCCACAAAGATAAATAAGCATTCACCAAGAGTTGCATAATGAGTCTCTGAGAAAGTTAGAACACAAATCCCAAAAGATATCGGGTGTCTAGGAGGCTGACATAAAGCAGGTAGCAACAACAGGTAATCTCAGATGTTTGAATTTACAGTACTGTAAGTCAGTAAAAGAGTTCTGTGCGCAGTTGAGGGGGTGATGTGTTCTTTAAATATACTCCAAGTAAGGATGCAAGCAGAAGAATTCTTGTTGTAATCGTGTCATACTGATGTAAGAAGACCACTAAAAAGTTGAATTACAGTAATTCAAAAGAAAGGTATGAACATGTTACTATTTCTGCATTAGATAGGTGTGCCAAGAAGTGTCATGAGCTGAAAGATGGCAGTAGGCATTTGCTGTTATTGTTGTTCAAGCTCTTATGCTTTTATACTGTAATTACATTGACAGGAGTGCTTCAAAGAGACATTATAGCACCCCCTGGCACTACTTCTGAATATCAGCTTTAAAGGCTTCCAAAAGATTGTTTAGAGAGCTTAGGGTCAGTAGAAGAGTGAGTGGAAAGGGCTTGTGTGGCAGAAGTAGGAGGAGGAGGATGAAGTGCCAATATATGCAAAGAAAGGAACTGAGGTAAGACGGAGTGTAGATTTTATATAATGTAAATAAATATCCATCCATTTTTTCAAACCTGCTTATCCAGAGCATGGTTGCAGTGAAGCTGGAGTCTATCCTACAAGGCACGTGGTGCAATACAGCTAAAACCATAGACAGGGTGCCAGCCCATCACAGGGTGAATGCACACACATTCAATGGGGGTCCATGTAGCATTGCCAAACCACCTCATCCGCAGGTCTTTGGAATGTGGGAGGAAACCGGAGCACCGGCAGGAAAACCAACGTGGATATGAGGAGAACATGCAAACTTCACTCAGACAGTACTCGGGATGTGAACCTCAGCCTGCTTGTGATTAGACAGTAGCACTACCACTGCACCACCCAAATAAACATCATGCATATAATAATTTGTATGAAACTTTCACAGACCCACTTTTAATATTTAAAACACAACTAACTGCCTTATGGCACATAGTGAGGAAACAAAGCATTGTAGATTTGCCAGTAAGTACTTAACATCTAAATGAATTCTTTTAGCTAAAAATGAGTAGCTGGATTGATTATTTTTAAGCACTTGCACTACCAAATTCTTGTTTGTCTGTACATAAATTACTTAAAGAGATATCTACATATATATATATATATATATATATATATATATATATATATATATATATATATATATATATGTACACACAGTATGAGGAGTGTTTCAATAATAAAATCACAAAGACCTTGATATTTGCCAATTCAGTAAAAAAATTAAAATGAGTTAGATATTTAATACATAGTTTAAACAGAAATACACTTAATAGACTTTTAAAAATGATAATTACAGAACAATCTCATATAGAACAAAAGCAAAATCTTATCTTGTGATAACAGGCAGTAAGAATTTCAATTTTACTTTAATCTGTTATTGACACTTCTAATGGTACAAAGATTATCACTGTCTTAGAATAAAATGTTTTTTGAAAGCTTTCTGTTAGGTTACATTTTAAGTTTCTCTTTATAAGTTTAATTTTGTTTAAAAAAGTACTTTTTCAAAAAAATGCATTCATAATAAACTAAAGGTGCCAGTGTTCAGTGGGAGGTAAGTCTTTATCAATTGGTTGTATTGGAGCCATCTCAGAGAGGCAGGTAAAGGGCCCTATGCCAACCCAACAAACTACCCACCAAGTTCACTTCATGCTTAAATATTTTAATAAACAACACACAAATCTAAAATTACTTAAAAGAGCAGATGCATTATTAAAAACCAAAAACCAAAGACACATCCATTCCCCACTGCTTGGTAAAAAAAAAGTCAGCTGAAAGAACAAGCACAAACAGAGATAATGAAAAATTGCTACAAAGAGTACAAGAAAAATTTGGATAAGCTCAAGCAAGATGTGGTTACCAAGCATGCTATAAACCTCGAGTCCAGGAGCAAGGTGCTGTGGCTGTAAGTTTAGGTGTTGCTTTACTAGAATCAAAGAGGGAGGGAGAGAGAAGTAGAGGAAGAAGTGGAATCCTCAGGCCCAAGACAAGCCAGGAGTGACAGAATCCCTTGGTCAGTTTAAATGTTAGTACATCTCAGCAAAGAGGTCCCAAATTGCCAGAACATAGAAGGGACTGATTGACACTATACATAGTTAATGATATATGAGGGGGTACCCAAAAATAACCGGAATTTGTACCTGGTGCGCAATCTGGACTTAGTTGTGGATTTCGCCGCTAGGTGTAGCATACTTACGGCATTCTATGGCAGTTTGCCATGTGGCATTGCTCTGTATTTTTCGTATGCCATTCCTCGTCAGTTTTCTTGGTGCTTATTAAAAATGTTCTATTTGTGATGTTGTGATCATAAAGAACAGCGTGTCTGTGTTAAGTTTTGTTTTCTCTTAGAGAAAACAGCTACTGAAAGTGCAGTGATGCTTGAAACTGCTTTTAAAGAGGAAGCGTTAAGTAAAACACAGGTCTACAAGTGGTTTTTCGCATTTGAAATGAGGGGAAATGTCACTTGAAGATCAACCAAGATCTGTGATTGTGTGTAGTATTTTTAAAAAGAAGGAGTACAGTGAACTAATAATATTAGCCCTGGGTAAAATAAACTACAAATATTGTATTTAGAAAAGAGCTTAGTTAGTTACATACTACTTCTGATATATCCAATTAACCGACAGTACTTTAATTGATTCATATTGTCATAGGAAATTTCCAGGGGGAAGCAAGGTAACACAGCTAATGTATGTACAGAGTTTTTTACACTCACATTTCCAAAACATACAACTGATTTATTTCAAAAGCAGTCATTTTTTCAGGCAGAATACATCTCATCTCCACATAAGTGACGGCTCAGTCAGCATCAGCATAGTATATATCCATCCATCCATTTTCCAACCCGCTGAATCCGAACACAGGGTCACGGGGGTCTGCTGGAGCCAATCCCAGCCAACACAGGGCACAAGGCAGGAACCAATCCTGGGTAGGGTGCCAACCCACCACAGGACACACACAAACACACCCACACACCAAGCACACACTAGGACCAATTTAGAATTGCCAATCCACCTAACCTGCATGTCTTTGGACTGTGGGAGGAAACCGGAGTGCCCAGAGGAAACCCACGCAGACACGGGGAGAACAGCATAGTATATGTGGGCAATGTTATTTAAAGCAAGTACGCAGATACCAACAGATTGTTGGGGTAATTTAGAGAACAAAGCTAATGCTGCCAAAATGAAAGATTTGATTGGTGCCAAGAATAGCAACCACATTGGGCTTTCCACATATTCCAGCATGAAAGGTGAATTGAGACTGAGTCACCTCCAAAAACCCTCCATCCAGCAGACATCTTATGGTCAGAAGCAAACAATTGATGAAAGGAACAATTGGAGGTGGACATTACATGCATGAGAACAACAGCAGTGCCAAATGACATAACTCAGCACATCTTTTCACTGTTTCGGAATGGCGGCAGACAGCAGAACTTAGTTCCGCTTTGTTAGCAAATAACAATAATAATAATAATAATAATAATAACACAAACACTGGTCAATGGCAGAACATTAGCTGGCCTGGTAAATTATGATTCCTGATAGTTTAAACCAATGTGAGGAAGAGGATCTGAAAAAAAAAAATTAGTGTTCATGCACTGGGCCTGCATGGTGTTAACAATATTAACTAGGGCCGGTGATATAATACTGCTGGGTAAATGTTTTAGGCACACACTGAGTCCTTTGATTAAAGTAGAAGAATGTTTGTATTGAGGAACAATTTCCTATTAATTAGCTGTACCTAACAAAGTGACCTGTCAGTGTATAAAATGTATCAACATAAAATAGCATTGGCAATTGTCATAGTCACAGGAGCTCCATTAGAAAATGGCCTTTAAAGCAGGAAACTGTTCCATGCTGCAAAGCTAAGATATGCCTGGAAGAACTCCAGGAGCATGACCATGAGTTCAGCTTAATGCAGAAAACCCATTCACCAGATATCAATCCAAATGAACTTCTTTTAGAAGAAATGGTAGTAATTATCAGGCATCTAATTTACCACAATTATGGAGTGATTTCAAGTCTACAATGAGGCCCCATCTCATTATCACTGTGCAAGGCAACAACTACCTCTGACCATAATGCCTCACTTTACAAACAGACTTTTTCCTAGACATAACCACAGTGGGGCTGCTAAAAATAAATTGCACCTGTAAGTGGATCCCATGCTATTTGGACGTTTTGTTTATTGTGATTTATGTTTTTCTCCACAATACAAAATGGGATCAAAGAAACATTGTGATTACAATTGCCTGTAGTCGCTGAGGTGTGGAATGAAATATGCAGGATGGTAGGTTTAAATGTCACTGCTCTTTCACTATTTGATCCTGAACAAGTCACTTAATTTGGATACAGACATGCATGTGTAACTTGATAGGAAATAAACATTTAAAGTACTTTGTGGGGCTGCTCAGCTCAAAATATACCATATACTGTAAACTGAAGAATGATTGATGGCAATTTACAAAAAAGGGAATGCAATAGTCATCATTTACCCATTTTAAGACTAGAGTTTGCCATTATAGGGGCAGTATTACAGTGGTTTGCTCTGCAGCTTTACAGCTCCCGAGTCCAGGGTTCAAGTCCTGCACTATTTAGTGTCTATCCTGAAGTTTCTTGATTCTTTTTTCCAATGTCTATGTTTGTTTCCCCTCAATGTATTTCAGTTTTCCTCCTGCATTCCAAAATCATCATGACAGATTAACTGGCAACTGTAAAGTTGCCCCTGGCTAAATGAGTGTGTCTTACAATCAGCTGGCACCCCATCACAGAGATATCTTTTGCCTTACATCCAATGTTTTATTTAGGCCTTCCAACCTGGGATTGGGTTAAATGGGTACACTAATGGATGGGTGAGCGAACTTTGGATGGCTGTAGGGAAGAATAAGCATAGAGTATAGATGGGCACATCACTACACATATCCACATTCATTTATACTCATTAATTCGATAGTCACCAGTTTTTTATGATGAGAGAGGAAATGTTAGCATCCAGAGAAAGCCCACTCAAACACACACATGGGGAGGACAATGCATGTGAGTTAAAACTGGGTGACAGGAACTGTAATGCTGGAGCACTACTTGCTGTACCACTATGCCATTTTGCCAGAAACCTGAGGTTAAAATGAACATAAAATCATTTAATATATATAGATATGTATATAAAGGTTGTTCTCTCCCTAAAATATACAGTTTGAATAAGATCATATTTCAGTCAAAGTATCACACATCCCAAAGAGCGCATGTCATTATTCAAGTACAAGTAAGACAGCATTGAAGCTTTCACACTAATGAATCAATTTTACAGCATAATAAACCTGGTCGTGTCCAGGTAACTAACCTGACTAGCTAAATAATTCTTGCGAAATTAAAAACTGCTTACAATGTTGTTTTTTCAAATTTACTTTAAGACATTATGAAAGTAACTATGCTATCTGTAACTTTTTCTGTTTCGGTTTGAACACTTTCATCTTTATAAAGCAAACATACAGTTTGAAATCCAGTTAGCCTTTGTACATTTGGTACATAAAAGAATGCATGTGAAAACACAGTGAGTGTCACTTACACCACCGCAGAATAAGGAAATATAAAACTCCCTGCAAGACTTTGATTGTTTAGTTGTGTGAGATCAGAAAATAGTTTAAACAATAACATAAAGCAGAAAGTTCAATTATTAACATAGTAATAAATCATATCATATCACAGCAATAAAGCTTTGTATCTATAAGGTGTGTTGAAAAAAACCAATTACTCCAAAATATTTCCTTGACAAATGATATCCATGGCAATGTATTCTCATCACTTTTATAAGTTGTTTTTTCTAACAAGTAACTAACCAGCCTGAGCAGATCCTGAAAGGAAATTCTGAAGTAAGGATGCAGCCTTTGATGGACTGGCATCTCATGCAGGGTAATGTTGTTAGGATAGGTTTTGACCTCATGTAGTCCTAGTCCTGAATGTGAATTAAGCACGGTCAAGAAGAGGATGGATGGAAGGATGGAACTGCATTAAAAAGGTCAGTAGCAGCAGTTGTAATAAGTAGTAGCAGCAGTTTTGCTAAACTGTCATGTGCACAGACTGCAGTGAAATTCTTAAAGGCCACAAGTTGTCATATATCCAGCTGAATTTATTACTTTTTGTCATATTTTGCAGATAAAAACTGTAAGGTCTTCAATGCATCTGTGCATTATTGTGAAGATCAATAGATAAAATCATGAATTAATTCATAGTTAGAGTCATATAGGTACAATTTTCTGTCAGGTCATTGAGTGTATTTGTGTTGATAGACACTGACATCACTACTAGGACACATTGCTTTTTTGAGTACACTGTTGACTAGAAAGGCTTTGGCTTTCCAGCTCCCTAAGACACAGAACTGAACTCAGTAGTTGGATGGGTTGGGTATGTTTATGTAATTCCTTAAACAATTGATGCTTCAGTCTAAGATGCTTATTCAGGCTCATGATTTACACATTTGATGTGTCTTTACACATTGATTTCTGAATCAACTAGAAGTGGTCTTCATTTTTATGTTCAGGAAACGTTAGTGTTAAGTTAGAGAGCAGTTAGCATTGAACCAGTGGTCTCAGACTCCAGTCCTGGAGGGCCGCAGTGGCTGCAGGTTTTCATTCTAACCCTTATTAATTGGTGACCAGTTTTTCTTGCTAATTAAGTCCTTTTACTTTCATTTTAATTGATATGGTTTTTAAAGATTTGTTCCCCTAAATTGATTCATTTCTGTTCTCTCCATAAATGGCACCCAAACAGAAATGAAACGTGAAGTGATTGAGCCAACAGAAGACCAAATAAGTCAGGGCCTCAAACTCCAACCAATTTCACTCACATCAATTGCTTAATTAGGAGCTTATTCTCGTTGTTAATTGAACCCGTTCTTTAATTCCATGTTTAAGCTTGTTGCTGCTCTTATTGTACAATAGCATACATTTTGAAAATTATTGATTTTCTCTTTTCTAAGAGCAGTGTTAAAATGTTTTGTGGACCTGAGCAACATCAGCATTCCTGAGATCTTCATCTTTCTTTAATTTCAGATATTGTGTGATGGACACAGTTCACTGTTAATGTTTTGGCTCATTTTACTGAACATCTCATTTTTGTTTGACTGCTAATTTAGGAAAAAGAAACAATTGAGGGGTCTGAGTCTTCAAGACCAAGCAAATTAAAACTAATTCAAAAGAAATTAATTATCAGTAAAAACAGGTTAGTAATTAAGAAAAGGGTTAGAATGAAAACCTGAAGTCACTGCAGCCCTCCAGGGCCAGAGTTGGGGACCCCTGCATTAAGCAATTGTTTCTGAAAAAGTAAAAAAAAATCAGCTATATTTATACCTTAAAAAATATTGAGGTGGGAAAGAGTAACCAAAGTTTATAGTTCAGTGGAAATCAGTGGTCTACAGATTCCATACTGTAAATATCAAAATCACATAACAACAAAAGGGCAGCACGGTTTGTTTCCTGGGTCCTCCCTGGACCCATGGAGTTTGCATGTTCTCCCCATGTCTGCAAAGGTTTCCTCCGGGTGCTCTGGTTTCCTCCCACAGTCCAAAGACATGCAGGTTAGGTGCATTGGCAATCCTAAATTATCCCTAGTGGGTGCTTGGTGTGTGTGTGTGTGTGTGTGCACGCAATGTGGGGGGCTGGCGCCCTGTCCAGGGTTTGTTTCCTGCCTTGTGCCCTGTGTTGGCTGGGATTGGCTCCAGCAGACCCCCGTGACCCTGTAGTTAGGATATAGCGTGTTGGATAATGGATGGATGGATGGATGGATAACAACAAAACATTCATCTGTTACACAAGAAACTGTGTAGGTATATTATGTAGTAATATATTTTAAATCTATCATACATAAATTGAAATTCTTTATTCTCCTGCCACTCTGCCACTGAGTGCTTGTGCTTTGGTTTTAAACAGCATCCATCCATTTGCTGTAGGCAGACATTACAAGTTCAACATAAACCTAAGCAAAATATTATCCATTCATAATCAAAACCCATTAATTCAGGGTCAGAGTCTGTTTGTGTAAAATCAAGCTATTCCTAGATCCAAAATTGCTTTCCTTAAACTTTGTACTATATCACAAAACTATGTTTAAATTAAGGAAAATTAGTATTTGGATTTGCATTGGTAAACTGACATAAATATTGAATTGTTTCTTATGTGTGAAATAAAATGTCTAGGTGACACATTTGAAAGAACATGTCTTGTATCTTGATCCTTTTATACATTTGTATATTACATTTTTTTATTTCCCCCAAGGTGCTCCCCGTGTGGACTTTACATGTGTTTCTACATGGGTCTCCTCCAGTTTCTTGACACAACCCAAACACATGCAGGGGCCCTGTCTAGGGATTGTTCCTGCCTGCATCAGTTGCTTGCTGGAATAGGTTCCATCTGCCCCGTGGCACCACCCTGGATAAGCAAGTATAGAAAATGGAAGGATCAGTAAACAAGAAAATCAACCCTGACCCAAGCAACTCGTCACCTACCCTTAAAACAGACAGAAAAATATTCTGTACAATTTCAATTACAGATTAGTTTGCTATTTCAGAAATTAACTTGAGAGAAGTTATTTTGACTTGTATATTTTTGAGACAGTTCTTTAATCTTTCTTACATTCGATAGCCACTCCTGGTGGCATACAGATCTTCATGTAATCAGTAGAGAATTGAAACATTAGTGTGTATATGCCAGGCATTTATACTGTACCTGCCTATACAAATAGAATTGTGGTGGCCTGAGAAAGTTTATGTTATACATCACACATAAATATTGTATCTATCTCATAAATGAAGCAAATAAATAACAGAAAACACTGCCCCAAACACATTGGAATATTATGCCATACATACATTTTTTAACTAGCTAAAAAATAAGAAAGTACTTATTTTTCAAGAAGTAGACAAAGAAATTTTAAAAAGCAGCATTCTCTGCCATTTAAATATTGTTAATGGTATTTGGATACTTTTTCATAATTTAAAGTTTTAAGCGTGTTAATGTATGTGAGGCTTACTTCACGTTGTAATTTTATATCCTGAACAAGGTACCATTTTTGACATGGGATGTGATATAATATTGGGATAGATAGCGACTGCAGAGTGTGATTCAGTATCAGCATTCAGAAGGTCATCCATATTCTGGTGGTGAAACATTTCTAGATTGTGGTCTAGACAGTTTTTAGAGTGGAAGCAATCAAAGAGAGGGTTTTGATTCATACATCTCATTATCTGACAGGAAACATCAGCACCTAAGAAAGAAGAGAAGATCATTTAGTACATCTGGCTTTTTTGATTAGCTAATAATTATTCGCTCATCCAGTGATATTAAAATACTGTATTTCCCTTTATTTCTGTTGATATCATTGAATTAGAGGCATGCAGGATTAACTTAGCTTTTTGACAGAAAGGACAGTTTTAAAATGAGATGACTATTAAGCCAAGGCAGTTAGGTCAGGTATGATACATTCTAGCATAAGAAAAGACTCTCGAAACTGTGAGAACAGCAAAAACAACATTTATTTGTATAGCATGTTTTCATACAACTAATGTAGCTCAAAGTGCTGTACAAGATGCAGAAAGAAAAAAAGAAAAATATAAAAATAGGGAATACTAATTAATAAAGAATAAAGTAAGGTCTGATGGCCAGGGAGGACAGAAACAAAAAAAAAACACTCCAGAGGGCTGGAGGAGAAAACAAAATCTGCAGGGGTTCTAAGGCCGTGAGACCGCCTAGACCCCACTAGGCATTCTGCCCAACATAAATAATCTCAATCAGTCCTCATGGTTTTCAGGGTTAACATGGAAGAATTAGATGATAATGGTCATGTGGACCTCTGGCCTTCAATCCATCAATATAAGGACTCCACAGGGCTTTGATCATATGGTGGTGGTGGCGCAAATCGTCACCAAAGAAAACCGGAAAAAGAACAGTAGAGAAAGTAGAATTGTAGTATGTGTCCTGAAGAAAAGCCACAATATCAGCCCAAGAAATGAAGATAAGAGTGATAAGTAGGAGACACAAAAATTAGGGATTGCAGTTAGATCTCAAAGCCCTGTTACTTAATAAGTTAGACAGACAGACAGACAGACAGACAGACAGACAGACAGACAGACAGACAGATAGATAGATAGATAGATAGATAGATAGATAGATAGATAGATAGATAGATAGATAGATAGATAGATAATCTTAAGACATTACACTGCCAAAAAGAATTTTATTTGGCCCACCAGCAAACAATGATAAAGCACTAATCTTTTATTGCTGCTATTGCCCAACAAGTGAAATGCATAAGATGCAATGATTATTTGCATTTCTTTTATACTGCAAAGCTTGTCTGTAGTAGTTTATAGTGAAGCCCCACATAGCTGAGTTTAAATGGTAAAGTGTATTTACTCTCCTTCATACACTGGCAATGCCTCTGCCTGAGGTCTACAAACTCATCCAGCATTTCACACTAATAAAACATTTATCACTGCCTGATAGAATGACTGGGCTCTGGGAGCTCAGAGTTGTCAGCCTGTGATTGATGCTGCGAGTGATCAATGTCCCCATCTCAGGCTACTGCAAGTCTGCAAGGCTGTCTGAATGACTTCTTTTCAAAAGAAAAGGCCCATCACTCTCACATTAGTATTTTTAACAAATGCAAATGATAATTTATATTTTTTTACTAGGACCACTTAGCACCATTAACAAATGGAGCAGGAAATTGGCAGCAGCACACAAGGACTTAATAATATGGAATTAGAAGAGATTGCCAACAAGATTACAGACCTGGACAAATGGAGAGACATTTTCAGCAGTCGGGGGTAAGAAGCATATAACAGTTAATGTTTTAGGAAATTCATTAAAAGCTGTCCCCTAAGTGTAGTGTTGTGGTAATTGAAGAAAAAAAATATTTAATTGTCTGTGTTGATGAAACACCAGAGAGGCAAGTCTAAGCTGCTGGCTGATGTAAACTAAACCTTTGTTGCTGTACATTAAATTATTCATTCTGAGAGTTACTTACATCTTGATTAGCATGAGCTCATAAGGAAAGCATTTATATATTGGATATAAATATATTATACAGTAGATATGCTATAGATACCATAGAGCATCTACATATAATAAAGCCTGTCTTCAATGCAATGTTTCATTTCTGTGGAAATTATTTTTCCTATGTTTTTTTAGGGCTGAATAAAAGGTTTTAAATGACATAATTCTCATCAATCAAAATAAAAAATATATATTTCTGCCTTATGACTTGGGTTATAAATTTGATATTCATTGTTTATTTGTAAGTACTTTTTTTTTGAAAGGGTGCTTTTTTGTGAGGGGTGGTCCTGGGGCTAAGAGTTTCAGGAAAAGCTTTGGATATTCTTTATTAATTTTATATTCAATTAAAGAGCTCTCATATAAAAAACATTTGTAAACCAGATTAAATAATGATTTGAATTTAGTAAAACTATATACATATACTGCACATATAGAGCATACTGTATATACATCTACATGCACATGCTGAATACACATTGTGTGTCACATATATTAACATGTAGTGCATAGCTTAACTGATCACATTATCCACCCATTTTTAGACCCACTTATCCAGTTCAGTGTCACACAGAACTGGACCCTATTCTAACAGTGATGGCCTCAAAATGGACAGGGTGCTAGCCCATTGCAGAGCACTGAAGTAACGGTTTCTGTTATAATCTGTTTTGCTTTGTGTTGCTATGCATTATGAAAATGACTAAATAAATATTGATTTATATTATATACTGTACTATTTTTGCAAGGATGTATATACATGTATATCTAAGTATTTAAAAAAAGATTTTGCTATCATTAAATATTTCTTTTTCTTGATTTTACAGGTTTGAATTAACAGACATCAACAACCAGGTATTTTCCTTGAATTCTAGAATCATTTCTTCTGTGTTCCCAACCTGGTGACTGATAGAACTAAATCACTTTTACCGTGAGTTCCTGATAAAATGTGGAAAAGCAGAGCCTTACCATGTAATAAGATGTAATATAATTTCCAAAAAAGCATTTAAATTAAGACACGCTTTTTAAAAATGCAGATGGACACACCTATTATAGCCATGGTTTAGTTTTACAAGTTCTTTTGTCCAGCTTCACAAATCTCCCAGATAAAGGCTACGTGATGAACACACTCAGAGTTTAAAATTAAAACAAAGGCGCATCTACATATATAAACCACACAATAAAAATAATTAACTGGTCTCTTCGGAGAAGTCAATCCCAACATGAAAGTGTGTATCAGTTCACTGGTATTCATTTCGCTATATTAGTCACATGCACTGGCTTTTAATTTTGTTGGCCACAAAATGCAATCTTCTCTTAATTGCCCATGGCAATGACATGCTATATAGCTGGGAGGCAGGAAGAGACAGTAATACTAGGATAGCCTCCTGGGTCGTCACATAACCTTCCCCAAGCTTTTACTAGCCTCTGACTTTGACACCCACATCAGACATGGACCTGTGTCACGAGGTGCTACAGACAAAGAGGAGACTGGAACAGTCAAAGCTCAGCTACATTGAAATACTGCAGGAAGAAGTGAAAAAGAGCCAAGATGTGAGTAGGTGCTGAATGGTAGCTAAGAGGCAGGCAGATCTTTGCACACTCACACCTCTCTTTCTTTACAATAACAAGTATGTTTTGTTTTCAAGGAAAAATGGCTAATTTTGTATAAAGAAAGCATGTACATTTTGTACAAGTAATTATTATTTCTGCTCATTTTTTAATGGCCGCTGCTATAAAGCACAGAAAACTTTTCTTCTTTCTTAAACCGGACATGTGAGCAATACAAGATAAGTTATGAATGTAAAAAATAAGTCCTTCAATACCTCTCATATTTATCCACAGAAAGGCACCATCGTAACGACTGATACTCTTCCCTTCTTTTACTATAGAAACACCAAGAGAGCCGCAAGGGTGACGAAGACAGTGAAGAAGGGGTGGGAGGACCTCAGCCATCTGTCAACAAGTCTCGTGGGCAGGCTTCCTTCTACAATGTCCCTTACGCAATTCCCAAGTACCTTGTTGCACCTTCAAATTTGGGCGGTGTGCCTATCACAATGGGCATGGCAGTGGTAAGTGTGGCTTGTCAGTAGGCAAATAAACCATAACCTGACCTGCTTGTGCCAAGAAAACAAAGGGTGCTACTTGAGCCCTGTATTGCTGGGTTGAATGTTGGCTGCATGTCTTGTTAAAACAATGCTCGCACGTCGGAAATATAATTTATTCATGGAATTCTTTAGCAGAGCACTGCTTGTAATTCAAGAAACACACAGTGTAGGGGGCAGAAGGATATTTAATCTGATGCATGGAAACACTAAAGTTTTATTTAACTCAATAACTGCTTGGTTACTACATTACAGCCATGAATTAAATAACAAACATTTTAGTAGAATGTTAAGTGTGTGATATGGTGGCTCTGTGGTTAGCTTTTCTAGCTCATAGCTCCAGGATACTGGGTTCAAAAACCAGCCACATCACTGTGTCTGTTTGCATATTCTTCCCATTTTGGAATGATAGATAGATAGATAGATAGATAGATAGATAGATAGATAGATAGATAGATAGATAGATAGATAGATAGATAGATAGATAGATAGATAGATAGATAGATAGATAGATAGATAGATAGATAGATAGATACTTTATTAATCCCCAGGGGAAATTCACAAATGAATGAATGAATTTTTCACTTTTGTGTTTCCCCACATTCTAAAGATGTGTGTTTAGTTTAACTGACAACTCTCAATTGACCCCAAATGAGTTAAGTTTTGTAAGTGAGTGTCTCAACTGATAAACGCCTGCCCAGGGGTTACTGCATTTTCCATTCTTCCAAGATGGGCTCCAGCCCTCGTGACCCTGTACTGGTTTAAAAATTAATGGATGATCTATCAATATGGGAAAGCATTTTTTTAGAACTACACCCTTGTGATTGTAAGCAATGCTTTGCAGCCAGATGCAGTAGTTCTTACTTAAACTTGACATTGAATTTATTTTAACTCAAGTGAACCTACATTACTGTTTCTTCTGTGTCATTTCAATGGTTAGCATATGAATATGTTAAAGGTAAACAGTTAGCACAGTTAAGTTAAACATCTGGCAATGATTATTAATAACAGAAAAGATCCCTTTCATTATATATTTAAGCAAATTAACTGGTTTGTTTTGAGGACTTTAAATATTTGCATAGATTTATCTTTCTCTCTACAATGAATATTCAACCCCCAATGAAAGGTAATGATCATTATGAATGAGAATGTCATACATTTTAATGGAGTTTTCTGTCATTTTATCATTTCTTTATTACTTAAATACCTGTTTTACAGGAACTACGAAATATCCTTTTTGGAAGCACATTCCACATTTTTAATTTCGAATGGAAGAAATCACACTTCAAGTTTCGGGAACCTTACTCTGAATTATCATATGCATTGGAGACAGAAAGGGTAAGTCTTTCTCCTAAAAATTTGAGCAAGGGCATAAAAAAATGAGAAATTCTTCTTGCATCTCCTTTCAGCAGAAGAAGTTAATTTAAAAGCAGAACAAATTATACAATATTTCAAAAAGTCTCTTAGCAATAATAAATATTGTAATTGCTTACATGTAGTGTCATTTCCATGTACTTATTTAATAATAATAGCAACTTCACTGGGATTAGTGCAGCTCCATACAGATTGTACTAAACTTTATTGATAATAATCCAAATGTGTTATTAGAAAAAAAGGATTTCAAGCATCAGTTAGTCAACAGTTATGAAAACTCCAACTATCTGAATGGTAATTCCCAATAAACTAATTATTACAATGAAAGAATTCATCCTACAGCCTGGCAGTGTCTGCACCAATAGGATATTGTGAAAAACAGACCTTATTACCTACTATCATGTACCTATCCATTATATTATTCATACTCAAAACACAGCACCTTTGAGAACTACTGAAAGATATTTCATGTAAGCATATTCTGCAAGAGGGCGGCACGGTGGCGCAGTGATAGCGCTGCTGCCTCGCAGTTAGGAAACCTGGGTTCGCTTCCCGGGTCCTCCCTGTGTGGAGTTTGCATGTTCTCCCCATGTCTGTGTGGGTTTCATCCGGGTACTCTGGTTTCCTCCCACAGTTCAAAGACATGCAGGTTAGGTGGATTGGTGATTCTAAATTGGCCCTAGTGTGTGCTTGGTGTGTGGGTGTGTTTGTGTGTGTCCTGCGGTGGGTTGGCACCCTGCCTGGGATTGGTTCCTGCCTTGTGCCCTGTGTTGGCTGGGATTGGCTCCAGCAGACTCCCGTGACCCTGTGTTCAGATTCAGCGGGTTAGAAAATGGATGGATGGATATTCTGCAAGATTCATTGTGAAAATCCTGATATCAATGTGTAATAAGGCTATGTTCTTTTTTAATTTAAGGGAGGATCTCGTGCCATTCAGATGGTTGTACAAGCAAATATTATCAAGTACCTGCTATTCACCAGAAACAATGTCATGGAAAACACCAATTTGCAAAGGTACAGGATGTTTTAATAGTGTGAGACACTAGGAGGCAATACAGAGTAGTATTTTGACACAAACACTCTGCTGCAAAGTCAAATCAATTCTTCAAATTCTGCAGCTAGTGGAGCTCTTGGCTCAGAATTGGTATATAAAACTTTGATAAAATTTAATAATAAATACAATGGTATGTTTCCAGTAGACGATGCAAATATAACTAATGGGAGCTGTTTGGGAAAAGTATTTGGTCAAATAAATCAAGACTAGCTGTGCTACCGGTCAACAGACAATCTCAGCGTATTCATTGTTAACGTTTGCTGTGTACACCATCTATTGGAATGTAGCTTGTAATGCAAGTAGTAATAAAATTCCTTGCATTTTTCATTCCAATGGATGGTACATCATAAACATTAGTACTGCTTTTACAAATTCTAGACTAAATGACATATAACAGAGAAAACCAGGCAAACACACGGACACTTGTCCTTTTAGTTAAGGTGGATGATGACTTCAATATGAAAAAAATGGCTTTTTCATGAAATTCTGTATCCAACAAATATGTTTGATATATCAATATTTATTTCATTATTAGAGTGGCAAAGACTGGATGGATTAATATTAGACAAATGTATGGTCAAATGATCATTACAAAGTGAAATTCAAAAAGATCACCAAGCCAAAATATTTAATACAGTCATTGTCAAAAAATACTGCCTTAATTAGTTTTATTTCAACTTATTTGTTCTAGAGCACTGCTGGCACAAATCAGTTGCATGGGAAAAATAGCAAAATAAGGGGACACACAGAATTCAGGTAAATTGTTTATCACTTAGGCTGTGAAAGGAAGATAAGAAAAAAACAGAATGTGGTGCAAAAATCCCTACATCAAATAACACCAGCCATGAAAGAATTAAAAAAAATGTTATATCCATCTGCGGTGGGCTGGTGCCCTGCACGGGGTTTGTTTCCAGCCTTGGGCCCTGTGTTGGCTGGGATTGGCTCCAGCAGACCCCCATGAACCTGTTGTTAAGATATAGCGGGTTGGATGATGGATGGATGTCATATCCATACCCACAAGGTTTTGCTTAGCTCACCTGCTCTTATGCTAACACACTAGTGTTCCTGCTTAGCTGCAGTAGTGTTTAAAGAGCACTCAAAACCCCACAGAGGTGGAACAAGAGAGATGACAATACAAATAAACAAACCTTTTCAAAAATAGCTTCCCATCCCCTAAAACAAAATGAAGAAACACCATTCAGCAAAGATCATAAAGTAACAACAACAAAATTACAAAGTTTAATTTTCTAAAATAGATCAGAAGATCTAAGGAATCACAACAAGGGCAATGTCCACATGTGAAAAATGACTGTTGTGACGTCAAACATTGAAGTGTGCAGCTACATTTACTGTGTAAAGGTACAATGTCAGTGTTATCTTAAGTGTCTGGAACAATGGACAAAATAAGAAATTTAGACAAGTCTCTGAAGGAAAAAGTGTGTTTAAACTGAAAAGGGCTGACATAGAATCAACAACAGACACGCACGCCTATACGCTATGGCAGACATGTAGTACATCAACACATGGGGAGTTGCAACACTCAAAATTAAAAAAAAAAGTAATTAAAAAAGGAATATTTAAAAATTCCTCAGACATCATGAAACGTTTTAGGCAATGACAAACCCTAGCCTGCTTTTGACACTAAATAATGTCAATCTCTCATGACATTTTTACCAATTTGCCCAGTAAAAGCTATAGTTTGTTAATCCATTGGTTCATACTGCAAATATGTTGCTGATCTAGCTAACTACACCTGACAGTTTCCACAGATTTTCAGACTAATCCTTTATAAACTACTCAAGTGAGTATTAGGAGTTGAGGCTGATTTTTTCTTTTTTACTATTAATGTTCATAAGTTCTCATCAATACCCAAACCACCAAAACTCTAATTTTCATAAGCAGGTAACTATTATAATTATGTACAGTATTTGTTTTTTTTTTTCACATTATGTAAATGTTGTAATTTTCCCCCGCTCCCTTCTTTGTTCTCTTTTTATGTTTATTGTAATATTTGTAGTTTTACTCAGTCCCTCTCCCCCTTAATTATAATTTGGGTCTTCTGGAATAACCTGAAATAGCCTGCATATGTCATTTGTTTTCCTCAGGTCTGTGTGTGGGTGTTAGCTTTTTCTCACTCTGATGAAAAAGTGTTCATGGCATTGTCTGGTTTTTAAAATAAAAACAGTGTGCTCAGGTTCTGTGGGTGTGGATGGCATGATAGTGTAGCCATGTGTCCCCAGGGTGTTTAATGGTGGAATCGGTTAACTGCATTCATGTGCAGATGCAGTCGGTTCGTCCAGCTTCTCCATTGACACTCCATGGAGCACAATCAAAGCACCTGCACTCCCAAATAGTTTAAAAAGACAGAAGTGGTTAGATCGGGGGGTAAAATGTTTGAGAAAGTGTTGGGAGCATAAGCCAATGTGGTGGAAGGAAGGCAGAGCGGTTGATAGCCATGCAGAGGGGCGAGAGTTACAGTGCTCTGGGGTGTGTTGTTTCCATTAAGCATTCCGAAGTAGCCGGAGGATTGGAGATCTCCAGTGGTCCTGCTTGACTGATGTCAGGTAACAGGACAATGGAGGGACTGTCTAAGGTGGCTGGGATGAGATCCAGGAAAAGGGTCCACAGCTATCTGCGTCTCAGCCCGGCTGCAGGATGTGAAGGTGGGACAGTAGGTGAAAGACACGCTGGGCTGTTACATAAAAAAGGGAAATGACGTAAAATTGGGAGGCAAACAAGGATTGTAGTAGGCCAGGGGGAATCTTCTGCTGTGGAGTAGACCAGGAATATGGTTTGAAAAAGATGCACTGAGGCTTGTCGATTTAATGAATGGTTTCTGACTGTGATTTTACCCTCATATTTTCAACTAGTTTATTTTAGCCTTCATAATGAACAGTGTTTTTATTGGGATTATTTAGATATGTATGACTGCTCTGCACTTTATTTTTATAACACTGGAATAACAAAAGCAGTAAGCAGTTTTTGCGTCATACTCTTGGCTGTCCGTGTTATCATTACCCAGCTCATCTCTGTTATGATTATCGAGTCTTCAAGAAAGTATGGCAGCTACAGCCAACCTGGACCGTCACACTTATGTTATTTGATTTCCCTTTTCCAGTTTTCCTCTTTAAAGACTTTTTGTCTTTAAAATATTTTTGTTTGGATTTTTAGTTTTCTTTGAGCTTGACAGTTGTTTTCTTGTTAGGATATTTTTTTTAATCAGCACTAGTGATGAGTGAAATAGTAGAATTATGATTCACATGCAGTTCTGCTTGTTTATTTAGTATTTAGTTTTGATATTTAATTTTTTTATTTCACATATATTCTTTGTGGATATGTTGACTTTTGTTGAAATTTAGACTTTACTTTGCTGGATATTTAGTTACTTTTACTCTTGTTTTTATTAGATCCAGGTGTTTTGGGCAGTTCTCCCTCTCCTTTGTGGGTTTTGCTTTTTTAGGTCTTCAGCCTTTTTGGAGTTTTTAGACCGTTGGCCCGCTTTTGTACATTGTAGGTACAGAATCACAACAGTAGCTAGGCACTCTCACAAATGCCATTCTTTGGATAATAGACATTCTTTTGAAAGACTCAGTGGAATGAAAGATCACAGACAACTGAATTTAATTTTGAGTCACAGAAGTCACTGACTTGCTTTCTAATAATATTTTAGCTTCAGGAAAGTTTGCTTTATGCAGGTAAAGAAAGCATTGAGTCAGAAGAGGTAAATAACTTAATGTAAGCATAAAGGGATGGCAAGGAATTTCAGACACAAAGAGGTTTAGAGGTAGGAAGACCCACAAGGGAAGGGGGCAGTGGAACACCTAAATGTATTAATTTAGTGGTGGAGTACCTATAGGCATTTAACAACATGCACTAGGCTTGTTTAACATTGATACTTAGAGGGAAATAAAAGTTTTGAAATTGTATAAGCTTATTGAAACAATATCACAGTGAATATGTGGCATAATCAAATCTTAACTTTTTCAGGGCTGATTGGTTTGACTGAGATTTCCGATTAGTAAGGCACAGGCAAGAGAAAAAATGGCAATGACATAATGGCGAGAGATCAAAGCGAATACATAAAGCAAAATACCCCATGGATGACATTTTGCCTATTATCTCTGAACTGGGACTATGACTTACCGGACTCCGATTTTGATACAAGTGATTAAAAACGAATGTGAGGTTCCAGCTTCAGCTGACTGGTCCCCAGCTAATCGTGGTGCTGAACGGATTCATGTAGCTGATACGCCTACAGCCATATTCGCCAGGAGGACTGCCACTTAACAATGATAAGAGGTAGAAATCAGATTGCAATGCACTGCGACCGTGACGCGAAGACAGCCTGGCAGCAAGCCCAAAGTGGCAGCCGCAGCATGCAGCAACAGACATTTTATATTGATTTCTTTGTGAAACCATTGCTTTTTCAGAAACTATGCTTTTTGGAAAGAATATTCAGCCCTCAAAGAGTTACTGTGGTCCTGACCTTTCACTGCAGTTCTTCTACATTTGATCAAGCATACCATATAATTTTTTTAATAATTAAACAATAGACCTCTGCCATTTTGTGCTCTTAGCTAAATTTATAAAGGAAATATCTTTTTTCCAATGGCATGAATAACTACATTTGTCATTTAGTCTTGCACTTAATTTCTGCATTTTGTAAGTTTTCAAATATTATTTGTATACATCTTCGGAATTATTTAGTAACTACTGACTCAGGAAGATATTTTTATTTTTCTTGAGTGTGGTACATCCCCATATTGGTTTAATCAATTTTTTGTACCTATGCATGAGTGAAATTTAAACAGTAGCTCCTATCAGGGACCTATTGCCTAGTTTCAGTACCTTATTATGTTGTGTTGACTCTGCTGCCATTAGATCCAAATGTTTTGAGATTAATTTAATGCTTTGTTACAGATTATGTGAGATAAGCCAGAAAGATCAAGAAAAGTCTTTGGCTTCAGCACTGACTGATATTCTGTGGGCAGCAGGGGAATGCCAACAAGCAATCATCTGCCTTGTGACCAATGACTCCTACTTCAGTCCAAACAAAGACTACAAAACAGATAATTTCACGGAACGAGTAAGACCAGTCACCTGTAATTCAGTGCCACTTCTATACTTCTGATCTTGCTGTTATTATATTTTTTACAAAAGCTGTATAAAGCAATTGCCTTGAAGACACCTGCATTCAAAGTGTGGAACCCACTGACCATAGCAAAGTGGGGAAACCTCTTTACTTTGAACTACGATTTGTTTTCTAGTTCTACAATTCCTCTTAATCTAAACTTGCCTTCTCCATTATAACTTATTCTGCCCAATATGAACTGAGCATGTGTACGGTATTTACAGTATTCTAACAGATGGTCACACGATAGAAAAAGAGAAGAAATGGTAGTTGAGCTGCATAGTTGCCTGGTTCACAGAGGACAGTAGCGCAGTAAGTATCTCAGCAAATAAGGGGGGCACACCAGAAACCTCCGACATATGTGCATTATGGTAGTGGGTCTGCTTTATACATTTGATTTACACAGGGTCTACCAAGAAATACATACATAGCCAATCAATACCTTAGCTTTAATATAGCAGAGCTTACTACACTTTCTACTTAAAATAATTATCAAAATATTCACATAATTCTAAAGCAAACACAAAAGCATTAACTGACCAAAGACGATTTTCAGTAGAAAAGCACTAAGCTTTCTTAGCATAAAAGGCTGTTTCAGCATAGAAAGGAATAAAGCATCTTGTACAAGTCCACTTTTCAAACATTACAAGAAAAGTTCTGCTCCCTCATCCAGCAAACACCCTATAATAGTTATGCATTTCACTGCATTCAGTCCCCTGCAGAAATATTGCTGTTCATAGTACTTTAAGGAAGGCCTTTATAATAAATTGCACAAATGCTGAAATAACTTGGATGGATTTGTCTTTTTCAGATTCAGCTGTTTACATTTCAAGACAAAGAGGATACATGGAAATTCATTTATGGAAACATACAATGTGTAAGTAAATAAACCAAACCTGACTTTGAAACAGCAAAGTATGGAGTGTACAAATATTTTAAAATGAGGTCATTGAAAGATTTCAAATATTTTATTTGAAATATCAAGAAAAAAAACAAGAAATTATCAATTTACCACATACCGGCTTGTTTCATAGCAGTCTTTCTTGCAAATGAAAGTTGGAAACTACAGGTAATGAGAGAAAAAGAAAGACATTGTAATGTCTCTGAGCCTTCTGTGTATGCTGAGAAATGAGCTCCTTAACCTGTCAAGTGGAGTGAGCCTGGCAGCTCTGAATAGAAATCTCATTTCTACAGCTCTTGATTTTGTTTTTCCTGGTCAGTAGCCTAATCTCATTACCTTAAGCAAGTTCTAAGGATCACTGGCGCAAAGTTGCAAGGTGAAGATTCCCAGGACAATTTTTGCCATTAATTGGTGAATCTACATGTAGCTTAAAAAGCTGCAGCTAAGCCATTAATAAAGAACAGTGTGATTATCATGATCATGACTCCCTTGAACTGTTTAGCAGTTAAATTTCTAGATTTACATTTAGAGAAAAGTCAAGCAAATGACACATTTTATTGGCTAACTAAAAAGATTACAGTATGCAAGCTCAAGGCCCCTTCTTCTAGATTTACATTTTAACTCTATTTATTGTTTGTGTAATGCTGAAGAGAGATATTTTAATTACATTTTATTTAAAAGCCTTATTTTCTGAGGTAGTTGCCATTAAGTGTGTTTAGGAATATGTAGAACAGCCTCTCTGAACCTTTTATAGGCTTATGTACTGAGTGAATATCTTTATGCATGTAAAAATAAACTAAAATGAACTTAACATATAAGGGTGGAGTGCACGTGAATGCTGGTAATGGAAGCAACAAGTTACCATCACGAATCAACAGGGTCAATCATCTAATGAACGGTGTCTGGCAAATAAGAATTTATTGTGGAAAAGGCAAATCAACATTTAAGTAATGCATATTTTGCTGTCTTTAGTTCTGTTTTATTTGCCATTTTAGGAAGACACTACTGATTCTCTATGCTGATATTTGTATTATCTCACCCCTCAACGAATTTTGCCCTCATTTGGCATATTACAGTTGATTAAGTTATGGTATTACCACCACACCACCTCTGTTGCAGTATTGGAGTATACTATAAAATACAATGTTTACAGCTAAATGTAAGAGGATTTAAAAATTGATGTATGGAAAAATTCTTAAAGTACAGATCTGCCTAAAAAATTATTATATCTTTCAATCAGTTTAAAGACGAGGGAAGCCATGGAGTGATTTTATTTCTGTACAGTCTCATTTTCTCAAGGACTATAGACAGGTAAGTCGCATCTACTTCTGTTCTGTAACTAATCTCAAGTAGTCCATAAGCTTGAAGTGATCTACAAAGTAAGAATAGAGAAAAGAAAAAGTCAATTTGCTGAGATTGCATAATTTATTTTACTATTTTTTATCAATATCTTACATTACAGAGCAGCAAATAACTTATATTTAGCTCTATTGAAGGTGTTTCTTTCACTTGTCATGAAAAGCTTAACATGAATAACTGAAAGTAGTCTTACCAATTTATTTTTTTTTTTTAAGAAGCACAATTCACCTTGGCGGTCCGATCCTTGGCTACAGAAGCTGGCTCTTGGAACGTGGAATGTCACCTCTTTGAAGGGGAAGGAACCTGAGCTAGTGCGCGAGGTCGAGAGGTTCCGGCTAGATATAGTCAGACTCACCTCAACGCACAGCTTGGACTCTGGAACCAATCTCCTTGTGAGGCGCTGGACTCTCTACCACTCTGGAGTTGCCACCGGTGAGAGGCCCCTGAGCGGATGTGGGCATACTTCTTGCCCCCCAACTTGGAGCCTGTGCATTGGGGTTTACCCCGGTGGAAGAGAGGGTAGCCTCCCTCCGCCTTCGGGTGAGGGGACGGCTCCTGGCTGTTGTTTGTGCGTATGCCAACGGCAGTTTGGAGTACCCACCCTTTTTGGAGTCACTAGAGGGGGTGCTAGAGGGCATACCTTCTGGGGACTCCCTCGTAGTGCTGGGAGACTTCAATGCTCACGTGGGCAATGACAGTGAGACCTGGAAGGGCGTGATTGGGAGGAATGGCCCCCCCGATCTGAACCCGAGCGGTGTTTTGTTATTGGACTTCTGTGCTCGTCACAGATTGTCCATAACGAACACCATGTTCAAGCATAAGGGTGTTCATATGTGCACTTGGCACCAGGACACCCTAGGCCTCAGTTCGATGATCTACTTTGTGGTTGTGTCGTCGGACTTGCGGCCACATGTCTTGGACACTCGGTTGAAGAGAGGGGCGGAGCTGTCAACTGATCACCAACTGGTGGTGAGTTGGATTCGATGGTGGGGGAGGATGCCGGTTAGGCCTGGTAGGCCGAAATGTGTTGTGAGGGTCTGCTAGGAACGTCTGGCAGAGTCCCCTGTCAGAAGTAGCTTCAACTCCCACCTCCAGCAGAACTTCTAGCATGTCCCGAGGGAGGTGGGGGACATTGAGTCCGAATGGGCTATGTTCCGTGCCTCTATTATTGAGGCGGCTGGCCGGAGCTGTGGCCGTAAGGTGGTCGGTGCCTGTCGTGGCGGCAATCCCCGAACCCGTTGGTGGACACCATCGGTGAGAGATGCCGTCAAGTTGAAGAAGGATTCCTACCTGACCATTTTGTCCTGTGGGACTCTGGAGGCAGCTGATAGATACCAACAGGCCAAGCGGAATGCGGCTTTGTTGGTTGCTGAGGCAAAAACTCGGGCATGGGAGGAGTTTGGAGAGACCATGGAGAACGACTTTTGGACGGCTTCGAGGAGATTCTGGTCCACCGTCCGGCATCTCAGGAGGGGGAAGCAGTGCAGTGTCAACACCGTATATGGTGGGGATGGTGCGCTGCTGATCGCGACTCGGGATGTTGTGGGTCAGTGGGGTGAGTACTTTCGAAGAACTCCTCAATCCCACTAACATGCCTTCCAATGAGGAAGCAGAGCCTGGGGACTCAGAAGTGGGCTTCCCCATCTCTGGGGCTGAGGTCACCGAGGTGATCAAAAAACTCCTTGGTGGCAGGGCCGCAGGGGTGGATGAGATACGCCCGGAGTTCCTCAAAGCTCTGGATGTTGTAGGACTGTCTTGGTTAACACGTCTCTGCAACATCGCATGGACATCGGGGACAGTGCCTCTGGATTGGCAGTCCAGGGTGCTGGTCACCCTCTTTTTTTAAAAGGGGGACCAGAGGGTGTGTTCCAACTACAGAGGGATCACACTCCTCAGCCTCCCTGGAAAAGTCTATTCTGGGGTTCTGGAGAGAAGGGGCCGTCCGATAGTCGAACCTCGGATTCAGGAGGAGCAGTGTGGTTTTCGTCCTGGTCCAGCTCTACATCCTTAGCAGAATCCTGAAGGGTGCATAGGAGTTTGCCCAACCACTCTACATGTGTTTTGTGGACTTGGAAAAGGCATTCGACCGTGTCTTCCTGTGGAGGGTGCTCCAGGAGCATGGGGTACCGGACCCCCTGATAAGAGCTGTTCAGTGCCTGTACAACCAGTGTCAGAGCTTGGTCTGCATTGCCGGCAGTAAGTCGAACCCGTTCCCAGTGAGAGTTGGACTCCGCCAGGGCTGCCCTTTGTCACCGATTCTGTTCATAACTTTTATGGACAGAATTTCTAGGCGCAGCCAGGGTGTTGAGGGGGTCTGGTTTGGTGGGCTCAGGATTGAGTCACTGTTTTTTGCAGATGATGTTGTCCTGTTTGCTTCATCAGGCCATGATCTCCAGCCCTCTCTGAATCGGTCCGCAGCTGAGTGTGAAGCGGCTGGGATGGGAATCAGCACCTCCAAATCCGAGACCATGGTCCTCATCCAGAAATGGGTGGAGTGCCCTCTCAGGGTTGGGGGAGAGATCCTGCCCCAAGTGGAGGAGTTCAAGTATCTCGGAGTCTTGTTCACGAGTGAAGGAAGAATTGAGAGTAAGATCGACAGGTGGATCGGTGTGGCATCCACAGTGATGCGGGCTCTGCATCGGTCTGTCGTGGTGAAAAAGGAGCAGAGCCGTAAGACAAACCTCTCAATTTACCAGTCGACCTACGTTCCTACCCTGAATTAAGGTAATGAGCTATGGGTAGTGACCGAAAGAACAAGATCACGAATACAAGCGGCTGAAATGAGTTTCCTCCGCAGGGTGTCTGGGCTTTCCCTTAAAGATAGGGTGAGAAGATCAGTCTTCCTGGACGGGCTCAGAGTAGAGCCGCTGCTCTTCCGCATTGAGAGGAGTCAGATGAGGTGGCTCGGGCATTTGATCAGGATCCCTCCTGGACGCCTCCCTGGCGAGGTGTTCTGGGCATGTCCAACCGGGAGGAGGCCTCAGGGAAGACCCAGGACACGCTGGAGGGACTATGTCTCCTGGCTGGCCTTGGGATTCTCCTGTAAGAGCTAGAAGAAGTGGCCAGGGAGAGGGAAGTCTGGGCCTCTCTGCTCAAGCTGCTGCCCCCGCGACCTGACCTCAGATAAGTGGAAGAGGAGGGATGGATGGATGATTTACATATACACCCCATAAAACCTCTTAATATTCACTCATCACTCATTCTCATCACAGATGGCCAATGGCCATGGCTGGCAACCTCAGCATTGGCTGAGACTGACTATCTCAGCATCAGTTCCTTAGCAAGGTCTCTCTGCTCGTAAGCTGCACTCCTGTCGGTAAGATTATATCCTTCGGTACCGAAATCGTTACCCCAGAAAGAGCAACATTTTCAATCTAGCTTAGCAAAGGTCAAGAGCCACTTCAAGATCTGCACTGCTGCTGGGATACCTACAGTATATCCTTTGACTCCCACAATGTTACATTTGAAAGGGCCAAACAAATAACAAATCATTTACAAGCACCTGCGGTGGGCTGGCGCCCTGCCCGGGGTTTGTTTCCTGCCTTGCGCCCTGTGTTGGCTGGGATTGGCTCCAGCAGACCCCCGTGACCCTGTAGTTAGGATATAGCAGGATGGATAATGGTTGGCTGGATGGACTTACAAGCACAGCTCACAATTATCCACTCTTCACTTGGGGCAGATGATATCAATAAACATGGCCATTTCAGTGAGATAATATTCAAACTTTAATTTAATCACTACTTGCATCTATTTGTGCAGAAACCAGGCATCAGATATTGAGGTCAAAAGTAGAAGAATCCAATACAACCAGAGAGTTTCACTTCAATATAATCAAGAGAGAGATGTCCATGTAAATTCTAAAGTTCAATCTTCTTAATCCAACTAAGGTGTTCTTTAAAAGTACGCGCCTTCATGGCATATCCTTTGTCCTCTTCTTTGTTGGGTTGCATCTCCATTCTGTAGGTGTCACTGTACTTTCATCCACCGACAGCAAGGTTTTAAGGTGCATCTTCAGAATTGCCTATGCCCTTTTTCTTTTTTATACCAAACATCAAGTTTCACATTTCTTCTCTTAAAAGCTGTGGGTTATCTCTCCATATTAAAATTTGTATGGCATCTGCTTCTCTGTCTGCTACATGACAAGAGATGTGCTTTCTTTTATAATGAGGCTTGATGACTACTTTTAGTAAATGATATCGGTCAAAAAATCGAATGACTGAGAATTTTCCTTGGACTTGCCACTTGTCAGCTGTAAGTTACTTTAAGCTAAATATGAGATACAGGTTAAACAACAAAAGCCCTCATTTTACATCTCTTTACGAGCATATGCACACCGGTGAGTTAATCCCAATTTAAACATAAATAATCTGACAGAAATACTTGTTCTTAACTTTTTCATACTTTTACCCATATTGTTATTCCTGTTAATCTATTTAGCTGCTAGTTCAAAAGAACAGATCTAAAGCCCCCCTTTTCTAAAGTGGTCTCAGACTTGGCCCACAAAGTCAGCCTTTCTTGCTAGCCTTTAAACCTTGGAGTCCATCCTCTCTGTCTCAGCCTCAGCACCTTATCACCCTATTCCCCTGCTGTCAGAGCCCCTGACAGTATGTTGTCAGTGACAAGCTGTCATGTGCCCTAAATTTGCTTTTCCCCAAAAAGATTTGCTAAACTGCTGTTAAAATACACAAAATCACAAGTATTAGTAGTTTTTCCTTATGAGCTCTCTATAATAAAGTCTTCATCACACAGTTTATTCACTTAAAAGGTACACCTTATTTAAATTGTCCTAAAATAAAAACACACAGGTAAAATATTATGAGTTTTTTTAACAAACCAAACTTAAATTTTTATCCCTATTACAACCACTATAGTAGGAAAATTCCTTGGTTATGTGCATATTTGTTGCTTATACAGAAGGTTCACTTTGGAATAATATTTGTGAGTTAATTATTGTGCAGATTCAGTCAACTGAAATGTCAAACTGCAAATAACATCTTTCCTAGGAGTATTTTTGTATGATGTAATTTTAAGGAATTTTGTCATCTTTATCTATTTTTGACCAGCAGTACTTGTATGTGAAATGTTTTTCTTCTTCCGAAAGGTTAAAAGAAGACCTTGACTTTACGACACCACACCTCCTAACTTTAAGTTTGGGAAATTTTGTGTGCAGACAGGTGGGGCCAAACTCAGTTTTCTGAATTTTACACTGAGTATTTGGCTTTCCAAAATTCTTACAATATTCCTTCTTCTATACCTTTTTTTCCAGGCCCTACTCAACCTCATGATGACCGGCAAAGCAAGTCCTAATGTCTTCAATGGTAACTTGTTATATGATGACCAAGGCAATCAGTTGCCCCATCCTCTACATGGAGTCCTAACTCGATGTGATGTTGGTTATCTTCATTGGAATCGGGATCAGCTTGAGCAAGATAGACTTCCAAGGGTAAATCAAGCATTCTTCATAAAGATTATTATTAGCAAGCATGAGCTAGCTAATGTGACACTGTCTTTCCTATGGTTGATACTACGAGCCGTGACACGTGACAATATTTAACTTTCTATATGCTGGTGAGAACTCCACAATCTTTACAAACGTTCATAGGTAAATTAGCATTGTAAAGGCTTCTTTAGGTAAATGCCCCCATAAGTATTTCTGTCTTAATGTTATGCTCTTCAATTTAGTTGACATTTTTATTTTAAGAACTCTACTATGTCGTGTACTGATTAGTTATTCAGTTTAACTTTTAATTTGTTATAATTGGAACAAAAATATATGTTCTACCAACATTATTCTACCAACATACCTTGCAAAAGACAGAGCTCCAGATAACTGAGCACCTTGTTCCAAAGGCCATATTAGTGCAGGTAAGGAGAAATGGCCTAAAGATGGTTGAATGCTGTCATTAAGGGTAAGGAAAGCCACCAAGTCAAAGAAGTATTTCTTCCTTTGAACATTATCTGGAGAAAGGTTTTCCAGACTGGACTGAGAGGTACAAGCAGGCCAAAATAGCCCCAAGTTTGGGTGAGTTAAGAGAATGCATGGAGAATGATATTCGAGTAGCCTCATAATAGTTGTGGCAAACTATTTCAAATGTTTTGTCAATGTTTGAAAAGTCGGAACCCTGTCCAGCATGTGCTCAGCATTAGTGAAGAAAAGCAAACCTTGACTAGCCATAGGTTTTGGGTAGAACACTAAAAAGTGAGATGGAAATGATCAAAATAAGGTACATCCTTAGGAACAAGGAGAATGAGACAGAGAGAAGTTTGACAATTCAACAGTCCAAACAGGGAGCCATGAATTGAGAATACCCAATTTGGGTCATTTGGACCTTTACTGAGAATGCTTACTGGATGCTGGGCATTATCCTCTGTAATGAAATGTAGCAACAGACTCAGGCAAAATGATTTCTCAGCTAACCTGGTAGCATCACAGAGTATCCTCAATATGCAATTTCTGCATGTCAGCATGTGTAGAACCTTTCACTATTACATATGCATCTATCTGCTTAACACACACGTTTACCCAAAGTGACTTACAAAAGAGATCAACATAATCAAGTAAGCATCAGCCTGGGGGATGAGCAGCTCATTCCACCAGATAGCAGCTACAAATGAAAAGAATCTGAATTGAGATTTAATGCCACAAGAAGGTAGCATCACAAAACGCCGTTCATTAGCAGACCTGAGTGGTGACCCACTGACTGCTCTGTTGACAGGCATCAATGATATGAACTTAATGCATACTACTACTGGGAGGAAATATAGTGATCTGAAAAGAGGAGTAACATGTGCCTGCCTAGGCTAGTTGAACACCAGACATGTCGCTGCATTTTGAATCCTTTGCAGTTGCTTGGTTACACATGTCAGTACTACTGGCAGAAGAGAGTTGCAGTAATCAAGACGTGATAATAACAGAGCCTGGACTGGGAAATGTGCTGCATATTCAGTCAGATATGGTCTGATCTTGCTGATGCCGTATACAATAGATCTGCAAAGCCAAGAGACCAGAGCAACATGAACAGTGAAGGACAGCACCACCCCAAGGTTGCAAACAGACTTGGTAGGTACTAGTGATAATGAGCTGAGCTGAACAATGGTGGGTTTCTGAATAGACGGACAAGCTGAGATAATAGGAAAGTCTGTCACACTAGTTTATTAGTGAACTAGTATGTGAAATAACTGCAGTATCAATATAATGTGGAGAACTCAATTCACTTACTCAATTCAGCTTGTAAGGAAAAACAAGAACAGATGGACTTCACTTCACCAACAAAGATGCATTTTTTTTATATATATCTTTGCATTTTATCAATGCAGGCAACAGAGTGAATTTTCCGCTGTACACTAAGACCGATAAAAATCATGTACTGTACTGAGAGATATGTCCTCGTATTTTAAATATGTACTCTTGTATTTCTTAGTCTGCAGGAAATTATAACATAACTGTTTACAAATGAACAAAGAGAACCATAATGTCAATACAATTAGGTTTTATAATGTTTTTAGGAATCCAATTCAGCATTGTACTTCTGCCAGTATTTTAGCTTAATAATACAATATCATACATTTATCAAAGTAATAAACTATGAATTGTAAACCTCTTTCCCAATAGGTCTACTACTCCATATACATGCTAGGATAGAATGCAAATATCATATAAAAATTAACAAACTGGCACAGAAAGCTACATTATTAGACTATATAATATTTAGAAGTTTACAATTAAGGTTTGTCACGTATACCATCCAGTTTACTTTTGTGACAAAAAGCCAATAGGAATATCATTTTAAAGGTCATAATGTGAATCCATATTCTCCTAGGTGAGAAGCACAAACAAAGCAAACACAAACAATTGACAAAAAAGACTGAAAACAAGTAATAAAAACTGTTAATCATTAGCCAACTTATCCTAAACAGTGCTTGGGTACCACCTAGTGGCCATGTATGACATTCAAGAAAAACTGTACTGTATTGGCAACTAAAGCGTTAACTTTGTTTCTGGAGTGTTTTGTGCCAAAGTATTCTTTTAGTTTATGGAACATGCAACTTAATTAGTACTTGTCCACCACAACTTTGTATTGCTACCATACCTATGGAGATTTTCCTTATGTTGCGTATCTCATAAATTAACAGTAGCAGTGATGAATCAAACCAAAGGTTTTTCTCTAGTGTCTAGAGTTTGTGTTTCTTCTCTAATTGCAAGCAAGCCTTCTTGTTTTTTACTCAATATGCGAGAAGCTCTGATGAACTGTGCATTCTGATGTGTCTTTTTAACAACAACACTATTATGGTACTTTGTCATGAATGAATTTAACCCGCGTATTATTCTACTTGGTGATGGCAGTCTCCATTGCTTCCTTTCATCAATCATCTATTTTCAGCTTTAGGGCTGTTATTGGTTGGATGTGGACACCCCTGGTACCATTAACACTAGCAGGGTTTGTATTCTTTGATACATTCATACACTAACCTCTGACACCATAACCATGCACATAACCATGCCACTAAACATCTTCAGTCTTGCCCATCCTTCTTGCATGCATGGTAAAAAATCTCAAGAAACGTGCTAGAATCAAGGGGTTGCTGGTTTGAAGATGTTACAAGAAGTGAGACAGACTATGGAGGCAGAAGATTGGTGGACCAGGAGACAGATTAAGAGTAAGGCTAAAAAAAAATGGAGGAGATGTAGAGAATTACATTTTGAAAAAAACAGATGTGCTTGACATAACTTCTTGGAGAATGGTGACCCACTTTGGTAACATCTGTATTTAGGGAATGACCAGAAAAGAAAAGTGTGGAAGAACAGATGTTTATCATATACATTATGCAAAATAAGATTTACAATGGCTGTATCCTATTTTTACATATGGCTGCTACACAGCTTTAGAATACAGTGTACAAATTTGGGTTGTCTGTGAGGAGTTTGCATGTCCCTCTGTGTTTTCATTTGCTTTTTTCCTTCCATATCCTAATGATGTGCCAATTTGGTTGATTGACAACTCTAAATTGGCCTTCTGTGTGTGAGTGAGTGTGCCCTGCATAAGATTGGCATTATCCAGTGTTGGTTCCTATCTTGTACCTGATGCTGCTAGGATGGGCTTTAGCTCCCTGTAGTACTGAACTGGATTATTAGGTGCAGCAGATGTGGTTTTTTGTATAAGGTGGACTGTGATCACACCCCATTTAGGGTTGGTGCCTGCATGGTGTTGTCAGGAAAGGCTATGACCCCAACAACCCTGAACTTAATAAAACAGGTTCGAAGATGACCCGTACAAGGTGGAAAGTGAACTTCAAAAGTGTGCTCCAATGCTGGTTTACAAAATGGATGGGTGAATTGCAATATGTACTGTATCTATTTTTTCCTGTAATTCACAATCTTCTTCTTTCAGCTGCTCCCTTTAGGGGTTACCACAGTGGATCATCTTCTTCCATATCTTTCTGTCCTCTGTATCTTGTTCTTTCACACCCATCACCTGCATGTCCTCTCTACCACATCCATAAACCTTTGCTTAGGCCTTCCTCTTTTCCTCTTCCCTGGCAGCTCTATCCTTAGCATCCTTCTCTAAATATACCCAGTATCTCACCTCTGCACATGTCCAAACCAAAGCAATCTCACCTCTCTGACTGTCTCCCAACCATCCCACTTGAGCTGACCCTCTAATGTACTCATTTCTAATCCTGTCTATCCTTGTCACACCCAATGCAAATCTTAATATCTTTAACTCTGTTACCTCCAGCTCTGTCTCCTGCTTTCACAATCCCCATTACTCTGTGCTGTTGATCCCAAGTATTTTAACTCATCCTTCGCCAACTCTACCCCCTGCATCCTCACCATTCCACTGACCTCCCTCTCATTTACACACATGTGTAGATAGATAGATAAAACTCCCCACAGAGATAAATAAGCCATCAAAGGTATTAAAAGGATCCAGATGTAAAGGGAAATGACTCTGTTCTGTTTAAAATTCAACAAACAAACACTTTGAGTTGCCTTTTACACAAAGCAGCTCATGCTAGAAACTCCAGTAATCCACCGCAATGTCTTCTTTACCCTTGTTCTGTTCTGTGGTTTCTCTTCAGGTTGGCAGCATGCTGAAGACACCTAAGCTACCCATCTGGCTGTGTAATATCAATGGCACCTACAGCGTCCTCTTCAGCAGCAACCGTTCCCTCCTGTCTGACTGGAAGATGGAGCACTTGTTTGAACTTTACTTTTACAATGGGCAACCTTCGCAGAAGAAAACAGTTGTTCTCACCATAGGTAAATTCAGAGATACTCTATACTGTGAAATTGTGTTGCTTCTTTCTTCTCAAAGGTTACTGAACTGAATACATAGCACTGTCATGTTAAAAAACAACAATAACAATAAGAATTCATTACAAATGACACTGAAGTTTGGTTTTAAGGGATGAAGGCAGCAAATCCTGCCCCTTTTGTCTGCTGGTTTTCATTCACATGTATTAACAATCAAACAGTTTTTTAATGGAGTAATAATTTTGCTGGAATTATTTAAACATCCATATTGGAGTGAAGAATTTTCATCCAGTAGTTGAGCTTATTCATATCCCCATTACCACAGTGCTAGACTTCATGACATGATGTAGTTGCAAGAATGAAAGGTTTGGCAAAAACCAAACGAATTGACGTCTCTCACGGAGGCGACTTCACCTGGTTCCACTTTCCATACAGAACCTCGCAGCTCTAGACAAGGAGGTGGGCTAGCGGTAATTATCAGAGCAGACTTAAATATCAAACAAATCCCAATTGACTGTCCACTGTCTTTTGAGTGCCTGGCTCTTAAACTAATAACGGAAACAGGTCCTGTCTCACTCATTGTTCTTTATCGTCCCCCAAAATACAATGCATCCTTCTTATCTGATCTGATTGAACTTTTAACCCACCTAAGCTCTTACTCTCAGAGAATTATCCTTCTCGCTGATTTCAACATCCATATTGACACTACTACATCTAAACTGAGAAATGAATTCTATCCTTACTGGACTATTTTGACTTGACACAACATGTTGATTTTCCCACCCACTCTGGTGGTCATATATTGGATCTGATCTGCACTTTTGGACTATCTGTTGCCAACATTTACAGCATTGATTTGGGACTCTCTAAAAATAAAGCAATATTTTTCACTGTCTCACTCCCTTTCCTTCCTCTTACCTGTAAACGACAAATTTCTTACAGAAACCTTAAAAATATCTGTCCCTCTATCCTTTCTGGATCCATTTCTGATCTTTTACTGTCTGCACCTATTCCGTCAACACTAGATAGTCTTGTTGACCACTATAACTCAGCCCTTCATTCAGCATTAGATAAAACAGCTCCTTTAAAACATAAGGAGGTTTCCTTTAAATGTTCAGCTCCTTGGTATAATTCAGAATTGCGATCTATGAAAGCAGCTGGCCAACGCCTTGAGAGAATGTCACGTAAGACTGGCCTCACCGTGCACATCCAGGCTTTCTCTGACCACCAAAGAGCTTAAAGAGAAGCACTAACTGCTGCTAAGAACACCCACTATGGCAGAATAATAGAAAGTGGCCACGATAACCCAAGGGTTTTGTTTTCTGTAGTTAATAAACTACTCAACCTGCATCTGGCCCAACTACCTCTTCTACTGAAGTCTGTGAGGATTCCTCCACTTTTTCCGTAACAAAATTAAAGATCTAAATAATTCAACTAACATAAATACATCATCTGTTTATATCTCTCCCTGTTTTCCCACTCCATCCAGCTCCTTCTCTAAGTTCTCACCAATCACATCTGCTTTTGTTAATGACCTGCTTTGTAAGATGACACCGACTACTTGTGTACTGGACCCCATCCCCAGCACACTACTTAAATCCTGCCTTCATGCCATAATCCCGAATGCTACAGCAATAATAAACTCATCCCTTTACACTGGCTCTTTAAAATCGCTTCTGTAACCCAAATGTTAAAAAAGTCTGGTCTTGATGCTGACAAACTTAACAATTTCCGGCCTATTTCCTACTTACCTTTTCTGTCAAAAGCGCTTGAGCGTGTTGTAGCCTTCCCAGCTCACCAATTACTTAACCACTAATAATTTGATGGAACCCTTTCAGTCTGGTTTCAGGGTGCAGCACAGCTGTGAAACTGCTCTGCTATGGGTAACCAATGATTTGCTTATGGCAGCAGACTCTGGACAAACCAGCATATTAATTCTGTTAGACCTCAGTGCAGCATTTGACACTGTCAGACATGACATTCTACTGTCCAGAATGGAGAACATGCTGGGTATCTCTGGCACTGCCCTCCAGTGGTTCAAGTCCTATCTGACTGATAGGCAAGAGTTTGTTAGTCTTGGCAACAGCAGATCCAGCTCAGGCCAGTCACACAAGGAGTTCCTCAGGGCTCTGTCCTGGCCCTCTCTCTTCTGTATTTATATGCTTCCCCTTGGCCATATTATTCGTAGCTATGGACTGGGCTATCATTTTATGCAGATGATACTCAACTCTACTTCAATGTTAAAAGTGGAACTTCATCAGAGCTTTCTCAGCTCACAACCTGCCTTAGTGAAATTAAAACCTGGATGGAGCAGAACTCTTTAAAATTAAATTGCAACAAAACTGAACTCCTGCAAATTGGGACTAAAATGCAACTTAATAAAATGAGCTCCTTCCCAGTCCATCTTGGTGGTGATCTCATCAGACCTGCCTCTACTGCAAAGAATCTTGGTGTCATTTTGATTCCTCCCTCTTATTTTACCCACATAAATCACATTAAGATACTTTCTTACATCCACCTCCATAACATATCCCGTGTTCGCTCCTTTCTCTCCTTTTCTAATGCTGCGAAACTTGTCCATGCTTTTATCACATCCCGCATAGATTATTGTAACTCACTGCTGGCAGGTGCCCCTTCTAATCTTATATCACAGCTCCAGCTTATTCAAAACTCAGCTGCAAGAGTCCTTACTCGAACCAGCAGCAGCGAGCACATCACACCCATCCTGCTCCGTCTTCACTGGCTCCCTGTGTCTTACAGAATCGAATATAAAATCCTACTAATAACCTACAAAGCCTTAAATAACCTCACGCCAAACTACATCTGTGACCTTCTCCATCACTATGTGCCTGCTGCCCACTAAAGTCCTCTGATTCTGGCAATCTTGTTGTGCCCCACACTAATCTACACTCCATAGGTGACAGGGCCTTCAGCTGTATAGTGCCCAGACTCTGGAATGACCTACCGAAATTAATCAGATCAGCTGACTCCATGAATTCTTTTAAAAAACAACTCAAAACTCATCTGTTCAGGAAGGCTTTTAGCTCTACTTGACTTTATTACCCTTCTTTCAGTTTACCTCTGTCAAGATGCTCATGTAACCTGTGTGTGTGTGCTAGACCATCAATTATGTTGTCTGTTAGGCTTTCTCTGAATTTACTGTCTTAATCTTCTTTATTTATTTATTTGGTTTGTACTATGCTATATACAGTATACTCTGCCGTTCTTTCTTATATTCTGTAAGTGCCTTGAGCATGGGAAAGGTGCTATATAAATAAAATGTATTATTATTATTATTATTTATGACTTGAAGTTAACATAATATTGAGGTCAGGGAAGCTTAGAAGAGTTGGATCATTAACAATATGACTTTGGTGTCCTTATTTCGAACTCTGATTAGTCTGTCACAGGCAACATGCACTTAAGTCACCACCCAGTGTAAACTTCAAATGAATTTAAAAATATGATGAAAGGAACCGCTTAATGTCTAGTGTGGCTTGTAATAATTATCCAAGAAATCTAGCAAGCATGTATTTCTGATCACAAGGGAGGAAAACGCAAACAAGCAGAGAGAGGAATTAGATCAACCAAAGCTACTCTCCAATGTTGTCTGGTGTAAGAAGAAGGAGACTGACTACTATAAATAGGAATCTGCAATAACTGTAATCTTATTAAACACACTGGTAATACACAAAACACAGGGGCTGCAGGGGGCATCCAGAAGGTAGTACTCCCTAGTGACCACAGGTGTTTAGGACCCCATCTACGTATAGCTCACTTCCTGGCACTGAAAGTACAGTACAAATGCATTTATTTTATTAATCATTTTGCTTTCCACATTTAAGATAGACTGTAAGATTTTATATCTCTTGTGACCACAAGGAGGCACCACTGAGCCCCAAGCCCAAAACACAGTAATAAACACCCATTATCCAACTCGCTGTATCCTAACACAGAGTCACGGGGTCTGCTGAAGCCAATCCCAGCCCACCACAGTGCACACACACACACACACACACACCAAGCACACACTAGAGACAATTTAGGATTTCCAATGCACCTAATCTGCATGTTGTTGGACTATGGGAGGAAACCGGAGCACCCGGTGGAAACCCATGCAGACACAGGGAGAACATGCAAACTCCATGCAGGGAGGACCCAGGAAGCAAACCCCGGTCTCCTTACAGTGAGGCAGCAGCGCTACCACTGCGCCACCATGCCGCCCACACAGTAATACACCATATGTTACTGGAATAAAATAAAGGATTTTTATTCTCCCAAACACTTCTTCACAATCTCCTCTCCAGGATCAGCCACAATAATTATACAAAAACCATAAAATTCTTCTTCCTCTCTAATTTCGATGAGTTTTGCCTGCTGCCTCCTGACTCTGACTCATTGATATAAGGCAACAGGCTCCCTTTTAAGCAAGATCCAGAAATATTTCTGATGCTATGCTGTGTCTTCCTGGAAGCACTTCCGGGAAAGTAGGGAGGTCCTCCTGCGACGGCATCCTCTATTGGTACCCAGGGATCGTGACAGGGCTGCACTTCTAGACTCCAGCACCCAAGCACCAGCAGGTGTCCTGACTGGGTTGCCATATGGGGACCACTGCCACCTGGTGTATGGTGGATGAAACCGGTCCAGACTCTTGGCTTCTTCTAGTCCATCCATTATATCACGCCGGCCAGACATAAAGTTATTTTTCTGTCCCACCAGCCACTACATCTGTCATTCGACTCTGGCCTCCCATCCGGGTAAGAAACCATCCTCCTTCCCAGCTGGGACACCTGTTCTCATCCTACACTGTGAAACTTGCTACGACACATTGAAGTTGATCAACTGTTTTAGTTTACAGTAGATACTTTTAAATAGCATTATTTCTAAATATTGGTCTCTTGCCTGCATGCATGCAGAAATGATTCTTCATACCGGACAGCACCACATTTATTGTCACATTTATGGTAAAATACACATATCAAAAATCTGGTTATGACCCTATACTACTGTAAGATGAGTGCGACTCACCAAGTTTGTTATTAGATTGGTCTACTCTAGCACCTAAAGCTTAACACACACAGGGATCCTGTCCACAAAAGTAGGTACAAGTAAGTCCTCCACTGCCAGTCACTCTTCAGTACTCCATTACCTTTGGTGGGAACAACATGTAGGTGTCCCCAAATATAACTCAGACCTAAATGTTACTTTGGCCCTCAGAAATATCTTAGACAAGTGAAGGCTGATACACAGCCACACTTTTAGTTATGTGCCACTAGCCAACCAAAAATGTCTTATTTCTACTGCACTGCTCCTCTATTCATGAGTTGCTCCCCTCAGCCTGAAAACCATATCATTCTAGATATAAAGACAAAGTACAGAAATGCAAAAGCAAAAAGGTATTTATTGAAGTAGAATAATGCCAATAGAAGAAAGTATAATAAAAACATAAATGGATAGCTAAAGTCTAGATGTAAATTGTCCTAGAAAGCTTGCTGGTGAAATTGGTACCAATGTCAGGTGTGGATGTTGTCCTGGGCGGCTTTTAGATGCAGCTGGCAGGCTGATGCATGAATTGGTTACTCCTATATCCAGATGAAATTATATTTGTCTCCATTTTTTTACTATTTTAAAATTATTTTTTATTATTACACATACATTTTAAAGCTAAAAGCACCATCAATTATTTAGATAACAAGACTGATACATTAAGGTTATAAATTGGTTAATTATTTGCCACACGAAAGAAAGAACGTAAATGTAGTTAGATCATTTACTTTCAAGGTGAATTGCCTTTGTTAATAAGTTAGGTCATTTATTGTTCATCACAGTTCATTTGAGCAAAATTATAAACTTAATATAGGCAGTCAGCAGTTTAAAAAAATATATGGTTTTTATCTTCCAGGACAGGCCCTGACAGGCAATGATCAGGACAAAGATCAGTTAATAAAAAGCATTCCAATATCAAAACACACTACAGATAAATAAAAATCTGAAACCCCCAAGTAACTAGGGATGCCTAGTCAATGTCTGCACAAGCACTATAAGCCAGAAACCATGTGAAATAATCGTACTAATGAGGCTCAAACATCTTCATGTAATGGCCAAGAAACTTCAAACACAAATCAATGGCAAGGAGAGGGTACAGCCAAGGACATGGTAAAGTGTAATGTGTTTCAGTGCCCTCCCCTCAAGGTGAGGCTTTCAGACCCATCAAACCTGTTCACTATTGTGTGTAACGGCCATTGCCTGGAAATCCCAGAGTTAAGGAGGACACATATCTTCATAGAAATATCAATTACCTGAAGAAAGTTGCTACTGAACAATTTGCTGTGGACATTTTCAAGTCTCCTTTTTCAATATAAAGCTTTAACAAAAGTATCAGGTGCTACTTAAATAGACGTTGTTCTGGACATGTTTAATATGTTAACAGTCAAAATAATTCAGTTGTTGACAACAAACAAAAAATCTGAAAGCTGCAGGCAAATCACCAGGTTCAAATTAATTTCAGTTAAGCTAAAAACCAATACAGATGAAGAAAGACCACGGCTTTGATCCAAAAGAACTTTATGTCTAACAACAAAACTGTTTCCCTGAAAAACTGACCATATAGCAGTCCATCAAGATTAGGTCATCGTTAGGTATGGTTTTGCAAAGTTGTTTTAATTTTCTACCTATACGTAATGTGAAAATAAATGTATTACTCTTTTGCTTTTATTTTGCTTTCTATCAATATTAGCTCACTTGCAAGTGTTGGCATTTTAAGATGGTTGCCTGGTTCGTGTACTTCAGTATATAAACTTGTGTGATAGGGAACATTAAACATATGTGTGACAAATCTTCCTATTAGACATGTTAAGCATTTCAGGATATGACATACAAGAAGGTCCATCATTTTTGACCACCTTACAGGAGAAGTTTCTGTGATTTGGCTAGCAATGAAATAAACTGCCTCTGAAATCTTTTCATCTGTATACATTTATAGATCTTTTTTATAGATAGATTTGTCTGGTTATGGCAGGCAAAATCAAATTTACTGATTTGATCATTTTTGTTTAGATTGGCTTGCCATGACTCAACTCATTTTTTTCATTTTTCAATGGTATTATTAAGAGTGTACATTCAGCTGGAGTTCTTTGTCAGGCTTCATTTATTTTTTTCTCTCCATCCTTGACCAGGTGTCTTAAACCTGGACACGGTCTTCACGCACTTGAATGCTCCCATTTTTCTGAAGTGAATTAAGCCTCTAGGGCTAGTACTTGTCTTTGCCAAGTACAGGTTAATTTACTGATAATGTTCTTCTCTCCAAGGTTCAAATCAAAATCTCCTTCCACATTATTGCTAATAAAAAGCTAGCATGATGAGCCATCATAATCACTAAACCTTTAAAAAAACATCTAAAATCACACCTACTGTATTTTATTGTCACTGATATGCTCTATCTTTTATTCTGTTGGAGTGGTCCCAACATTTGCAAGCTCCCTATATCTGTCAACTCTGCATTACTAGTAAATGCCTAGAAAAATAATTTGAACACTGTTCACTAAGAAAGGTGGTTCACAACTTTATCAGGGTTCCTCTGTGTGTAACCCTTGCTTGGGATAAAAGATGAATATGTTTCATATTGCTTAAGAATCACAATTTATTAAATGAAAACACAAAGTAGGTATAAGTAGAGGGAGACAAAAGTGTTAAGTGTTCATGTGTCACTGTGTCTTGCTATGCAGTAAATTATTCATTGTCTTCATAAGATTATTTAACCCCACTTGCCCAGTCCCCAGAACACTACAATATATAAGATGTAATCTTCCTTACACCTCCTGTTTTCTGTCCCTATCATATGCAGGCAAAATTATTTCCTTGTCAGTAATGAGAAGTCAAGTAAAATGACACCTTTTATTGGCTAAAAAAGAGTACAATATGCAGGCTTTCAAGGCAACTCAAGCCCCTTCTTCAGGGAAGATTTAATACAGAAACTGGAGTTCCCTGTGTTTATATAAACACCAGGACAGATACAACATTTGAAAACCTTTAAGTGACACATCTTAAATGTAAAAAAATAGTAGACCTCTTCAGGCTAAGATTCATATTAGCAAGAGAGGAGAACAATGTATGGTCATGATCTTTGGATAAGATAACTGTCCAACAAAGTCTTTTGAAGTTTCTGATGAGTTTTTCAATACATTGTGGGTTTGTAGTCAGGTTGTCTCTGTCAGCCCTAGAGATGCAAACAACCCTCATATCTGGCCATAAAACTCTTGTCTCTATTGAAACCATGGTGTAATGTGTTAAATTTTAGCATGAGTTTAACTTCTCATTCTTAGTAACCTTTGAAATTGATCTCAGGATTGCCACATAAATTTGCAGCAAAGACAGGTTACGGTTCCTTCTGGTAATCCCTTGAATTATCTTTGAGTCCACTCTTGCAGTATAAATTACATGAGATGTAAAGATGTTAGCAGTCTCCTTCCTTCTGTATTGGGCAACACAGCTGAACCAGTGTCAGATGGAATTTCTCTTCTGCAACCTGCTGGCAACCCATATCCATTTTCTTTGGAGGTTTCTACAGCTGCAGCAGTTTCTGCCTTGTACACACTGGACTGGCTCCTTCTTTTTCATTTCTTCACAGGACAACTAGAAATTCTGACATCTGAGCAATCCATTATACAACATACAAATTAACTGAGAATGTTAATAAAGTCCATCCTTAAAAACTTAAATGCAAGTTGTGGACCACCAGGGCGCATACAGCCACCCTAACCTGACACCGACAGGCAGGCACATAAATTTAGCACAGCACACGTTTTTTTACAGCTGTGTTAGTGCTTGTACCTTGCTCCCAAAAGCACAGCACAGTACATACAGCACCACAGCCCAATTCACAGTCCTTCCACCTCCAGTCCTCCCTCACAAGCTTTGTCCTTCCTCCTCTTGACTCTGGCTCTCTGAATGGAGTGAGGCCCTGGGAGTGTTCCAGGTGGCTCATCAGTTGAATCTGGAATCACTCCCAGGTGTGGTGAAAGCACAAAGTAGGAGTCTGCAGCTCCCCCTGGCAACCTCCACAGAACCCAACACAGCTGTGCCAAACTCCAACTCCCAGTGTGCCCTGAGGGAATCCATGGTGCCACGGGTGCCCAGGAGGTCTATCCTCTAATGTCCTGGAGGAGCCTTCCATCCAGCTGGCATCCCATCCGTGTAATGGCCATAGCTGCTGTCACAAAAAAAAAAAAAAAATATATATATATATATACTGCTCAAAAGAATTAAAGGAACACTTTTAATCAGAGTATAGCATAAAGTCAATGAAACTTATGGGATATTAATCTGGTCAGTTAAGTAGCAGAGGGGGTTGTTAATAGTTTCAGCTGCTGTGGTGTTAATGAAATTAACAACAGATGCACTAGAGGGGCAACAATGAGATGACCCCCAAAACAGGAATGGTTTAACAGGTGGAGGCCACTGACATTTTTCCCTCCCCATCTTTTCTGACTGTTTCGTCACTAGTTTTGCATTTGGCTACAGTCAGTGTCACTACTGGTAGCATTTGGTGGTGGGTTAATGATTGTCTGGGGAGGCATATCCATGGAGGGTCACACAGACCGCTACAGGCTTGACAAAGGCACCTTGGCTGCCATTAGGTATCAGGATGAAATCCTTGGACCCATTGTCAGACCCTATGCTGGTACAGTGGCTCCTGGTGCATGACAATTCCTGGCCTCATGTGGTGAGAGTATGCAGGCAGTTCCTGGAGGATGAAGGAATTGATACCATTGACTGGCCACCACACTTTCCTGACCTAAATCCAATAGAACACCTCTGGGACATTATGTTTTGGTCCATCCAATGCCACCAGGTTGCACCTCAGACTGTCCAGGAGCTCAGTGATGCCCTGGTCAAGATCTGGGAGGAGATCCCCCACAACACCATCTGTCATCTCATTAGAAGCATGCACCGATGTTGTCAGGCATGTATACAAGAACACAGGGGCCATACAAAGTGCTGCGTACAATTTTGAGTTGCTGCAATTAAATTTTGGCAAAATGGACTAGCCTGCCACATAATTTTTCACTCTGATTTTTGGGGCGTCTTTGAATTCAGGGCTCTGTAGGTTGATCATTTTCATTTCCATCAAACGATGTGGCATCCTTTCGTTCCTAGCACATTACCCAGTCTATATCATTATAGATATCCATGAGGATTTCATTTTCCCATTGAGATCTGATGTGTTTTCAAAGTGTTCCTTTAATTTTTTTGAGCAGTTTGTTTATATATATATATATATATATATATATATAGCATAGTTTATTGTCAAATAATGCAAACAGTATGTAACACGTGTTTCGCCCTTATTTGGGCTTATCAGGCGTACACACTCACTGCTCCCCTTGCAGGGATCAAACCTTGGACGTCAGAGACAAAGTCCCTTTACGCTGCGCCATGGCATGTGGCTCATTTATTTGACGGCCTGTAGATCGGAGTAATTATATTAATTTCATTCGTAGTCTGAGTCCCGACCTGATTGTATGGGTGGTTACCTACCAGGTAAAGCATGTGATGTTTGCCGAATATATATACAATGTGAGTCAAAATTATGTTAACACTAATGGTACTGCAATGTATATACTTATATACAATTTTTGTGGACAGTTTATGTGCCACATATGGTACATGTGTTGAACATGATGGCGAACAGCTTGACACATTCCTGTAAATCATCTTGCACATATGAAATATGTTTTGTGAACAAAATGCTTCCGCCATTCAAATGTTTACATTATTTTGACTCATCCTGTATATATATATACAGGTATATATATACAGTACAGGCCAAAGGTTTGGAGACACCTCCTCATTCAATATGTTTTCTTTATTTTCATGACCATTTACATTGGTAGATTCTCACTGAAGACATCAAAACTATGAATGAACACATGTGGAGTTATGTACTTAACAAAAAAAGGTGAAATAACTGAAAACATGTTTTATATTCTAGTTTCTTCAAAATAGCCACCCTTTGCTCTGATTACTGCTTTGCACACTCTTGGCATTCTCTCGATGAGCTTCAACAGGTAGTCACCTGAAATGGTTTTCCAACAGTCTTGAAGGAGTTCCCAGAGGTGTTTAGCACTTGTTGGCCCCTTTGCCTTCACTCTGCTATTTTGAAGAAACTAGAATATAAAACATGTTTTCAGTTATTTCACCTTTTTTTTAAGGACATAACTCCACATGTGTTCATTCATAGTTTTGATGCCTTCAGTGAGAATCTACCAATGTAAATGGTCGTGAAAATAAAGAAAACACATTGAATAAGAAGGTGTGTCCAAACTTTTGGTCTGTACTGTATATATACAGTATATATATATATATAATATAAAAAAATCTTGAGTTGAGACGTAATCATCTCGGAGAGACACATTGAAGTCCTGTGAGACTTCTTGCACATCACGCCCTACTTACAAACAATTTCTATGAGACACTTTAACATCCCATGAGACAAGGAAGTGAGACAATAGGACAGCTGCTGTACAGGCTTTTAAATGATCGACACACAGCGCAACATGCAGATCACGCATCTCGGTAGCAGCTAGCAGACAGCCAGCAGCTTATCCATCTGCATCTCCTTAGCTGTGTTCAGGCCCCCCTTCACAACGTGAGCGGCAGAAACGCGAAGGGGGTGGGGGTTGAGGGGTGTTCGAGCAAAGCGAGTAGGGGGCACAGCCCCCTTGTATATATATATATATAATTTTTTAATCTGAATTGCAGTCTGAGAATCTAATACTCTGATCATCACCCTGCCAAATAAGTAAACCAGCAACTGTGTCACAGTATCAGAGGCTTTAACTCAGGTGCTGACAACCGAGGTTTGCTCAAAGGTGCGTACACCTGACAAATCCTAATAAGGGTGAAACACTTGTTGTGTACTGTTCGTATTATTTGGAAGATACTGCATCACACACACACACACACACATATATATAGTAATGAGTGTTGATGCAATACAGCTGCAAACCTAACTTTGATTTCCAGGCTAGAGAATATACAGTATCTGTGAAATTAACACATTCTATTCCTATCTATGTTGTTTTTTGTTCAAGTAATCCTGTCTCCTACCACTTCTCAAAGTCAGCCGTGTCAGGTTAATTGTAAAATAGCTTAACATGAATCACCATATCTTGCAACAGACTGGCATCTCAATGTGGGATGGTTAGTGCTTTGTCTCTAATACTTCTTCAATTGTCTTAGGCTCACTGAGAACTTTTGTTTAATTAAGATAATTAAGAAATTGAATTATTGATTCTATAGGGAACTACATACTTGGAAAAAACACCTTTTTAATATAAATGTAAGGAAAGGGTGAACATAGATAGTGACAAAGGAACATATGTTTAAGAAAAGGAGCTGCAACACTGGACCTAATAACACAGGGGATAGAGTGGCCTCTCCCATTCTCAGCACAACATCTGTCATCAAACATTCTGATCATGCTCCCTTTTAACTTCTGTAATACAGATTTATTTTCTGTTCTAAGGTCATTTTTATATGGCTCACTAGTAACTTTTGTGATAGAATTGTGGTTTATTCCAAAATTACTTCAGGCCTCCATGACTCGCTTCTGTCAAATGTTTGTTCCATTCAAATGATCAGGTGGTATCTAGGTAATCCCTTTCATATCCTTCCCTTATCTTATCATCATCCATCCATCCATCCATTTTCAAACCCGCTGAATCCGAATACAGGGTTACGGGGGTCTGCTGGAGCCAATCCCAGCCAACACAGGGCACAAGGCAGGAACCAATCCTGGGCAGAATAGGACTCAATACTACCTGCTTGGATGTTTCAGCCTGCCTGAAAAGAAAGAGGGATTTGTACCGATACTATGCTTCTACTCAGATCCAGATAAATGACACAGTAACTAATGACTAGTACCCCAAGCTACTCACAGATGTTTCTTTCAGTCACTAGTATAAGTTCTCTATAAAAGGTCTTATGAGTAGACCATGTTTATGCCAGTCCCACTATATTGATTTTTTTAAAACTCTTGTCTTACTGCTGCTGGCTTGGCACTCATAAGTTCATATAAGGACCCATTTGAATCACCATGCCAGATCATGAAGGGAGAATATTGCACTCAAATAAATGTTTTGAAACTATTTCATCTAGCCTTTCTCTGTGTTGTCTATGTATTTATTGATTTATATATTTACAGACACCCATTCTCACCATTGGGAGGAAGGTCATCATGAAGGGGAAGGAGACATTGAGAAAAGATTTCCCTCTGTGGAGATGACAATTCGAACCAAATGGGAAGGAGCAGCTATAGACTGGAATGGAACTGTGCCCTTTTTTTAATCTACTAAACAAGGTGTTTTTCTTGGAGGTTTTAATTTTTCTCTTTTTGATTGGAATCATTTCCTTTTATTTGTCCTCCAGTCAATAGAATCATACAAGTGTTACAAAAAACTCCACGGCTCTAGAGCTGAATTTAGACTTGTGAGCTGTCAGCCACTCCATTAATCTGACAAATATTGAATTTACCTTCTTATAAAAATGACTATATGCAAAGAATTCTTTTTCTGTTAAATGCTATTTTTTCAAAAAATGAATAAAATTTTAATTAATACCAGTCTTTGATGATAGTGTATATCTTTGAGTATGTATGAATTTGTGTGTTTATTGGCTACTATTAAAGTGATGTTTTATGTTTCATGATCTTATGCCATTTTGAAAATTCATCAGTTCCTTGCCATTATTTTGTTTGGCCAGCATGCACCCAGAATCTCCAAAATCGTGATGCTCAGAACCCACTTTGATTAGACTATATTGCTCGATAAGCTGGATACTCGCCTCTAAGAGACTAAAGGTGGAACTGAAGTATTGAGAAACTAAAGTAGATGTGTTGGAAACAACAAATGCCTGGTGTCCTCAACATGGGAAGTACTCCACACGACTAGACTTTTACTGCAGAAAACCTAAAACGTTTAAACAAAACATTTACAGCCATGTGTCAAGACAAAGGGCAGCCTGATTTTGCAATGATTAGTATTACTGCTTAATGGATCCAAAAATCTGTGATCAAGTCTCAGCTTATTTGGTGTCTGAATGTCTGTGTGGATTTTCCTCCCACTTCTCCAAAGACCTGCAGTTTAAGTTAACTGGTGACTCTAAAATGATACAAGTCATTAGTCAGCCCTGCAATGCACCAGTATGCTGTACTGGGTTATTTCCTCACTTTCCTCAGAGTTTTTGGAATAGGCTGTAGCTTTCTGCGATCTTGAATTGGATGAAGTGGTTTGAGACTGTTTGACTACATCTGGGCTAAATCCAACACCACCAACACCAGTTGAATGTTATCCTCTACTGGTTACTCATGGCAGCATCTTATTACAAGGCTACTTCACATCAGTAGAACCTCAGATATATTGCATTAGCATATAAAATATCGTTCTTGATTATTTTTCAAATTGTTGCCTGCCTTTTAGCAAATCCAGTATAAAGTCCCAAGATGACCTACACACTTTCAAGACCACCTGAATAAATTGTACTGGCAGCCTTTAGCTCTGCCTTTATTCTGTGTACTGCTGTAATGGACTCTGAATGCTAAAATCCTGACCAGTATAGGTTTGCTAGGAGAATGAATATTGTATGAAGTGGTTATCATCGTTTTTGTTACAATGATGTCCCACTCCAGCAAGCCACATGGGGACTTGACTAAGTTGGTAAGCAGAATGAAGATTCGTCTGCAGTCTTACTTGTAGCCCACACATGTGCCTTGTTATTTTTTTCTGAATACCAGTGATGTTAGTAAAAGATGAAGTGACATCTTTGTCTCTCTGTCTCTACTGGTAGGTTAAAAGTTGCTTGTCTTTGGAGCTCTTGGGTCTGGACACTCTCCAAAATCACAGCAAGTCTTAGCATTACATTAAATCCCTCACTAAACCATTGTACTGTATTACAGCAAAAAAGCCTAACCTGATTGTAGAATAACTTGAATATCCCATAAGAAAAAAAAATAAACAAAAAAGCTTTGAAAAATCAAGACACCTCTGAAATTTATCAAAACCTCTAATCTTTATCAAATAAATATTACACTGGTACTTAATGATTTGATTACCTTCAATGCATCCAGTGTAATAAATTTCAGGAAAATGGAAAGCCAAAGCCATAAAACAAAATCTCCTTGAAAAACAAGGAAATAATTAACTAATTATATTTGTTGAACAATTAAACAATAATTCAGCCAAAATAATTAAACTAATAAATCATACTATAAAGACAAATTTAGCAGTTACAAGTTAATATATATTATAACAATCGAGATTAATTAAATAAATAAAATTACACTGAGAAAATGGAAGAAAGGAAATAAACAATAATTACAGATTGCTTAGTAAAAATTATTAGTTAACAAAATCCAAATTAAGACCCTTTTGGGGTCTTTAAACCTGGCAAAATAAAAGAACGATCAAAGCCCAGAAAAAAAGCACTTGATTCTTTACTTTTACTGTTTTAGAGCTAAGACTTTGACCCAAGGGGAGAAATCAAAATGACGCCAGAAACTATAAAGAATGTAAAATTTAACACCTGGATTAGCAATAGCGCAATCTAAATGTTGGGAATCCCATTCAACACAAGGAAGACTGTAAAGCCATTGAATGCCTCACCCTAGAACTGTGACGAAGACAGCCCCTTACTAGGACAATGCAGCAGTGCATCTGAGTAATCGATAGTAACAATATGTAGTCTGTACTGGGAGATCCTGTCTACTTTGCCTCTAGTTTAAGAGAAAAGGGGAAACAAACAGCTAACTATTAAAACAGACATTAAGGGGAAAAAATAGCCAGGAGTCGCAACTCACAGAGAAGAGTAAGAAAATAAACTGTGAGCTTTATCAAAATGTCTCACTGTTTGAAGATATCTTCAAAAGGAAAGTTACTAATTAATTTATGGATTGATCTGCACCAAGTCACCCTTCACGCCAATTGTACTAAAATACACAACATGATATAATGTAATAGAAAAACAGAAACCAGCTTACCTGTGAAACTAGCTGTGAACATTTTAAAAATCCAATGTGCAATGACTGTCTTTAAAAGTTGAGACAGAAATCATAATTATAGAGTGCAAGAAAATGGTGGACATCCAAACTCTCAATAAAAATAAATCCTTTAGGAAATGGTCCCTTGCTAAAATTTACCTGGTTGTTGTGTCTAAAAGATAAATATGTTTATGTTGACTTCTCTCTTACAGATCTCATCTGGCTTTGTGACACATCAAATGCCTAAACACCATTTTTTGGAAGATCACCTGACTGTATTCTACTCTTTGGCTGTGAAGCATCACTTACACATTAGACTGTGTTGTGTTCAGATCAATGATGTTTATCTGACTTTAACTTCACTCCTCTTTTCCCCCCAACGTGCCACCAAAGAAAGGAGAGAGAGGAGAAGAGGAGCACATGCTGATACAGCGCATTGCTGCACTCACCACATGACAAACCAAATCAGAATCCCAGATTAGGACCCAAGTGCAGCCATGCAATGGGTGGCACCTCAGCACCACACTAGTTCAAATGGAATGGAACTGTGTGAGGTTTCTTATGGTGGCTGGAGTGCCAATTCTGCCGCCAACCCCCAGGTTTTTCCCTGCAGGTTGGAGGGCCTACTCGTAGGGCTGGATGCAGACTAATGTCATACCCAGAACCAAAGAAAGGGCTGGAATATTTTTACAAAATACAGTTTAAAAGCAAACCCATGTATACATTAATGAGTGTCTTCCAGGCTCTGCATATTATACAGCACTTCAAATCTCTTTAATTATTGTCAAAATATATTGGGAAGACAATATATATATGAGGAGTTTTACTAAAGCAGGACACAGTACAATTACTTGCAGATTTTTTTTTTGCTTTTGTTTTGAAAATTGGAGAACATAAGGTAAACCGCCATCACATAACACAACGTCTCCAATTATTTTCAGTTGTAGACTTCATTTAATCTTAACAAGTCAGGGCAGTTACAGCTTGCTCCTCTGAGCGCCAGTTGTGTAGTCTAACATTTCCGAAAACTCAACCACAGAGGTCTGTGACTTGTTCCAACAAAATAAAACAGATTTTATTTTGTCTTAGGTTATGGGGTGGTTTGTGTGCTTGTGAGAGCTAACAAGCAATGAGCATTCACCCAAACCAATTATCCACACAATGCGTCCACAAATAAAGAAAAAAATGGGTGTTCTGTAATATGCAGACAGAAGACAAGCTTATCTATATGATGTCCTGAGCTTGCCATACCACAACAGAATGGAGAAAGGTAAAAGCAAGCCACTGAACTCAACGTACTAGGAAAGCATTTGTAATGGCAATGCCATTGTCAGACAGGAAATTAATTAGCTGTCAAAATGTGTCAAGCTCTCAGTAGTTCAGAAATTTGTCATCTCCTGCAATTCCTAGTGGTGTAATCTGACAACCTCAAGGCAACGTCATCCAGAACTTGAAGTTGTTAACTGCTCTCCAACTAGAAGTTATGCTAGTGTGCCACTGACGTGCCTAGGGCCTCAAAGTTCCCTTGTCTAAAAAACTATTCCTTTGATAAGTTTACACTTTTGGGTACAGTCAGCAGGTTTCACAAAAAGAAACAATCAGCACTCAGGGAGGAAGATGAGAAGACATCACCTGAAATTGTTAACACATTAGACTGCTCCCAAGTTTACAGGCAAATGGTGGAATGGAAAAATACCATTAACAAATGCAAATTATTTAGCTAAACAATTTTCATGCATTTTGCTGTACAATTTCACAAAAAACACATATACATTTAGAGGCTGGTGTGGCAGGATGGGAGAGTAATTATTCTTGCCATTTAATAGCTTTAGAGTTCTGGTATCTAATACTGTACAGTCGCTGCACATTCTACACATTCTGCTTGTTTCAGCATGAGCTCTTCCCAGGAAGTCCAATTTTCCTCCCATATCCCAAAGACATCTATGATAAATTTAATCGCTAACTAGAAATTGTTCCTGTGTGAGTGGGTGAAGATGTATGCATGATTACAGCCTGCAATAGTATAACACCTGATCCAGTGTTGGTTCCCAACTTGTGCCCAATACTGCATGAGATATGAAGCCACTATTCACAATCCTAAACTGGATATGTGGGTTAGAAGATGTATAGATGTGTATTTTGATGGTTGGTCCACCGACTGTACTCCATTATATAATCCAGACAGATGAAGTTAAAACCACACCTGCTTATAGAGATGGCACTATTTTCTAGGATTGAACCCATTGATAAAAAAACCTGATAATTATGAAAACATACTTGAATGTTTCTGTTTTATTATCTTCATATTGTCTATCCCTGACACCCTTCCATGGCACTCTGTTACCCTCTTCTGGCCATATGTGGTTGTGGCAGAGATAATTGGAGCACCCTTACAGACTCCCGTTGTAACAATTTATAAAACATAATATTTTCAACTTTGCTCCATCCAATTCATGGTCATGGTGGATCACTGAGGCTGCTTTCATGTATTTGCCATGTTTACATGGGATTCCAGATTCCTTTCAAAGACATGCATTTTAGTAGGTGGATATAGTTGGCTCTATCGTGATGAGCATGACTGTGCCTTTCAAAAGATGGCATCTCTGCCCAGGACTGATTTCTAAGAAGGATAGATCAGTTTAAAAAATGGATACATAAGTTTGATGGGGGGCTTATTTTGTCTTTTTCCTCACCCTAACTAGAAGATAATTCCTTTCCTGCTTTATATATGGGAAATCCTCATGTGATTTACACCTAACAGCAATAAGAATTAAATTATACTAAGCCATAATAATAAAACAGACCTGTCCCTCTGTCCTAACAAACATCATACTATTTTTATTAAAAATTAAAATATGTTTCTTGATTCATTGCTACATTAAAATTTCTAGAACTTATTTTTTCCATTTTTTTTTATGAATCACTAACTGCAATTTATTGTAAATGTCTTAAAACACCATCTCTATCTACTTATCTACTCTCTCTACATAAAATCCTAAGCCTAAAAGTGCAACGGTTTTGTGTCACAATTTTATGTGATGTTTTTTGTCATGCTTTAAATCGGGCTTATTTTAAAACGTACATATATATGTTTGGTATCACTCTTTTCAGAATTTATCGAACTTTAATGTGATGTTGTTAGATTTTCAGATTCTTATTCCATTTTTAAATTATAAACTAAAAAATATCAAGACCGTACGTCCTGTGAGACGAGACTTTGTACCAAAAGATTTAACCACACCCAGGGATGGAAATAAAAGACAAAGAGTAGGACAGCTGCTGCGCAGACTTTTAAATGTTCGAAGAGCTGCGCGAGATGCAGATCACACGGCACAGCAGCAACAGCAAGCCAACAGCTGATCAAGCAAAGAGGAGGTAAAAAAAAAACTGTATTTGTTTCCCATTGTATCACCGTTTAAGATGGGGTTTCAGAGAATCAACCACGTCTCTTTGGGGTGCGTTCAGCCCCCCTCTTCACAACGCAAACGGCAAAGACACGAAGTGGCTGGTGCGTAGTGCAGGCCGGGGGGCTGGCGAATGTGGGAAACCCCCTAGTTAAATTATAATACTAAAATCAATGATTTTGCTTTTTAAAATTTACAAATGATTTGTATAACACTGTACCCTTATAGTCAAGGAATACTTTGAAGTATGGTATTTGGTAAGGTTATTTTATCTTGTCATGAGTGACAATTGGACACTTACTGGTAAGAAAAATTGAAGATCTCACATTTCATTATCATGTAGGACTGGTACTGCGGCTTTGCTCCAGAGAAAAATGGGGTGCCTGGCTGATTGCACGTACAAGGGAGGAGGGAGCAGTGCATTACACCTGTACCCAATTACAAAACCTGGCTGTAATAGGAGCCCCGACAGCAGAGAGGGAGAAAACAAGATGGAAGGGAAAAGAACAGAAAAGACAAAAAACAGATGAAAAACAGAGAAGAGAAAGAAAGACCGGGGAAGGAGGTTAAAGAAAGGACGAAAAAAGTAAAAGGAAAGGAGAGATGAAGCAGGCAGCCAGGAGGAGAGCACTTTGGGAAATTTGAGACTGATGCTCAGGGCTGCTGAAGTGGATCAGTACAGCTAAGCACCTCAGCGAGATGGAGTGAGGCAGTGCTCGTCAGAGCGACTCGCTGTGTAAGTCCAGGAGAGGCAGTGGGAGCTGCAGGCATAATGAAAAGCTCAGCACTGCACCCTGCAGGGGAGCCATTGATTGCAGGGACACAAGCCTGGCAGCAGGAGTTGGGGAGGCATGGCACGACGTCCTGCTGGGGCCACAGACAACCCAGGAGCAATGAAGTTCACTGGAGCACCCTCCTGGAAGCCATGGGCAGCAGTGCCAAACCTGGCAGAGAATATTGACTGTAACTGTCAGTTATGTGTCTCCTTTGTCTGCAGGATTGCATTTGGGGTGAGTAGAGGAGACATCAGTTTTAAAGGGATGCACCAGGAACTGCATTTTGAAGAAAAGATTCATACCTGCGTTTTTTAACCTCGCTTTCAATGGATTATTCATTGATTTAACCTACACAATCACAATTTTAATGGATTAATTACTTATTGAAAATTTTGAATGCACTGCACTGTTTGACACTTCTGTTTTTGACTGATTTTAATAAAAGCGCTGTTCACTTTTGCACCTACTCCTTGTCTGGATGTATGTGTTCTCATATGCCTAGCTCATCTTGGTTACAACTAACAATCCACAAAATAAGGTTCAAGAGGCCCTCTGGATACAACAGGGAGTGTGGAGCTAACCCAGACCATCACACAGAGATCACAAAAACCATATGTACATATGAACTGAGCCATCCATACAACGGATCTCGTCATTGGTGTGTAGTTTTGTGGGAGTGTAGGCCAATTCGGGATCTGCAGGTTTTGCTACAGACATCACAGCTAAATACACCACTGGCTAGCTGTCCTGCTGCTTCTTTCCTTTGCATCCTCCTTGCTTCCAGCTGTGCAAGTCTGCTCATCTCAAAGTGCTGGACACCTTCATGACAGATTTGTCGCCATGTGGACTGGTTCAGAGCAAGTTGAAAAATTGTATTGTAAGACCACACGTCTTCAGGTTGGCTTTGAGAGTGTCCTTATATTGGAGTAAAGAACACCCGACTGAGCAATGGCTATTTGATAACTGTCCAAAGAAGATTTGTTTTAGGATCCGAGTATCTGCCATGCACGCCACATGTCCTGCCCACTGCAGCTGTGCAGCTTTGATGACTGCCTCAGTGCCATGCATACCACTTTTACGCAGCACCTCTGTATTTGGGACCATGTCTTGCCACTTCACATGAATGATTCTGCGGAGACAGCGTAGATGGAACTGGTCTAGCTTCTTCAGATTGCAGCGACACAGTGTCCACGTTTCACATCCATATAATAAAGTCACTAGGACAATGGCTCTATATATTGCCAGTTTCATGGACAGTGCAAGTCCATGTTCATTCCAGAGGTGATTCTGGTTTACCAAAAGATGCACTGGCTTTGGCGAGTCTTGCAGAAATATCGTGGTCATTGCCTGCAAAACTACTCAGGACACTGCCTAGGTAAGTAAACTTGTCTACATATACAAGTGCTGTCCCATCAACAGTCACTGCTTGTTGTTGGAGGTGACTACTGGAAGATGCCTGAACCATGACATCTGTCTTCTGGAGACTGACAGTGAGACCAAAACGTTTGGCCGCACTGGCAAAGCAATTCATTTAGCCCTGTAGGTAATCCAGAGAATGAGCCATTAGAGCACAATTATTGGCAAATAGGAGATCACATATGATACCATTATGGACCTTGGACTTGGCCCGTAAGTGGCTAAGATTGAAAATGTCACCGTCTGTCCTGAACTGTACTGGAATACCAATGTTGCAATCTTTGAAAGCTATATACAGCATAAATGAGAAGAAGATGCTGAACAGGAGTGGGGCAAGCACGCAGCCCTGCTTCATGCCATTGGAGACCATGAATTGCTGTGACATTTTGCCACCATCAGTGACGCAAGCTTTCATGCCATCATGAAATGAAGAGACAATATTCACCAGATTTGTGGGACAGCCAATTTTATGCAGAATGAGCCAAAGTCCTTTTCTATTTACAGAATCAAAGGCTTTGGTGAGATCAATAAACTCAGCCATCAGATCTTTGTTTTGTTCGCAGCACTTCTCCTGAAGCTGTCTTGCAGCAAATATCATGTCCATGGTGCTATGCCCAGGATGGAAGCCGCACTGACTCTCAGGTAGTATGCCATTTTCGTACACGTGCGTGTGTAATCTGTTCATGATCACGCATGCAAGTATTTTGCCAGGGATAGATAATAGGGCTATGCCTCGATGATCATCACATACTGAGCGATCCCCTTTACGTTTGAATATGTGAACTATCTTCTGCATCCTTGAAATCTTGTGGTACTGTCTTCATGCTCAGATGGGGGTATATCAAGGTTGTCAGCTATCTACCACTGTGGTATGTCAGCTAGCACACTCTCATCATACAAGGATTCTTGGTTTAATACTGATTGAAAGTATTCGGCCCAAAGTTACAAGATCTTGTTCCGATCCGTGATCAGTGAACTGTCATCTTTGGATCGCACAGGTACACTGCCAAAGTCACGTGGTCCATACACGGCTTTCAGGCCATTGTAGAATGCCTTCATGTCATGACGATTTGCTGCTGCTTGAAGTTCCATAGCTTTAGCTGCCCACCACCATTCCTTCATTGCATGAAGCTGGGCTTGGACCTCTTTTCTTGAAGCAGCATATGCCTGTCTTTTGTCAGTGCAATGTTTGCTGTTGTGAGCGTACTAGTCTATGGTCTGACCAGCATGATGTACCACACATGACCCGTGTCAAACGAACTTCTCTAGCACCATAATTCCGTACTAATACATAATCAAGTATGTGCCAGTGTTTCGAGAGAGGGTTCATCCATGTTGTTTTATGCTTGTTTGCTTGCTGGAAGGCTGTTCGTAACCACCAGTTCATTTCTGGCACACAACTCCAGTAACAGGATGCCATTTGAGTTCTCGTTACCAACACCATGGTGCCCAAGTACTCTTTTCCAGGTCTTATAGTCACGGCCTACACGTGCATTGAAGTCTCCAAGCACAAACAGCTTGTCCTTAAATGGAGAAGAAATGGTTTTGGTCAGCTCTGCGTAGAATACTTCTTTGCCTTCATTAACTGCTGTCATTGTTGGTGCATAAATGGACAACAATGTGGCTTGCCCCGTTTGAGGCAGATCGATTGTGATGGACATCAGGCGAGTTGAGATGGCAACTGGTAAACAGACAGCTTCGTAGCTATGGACTGTTTAATAGCAAAATCAACTCCACCCTGTCTAGGTATGCCTTCTGGTTGCCCAATGCAATAAAAGGTATATCCACCTCCAGCTTCTGTGAACTGTGAGTAACCAGAAATATGTGTTTCGCTGAGTGCAGCAATATCGAAATTGTATCGAGATAGCTCTCTGGCAATTATTGCTGTCCTTTGCTCATGACTATCTGTGCTGTCGAGAAGGGTACGGAAATTCCATGTGGCCAAACAAAGTGTTGGCCGCTCTTGGTGATTATTTGTACTCTTTCTCAGGTTTCGTCCGCAAACTGGATATCCAACTGGTCGCAGTCCACCAGTAGGAGAAGATAGAACTAGCATTTGTTTGAGGAATCTTTTCTATCCTCGCCTTCTTCTCGAAGAGAGCAGTGCTATCCCTAAATAGGGCTGCTCTGCCACTCAAGCAGGACACGGACATTGCAGTAGCTCCAGGTCTACAACGAGCGGCCATCACACTTCAGCCACCTACGTGCAGGTTTGCGACTAGACACTCCCAGTGGTGTCCTCCACCTGTGCCTGTCGCCACTCTCCCATCGCCACAGAACTTGGAAAAGAAACACCACACCACCAATAATATACCTTCACTTGGAGTGGATTATAGTGAGAGATGCTTGTGCAACAAATCCCACTCTTTCTTGGCACATGAACCAATGTCCACAGGCACGAAAATCGAGTGTGCCCGCAGCAGGCTGACCAAAACTGCAGTCGAGTCGACGTGCCGAACCACCCTTCTGATCATGTATTCTGTCAAAGCTGTCTGTATTTACTTCACCGTTGCCAGTGTTAGCTGCCATTTTCAGGGTTCTCGTTGAACCTGTCCACCTCGCGTAACGCCTTAAGCGGTACTTCAGCCAAGGCCTTCCCCACTGATGGCATAGCCTCAAAGAGCTATCCCTTACTTGACGTTACACCCCCACACCACTGTGAGGTACAGGTCGGGTTTTTGTGGTTGACAAAAAAAAAAAAAAATACAGTATATGTATAAACCCTTAGACATTGTTGGTTTACAACCAGGAGGTTTAATAAACTTTGATGCTGGGGTTACATTAACAGCAGCATATTCAGCTGATTTACTGGCATCAAGCGATAGCTGAGTTATTTTTAGAAGAAATATTCCACTAGAAAGGTGCGAAAACCTCGAGCAGGGGCCGTTAACTTGAATATTTGATTATCATTACAGTACAAATTCAAAGATTTCACAAAGCAAAAATGTCCCTATATACATGACTTACTGCAATTGCTCTCTGATGATTATGGATGCATTAGGACACAATCTGGTAGTGTACGATCGGCAATAATTAAGCACACAATAAATTTTCAAAGATTACTGTGACAGATGGCAGCGGCAGCATTACCCGACCGGGATACCTCCGTAATGGAAGGACAGGGAAAGAGGACTTATGAAGGGTGCTGTCTCCCCCAAACTGCTATTTGGCAGACCCCCTGGGGTGTAGCGGCCCCTCACAGTGCCTCAGGGCTATATGGGACTTGGTATTGGTTGGTCAGCCATGCTGGGTTCCAGGGATGCCATTAGGGGAGCTGCAGAGCCCTACTTTGGGTTTCTGCAACACCTGGGAACAATTCCAGACCTCCCTAATGAGCCACCTGGAGTTTTCCTGGGTGCGGCTCAAAAGGAGCCATCTACTTCGCAGAAGTAAGCTGGAATCGGAGGATAAAAAAAAGGACTGTAAATTGGTGCCTTATTCTTATGTACTGTTTGTACTGGGCTACAGCGGGGAGTAAGGGAAAGTGCTTCCAGACAGAAATAAACGTTTGTGTTGCAGAGATTGGTGCCCGTGACTGTTGTGTCAGATGTTTGGGGAGCTTTGCGGCCCTGGGTCTTCACATTACTTAAAACCTTTTACTGTCTTCATAATCTGGATAATGCAATTATATCTATAATGTATCCTGTGCATTTGCTGTTTCAAAATTGCATTTACTTCTAAACAAGATGCTGAACCAACAGTTACAAAAATACAAGAGCAAGGATAATAACAGAGTGACAACATAGCCTGCATAAGCCCACTTCACAGTTCTCCTTTTTCCAGAATCCCTTATCAAGGATTTCAATTAAGCCAGATTATTGCTTAGAAATTAGACAGTTTTTTTTTGGTTAACATACAGTTAATTTTAAGAAATATCCTTAAAATATGTATGATGTAAGATTAACACCTTCATTTTTAAAAGTGCTAAAGCAAAATAAAAAAAAAAAAAAAAAAGATGTATGGGAGTTGTGTGGAAAAACCCAGTGAGCAAAACCTGAGACAAAATTACAGAACTCACTTGAGATGCATTTTTCTTTTGCCAAGCTGCTTTGTCTATAAGGAATGTTTCAGAACATCGGATCTGTGATATCATGGCACAGATGACATAAAGCTGACAATGCACACTGCACAACATTCAAACTTTAAAATATTTCTAACCTTGTGAGAAGCTTCAGCTTGAATAAACTAACAAATCACTTAAGGTAAACTATCTAGTATTGACTTTTGCTTTGTTTCAGCTTTCAAGTTTTTGGTTTAGTCATTAAAACTTTGGTAAAATATCTTACAGATTGTGTACTTTTCTACACCCAGAGTTTTTCTTTTGATTTTGTTCCTTTCTTTACTGCCTGAGTAGGGAAAGGCCACACTAAGAAAATGACAGGAAATCACAATCAACCTATAATCAGGCAGTAGTCAGAAACCAGAAAAACCAACGAGCAAAAACCACAAAAACCCAAATGTAAACCATAAATCAAAGTCAAAATACTTAAAATAGAAAGTTGCTACCCTGAAGCCCTACAGGAACCACTTACTGGCACTGTTTGCATTATTTGCTTAGTAGATGCTTTTGCCCAAAGCGACTCACAAAAGACATCAATATACTTGAATAAACGTCAATCTGAGGGATTGTTTGGGAACAAGTGTTACGGGGCAAGAGTACAAAATTGGTCAGCAAAAGAAAAGAGCTCAGAGTGAAATAGAAGCTAGGTACAACTCCTAGGTTACAAAAGCCTAACACCTAATAAAAGTCTGCAAACACTTCTTGAACATATTGAGGGACTCAGAAGCCCGAATGAAGTTGCACAGCTTGTTTCACCAGCAAGGAGCTACACATAAAAAAAAGCCTGGATTGAGGTTTGAAAATGCAAAGGTGACATTACCAGACACCATTCATCAGTAGACCTGAGTGGTCAAGAAAGAGTATAAGGCTTGATAATTACCTCCATATATTGTATATAGGGGCTGAACCGTTGACTACACTGTTGGCAAGCATCACTTATTTGAAATTAATACATACCACTACAGGGACCCAATGTACCTATTTAAAAAGAGGAGTCACATGTACCTTCCTCAACAGGTTGAACACCAGAAGTGCCGCTACATTTTGAAATCATGTGCAAAAGCTTGGTGACACATGCTGGTACTCTTGGCAAGAGAGAGTTGCAGTAATCCAGATGTGATAAGACCAAAGCCTGGACCAAAAGTTTTTGTGCATATTCCATCAGATATGTTTTGATCTTGTGGATGTCTGGAAGACCGGGAATCCATAGCAACACGGTCCTTGAAGGACAGTTGGTCATTGATCACTACACCAAGGATGTGCAAGACTTGGTGAGTGTTACTAATGATAAGTTGAGCTGAACAGAGCTGGGATAACAAGAAATTAAATCTTTGCCAGATTGAAAAGGAAATCGTGTTCCTTCATCCAGGTTGCAATATCCGTAAGAAATACAGAGATTCTGACTGATATTGTGTGGCCCTCTGACAACTGTGTATCATTAGCATAGCACCGATGAGCAAACTCATGCTACATGATAATCGGACCTAATTAGATGGAGTATAGAGAGAAGAGGAGAGGGCCCTGCAACAATCCTTGGAGCACCCTCACACTTACTTGGTGTACCCCTGACATCCCTCCTCACCAGGACATATGTAGGATTTGCAAAAGATGTAGGACTCAAACTACCTGAGGGTTGTTTCAGTGATACCAAATGTCAGAGAGTCGCAAGGAGAATCTGGAGGTTAACCATCAAAGGTAGAGGACAGTCAGAGCCTGAAGTAGAGCTGTCTTGGTGAAATGGCCTCTCTTGAGCCTGATCATGATGTTTTTAGTTTTTTGAATAAAACGTGGACTCTAGCAATGATATCACAATACACAACTTCTGGCCTTTACATGTCAGCAAATGAATGCACTGCTGTTAACAATATGGCTGTCAGCCTCATCAAAAACATAAAATGGTATAAAAAATTTAAATAATGTTAGAGATTTTTAAGGAAAGGAAAACGATATAACTTCATATAGCAAGACACAAAGATGCAACATAAAGCGCAAAACCACAAAACACAGAAAATCATTACACTTTTAATAAGCTTGGAGTCAAAAATGATTTGTACATTTAAGAAACTGGATCCTTTTGTACAAAAATAGTTCTGAGGCTTATCACTGGAAGACTTAATCCTAATGAGTATATGTTAATAGCAGCAATCCCATTTGAAAATTCACAGTTGCATGAAAACCTTTGAAAACAATAACAATAACATTTATTTATATAGCACATTTTCATAAAAACAATGTAGCTCAAAGTGCTTTACTGCATGTGGGCCATGTTATAAACTGCATTGCACATGTTGATAACTAAACTGCTTACTGAGGAAGTACTGAGTGTTGAGTCTCGTAGAACATTCTAAAAAGAAAAACACTAATACAGAATTTCAGAATTAGAAGGACTTACTCTTCTAGACTTAGGGGACACTGCCATCTTAATTGCCTTTTAAAAGAGGGTATGAGTCTAAATGTTCTGGTTTTTTCATCAATATCTTTTAGTATTTCCTCTTCACCTGTTCTGTCAAATATGAAGGAATTCTTTGAAAACACATCAGATCTCAATGGGAAAATAAAATCATGCTGAATTTCCATATTGATAGGAATGAAAGGATGCCATATTGTTTGATGGAAATGATAATTATCAACCTACAGAGGGCTGAATCCAAAATGAAGAAATGATGCAGCAGGCTAATCCATTTTGACGAAATTTCATTGCAGCAACTCCAAATTGTACTCAGTAATTTGTATGGCCCCCACGTGCTTGTATGCATGTCTGACGACGGTCGGGGAATGCTCCTAATGAGACTATGGATGATGTCGTGGGGGATCTCCTGCCAGATCTGGACCAGGGCATCACTGAGCTCCTGGACAGTTTGAGGTGCAGCCTGGCAGCGTCGGATGGACTGAAACATAATGTCCCAGAGGTGTTCAATTGGATTTAAGTCAGGCGAGCGTGGGGGCCAGTCAGTGGTATAAGTTCCTTCATCCTCTAGGAACTGCCTGCATACTCTCGCCACATGAGACCGGACATTGTCGTGCACCAGGAGGAACCCAGGACCCACTGCACCAGCATAGGGTCTGACAATGAGTCCAAGGATTTCATCCCGATACCTAATGGCACTCAAGGTGTCGTTGTCTAGCCTGTAGAGGTCTGTGCGTCCCTCCATGGATATGCCTCCCCAGACCATCACTGATGCACGACCATTTTGTAGGGCTCTGGCAGTGCTCATCCTGTTCCTCCTTGCTCAAAGGAGCAGATACCGGTCCTGCTGATGGGTGAAGGACATGGACATTCTATAGCTCTGTCCAGCTCTCCTAGAGTAACTGCCTGTCTCCTGGAATATCCTCCATGCACTTGAGACTGTGCTGTGAGACACAGCAAACCTTCTGGCAATGGCACGTATTGATGTGCCATCCTGGAGAAGTTGGACTACCTGTGCAACCTCTGTAGGGTCCAGGTATCACCTCGTGCTACCAGTAGTGACACTGACCATAGCCAAATGCAAAACTAGTGAACAAACAGTCAGAAAAGATGAGAAAGGAAAAATGCCAGTGGCCTCCACCTGTTAAACCATTCCTGTTTTGGGGGTCGTCTCATTGTTGCCCCTCTAGTGCACCTGTTGTTAATTTCATGAACACCAAAGCAGCTGAAACTGATTAACAACCCCCTCTGCTACTTAACTGACCAGGACAATATCCCAGATGTTTGATGCTATACTCTAATTAAAAATTGTTCCTTTAATTTATTTGAGCAGTTTATTTTCAACATTTCACCTTACCTTTCCTTCTGTAGTGTTTTGTCGTTGTGGTGTCATAAGAACATTGTATGTAGTAAATTGACAGTTTTCTGTCTGCCAAAACAATTACAACTACACAGATTCACTCATTTGAACTCCACGGTTGCGAGAAGATACACTGACCCTCATGCACAACCACGCACGCCTCGATTTTTGAGACAATTATTTTCTTAACAGCATAATGAGAAAGATTTAAAATATGATTGAGATTAATCAGTTAATTAAACAAGGTAGGTTCCCTTGATGTAAATGAAGGGGATACAGAATGCATTGAACACTTACTTCTCATTGTGACTTAAAAAGTAACTTAAAAAAATCGCTCTTCAAAGTTATTACATAACATTCTATTATGCTCTAGCCTAAATTAACACTTCATAATTAAACTGTAATAATTGCTAACGTTTACATACATGCGATTTTCAATGTCATTTCTACAAAAGTTAAGTCTACTGTACAGTACCTATCACAAAAAAATACGCAAATATATTGCCCTTTAAAGCCTTCCAATTTCGCTATTATCTGTGTTTAACGTTCTCTGTTGATTTTTTTCATTTATTACATTTTTACTTTAAAATTGTCTTGCCGGCGGAAAACGGATTTTTTACGTTTCCGGGAGTCACCGATGTTGTTCTTCCGTCTGAGTGGCAAGTGGGCTCTTGGAGAGACACGTTGTGGGTGCGTGGCGTAAGCACGTTTAGCGCGTTTTTGACGTCATTGTTGCACTGTTCGAGAACAGGAGAGGGGAGGGGAACAATACTCACGAGTACAGAGGTCGCATTGGAAACAGGCATTTGGGGACGTCGCCTTGTATTCAGTTTGGCAAACGTCAGTGTGCTGCTTTGATTTATTCGCTGAAGGGGCTAATTAAGTAATACCGTCTTTCTGCGACTGGCAAGTGGGATATTTTCGGCTTTGTCTTCTGTTAACGTCGCTAACGACACCAAATCACAAGCTAGCGCGGTTCGATGGTTTATCCTGCCAGCGATGAGCCGCCCGTCCTCCACCGGACCCAGTGCGAGCAAAACGTGCAGTAAGCAGCAGCCGCATGCTCCTTCACCTGCAGCTCCGGCAACGATATCGGTTGGCCCGGGATCTTCTAGCATTCCGACTGCGGCTGCTATTATTTCGGGGCCGGGATCCCCGCAACACGAACTCACCTCCCTTTTTGAATGCCCAGTCTGTTTCGACTATGTGCTGCCGCCGATCCTGCAGTGCCACGCGGGACATCTTGTGTGCAATCAATGTCGCCAGAAGCTAACGTGCTGCCCAACTTGCAGGGGTGCTCTGACCCCCAGCATACGGAACCTGGCCATGGAGAAGGTGGCGTCTACCGTGCTTTTTCCGTGCAAGGTGGGTTCAAACGAGAAATTACCAAATGAATCACGTTTGCTTTGTTGTACAGTATGTCATCTGCCTTTGAAGTTTGAGGGAGAAGGATCGGTCTTATTTCAAGATGATTTAAGATTTGTAAATTGATTTGATATCCTCTATCCTCGTACAAATCATATATTTAAAACAGTTCCATGTACAGTATACTTTGATCACACCAAGAGTTGCATAATATATAATGGAGACATTATACAGTAAAACCAGTGAAACGTTATACACATTAGTATTGAGACAAAAAAGCGGTCGATTCTCCCATAGTTTGTACCACCGTAAATACCCTCAAGAACTTTAAAATGAGACATTGTTTTGTAAAAATCCAAATTTTCTCCTGGGGACAAATAAAGTTCAAACTACGTTAGTTAGTTAATAATGTTCTGTGTGCATGTCTTATACCATGAAGGCTGTTGGCTGATCGACTGGGACAGTTGTGTCTGTAAAGCTGGAAGAATTGACCACCCTTTAATTGGTCCAAACCCCTTCACTGAGATAGTGATATCCGGCAATGATAGTGGAGTTTATTACATGGCCTTCCAAGATCAACATTATTTTGGATATCAAAAATATATTAAACAATGGTGCAGTTTCAATCTGTATAAAAATGTGAAAATTTCAAATCATTTTCAGTCCAACGCAAAGCCCATTTTAGGAAGATAAGTCACCCGTTTCAGATATGCTTCTTTGTTAACTTTAGTTAAGGTTAACCCCGATTTACTTAATGAGAAACACCACTTTTATAACACATTTCTAATTTTTGTAGACCATAGCAGTATTTAATTTTTTTTTTTTTTTTGAATCTTGTCAGGTCACAAATATTGACAGCCCAGAGCCTATAGCTTTCTTCATTGACAAGTTTTGCATTGGGGAAATCAGTTAATGCGAGTAGTTATAATCTACCTGCTTTAAACAGAAAACCAGAAAGGCCACTGCAAATGGTATTACCTGCTTCAAACGTCCACTCTTTGAAAAGGGTGAGAGCATCTGATTATTTGCATCTTTACAGGAGATGCAGATTGCTGAGTACATGAAATGTTAGACTTGCTCCACAGAATTGGTCATTACCTTTAGAAAAATGTATTCTAAAAATGTAACTTTGATTTGCAAATTAATCACTGAGGTTGGATGTAATGCGCTATGTTGCAATGTGTCTTTTTATTTTAGACACAATAATGAACCTATGTGCAGGTGCCTAAAACCAGTATGTCTAAAATGAGTGTTCTGTCACATAAACATCCTGTGTTTTGGACTCTTAGCAGTATTTGCTTTCCTTGAAGATGAGAGAAGCAAAGTTTACCCATAGATGATCCAAGTTAGCCTGAAAGCAATCTTAGATGCTATATTTGGGTGTAGAACTTTTAAGGTTTAAGAATAAAGCTGGGTGAATAGTTATCTTGTTGTCTAACTTCAGCTATGGGTCCCACAATTACATTCAGATAGGATCTACAGAATAAGAAGGAGTTTCCTGGTTGCATAACTTTTAAAGGGAATTAAAGTATGCTTAGGACCTGTGTGGGCACAGAAGGAACATTTGTTGGTTTTGTCAGCAGCAGTGTTAAGATGATTTACAAAATAAAGGCTGTCATCTCATTTTTGTTCAGCTAGGGTAGTTAACCATTATCTCCATGTGAAGTATGAGACGCCTAAACTTTTAGGGCAGGCTACATACTATTACATGATGAGTGCAGTATCAACAGTTCAATCACTTTGTTAAAAAAAAAAAAAAAAAGCTAGCAATACTTTTAAAAATGATGACTAGTAAAACTTTTTTCCAGTACTTTCATTCTCGTTGTCATGGTCATGCCCCAATTGAAAAAAAACTTATTAATGAACATTTGTGTTGAAATTTGGCTGAAAAAGACAGATTATTAAAAAAAAAAATCATTATTTCATTTTCATCCTTTACAATTGACAATAGCCATGGGCACTGATGACGTCTACATTCACTTTTAAAAGGAAACCCTGCAGATATATTTAGGGTTTATGTAGGTAAGTGTGCATTTTAAACATGTTGAACAGAGATGTAAATTTAGACTTTTCCTGTGGTGTCACAGTTTCAGAAATGGGAAATAGTTTTAATCCAGTCTTTTCAAGTTGTAAGTACAAAACGAGTGAGATGATGGTTGGGATCCCAGCCAGAAGAGGCAACAGGATAAGATTTTCAAAACGTGAGTGAATAATTGCAGAAAGAACAGAACAGTAAATGAGTTGTCTCTATTAGGGCAATTTTTATACTCTTTGGCTGCTAGTTCCAAATAAACAACATCTTGTAGTGTTAAGTTGTTTTTTCATGTTGTGGGAGCAGAAGTGAAGTCAGGATTCTCCTCCACAGGGGAAGATAGGTTAGAGACTGCGCATCACACTTAAGCTTCCCCATGTGTCTCCCTAAACAAGACCCCATAATTCACACACCCGATTCGCAAGTTTGATAATGTTCAAGTTAATGGAGTAAAAGACAAGTCGCAGTATATGTCAGCAAAATGTGTTGAACAAAAATTAAATTGCAGTTAAATGATTGTTTAGGCCCGTATATCAGTATTTGGTAAATGTATTTGTGGCAGCAGTTTTTTATTGTTGCAGACAGTATTTTTCATCCATCCATTGTCTAACCCGCTGAATCCGAACACAGGGTCACGGGGGTCTGCTGGAGCCAATCCCAGCCAACACAGGGCACAAGGCAGGAACCAATCCTGGGTAGGAACCCACCGCAGGACAAACACACCCACACACCAAGCACACACTAGGGCCAATTTAGAATCGCCAATCCACCTAACCAGCATGTCTTTGGACTGTGGGAGGAAACCGGAGCGCCCGGAGGAAACCCACGCAGACACGGGGAGAACATGCAAACTCCACGCAGGGAGGACCCGGGAAGTAAACCCAGGTCTCCTAACTGCGAGGCAGCAGCGCTACCACTGCGCCACCGTGCCGCCCCAGTATTTTTCAGTTTTCCTCTAATAATTAATATTATTGAGATTGTTTGACCCAAAGTAAGTTATTCAGTATATCTTGATATGTTCTAAACAGATCTTAAAGATTGACTGGATGATATATATATATATTTTTTTTTTTTGGTTCTTTATTTCACCTTCTACAATTTCTCGTATTAGGAATTTGTTAGTTTTCGCAAACCCCTTGGGGTCAGAGCACAGGGTCAGCCATTATACAGCGCCCCTGGAGCAATTGAAGGTTAAGGGCGTTGCTCATGGGCCTAGCAGAGTAGGATCTCTTTTGGCAGTGAAAGGGATTCAGACCGATAATCTTCGGGATACCAGCACAGATCCTTAGCCTCAGAGCCACCACTTCGTATGTGAAATGCTATGAAATATTGCAAAAGGAAACTTTTTTTTTTTTTTAATTTGACAATTTCATGAATAGCTTTGCCTGAAAGAAATTGCTCAAATACCGTGTTTTTTCCAGCTGTGTTTGTTATTTATCTCCTCCACTTATTTAAGTTTCAATTTTACGCATTGTGTTCAACACTTTGCTTGCTTTACTGGAATCTGTGTCTGCCAGTCTGTTGTAGGTGCCAGGGAGGAAGGACAGGCATCCTGGCCAGAGTAAAGGATGTATTCATACCTGCCCAGAAGGCCATAATGCATGGACTGGATGAATTCACTTTATCTGGAGTAGTTCATTCGACAGTTTAACAGTTGCCAGTGTTCCCCAGGGTTCAATCCGATTAAGACACCTGCAGATTGGCATAGGAGTTGAAAACACAGCCTTGTCAAGGTCTTTGGTTACCCCAGAGGGCGCTGCTAGGTGAGGACTGCTCAGGTTTTTGCATGACCTGGGAGTGCTCCAGACAACTTGGGCATGACACCGGAAACAATTCCCTGCTCGAATTTTAAAGAAAGCCCGCCACCTCACTTAATCAGTTTTGAGAAGCAGAGGGCAACACTCTTGGAATTGGAAGGAGAGAATTTGTATTTGTGTGTTGTGGCTGATGTTCTTGTAAAGGAGGTGTTGGAGGTGAATAAAAACCTTTTATTTGAACCTGAATTGTGTTTGGGCATTATTGTGTCTGTGGTTTGGGGCTAAATGGTACCCACTTGTGGTTACAAAGTACAGTAATCCCTCCTCGATCGCGGGGTTTGCGTTCCAGAACCCCTTGCGAAAGTTGAAAATCCGCGAAGTAGAAACCATATGTTTGTATGGTTATTTTTATATATTTTAAGCCCTTATAAACTCTCCCACAATGTTTATAAATATTCCCCGCACAGATATACAGCATAAACCCTTTGTATTCTCTTAGATATTAGGTAAGATTCATTGAAATTATGTATGTAAACACACTATTTATTTACAGTAAAACCTAAATATTATTTTAAAGATATCGAGTGTCTCCGATATTACATAAGTTACAGCCATTATGATAGACAGGCCACCAGCAATAAATACGTACAATGCAAGAAAAATTGTATACAGTAAATGTGTGTGTACAGTGACACTAAACGTACGTACATGTACTAAATACTGTAAGCAGAAAATTAAATATGGCTAATAACCAACAATGACATAATGACTTGTCCAATAACGATAAGTTTAGTTTTACTGCACAACAAAGGAGAGCGTTACAGCCCTTCTAAAGGAGCCTCTTCAGGCGACTGTGTAGCACTGCCGTTGTTCTTCTTCCTTCAGTCTTCAATCCAAATCCCTAAAGCAGATTCCATCCGGACTACTGCCTTATTACATCCACTTACAACTCGTTTTGCACCCTGGTTAAAAGGACACTGCGGCCGTAGATCTTATATTCCTTTCCTACTTTTTAAATAAAAAGAATCATAGCCTCATTGATGCCGTAATGGCGTCCTACAGTGGTGTAGCTTTTCCATTCCTTCAGCATATCCAAAACGTTTACCTTTTCGGCAATAATTAACAACTTCCGTTGGCGCTTGGGCACGGCCCCTGAAGCAGGAGCAGATCGTTTTGGAGCCATAATGAAGGGCTTGACTATGCACAAAGATAAACACAAAAGAGCACAAAAGTTAACTCTTTGCACAGCAAAACACGTTGATGCTGAATGAGCGAGATGAGACTTCCTGGTTAACGCCGCGGAATCGAATTCGGCGCTCCGTCGCTGAGCCATTCAGCACACAGAAACTTAACTGCGTGCTCTGATTGGTTAGCTTCTCAGCCATCCGCCAATAGTGTCCCTTGTATGAAATCAACTGGGCAAACCAACTGAGGAAGCATGTACCAGAAGTAAAAAGACCCATTGTCCGCAGAACCCGCAAAGCAGCGAAAAATCCACGTTATATATTTAGATATGCTTACATATAAAATCCGCGATAGAGTGAAGCCGCGAAAGTCGAAGCGCGATATAGCGAGGGATTACTGTATACATTGTTCTTTCGCTTCCTCTCTCTGTTTTTGAATGGGCTATTATTTACATATGATTTTTGAAAAAGTCTATTGTTTCCAAATTATGGAATTCCATATACTTGCCTTTCTTATCTGTAACAGTCAATATGATGTGTGCAGGTAATTATAACATTCTGCAGCACAATAAGCACTGCATTTGTAGTCGGGCAACTCGTGTTTTGCAACTGCTGTTCTTAACAGTTTCTTGAATCCTCATTCTCTATGGAATATACAGATACTTTACAGGGTTGGCACCAGAGAATAATCTGAAAGGGGTGCTTGAAATTTTGAAGAAAGCAGTAATATTTCAGTGAATACCAAGCCATTTCAAGCAAAATTTTACTTTCACATTAAATCACAATTAATAGTGAAGTAATACCTTTCTATTAAAGTTTGGCTTTATAAAAATCACACAGATTTTCATTTCATTGATATTCTATTATCTTATTACTAATCATTGCCCAAAAAGGTGATATTTTTGTATATCTGACTTCCAATAATTTTAACCGATGTAAAGATCACCATGATGTGGTGTTCATAAATGTTAATGCAAAATTAATGTGTGATACTCTAAATATTATAGTATATTGGCAACTGAGCCAATGTGCATCTTTGTATTAAAAAAAAGGCTACAGCCTTTATCCCCACTTGTAGCATTTTAGTACTGAGTGGAGACGGAGTGAATTATTCGTTAGTGTAGTTATCTGATCACTTACAAAGTATGAGTATTTTTAGTGCACAAGTTAAGTTTGTTTTGCAATATGGTAATTCGCTGCAGCTGTTGTCTCCTTCAACCAGCAACTTTTCTACTTATATGGAATGCAACAGCACTGTGACCGTTCTCTGAAACCTGGCTGGATGGCCTCTTCATAAGTATTGACCTGTTTTATCTCTAGATGTTAATACTGCTTGAACTGTCTTCTCAAGTGAAACCAAACCATGTACCAACAGCAGAACTAATCCTACCAGTTTTCAGCGCTGCTTCTTCTGACAACATACAGGAGAAAGTAGGGTGAAATGACACCTTTTATTGGCTAACTAAATAGATCACAAATGCAAGCTTTCAAGGCGGCTAAGGTCCCTTCAAGGTGTAACAAAGAAACTGAAAAATACTCTTGCTTATATTGGGACAGAAAAGTGATTTTTTTCTTTCATCTTAACAACCTTTTTGTACATATTTTAGCAAAATTAATAAACCTTAGATGAACTAACCCTGAAAGAAGAGAACAATGAACTAAAATGTAGAGATAAGATAACCATCACTAGAGAAAGTACTGTAAGGTTTTTTTTTTTGAAGTGCATTGTCTGTAAGATAGGCCACTGATATAGTCAGCTGATCAGTCAATCTGTTAGTCCACATATCTGCTCATAAAACTCTTTGTCTCTATTCAGACCATTTTGTAGAGTGTTGAATTTAAGCATAAATTTGTATTCCCATTCTCTCCACTGCTGTTGGGTCTTGAAATTACCCAGAAGCACAGTGACCCTCAGATCCTTTATGCTGTGGCCATTACTGTTAAAGTGTGCTGCTACCAGAAGATCAGTAGTGTTCTGATTGATATGAAATCTAGTATGTGAGTTCATTTGCTGGAGCAGTGTCTGACCAGTTTCTCCTACATACAGTCCAGTGTTGGGGCACCTTATACACATGATTAGGTAGGCCACATTAGCAGATTTGCATGTGAACAGACCCTTTGTTTTATGCTCCTTCTGGCAATGTGGTATAACAACCTGATCTGTCGTGTAGATATGTGCACAGGTGCCACACCAGTTCTGTAGGCAGGGAGATGTGCCACTTGCTGCTGAGCCACACAGAGTTTCAGACAATCAGTTGTTTGAGGTTTCCATAGATGTGCTTAGAAAAGACACTGGAAATTTTGAGTTTTAGAAGTGTTAACTATTATGAAATTGGTTTTTGCATACTGATTTTTCTTAAATATCAAATCAAAATTTTGATATATTTTCCCAGCCCTAATTGTAATCCAGTTGAAACTTTCAATTTTGTTTAATTTTATGCAAGACCTGTACTGTATTCTTGAGTCTTCTTTATGTTGTTACTCCTTGCATTTTGTAAGTTGTACAGTACTGTATATGGTTTGCTCCAAGCATGAGGTTTCACATTTAGACCAGAAAATTCCTGTTGTATTTTATTTAACCACAAAACATTTTCACATGCATTACTTAATGCTATCTGTGTGGCACTGTTTTTCTGTTGTAGTGTTTCTACCATTCACAATCCACTTTTTCATGGACTTGTCTTGGTATCATTTCAGATGTTACTGTAAATTAAAAGTGGGGGTAAGTTATTATATTTAAACTAAATATAGTAGGTGACCCCAGGTTGTTAGGAGATTTGAGTCATTGACATCAGCTGAGGTGGGCAAGGCTCAAAAAAGTTATATCTCAGAAAACTGATTTATGGCAAGAGATACCTGTGTGCTAGATTTCAAGTCTTTATCTTGGGGAAAAAAAAAAAACAAAGCTGTGCATGAAGAGCAAACAAATTCTGTTTTTACATAAAGATAATTCATAAAGACAACAAAATTCCTTTTTGCTGTTGTGCCTAGTAAAGTACATTCCACAACATACATTCTCCTGTGCATTCCAAAAAATAATGTTTTAGTATAATAATAAATAAAACATAAATGTTATATAGCTGTACTTTAATACTGGCTTAAGTGGTAGTATCTGGCAAGGTTCAGAAGTTTCAGAAGTGAAGCATTTGCTCCCATGAGACAGCTTATTAACCATAGTGCCATCTCTCTGGCTTTCTCATGGTAGCTGCTTTGTTTGAAGGTGTTGCCTGAATGGGGTCATGTTTGTGTACACTTTAAATTTTGTGATTGTGGAGTGAGCTATACTGACTTGAAAAATGACACATAAATGTAGAAGAATAAAAGAAAGTATGGAAATTCAGAGTTGTGACCATTTATGAGGAAACAGATGTCTCCTCCTCTTCCTCCATTTCCTACCAGATTCCCTTTTTCTTTCACTCACATTAAATGGGATTATAAAATATACTAGTTGTGCTACCATCTAAGACAGGCTGAAACTTATCAGTGTCGACCTCCATGTTAACAATTGCAGTGCATCATGCAATGCATATAAATCTCTGTTATATGCCATTCAAAATGGATTCAGTAAAAGCAGCGTTAATATTTTTAATGGGAATCTATTGGAACAACAAAGGCAATGCATTTTATTGCTAAAATTGTTAGTTATTCAAAAAGATGGCACATCACAAAAATGTAGGGAATGGATGAACACACAGACTGCTGCACAGAAACTTGACCTTTTATTGAGATGGATTATGAATTCTGAGAAGGAACGTCAGTGATTCTATTATGCAAATGCATTTTTTTTAAATTAACAACATCACTATGCCTGGAAATCCTGCAAATGCATGTGAAGCACATATCAAGTTTTCCTATTTAAGTATGCAAAAGATTATTCTAGTTCATCAGATATGACATTTTCTCTTTTAATGTATAGTGCTTTAAAAAGGTCTTCAGGCACCAATACTCCTAAAGAATAAAATATTCTACAGGGATATTTTGTTCTCCATAATAGTCATTTCAAAACATTGAAACTCAAAATTATTTTCACATTACATTACATTGTGTATTACAAATTTTTTTTTTAAAATAAATGTTGTCTGTGAAAATATTTAATCTTTATGGGAGCTTTGAGAGACCAGAGCTGTAGAAATCATGTTGGATTGTGATTTTACTACCACATAATTTGCTACCTGCCATATTTTGTATCACAAATGCACAGAACATTCACACATGCCTACTGTAAGTGTACTCCATGCTTTGCAGTACTGCTCAATCTTCTTTGTGAATGAAAAAATAATTTACAGAGTATATGGTACATGCATATGTAATGTCATTGCCCAGTTGGTGTTCCAGCTGGATTTACATTTTGCATGCATTTATTTAATTAAAAGGAAAAAAAACTCACAGTATTTTAATTTGGGGGGGTACATTAGCTGACCGTAATGAGAATATTATGAAAATACTTTGTTGTTCTGTTTTAATTCATTGAACATTGCATTTTCAAAGCTGGATGAAGTTGTAGCGGTCAGAAGCCGCTAAGATTCACACCGTCGTGAGAGACAGTGATTTATTTATTTTATATGAGGATTACCAGGGACAACCCTAGCCTTGGCACAACACACACACACACACTACAGAGACAAAGAAAACGCACTGGGAACTTAAATGATAAAAAAGTATAATGAAATTAAATTAACTAAATGAAAACAATAATACCACCTCTGATCCCTTCAGCGATATTACAATTAACAGATAAACACGACAAACACGCAGTAAAGTCCATGTATGAAATGATCAGCGGTGAAGTTATGTCCAGTGATTTGTATGAAGCGAGGGAAATGGAAAAACACAGTCCTACCGGTAATTGCTGAAGTATGATGACCGATGAATGGTTCAGGAGCGCTCCTTCTTCCGTGAAAGCCAATGAATCCAGACAACGTCCTCAGTAACAGTAAACAGGTAGACAAATGATTCCAGACCCCAACAAACAATACAATCCAGGACACGAAGATGTAAAGCAGGAAAACGACAGGCAGTTCAACAGATAGTACAAGCACCAAACAAACAAGAAGAAAACTCCCCTTCTCTTCGACCCCTGCCTTCCTTTTAAACCCCTCTGGCCACCTTTGCCCCCAACAGCCCCTGCAAGCACTGCTACAAAGTATGTGATGCTCCTTGCTGTGTAGCGCAGATTGGGGAGTGACGAACAGTCCCCCGAGTACAGAATGCTGATCCCTTACATTACAGGCTGTGTGGGTATTAGACATATTGATAGGAGATAGGAATAGGCAGAGAGAGATAAAGGACTGTGAGTAGAATTTTATGTCAGGGATGCATGGCAATGCATGTGTTAGCACTGCTTCTTACAGCTCAGGTCAGTCAAGCCTGATTACTGATAGCCTTAGTAAATCTATACTTCACTTGAATAGCATTGTAAAGTTAGCTAAATGGTCACAACAAGCAACACACCATCCCTCAATCAAAGCAAATTACAGAACAACTGAGAAAGTTCCTAAAAATATAAATCAGTAAAGGGTTATAAAGCAGTCTCTCAAACTGTCAGACTCCAGTGAACAACCACGTAAGCTAACATCTCTAAATGTAGAAAACTTGGAACGGTGGTAAATCTGTCCAGATGCAGCCACCCTTGCAAAATTACTTAAAAAGATGCATAGAAAAATGCATCAGGGTAAGTCATAGAAGAACCCAGGTGAACATCTAAGGAACTGTAGGATATTCTCATCTTAGTTAATGTCAGCATTTCTTGATTGTACCATTACAGAGAGTGACAATAGGCAAAAATGGTATCTATGTGAAAGTTGCAAGGCCAGCGCTACTGGTAAACAAGAGGAACATACAGTAAAGGCAAACATTTGCCAAAAAACACCTTGATTACTCCAGCTACTTTTGCAGTAACGTTCTGTGGACTGATGGTTGGTGAACTATTTTCCGTCAATAAATCAAATGATAATTTAAAGACTATGTATTGTGTTAACTCTGGTTGTCTTTTGTATTATACTAAATTTGTTTGGATATTAGTAAACTTTTAAGATTAAGCAAAAATTGAGGTAATCAGGAAGGGGCAAATACTTTTTCACACCACTGTGTTGGACTTATAAGATGAATTACAGTAATGCATATCGTTTGAACAGGCTACTAAGTCCTTTCAGAAGACCTGAATGTTACTCAATCAATAGTAAGCTAAGTTGTTAGCAAATGTAGGTAATTCAGTACTGTTGCTGCTTTCCCTAGTTGTGGGCATACTGCAGAGATCACAGCAAGAGCGCAGTGCTACTGAAGAAGAATCCTAGGGCAACATTTATAGGTCTGCAGAAATCTGTTAAATTCACCAAAGTCTCCATTCTTATCTTTGGTATAAGTAAAACACTGAAGATATGTTCTTTGTAAAAGGGCATCATGAAGAAACCACTTCTCTCCAAATAAAACATTGCTGCACATCCCAGGTTTGCAAAAAAAAAAAAACCACCTGAATGCTCTGCAGCAGTACACACCAACAAGAAATCCTCATTCCAAAAATAAATTAAAAAGTGTGGTCTGGAATGGCTTTGTCAGAGTCCAAACCTCACCCCAAGTGAGATGTTGCGGCATAACATAAAAAGACGGCTGTTCAAGCAAGCAATCCAAGAGACATAAATTAACTATAATTGATTTTTAAAGCTGTTTTAGTTCACTGCACAGTGGTTAGGAGGAACTTCAGACCATTCCAAGTCTGATCACCAGCTACAGGAAATATTTGGTGAAAGTTGTTGCTGCTAACATTTGTTCAATCAGTTACTAAATATAAGAGTTTTTGTATACTCTCTCAATCCTGATTTTGAATTTTACAATGCTGTGCTCAGAATTTACAAGAAAAATTTACAGTTGCGTTATTAGTTGAAGCAGGTTGTGTTTGTTTATAATTGTGGCTTAATTCAAGATCAAACCACATTTGTATGAGTAATCAAAGCGGTAATCCAGGTAATTCCAAAGGGTTTACAAACATTTTTATATTGAGCACTTTATTTTGGGGTGCCAATACTAATTGTAATATTAAAACACAGACCATGTCTGCCAATACAGCATATTAAATTGTTATCAGGATGTTAGGGTAACAGCCATGCCATTTTTTATTTGCCATATTCAAACAGTGCTTTAGAAGTCAAGCAAAATTACACCTTTTATTAGCTAGCTAAAAAGATTACAATATTCAAGCTTTCATGCTAACTCAGGCCCCTTCTTCCAGATACCACCAGATTCCCCACATGCACTAAAATAGCAGGGTTGGGGAAGGAAAATGTCCAAGGGAGAATCCTAGGGTAATCATAGCAAGGCCTCCCCGGGAACAGCATCCAGATGCAATAGTCCTAACCTGGAGAGGCTGGAATTGGAACCGGGTAGTGGACCAAAGGTGACTAAAAGGCCCATTCAGGCTGATTACCCATTGAAGCCCAGCCGGGTCCAAGGATATATCTCTCTAGTATGCACCATAACTCACTTGCATGTGGAGGTGAAGCCAGTAACAGAAAAGGGACCAAAGATGAACTACAACCCCATTCAGGCAGGTCATCCATTGGAGCCCAAACGGGGAGACAACACCTCTTTCATAAACACATCACAAAAAGGGAAATGACAATTCCGGCTGAAGTATACACACCAAGGGCTACACAGCCAGCTGTTTATGGAAAGCAACGGGGTCCTGCTCCTTTTAACACCAACCCCAACACAAAGACTAAACTTAACCAGGAAACATCAGAAACAACAAAAAAAAATGTGAACCTAAACTTAAAAATGTTGCAAAAATAGGCCCTACTCCCCCTACTAATCCCCCAGTCGATCCTAACCATAACTTGGTAGAAAATAGACACTAAGCTCAAACTTTAGAGTAACAAGAGGAAGTCGACATATTTGGTTCCCCAGTCCGATAAAAAAAAAACAGACAAACAGGACACATTAATACTTTCCGAAAAAATATAGGCTGGTTCCAGAAAAAATGCACCTCCTATTGGGTGATTCCAATCTAAGATTCTGGAACATAGGTATAATCAAGTTCTGAAGAAGGGGCCTGAGTTTCTGCGAAACTTGTATATTGTAATCTTTTTAGTTAACCAATGAAAGGTGTCATTTTGCTAAACTTCTCATTACATCCATAATGGCTAACATGTTACAACACCCTAGTACTACAAACAGTTCTTTAGCATTTTTCATTATGAAATATTCAAGTACATGAGGATAAACACATGCAAAAGAAGTCAAAATGATGTATTCATTTAAAGTCAAGAATAATCCCAGCAATAGCTTCAAAAATTAATTTTAGCTTGAGTAGCTTCTGGCAGAACTTTAATTACCAAGACAGTACAAGTAAAACATGTATTCAAACGCAAGGTGTTCTAAGTGTTTTTGGAAATGCTAATGCACACAATAAATATATATATATACACTCACCTAAAGGATTATTAGGAACACCTGTTCAATTTCTCATTAATGCAATTATCTAATCAACCAATCACATGGCAGTTGCTTCAATGCATTTAGGGGTGTGGTCCTGGTCAAGACAATCTCCTGAACTCCAAACTGAATGTCAGAATGGGAAAGAAAGGTGATTTAAGCAATTTTGAGCGTGGCATGGTTGTTGGTGCCAGACGGGCCGGTCTGAGTATTTCACAATCTGCTCAGTTACTGGGATTTTCACGCACAACCATTTCTAGGGTTTACAAAGAATGGTGTGAAAAGGGAAAAACATCCAGTATGCGGCAGTCCTGTGGGCGAAAATGCCTGGTTGATGCTAGAGGTCAGAGGAGAATGGGCCGACTGATTCAAGCTGATAGAAGAGCAACTTTGACTGAAATAACCACTCGTTACAACCGAGGTATGCAGCAAAGCATTTGTGAAGCCACAACACGCACAACCTTGAGGCGGATGGGCTACATCAGCAGAAGACCCCATCGGGTACCACTCATCTCTACTACAAATAGGAAAAAGAGGCTACAATTTCCATGAGCTCACCAAAATTGGACAGCTGAAGACTGGAAAAATGTTGCCTGGTCTGATGAGTCTCGATTTCTATTGAGACATTCAAATGGTAGAGTCAGAATTTGGCGTAAACAGAATGAAAACATGGATCCATCATGCCTTGTTACCACTGTGCAGGCTGGTGGTGGTGGTGTAATGGTGTGGGGGATGTTTTCTTGGCACACTTTAGGCCCCTTAGTGCCAATTGGGCATCATTTAAATGCCACGGGCTACCTGAGCATTGTTTCTGACCATGTCCATCCCTTCATGACCACCATGTACCCATCCTCTGATGGCTACTTCCAGCAGGATAATGCACCATGTCACAAAGCTCGAATCATTTCAAATTGGTTTCTTGAACATGACAATGAGTTCACTGTACTAAAATGGCCCCCACAGTCACCAGATCTCAACCCAATAGAGCATCTTTGGGATGTGGTGGAATGGGAGCTTCGTGCCCTGGATGTGCATCCCACAAATCTCCATCAACTGCAAGATGCTATCCTATCAATATGGGCCAACATTTCAAAAGAATGCTTCCAGCACTTTGTTGAATCAATGCCACGTTGAATTAAGGCAGTTCTGAAGGCGAAAGGGGGTCAAACACCGTATTAGTATGGTGTTCCTAATAATCCTTTAGGTGAGTATATATATATATATATATATATATATATATATATATATATATATATATATATATATATATAAATATATCTAGTTAACTTACACCGATCAGCTTTAAAATTCACATCTTTTAGGGATGTGAATGAAAACTCAAACATTTCAGGGAAGAAAAAACAGATCAACTATTTCCCCAAATCTTTACAGAGAAAATAGTGTTACAGTTAGCATTGACGTGCAAGTTAACAAAGAATATAGAAGAATCAAGTACTATAATGAAGCGACCTCTGAAGACCCAGGTAAAACTGATTGTGGAACCCTTCTTCACCAGTCGTCCTCGTTTCATGTCCTTCAGTGACGCACACAAGGAGAACTTCTTAATACAATATGTTTTCCCACATTGACACTTTTTATAACACAGGCATGGAAGCAACTCTATAAAGCTGCAAGCAAACAAAGGAGACAGAAAGCGTACTTTAGTAAGATTAAGATACAGGAGTGTATAATATGGATACAATGAGAAAAAAGTGTGTCAGGCTGGTGGTGTGTAGAGTGGTATCTTGTTTGCTACTTTAGTTTTGGAAAGAAAAATTGTGAGGTTTTTAAGTATTGCATTTAAACCCAAATGCTTGAGCTCTTAGAATTTTTTCTCTGTTTGTACTAGAGCCATGTCAGAGGTCATGGCTCTCCAACTGTAAGCATCTAGGAGCTTCTGAGTGCTTTTCAAGTTGTTTCAATACTTTAGCTGTCTTTTTTATTAATTGGATTGTACACTTTTATATTCTAGTGACTTAATGTGACCACAGTCAGGACTCCTGCAGTGTTTTTTCCATGTATTGACATCACTGCTGTTTTAAATGCCTTTTAGCAGTGTGCAAGAGAGTCGCTTCATTTCAGAGTATGCTTTGCAGTAGGAGTGGGTGATAAACCAGTGGACCCAGTATGCCAGATTCAGTTGTCCTTGTATTGCTGTGGTTAAAAAACTTTGTAAGCTAAAATCTAGTACAAACAGTTGTGTACCCATTTAAATGTAAAACAAACAATACATGTAAGTTTGTGTGTGCAAAAGAAAACAAGAAATGTGAACTGTGTGTAACATGCCTACCTCTAAAAGAGTATTACCCTAAGTGATGTGCACTTCACCCTGAGTGGTTAGTTGAAGCAAACAGGAAGAAAGGAGAGTAAGAAAACTTGGTCTTGTGCTGTGTTTGCTTGCTAGCAGTGGCATGAGTGAGAGAGCAAGAAGCTGTACTTCTGTCAGTTCAAGAGAGTCCAAATACGTTTTAAGAGATTGTGTGTTTTTCATTTCCATATTAAATAAGCAGATCTTGCACTCGAGGACTATGTAATTATTTTGACTCCTTCCATGCAGCAGATATTCCTGATTCACAGCACAGTCCACATGACCTTTCAGCATTTATAAGAATGTATCAAGAGTTTTTGCATGCGATGCCAATAACCAGTGAAATCTCATAATACTTAATACCATCGCAAAAACAGAAATCCCTTTCACTGGCTTTTTAATTAAACGTAACTTGCATTATTCAAGTGGACAATCTTGTGCGTTTTTTGTAACAGAATATAAAATAAATAGTAATAGTAACAGCAAATTTAAGTTAGTGGTATAGCAATCAAGTAGTTAACATTTAAATATCAAATTATAATGCAAGATTTTAATATAAAGTGTGATAGACATGAGAATCTTTCCAGTGTAACAACAAGATGGTGGTGTTAATATTGTGGGGAGGTTACAACATAGGATTTATAAAGAATTAACATCATCATGGACTACTGGATTTTTTAATATGCGCTGTAAAAGGCGCTATATATCACCCGACCCGGCACAGACTTACACAGAGGCATGTGTAAAACAAACAGGCTTTTATTTTTCTCTTCAGCCGTGGGGCACGTCTTCCCCGTGTCCCACAGGCCCAACACAGTTACAGAAGCATTAAATACAGCACAAACAACCCTTCCTGGCACCACCACTCCTCCCAGGCAACCTCGTCCTCTTCCTCCCGATTCTGGCCTTGAATGAAGGGAGGCTGGCCCGTTTTATAGCCCACCCAGAAGTGTTCCAGGTGTTTGACCAGCTGGCCCTGATTGCACCTCCGGGTGGGGCTGATAACTCGTCCAACCGGGTTGTTGGCTCTCGGCAGCACCCCCTAGCGGTCACCCCATCTCTTAACCAGGCTGTGGAGGACTCCATGTCCCATAGAGCCACGTGGGAGACGGGGAAACGAATAACGGCCGGGGAGGCTGCCACCAAGCGTCCCAGGGGAGGTATTGAGCTGTCCATGGTGGCTCCCCCGGAACATATGCAGCAGGGGCGTCCCGGTCGGGCATGGGACCCGGCTGTCCGTCACAGTGCATATTCTGGTTTCATCTCTGACATCTTCCCCAAATATAATTAAACACTGCTTAAAATCAATAAAAAATGAAACGTTATTATATCATCTTATTGTTGAATTCTAAAACTAATTCAGGATTTTCATTTAAACAAACTCTTTAAAGCATTTTTTTTTTTTTGATAACATACTTTTAGTCTGGTTTGTCAGATAATACCTGTTTAAGGTTTGTAACATTTGCTATTGTAAGATTTATATTTGTATTATTAGCTGTTAAAAAAATTTACTAAGGAGTAATATTTAATAATTGAGTCAAATTGATTCAAATTTCAGGAGTCGCAACCTCCTGGTGCTTTAATCGTTCCGTTTGTTACATTTTCCCCAATTTCAAGGCTTCCTGTGTGAAATCATACTTGCCAGTTTTACAATAATCCTTTGTTCAAAAACTGTTGTAAAAAGCCTTTGTTGTTTTTGTTTTCAGAGTATCTTTCATGAGTGATTAGATGTTATTGTCTAGAATGTGTACATATCCTGAATTAGAAAATGTACTCTATTGGCATTTCTTGTATTCAGTTAACTGTAACTGAGAGATTTCATTACATTCACCAGCGTATCATTCGGATATATGACATGCATTCACTATGTTTGTGACATGTTAGGAGTTATACCAATGAACATTAGTTTGCCTTCAAAAGCCAATGATAGACGCAATACTTATTGTATTTATGGAGACATGTGCTATGCGCTTTGAAGCAGTGAAACACTAAATATATTTTATTTTGATATTAACAAATGGAACAGTTAAATTCATCGGCTGTACAGACAAAAAAAGACTTATGTTTTCAGCATTTTAGTATCAACTTGGTACCAAAAAATCTTGTAATATCCCTAATCCCCAGTCTTTGACATTATAAATTATGGACTACATGAAAAGTATGCAAAATCACCTGTAGGAAGACACAGAAGTACCTTCCTTTGTCATTCATGAAAACACATGCAGAATCCCCTGTATTTAGGAGGAAAAACTCTTGTTATGTAAATTTTTTTAAGCTCATTGATTAGCTGTACTGTCCTGGATAGATAAACTTAATGTTTCAGGAATATCAGAGCCCCAAGGAAATTAAATCAGCCAAAATGATTATTAGTATATTTCATTCCACTTTCTAAAACGTGCTCAGTATTAGATAAATCTGTCCATCCATTTTTTAAACCTGCTTATTCCATGCAGCATTACCAAGTGCCAGAATCCACACTAAAGTAGTCTCGGGCATATCGCACTCACTTGCACAGTTAAGTTGTAGCCTTCGTTTATATAACCTAAGTTGTAGGCAGTCGGCGTCACACTCCCATGAAGCCAGTAATGTGACAAAGTCAAACCTGTGTGAATTTGACTTTAGTCATAGGAGTGGGCTCTGTGTGCATGACAGCTGATAACCAATAAATGCCCATCCAGAAACACAGTGGATATAACACATCAGCGAAGAGTAAGCAACGTCCAGTGCACGCAGTAGGTAAATGTGACATGACCAACGATTTCAGTCATTTAAATGGACATGCTCTGGTGAAGCAATCAGCAACTGCAATTAGCAAATCTGACATAAACCAAGATGTGTAATGCAACATTGGTTTTAGCTTCACTCATACCAGGTCAGTTTAGACTAGCCTTTTAACCCACCATAGGCGTTTTCATGAACTGGAGTGAAAACCTCACACAGGCATAGGAAGGATGTGAAAATCCACAGATAGTGACATGGCAGTAAATCAAACCCAGTTCTCAGGAGGTGTAACGCTACAGAGAAAAACATTCTTAATGTCAAATTATTTATTTATTTACTTGCAGCTTTGATGCCAAAAGTTTACCCTTATTTATTTGTACTAATTTGATTTTATCTTAGAATAATAATATATTCCTTGATAGTATACTGCATATGATATAGAAAGATTAGCTGTGCCAAAAACTGTTAACAGTACTTTTCAGCAGAAGTTGAAAAATGAAACTACCTGTTCTCAATTTAGTCCTGTATTGAAAGCATAAGTAGAATTAAACATTCTACAGAATATCCCTTTTAGCTTCATAGCTAGCAGTTGTGCAAAAGTTCTGAAGCACAGAAATAACAATGAACAAACAAATATGTAACAATCTATGGTTGTGGTTGTAAAGGAACTGTAGTCAGAATATGAGTGGAATGTTCAGCTCGAGCACATCCTTGCTTTTGTGTCCAAAACAGCCACAGCCCTTTAATGGTCCCGAATCCAGTGAAAAATGTTTGGTAGCCTTTCTGAGCAATGCATAAATCTTATAAAGAGCACAGTTTTAGCCTTGGTCAAATGTTAAATCAAAGCAACATAATGGAAGCATTATGTGTACCAAGCAGTTTTAAGTTCTTTTAAACTATATAATGTGAAATTATCTCAGTGGTATGAGAAAGAGACAATGATCTGTGCAGTTATCAATCTAAAGAATTACAGATTTTATAATGCATATTTTTATTTTTTTTTTTTTTTCTGAAATGTTTATTTTTGTTTCGCCATCCCCTTTAATGCAGCCAGGTGATCTAGAGATGGCACTTTCTATTCACACAGTGATTTTATACAAACACAGATCTACAAATGCAGTCTACAGTCAACAAGCCAGAATAATGAAATTGGGCCTTGAATTTTGCCAAGTCATAATGTTGTATTGCGCATTTGAATACTAAAATAAACATTAAATGGTGTTCATACCTATCCCAGTAGCAATTTCTAAATATATTTTCAATTTGAAACAAAGGTTAATTAATGTTCAAAACAGAAAGTGTATACATTCTCCTACTAAAACGTGGTCAGACCTGTGCCTTTTGACCTCTAAATGGAGACTAAATTTCAGTAGATCGTGTGTTATGGACAGATTGCTTTTGATTATTTCCTAATTCGTGAATACTGGTAGTTTATTGCTTCATGAGTGCTAAAGGGTGTAAAGCATGAGATTCCAGCTATAGATAACCATAAAATGAACAAGTGATTGGCTTTATGTGTGCATAGCACACCCACATGGTAAACTACTTGCGGCTGGAGGCTCTCTAAATCTGCGCAGATAATGAAAATATAAGGATGTGTGCCACACCCTACATCATGTTTGTCTGAATGTCACACAATGTACGTGAATGGGCACGTAAAGAAGAAAAATACTTCCTAAAAACAAACAAACAAATTCTAGATTTTCTTACCTGGTCCTGTTGCTGGGGAAGCATATGAAATTTGAATGGGTTGCAAGTAGAAATACATTCATTTATTCACTCCTTAAGTTTGACAGGTGAATGATTTTATTTATTATGGCCATTCAATGTGAAGATGTGTCCATTCTGTAATTGGAACATGTACATTGTGCATATACAATACTGAACATAGTCTTTTTTTTTTTTTTAAAGCAGACTTGTGACATATTGCACCAATTTAGCTTCATTTAATTTTTCTTTTCAATGAATTATTTTCCTCAGCTTTCTTGTAGCTTTAGCAGAGAGCCCTCTCTTGTTTAATAGTAAGGTAATGATGAATCATGCAACAATAAGAACATGGTCCTCATTGTGTCATTGAGACCTTCTGCCCATGTCACTTGTGCCGCCGCCTTGTGCTGCTTGTAGTTCAATAATGAGTTAACTGTCTCTCAGTCTGATAAAGTCTGTTCTTTTTCTGCCTGCAGTATGCCTCTACAGGATGCTCCCTGACGTTACATCACACAGAAAAACCAGAGCACGAGGACATCTGCGAGTTCCGACCTTATGCTTGCCCATGCCCAGGTGCGTCCTGCAAGTGGCAGGGATCCCTGGAAGCTGTGATGCCTCATCTAATGCATGCTCACAAGAGTATCACCACCTTGCAGGGAGAAGACATCGTCTTTCTGGCCACAGATATCAATCTGCCAGGAGCTGTCGACTGGGTCATGATGCAGTCTTGCTTTGGTCATCATTTCATGCTGGTGCTGGAAAAACAAGAGAAGTATGAAGGTCATCAGCAGTTCTTTGCCATTGTCCTGTTAATTGGGACTCGGAAACAAGCAGAAAACTTTGCCTACCGCCTGGAGCTAAATGGCAACAGGCGACGTCTGACTTGGGAAGCAACACCCCGATCCATTCATGATGGAGTATCCGCTGCAATCATGAACAGTGACTGCCTAGTCTTTGACACAGCTATTGCGCACCTTTTTGCTGATAATGGAAACCTGGGAATCAATGTGACCATATCAACATGTTGTCCATAACAGGGCCTGGGGATAGTTTTTATTTTTAAGCTTTATTGTTTCCCGCCATTTCATTATTCTGTGTTGTCTGTTGTCATCGTGTTGGTAAGCAAAGCAGAAAGACTGCATATCTTTTTAAAACAGTCTTATTGTTACTATTTAAATTTGTTGCCATAGTAAATCTAGTTTTTTAATATGCATTTTAATGAAAGAGTTATTTAATTTTCTATGCAAAGACAGACAATTTAAGACAAGCCTCTAATGGCTGTATTTTCTATCCCCATTTTGATTTTTCAAACAAAAATTAAAGCTCTTTTTTTGGTCAGGCTTTACAAAGCATATTGGGGGGGAATTGAAAGCTGTTTCTGGAATTGAGTTAGGTGTGGCAGAAAAGTAATGAGACTGATTTTTTATTTACTAAAGTTTTTATTTTTTTTCAAACATCAATGTTATCCCCTTCAAAGTAGTTTCCTTGGGCAGCTACACACCGATGGAGACGTTGTTCCCACTGTTGGTAGCAGCGCTGGAAGTCTTCAACCGGTATGGTCTTCAGCATGTCCGTTACACTCTTTTGGATGTTTTCTAAAGTCCCAAAATGACTTCCTTTGAGGACATTTTTCAGTTTAGGAAAAAGGTGTGTGAATAAGGGGGCTGGGGAACCACAGGAATGCCTTTTGAGGTCAGAAATTCTGTTATGGAGAGGGCAGTTTTTCGGCACCATTTTGGCACAGACCTTTCGCATGTGCAAATGTTCAGTCAAAATTTGATGAACGGTAAATCTGTTCAAATTTAATTGTTCACTCAACATTCTTAATGTTAAACAACGGTCTGATCTCACGAGAGTGTTCACACGTTCGATGTTTTCATTGGTTTTCGAAGTTGAAGTCCTTCCTGAACGGTGTTCATCTTCAACGTGTTTTCTGCCTTCCAAAAATGATTTGTGCCAGCGAAAAACTTGAGCTCGGTATAAAGAATGTTCCCCATAGGCCTGTTTTAACTTTTCAAACGTCACACTTGCCGTTTAATGGCACAACGTTGCTCCAAATTACACTGTTCCATTTTGCGTGACGCATAACCAAAAACACAACTTCGCTAATAGTAGTCACAAAAATCACGTAGTTAACGGAAGGAGTTGAAACTCGCACTGAGCTATGGGAGGGTACTGATACACGTGCTCTATCAAGGACAACAGCGCAGCGTTGCCAGATCGCTTGCAGTGTTGCCAGTCTCATTACTTTTCTGCCACACCTCATATTTCTGGACCTCACTTGTACATCTGCATGAAAAACATGTCCTCCACCAGCTGGGTTCTTACTTTCCTTGAAAACTCTGAAAATGTAAATCCTTATTTACAGTCATTTAAAATAAAAAATGTACAAGTGCATTGATTAGTGTAGCTTAGTTTATCATCACTTCATATGACATGTATAAGTATATGACATAAAAATAAGCGCAAAAGAAGTTTCTTACAGAAAAAGGCTCTTGGAGATAAAAGTGGAATTTGTACTTTCAAAGACATGAATGCCCATATACTAATGCATTTTAAAGAATGTTTGCCTAAAAAGACTAATCTTTTTTGTTGTGACGTTCATTAAATCAAACTAAGGGCTAGATGGTCATTAGTAAGTTATTACCATAAAATATTATTGCAGGATTTACTTCTTGTGAGTAGAGCTTATATCTCTAAGAATACCTGGAATTTGTAAAGAAATAACTGATGAAGATTTTTTGGAATTAAACTGTTTAATTAAAAACTTCTAATGGAAGTATACAGTATGTTATGCATAGAATGACATCATGTTGAAATCAAAATACTGCAGGTATTTCGCCCTTTGTATGTTCACGGTACTTCTAACATTTATGAAGTGTGTTCACAGAGGATATTACTTGTTTTTTGTAAAAATGTCTATGTCTGAGAGAGAAATATATATTACATTTCTTATCTCATTAAAATTTTTCATATTTCATTTAAATTGTTTTGAATTAATTGTTACGGATTTTTGTTTCATTTTTTAATATTAGTGAATTATTACAGGAAGACTTGGTAAGTTTGTTTTTTAGAAGCACTTTTACAGTAATCCATTTTGCTAAGTAAGTATATAAGATGATATTGTTCTAGAACGTCTCAAGTTTAGGTTGGATTACTAGAACTGCACTTTACATTTATTATATTTTATTTGCGCTGTAATCACTCAAGTGTTTATCTCTCTACTTTTTTTACTGTTACTCTGCATTACTATTGTGTATGTAGTGTGCTGCTCCAGCAATATGCAGGCCTCTTCATACCAGATTGCCTATGTAATCTATACCAGTACAGGTCTCCAGGAGTTTGACAGGAGGGCTCAAAATAGCCTTATGCCATGTACTTGTACTGAATGTATGAGAAATATGCGGAATGTTGTCCTCCATTAGTAGTATGAGCTCTCCCATTCTATGGTTTTTTCCTCTCTAGTGATCTCATACTAGCTTAGGACTGTGCTATCCTAATGGTACTTCTGCCCCTGGAAGTTTACTGCCAGTTTGGTGCATCCTAAGACTAGTTATACTGTAAGCAGGTAATTATAAGAATGTGCGATCATTGTAATGGGGGACAATATAAAACACAGTAGCAAAGACTGTACAGTCTTCTGTATTCATTCAAAGCATTACTTCAGAAAATGGTAAACCTTATTTTAATGTGCTTATTTAGGTCACACTCACAGTAGGGAATCCCAGGAGCACCAGTCACAAGGCTGGAATCAATCCTGGACAGAGTACCATGCTATCACCGATCTCACTCACACACATAATGACTGTGATTAATTCCGGGCTGAGTTGTCAGGTAAATTAACATGCATGTGTGTGAGTTGGAAAATACCTAGAAGACTTATTTAGACATTGAGGGAATGTGTATTCTTCATTAAAACACTCTAGATGAGAACAGGACATTCAGCCCAACAAAGCTCGCCAGTCCTATCGACTTATTTATTCCAAAAAAACATCAAGTCGAGTTTTGAAAGTCCCTAACATCTTACTGTCTACCACACTACTTGGTAGCTTATTCCAAGTGTCTATCGTTCTTTGTGTAAAGAAAAACTTCCTAATGTTAGTGCGAAATTTACCCTTAACAAGTTTCCAACTGCGTCCCCATATTCTTGATGAACTCATTTTAAAATGATAGTTTCGATCCACTGTACCAATTCCCTTCATAATTTTAAACACTTCAATCATGTCACCTCTTAACTTCTTTTGCTTAAACTGTAAAGGCTCAGCTCTTGTAATCTTTCCTCATAATTCAACCCTGTAGCCCTGGAATCAGCCTAGTCGCTCTTCTCTGTACCTTTTCTAGCACTGCTATGTCCTTTTGTAGCCTGGAGACCAAAACTGCACAGTCCTCAAGTACTCAAGATGAGGCCTCACCAGTGCATTAGAAAGGTTGAGCATAACCTCCTTGGACTTGTACCCCACACATCGTGCAATATAACCTAACATTCTGTTAGCCTCCTTAATGGCTTCTGAACACTGTCAGGAAGTCAATAGCTTAGAGTCCACTATGACTCCTGTGTACTCTCGATTTTCCGACCACCCATTGTGTATTCAAACCTAACATTTTTACTTCCTATGTGTAATACTTTACATTTACTGACATTAAATTTCATCTGCCACAAATCTGCCCAAGCCTGTATGCTATCCAAGTCCTTCTGTAATGATATAACGGATTCCAAATTATCTGCTAATCCACCTATCTTGGTATCATCTGCAAACTTAACCAGCTTGTTACTTATATTCCTATCTAAATCATTTATATATATTAAAAATAGCAGTGGCCCTAGCACTGACCCCTGTGGAACACCACTCTTAACATCGGCCAGTTCTGATGAGGTTCCTTGCACCATCACCCTCTGCTTCCTGTGTCTGAGCCAATTCTGCACCCATCTAAAAACATCACCCTGAACTCCCACTTCTTTTAACTTGATGCCCAACCTCTCATGTGGCACCTTATCAAATGCTTTCTGAAAGTCCAGATAAATAATATCATAAGCTCCACTTTGATCGTATCCTTTTGTTGCCTCCTCATAGAATTCCAACATGTTAGTAAAACACGACCTCCCTCTTCTGAACCCATGCTGACTGTTCAGAATAACTCCTGTCCTTGCCATGTGTTGCTCAATCTTATCCTTAATAATTCCTTCCATTAATTTTCCTGTGATGCATGTTAAGCTTACTGGCCTATAGTTGCTTGGATCTGCCCTGTCACCCTTTTTATATAATGGGATGATATTTGCCATTTTCCACTCCTTGAATCTCTCCAGTGCTCAGTGACTTCCTAAAAATATGTGTCAAGGGTTTATATATGTACTCACTAGCCTCCTTAAGAACACGAGGATAAATATTATCTGGCCTGGTGATTTGTTTGATTTCATCTTATTTAATCTGAGCAGCACTTCTCCCTCTACAATTTCCAAATCCCTCAGTACCTCCTTAGTAGTTGCGTTTACCTCTGGGAGGTTATCCACTTGCTCACTTGTAAACACCTCAGAAAAATGTAAGTTTAGGGCATCTGCTATTTCACTGTATCTTTTAATTCCCCTTTACTATTTCTGATGAACTTGACCTCCTCCTTAACTGTTCTTTTACTACTAAAATACTGAAAGAATCTCTTGGGGTCTTCTTTAGCCTTATCTGCTATGTTCCTCTCCAACTGTCTTTTAGCCTCCCTGATATCCTCCTTAATGGTTGCCCTCATGTTCTCATACGTTCTACGATTCATTTTGCAGTCATTAGTCTTATATGCCTTATAAAGCAGGTTTTCCTTTGCAACTTCTTTTTTAAATTTTTATTAATCTACCATAGAGTTTTTTTTAGTTTCCTATTAATTCCAAATTTAGGTGTGTATCTGTCCTGCATTACATGTAAAACATATTTAAACCTGATCCACAGCTCCTCAACTGTCTCCACACTTAAAAGCTTATCCCAGTCTATCCTACTTAGACGTTGTTGAATCTGCTCAAAATTTGCCCTACTAAAGTTCAACTTAACAATTTTAGTCTTTGCATCTGCACTCTTACAAAATACTGAGAATTGTTTTACATTATGGTCACTTGATTTCTACACCATTGTTTGTTCCTCCATGTATTGATCTTAACCTGGCCTGTCCTAAACTCCCTGTTCCCGATTCCCTAAACAATCCTCGACTAGCCTTCACATACGCCTCCCCAATACATTGGTGCCCCAACAGTTCAGATGTAACCCATCACGGCGGAACAGGTCACATCTGTTCCAAAAGGAGTCCCAATGCCCCATAAACCTATACCCTTCTACCCTGCACCAAGTTTTGAGCCATGTGTTAAACCTTCTAATTTCTTCATTCTTACCTGAACTGGCGCATGGAACAGGCAGAACTTCGAAGGAGACTACCTTGTCAGTTCTGCTCCTCAGCTTGGCACCTAACTCTTTGAATTTGGACCACAGAAATGACATTCAACCCTTAGGTATGTCATTTGTTCCAACATGGACAATGACAACTGGATCCAGCCCCGCTCTGGCCAAGAGCCTATCCAGGGAGGTCTCCCACCTGTTCACCCGGAAGGCAACACACCGTGTGAGACTCTCTCTCTCTGAAGCACATCTGCACTTCAATCCCCCTAATGATTGAGTCCCCAACTATCACTACCTCTCCCTTTCTGGTTACTGGTTTTGAGGTGGCCCGTTGGGGCACTCATCCGTGCCTGCCACCACAGAATTATCAGAGACACCATCTAGCTCCGCAAGGACGTGATAACAGTTTGACACTTCTAATTCTGGGGTTGATGCCCCCGGACAGTGTGCACCATTTACCTTACAACAGGAAAGGAAAACTCACTTGGACTCAGAATTCATTCCCAGAACAGTAGAATTGTTTTGTTTTTTTTTGTGCTGCCCACTAGATGTTGCATTGAAATGCATAATGAATACAAGTGATATAGGTTTTGGGTGGATGGAGCTTTCAGAAATGAAGACTGCTTGCCCCCAACACTCTGTTTTCATAGCAGAGTTGCTCTGGATTCAGTCTCTCTACCTCCATTGCTTTTCATGTTATGCCAGCCCATGTCTGTTTGTGTCTTCTGGCTTTAATGAAAACTAAGAAATATCTGGTCTGGCAGTCCTTATTTTTTTCTTTCTTCCCATAGTTTTATATGACAAAAATGTGTGCCCTGAAGATGTTTATCAATTTGTATGAAAAGGCTGTGTGCAGACATGATCCATGAATGGTAGAAATGTTGATATTGTTAGTAATGGCTAAAACTCCCATAAGGAGTTCTGTGATGGAAAGAACTCATAAGTGTCAAGGTGATACTTTCTCTTAGGAGGTGAGGACCACCCTAGAATGTTCCACACATCTCTGTGAGTGGCACAGAATCTGTAAATAAGCTGGCAAGTGGGTTGCTGACTTCACCTGGCAACCAGGTGTGATTGGGCATTGTCTTTGTAAAAAATGGCATGACATAGACCAGTCAAAACAGGTGATGTAATGGATGACAAAACCAACTTATATCGTTGCCTAGTCATACCATTTCCTAATAAGCAGCAGTGAAGTCTGACCAGGGCAGGAGATTCCACTTCTGCTCTTCTGACAGTGTGCTCCTCAAGTATTTTTTTCAATTTGTACCATTGTTGGTGTTGTCTCCATGTGCAGATCTAGCGATCATAAGTACCAAGATACTAAAATAGACATGGTCTAGTTCTACTACTCAGTGTTTATTGAAATAAGAGGAAAAGGATCAGTGACCTGTAGATAAACCCGTTAGATTGTGCAATGCCCTTTGAATAGTTACCATGGTTTTTTGGTCTCACATTTTAACCAAGTGTGGGATTTAGGGTGATAAATGAGGAGATGTTTTCAAATAGTCAAAGTGGAAGTTGATCATTTCTAAGGGCTGCCTGCTTATAATACCAGGGCATATTCCTTGCATTTTATCATAAAATGCACCAGTGCCTGAAGTGGAACCAAATTACTGGTGGTACTCTGTTTATGGCAACCCTCTACAATTCGATCAAGGGTTCCAGTTGGGCATAGGTTTCAGGGGCTTCCCCTGTGGAACTTTGAGTGCAGCAATACAATGGTACTCTAATAACAGGTGCTGATCCTCTAGGTATGTCACCCATGAAACCTCAAGCGCCGTGATGCAATGACATTCAATGAAAGTGTGTGTCGGAGGATTGGTCCCCCATGGCACTTCAAGTACCAGCCCATTTAAAGCACTGAAATGCACTCAAAATCACACCAGTACAGGATACTGTGTTATTAACCATATACAGCAATACATTTCCTGATGGATATCTAACATGGGCATAGCGAAAATATGCAAAGTTCACATACGACAGTGCTCAGGACAGGGGTCAGGTCCAATACTATGGTACAAGGAGCAAGCAGGTTTAACCACAGTGATATTATAAATCAAGTATTATAATAACGACTTGGCATTTGTGTTGGGTTGTGTAACTGGCTAAATTAACTAAGACAAAATTATGACTACTTTATAAAGAGACAAGATGAAAATTACAAAAGATTATGCTTTAAATGTATTTTAATCAAACTGCAGCAGCATAAATCTTATTGGGTCTACCACCTTATGAGGGAAATCTGCATATTGACAGACATCCATACCTTCTACCATGAGGAGGTGAAACTAGATGAAGAGCATAAATGCACAAAGCTCTGTTTTTCTAATCCTCATAGCAAAATAACTCTCTTAACTCTTAATAACGTTTATGTGAAAGCATTGAATGATTTCAAAATGTTATAGTGCAGTAAAATTAGTCCAGTTTTTATTGTTTGTATATCTTGCATTACAACAAAGTACTAATCAATATGGCAGCATTTTTGCATTGACAAGGTTGCATTTTTCTGTATACTATAGACAGCGATAGCAGAGTTTATTAGCATGTAGAAGCTAGTGTTGTGGAGAAGGGACTTGATCTTACTTCAGAGTAAACACTTGGAGTCATGGGCTGGGCAAGTAGGATAGACTTTATTGTAAAAATGCACAAAGCTGTCTCAGTTCAACAAAGTGAGCTCCCTTTGTCAGTCCAATCTTCAGTTTATTAAATTTCTTATGTTTTTCCTTTGCACATGAACATTTTTCATCATTATCATTCTCTAACTCCAAAAACACATATCCTTCATGCCCAAATTCTATCCATATCGCCAATATTTTCTCATGCTTTATCAGAAATTATTGTTTTTCCTCCCATTTCTGCCACCATTATTTTTAAAACCAACATATAGTGTCCATCAGCCTGTAAGAGTGACCTTCCCTCTATGTCCACTAAATCCCTTTTCACATTTCTGACCTTCTGACAATTCGTGCATTAAGAAAAATAAAAATACAGATATGAGCAATTAATGGTTTAACTCTTTCACAGCCTAAGGCAAGCTAGTACAATATGTTCCATTTCGAGATTACATTGATTCAAGTTTTACATCCTCTACACTAGCAAGCTAAAATAGAGTTTGTTGCAAGATGTTTTAGTATTTATTGTTTTCTTTTAACCAGCAATAACTGAACTATAACAAGTCAAAATTATAGTTATCTACACTGTGTTCAATATGAATTAGCACAGAAGCTTAGAACTTCAGCGCATTCGTTCTGAGCGTACTGTACATAAAACTATCATCTATGTACTTGTATGAAACAGCAAGACATACATGCCCAATTGCTTTTCATGTGCAAGACTTAGTATTAAGTACAAATGAAATACCTGGTCATTATTTTGGGAGATTATCCTGTACACATAACATATTGTACATGCTCCCTCATAATTCATTAGACCATGTGTGGCTCAGAGCTTTAAGTATTGATGAGCTGTGTCATATGTACATGAAATCATCTTCTATGTAAGAGATGGCATAATTTATCTACTGGACAGTAACACCTACAGTAGATACAAGAAAAATGGCTCTCCCAGTTTTTAAATTTTGCATTTCAGAATTTTACATATTTGCTACATATTATGTCATATGTACAGTGGTGTGAAAAAGTATTTGCCCCCTTCCTGATTTCTTATTCTTTTGCATGTTTGTCACACAGAATGTTTCTGATCATCAAACACATTTAACCATTAGTCACATATAACACAAGTAAACACAAAATGCAGTTTTTAAATGATGGTTTTTATCATTTAGGGAGAAAAAAAAATCCAAACCTACATGGCCCTGTGTGAAAAAGTAATTGCCCCCTTGTTAAAAAATAACCTAACTGGTGTATCACACCTGAGTTCAATTTCCGTAGCCACCCCCAGGCCTGATTACTGCCACACCTGTTTCAATCAAGAAATCACTTAAATAGGAGCTGCCTGACAGAGAGAAGTAGACCAAAAGCACCTCAAAAGCTAGACATCATGCCAAGATCCAAAGAAATTCAGGAACAAATGAGAACAGAAGTAATTGAGAGCTATCAGTCTGGTAAAGGTTATAAAGCCATTTCTAAAGCTTTGGGACTCCAGTGAACCACAGTGAGAGCCATTATCCACAAACGGCAAAAACATGGAACAGCGGTGAACCTTCCCAGGAGTGGCCAGCCGACCAAAATTACCCCAAGAGCGCAGAGACGACTCATCCGAGAGGTCACAAAAGACCCCAGGACAACGTCTAAAGAACTGCAGGCCTCACTTACCTCAATTAAGGTCAGTGTTCACGACTCCACCATAAGAAAGAGACTGGGCAAAAACGGCCTGCATGGCAGATTTCCAAGATGCAAACCACTGTTAAGCAAAAAGAACATTAGGGCTCGTCTCCATTTTGCTAAGAAACATCTCAATGATTGCCAAGACTTTTGGGAAAATACCTTGTGGACTGATGAGACAAAAGTTGAACTTTTTGGAAAGCAAATGTCCCGTTACATCTGGCGTAAAAGGAACACAGCATTTCAGAAAAGAACATCATACCAACAGTAAAATATGGTGCTGGTAGTGTGATGGTCTGGGGTTGTTTTGCTGCTTCAGGACCTGGAAGGCTTGCTGTGATAGATGGAACCATGAATTCTACTGTCTACCAAAAAATCCTAAAGGAGAATGTCCGGCCATCTGTTCGTCAACTCAAGCTGAAGCGATCTTGGGTGCTGCAACAGGACAATAACCCCAAACACACCAGCAAATCCACCTCTGAATGGCTGAAGAAAAACAAAATGAAGACTTTGGAGTGGCCTAGTCAAAGTCCTGACCTGAATCCAATTGAGATGCTATGGCATGACCTTAAAAAGGCGGTTCATGCTAGAAAACCCTCAAATAAAGCTGAATTACAACAATTCTGCAAAGATGAGTGGGCCAAAATTCCTCCAGAGCTGTAAAGACTCATTGCAAGTTATCGCAAATGCTTGATTGCAGTTATTGCTGCTAAGGGTGGCCCAACCAGTTATTAGGTTCAGGGGGCAATTACTTTTTCACACAGAGCCATGTAGGTTTGGATTTGTTTTCTCCCTAAATAATAAAAACCATCATTTAAAAACTGCATTTTGTGTTTACTTGTGTTATATGTGACTAATGGTTAAATGTGTTTGATGATCAGAAACATTCTGTGTGACAAACATGCAAAAGAATAAGAAATCAGGAAGGGGGCAAATAGTTTTTCACACCACTGTATAAGAAATGATCTTGCATGCTTAGTTCCATGTTATTCATCCCCTCAAAATGTATTTCAGCATTTGCTTCACACATGCCATAGTTTGCATTTAAATTTTGGCTAGTTAAAATTAGAATAACACAGATATCAGAGTGTTAAGATTGCTTTGAACTCTTGTAAGGCCCACAGTTTTGATACCCAACAACTGAGCACATGGCGCAAAGCCCACCGAACATAATATATGCTGAAGGACTGAAATATAGTGTCAAAAAGTTTTTTTCTTAAGCTACAGTCATGTGCAAAAGTAAGTACACCCCATCAGATGGTTTTTCTTTTTTTTTTCTTTTTTTAACATATTGTAGGTGGACATATCAATATTTGATCTTCATTTAAACATCATCTATAGGGGTGATATAACAAACAACATACTACATATGTATTTGTAGTCAATTATATAATTAAAAAAACATAAATATAATATATCTCGGTGGAACTATGTTATTTAAACATCAGCCTTTCAGTTTAGTTTGTTCTACTTTGTTGAAGTGTATATTATCATCATGCCAAGATTGTGGAGAAGATGCCCAACTACTGCCAACTTGGCCAGGCCAAACTACCTCAACATGTTCAGCTGAAGAACACGATGCCCAATGCTGAAAAAAGTTTCTAAGAACCCGAGAATTTCATCACATGACCTACAGGTAGCTCTTGCGACTGTTGATGTCAAAGTGTTCTACCATTAGAAAGAGGCTACACAAATTAGAGCCTCACCGGAGGCTTCTCTGGAGGAAACTTTTGTGGTACAGAAAGAACACCAGGGCATGACTAAAGTTTTCCATGAACACCTAGGAAAAAACAGGACTGCTGTATTGATGTATTCTGGTTAGCCAAGGCAACAATGAGTCTGTTGGGATTAGTACCAGAATTTATGTTTGATGAAAACCAAAGAACCTGGTATCAGCTGTAAAGCACGGTGGTGGAAATGTTATGGTTTGGGGCTACTTTGCTGCCTAAGGGCCTAGGCAGATCACCATCACAGAATCCACTTTGAATGCATATTCTACCTCAGCCTTCTTAAGGATAATGTGGGACCATCCGTCAGAAGATGGAAGCTCAGTTGAAAGTGGATCTTTCAACATCCATTATCCAACCCGATATATCCTAACTACAGGGTCACGGGGGTCTGCTGTAGCCAATCCCAGCCAACACAGGGCGCAAAGCAGGAAACAAACCCTGGACAGGGTGCCAGCCCACTGCAGTCTTTCAACATGACAATGATCTTAAATATACTTGTATATTCAGCAAGGAATGGCCAAGTCAAAGCTTGAATCCATGAAGATGCTGTGGGGCTTGAGATTTGAAATGGGCTGTGCACACAGGACACCCCGTAAACATCACATAGTTGAAAACATTCTGAATGGAGGAGGGGGAAAAATGTCCTCCTTGTCGATATCAGAGAATGGCACACAGTTAAAGGAAACACTAAATTAAAGTGGCAATACTAGTTACTTGAGTCAATGATATACTTACTTTTTCCACAGGTAGCAATAGGATATTTGGTCATTTTGCAGTTGTTTTTTTTCATTTTCATGAACTTTATCTAAAGGTATTGTTTAAATAAATATAAAATCTTTATATGTCCACATATGGTAAAAAAGAAAAAGACATTTCCACTTCTTCACATGACTGTATGTGTTACATTTTACAACAAAAAAAATGCCTAAAGAATGTAACTGACACAAAATGAAGAAATAAAGTCTGACTGTCTCATTTGACCTTAGGCCTGTGATGGGCAGGTGCCCAGTGCTGCCAGAATGGGCTCCTGTTACCTTGAGCTGGATAAGCAGGTGGGAAAATGCACTGTAAAAGTAAAAAGAAAAGGTCCCTTAGTTTTGTTTATTAAAAATGGGATTGCATATATCTCTAATTCAGATTTTGTACTACCCATTTTTTAAATTATAGATATTAAAAACAGGAGCGCAAGATATTAAATATTACATTAAGGGTCACAATCCAGGGGCAGTGTTAGAGGTCTGTAGGTTTTCTTCATATTGGGGCATGTTGGCCATGTTTCTCCCAGCTCTTTTGTCTTTGTCAATAAAAGAAATTCACATTAAACTCACTTGAGGTGATTTAACAGGAACACTGGGTTAATGGAGGTTAGCATACTCAGAAAACTCATTTGGGGAAAAAAATCCCTTTCATCTCCCCACAGTTTGTCTGCCTACAGTAATTCTGGCCTGTTTTCAATTTGCACACAGCATTTCCTTATTCAAAGTGAATCCAGCTTGTTGAAGCAAAGGTCAGACAGATACTTGGCTCGCTCTTGTCATTAAAGGTTGTATTCATGCTATGATTAAAAAAACAAATATATATATATATATCCATACTTTATATAGCAAGGGGCATTGCTTTTGATGGTGGAACTCTGATACATCACTGCTGCTCAAGTAGATGAGTATTTAAAACATAAATATAAGTTCAAAGCATTCCATGCATTCTTTTATTCGCTCACACTAAAGGAGTATTCATTGCTCATCCAGATCTGGCTAATTTTGCGCTGGAATGAAAAAATGCTCTATGTCAGCTTAGTTATGAGAAAAGTAAAGTAAATCAACCAATTAATGGATTTATATTGACCCATTAACAGTAGGAACTATCACAAGGCACCTACAATAGAAACTCAAGAGTACAATAAAAAACAAAAGAGCAAAAAGAAAACTGAAGCATCAACAGACAACAGGAGGCAGCAATTCTAACATCAACTCCCACAAAAAGGAGCTTTACAGATCAAATAACCCATAAAAACCACACAGAAGAAAAATGGAAAGAGAAATGGAGATGCCAAGAGTGAAAGATAAGATTGTAGCAGTGCTACTTTGAGTTAAAACTGCATCTCCCAGCAGTCCCTGCAGGGGCTGTTGGGGTCAAAGGTGGTCAGAGGGTTTTAAAAAGAGGGCAGGTATCCAAGGGGGAAAAAAGTGTTTTTTTGTTGTTTTATTTTGTGTTTCATTTACCTGTCGGACTGCCTTCTGTCAATTAAGCCATATTTAGTCGCTATGTCCTGGATTGCATTCGTTGTTGGGGTCTGGATCATCTGATCATCTGTGCTGAGGACTGATTTTGGATTCACGGCTTTCCCACTAGAAAAGGAGCACTCCTGAACCATCCATCTGTCTTCACCCTTAGATTGTCTACCGGTAGGACTGTTTTTTCATTCCCTTACAACATACAGATCTCTGGACTTACTCTTGTCATCTCTCATTACCATCCAGTGTGGTATTCCTTGGACTTTGCTGTGTGGAGTTGTGTTTTTGTGTTTATTGTAATATCACCTTAGGGGTACTGGGGTGGTATTATTTATATTATATAATTTCATTATATTCTTTAATTGTTGTCAGTTCCCAGTGAGCTTTATTTTGTCTCTGTTTGTGAGTGTCTACGGATCTGACAAAACCTGTGAAACAGAAATCTAGCCTTAAACACAAGCAGGAGGCTTGTCAGTCTGCACAGGCCTAGTGGGGAAAAAATAAATAAATATATGTACATATATTTATGATATGTACATACAGTATATTACAAGGGGGAGTAATATAAAAGCTAAAGTTAGAAAATGGAACAAACCTTAACAAAACTGATGATGTAATTTCTTAATGTAGTCCCCACGCTTCTCAATGCACTTATGCCACGTGCCTAGAAGTGCCTGGATTCCTCATAACCGCTCTTGCACTGCTTTCTTCACGTCATCATCTGTCTTGAATCGACGACCACCCAGATGTTTTATTAGCAGTCCAGAAAGCTGGAAATCACAAGGTGCCAAATCTGGCAAATGAGGAGGATGTGGCAATACCTCAGACTTCAGTTTCTCTAGACAAGCCTTGGTGTTCTTAGCAGTGTGTGGACAGACATTATCTTGCAGCAAAAGGACTCCTTCAGACAGAAATCCTCACAGCTTAGACTGAATAGCAGGCTTCACATTGGTCTCCACCAAGGCACAGTAACTTACACTAGTGACTGTAGTACCCCTCGGCATGTAGTGTTCTACAATTACTTGGAGGCATGAGTGGTTGCAAGGACAAGATAGAACCTTTTATTCTGCTGGAATCCAGGTACTTCAAGGCAGGTGGCGCAAGTGCATTGAGAATTACATTGAGAAATGACATTAACAGTTTTGTAAAGGTTGGTTCCATTTTCTAACTTTAGCTTGACTCCCCTCGTAAAAAAAATCAAAACCAATAATAGAAACAAAGAGGAACCAAAAATAAATCAAAAAGTTATCCCTGAAAGGGAAAAACCTTAAATTAGCAAGGCTAATCCAAAAAAAAATTTGAATCATTAAAAACCCTAAAATTGAAAACCAGTGAAACAGAATTAAGTACTTACAAAATCACAAAGGGAGATGAAGAACATACACTATATGGGCAAAAGTTTAGGGACGTCTCACCATTACACCAACAGGGACTTTAATGACATTGCATTCAAATGCATAGACTTTAATATGGCGTTGCTCCCCAGTTTGCAGCTATAACAGCTTCCACTCTTGTCTGCCAAAATACCTGTATGTTTACTCTGAGAATCTGACTGGATGGAAAAGTCAGCTACAATCTCCTCTACAACTACTGCCATAGTTATCAGCAGTGACGTGTTAGCACAACCATGACTCACTGTACTCAGTAATAATAAAAAAAGCTTTACATTTTCTCTATTTTTTCAGTATAGACATATACATGTATATATGTACATATGAATGCATCTATATACTGTATATGCATAAATGTTGTTAGCCAGCAAATTACTAGTTTGGGGACTCTCTTCTTTAAATTTTATTTATTATCTTATTGATATCTGGACAGAATAACAACCCATGATTGTCATGATCAGCATTTTCTGAATATAAGAGTTATTGTTTTATGGATTTTACTCCTCTATGTACATTTTTGGCCCACTAAATTCATTCCTGATGTTAATATCTTTGAATTCTTTTACTTTAAGGTTGCACCTTCCTGTGGCCCTGTTTTTGTTTTCTGTGGACATTGTCATTTCATAAAGGTTTGTGTTGCTGTGTGCTTCCTTTGGAACGAAGCTCGTGTTTGAACATTGTAGGTCAAGGGGTATGAAAGTCGGAATCTTGAACTTGATTGTCCGAATTTGTGGATTCTTACAATTACAACAGATCACGTGTGTGTGTGTGCTCAAAGTTAATCAAAACATTCAGTTTCTTGTTCTCAACTTTGAGTTAGGATCATGCTATGGCTTAAACACTAGGTATTATGGATTTCTTTTTGCTTCATATTTTCAGCTGTTCCTGTTTCCCTTGCCATTCTGCCAGTTGTACAACAATGCTGTCTTGACTTTAATGAAAGGCAGTATATGTAACAATTTAACCATTTCCATTTTGTGGTGTTTAAAAGTAATTGTACATTATGAGAATTGAAAAGTCACATGGTAGTTGTGAAATTACTGTCAGGAAACAGCTGTAAAAAACTCCTCTTGAGAATGACTAAGCACTAGATGCAGGATACCACCAGCTTGTTTCAAAAACAAACTCAGAGACAATGATTTCAGCATTAGAGGTGAGTAATGCCTTCCAGACATGTTGGCAGTTTTCTAGGTGCCTGTCAGAAGTAAAGAGATAAAAGACCCAGATTGCCTTTTTCATGCTTCAGCAAAAAAAAAAAGCAATCAGCAATAGATTATACAGATCTGGCTTACTTGAGTACTTGAGTGTATTTTAACATAAGAATGTCCACTCTCTCTCTCTCTCTCTTACCCTCTTTTTGTCTCTTTGCATCCAAACAGTGTGGCCAGATTCCTGGTGTAGCTAGGAGCTACATGCCCTCTGACAATCTCTATCTCCCTGGATACTGTACACAAAAGGCTTCACAACTTGTATGTGCCTAATAAAATGCAGCCCTAAGGAGTAGCTTTCAGTTCTCTGTGATAGGCCTGAAAAAACAAATCTATTTATTGAGTGTGTATTTGAGAATTAGAAATTCAGTCACTCCATCAAATGTGACAAAACAATGGATTCTAATGGCAAACCTGTGAGGATGTAACTTTTAGTGATTTTATTTTGAAAATATATAAAGATCGGCTGTCCCACAAAAAAATGGCAATGGAGAAAAGGCCAGACAGGTCAGCATCATCCCTTTCTGAAACTTCAGAGGTGGCCATCAGTCCTGCAGCTGAGAAGGAGACTAATGTTCGACATTCACAAGGTACGACCACAGACTTTCAGATTTTGCAGCAAAAAACAACAAAGTGGGCAAATAGGAATGTCCACTGCTGGGGTTAGACAGATATTAGTAAGTGGTATAAGACATTTAAGCCATTACATCCTTCATGTAAGCTTCAAAGGATTACCTTTGTGCTTATGGGGTTATTTATTCAGGATATTTGAATTGGGAGGAATTAAATACATAAGGAATCATACCTTTTCTATATTATTTTCTAGTGTACTCGTTTTAGATCATGTAATCTCTCACGCTGAAGGGTGTTAAGAATAATCCCGCTTTTGCCTGTGAGGTGATGCCTTTGCCATATGACTGTGTTTTAGAATTAGGAAGTTCTAAAGATTCTAAAGAGAAGTTCTAAAGATGACCAATTAATAATTAAAAGTTGTATATAGAAAACAATAACATGATTGCAGCTTGTTTACTTTTTTCATTTTTAAATTGTTTATGTATGTGCAACTACATGTACGTGTGGGCACATAGATAGATAGATACACAAACTTACATGACAGCTTCACAAAAGTCTCCAAAAGGAAATCAGTCACCTTTTTATTTAACATTATAGTAAGGTTGCACCGGTATGCATATGTGCCCTCTGATGAACTGGCACCCAAACAGGGATGATTCTTGACTTACACTTCTTTTGTCAACAATAAACATCCAGTATAAGCAGGTTAAAAAATTGATAGATGTGCTGATGTACATACATGGGCAAAGGTCACTCCAGAATATAAGATGATAAGAACGAGCCTTTAAATTAATTTGCATATACTGTTAAACACAGCTGTTTTGTCACTTTGTAACATTATTAAATGTAATGACTGTATGGTTGGGTATCACCACTTGTATATCAAAAAGACCACACTCTTTATTCTCCTGGTGCCTAACCACACAGGTATTTAGGCACTTAATTTCTGTTGCAGATCACATGGTTGTTGTTATTCCACATCCTTACTGCCAACATTGAGCTTTATGTCTTTGGTTTTCAGGTTTTCCTAGAGTATTAAGAGGCTTTAACAGAGAAGAGCCATTTCCACGTTTAGTGAATTCCAAAAGCAGGTGAGCTTTATTTTTAATAATAATAAAGAGTTTCTGAATTATTGTAATCATTATAGATTCCTGAACGCTCTGAAGGTATATTTAATATGTCATTTTTCTCTACAACATAAAGACTGATAGAATGATAATCTAATTTTTCTATAGGAGATTCTGACCATTGTGGTGTGCTGGAGGGAGGGCTCATACCTACAGTATGTAGGGTACCTTTATATGTATGAATTATTTGTGGGCAGCCAAATGAAAATTATTGTCTTGCGCATCGTTACAATTTCTTCAGGATCACATTAACTAGCATATACCTTCTGAGTTGAGCAAGAAAGTGGTAGAACATTTTGAGTGACTGGCCAATTACAATGATTTACTATTAAAGAAAGAGAGATGGTTGGGGGACTAACAGGTCACACCATATGATGACCTGCTCTACCTTTAACAGAGAGAGAAAAGAGGTGCACAACAATAGTTCAATGACACTGGGGATAGCAGAAGAGTATGGCAAAAGCTCATCTTTGGAGAAATAGTATCATAAAGGAAAAACAGAGAAGCATGTGAAAACAAGGTGGTAGTGAACAGGAAACAAGAGAAAGAAACTAAGGGAAATGGGCCACCTCAGGATAACGGGCCACTTTCTGTGAATACAAGCCTTAAGCATTGCAATGAGCATATCGAGGTTTGTTTCTTTTTTTTTTTTGTAATAAACACACACTACATCCTCTTACTAGCTAAAGGTACATACTCGTAAATGTAGTCACACTCTATACCATATACAAATGTTACTTTTTTCAGCCAAATACACTATATCTATTTTCTGATAAGGTGTATGACAGGCAAACGGATCCAGTAAAATAAAGAGTTTTCTTAGTAACGTGATCAGTTACACATTACTTGCAGTAGCCAGCATGACCCTCTAGGTCACAAGATCACTTTACTTTCTGTGGTACTATTGGAGACACAAGAAACTGTAAAGCAATGAAACATGTACATACAGAGCTGGTAGATTTATTTGTTTATTCCTAGATTTGTGAACCCAACTGGATAAGCTACACAAATACACTTCCACTCAACGTATCTGCATGTGACAAGATTTTTGAGTACATCTCTTTTAAGATGTACCACCATGACTCATACCTTGTTAGGGGTCCTTCTAAAAGTTAGAATTTTGCTGTAGCCTACTGTACCCTTCGAAATAGTGACAAATGCAATGGTTGATCCTGGAGGAGACTGTTTGTCAGGATAAGGTCTTGACTCCACACTAAAATTGTGTGATGATTTGCGCCCAGCTTCTCTCAATCTGTGGGTAATGCCAATTGTGTTGCAGATACTTAATGGGAGGAGATAGGGAAATAAGAGAACATAACTAGATTTCTTCATTATAGCATTATGCCATCACAAAGGCTGGTTACCGTGACTTGTTTTCTAGTTTTTTGTTTTTATTTCTACCTCACTGTTTTTGGATTTTCTATAGCATTTCATATTTCCTACCTGGCTCCTAATATTTTGGATTTCTTCCCTGTTGACCTTTGAAATCACCAACTTTAATAAAATACTTCTTTTTAACTGCTTGTCATCTAATCTGCTTATTTACATTGGCATGCACAGATTGCCAAATATGAAGGGGCATTGCTTTGTTTTCAGTCTTCATGTTTCAGCTGCTGAGGGGTTAGCCGAGTGCCCAACTACTCCTAAGGGTGGCTGACCCCATTTAAGTACAGAGTACAGTGATACAATCCAACAGCTTTCCTACTATTGGCAATCTGCCCTTACAAGGTAACAATTCTGTACAGACTGCCAGCTCATCACACGCTGGATCATGTACATTTTTTAGTCAGTAGTATCCCCTAACCACCTGCTTAGTTCTCCATTTTAAACCCTTTCAGAATTTCCCTTGTTTTTCACAAGTATGCTGTGTTTTTCAACTCAAGACTGCTTTCTTAATTCTAATTATTTTTACTCCTCATCATTGTTGTGTAAAGACCCTCAGTAACTGACTTTATTACAGCCCCTCTGCAGTTGCTTGTCTTCTATTATAGTTTCAGCTACCAAACCACACCAGAGTTAATTTTCACTGGCTGCATCTTTAAACATAAGTTCAGGCCCTGACAGGGTAAATAATGTCAACTCTCAGAAAGTATAATTAATTATACACTCTTTCTTTATCTGTCCCTATGTGTGAGACACCATATATACTTTATAATGTTCAAAGTTCATGCACACAGTGAAGGGCGTAATGAATGGATAAATAATTCTTACCTACTAAGACTTTCACATGCTTCACCTTAAAACAAATGGCAAGATGTTACAGGCTAGACTGTTTTTAATCCACATTTGTGAGTCATGTGACGGGCTAAATGAGCAAAGTCTCAAAAAGCTACAAGAGGAACAAGAGATCTGGATCGCTGAATAATAATCTCCCTGTGGTTTTGAATGCACCTTTATATTTTTCACATGCTATGTTGTCACATATAGGCTAATGGAGGAGAGCTAGCAGTCTCTTGGCCTTATCTCTGTTTAAAAATCTCCATGGCATACAGTGGGGATGGAGAGCATATACAAGAAAATTGTTCCATTAATGAAATGGATTTTCAATCAGTTTGTCTATATTTTCAAAAACACCTCTCGCTGTGCTCATACAAAGAATAAACAACTTGATTTTCATCGTTAGTATATTATTATATCACTCAAGTGTCAGAATGTGGTTCATTACCACAGTAATGATATGTTTAAATCACCGGTTCTCAATTATAGTCCTTCAGACCCCACATGGTTGCAGGTTTTTGTTCCAAACAATTTCTCTTTGTAATCAAACTCAGCCTAATTAAGCAAGATGCTATTTCCAAATTTTTATGATTTGAGGTAAATGCAGAAATTTCCCGGGTGTCTGATCTGCTTATTGTTAATTACCATTATTAGGATATAATTAAGGAAGCAAAAACACAGAAAAATGCCACTTAGTAGAAAAACAACGAGACAGGTAGGCATTTAAATCTATAGCAAAAATACAAACATTTTAAAATGTTTTATAAATTTATAAATCACACTAATGTTTATTTGTGACTACAGAATAAGAGAAGAGAAAAGGGACAGCTAATTAAATGAGATCAATTAGAGTTAAAACGACTCTGATTACAAAACTGGTTAAAACAAAAACCTGAAGCCACAAAAAGTTTGAGAACCACTAACGTAAAGCACAAGAAACTTAAACTGAAAGCAGAAAGTTACAGATTTAAAATCAGTATTTTAAACCTTGAATTTTTTTCCCAAAACACAAATTGTGTTTAAAAATTAAATGATTTGAAATATGGGCGGCACGGTGGCACAGTGGGTTGCGCTGCTACCTCGCAGTTAGGAGACCCGGGTTCGCTTCCTTTGTCCTCCCTGTGTGGAGTTTGCATGTTCTCCCCGTGTCTGCGTGGGTTTCCTCCCACAGTCCAAAGACATTCAGGTTAGGTGCTTTGGCGATTCTAAATTGTCCCTAGTGGGTGCTTGGTGTGTGAGTGTGTGTGTGCCCTGCGGTGGGCTGTCGCCCTGCTGATGGGTTTGTTTCCTGCCTTGCGCCCTGTGTTGGCTGGGATTGGCTCCAGGAGACCCCCGTGATCCTGTAGTTAGGATATAGCGGGTTGGATAATGGATGGATGGATGATTTGAAATACAATGTAAGACAGTCCTGGTATTTGTCTCTGGGTTTGGGAACATACCAGGAAGTGCACTCTGCTTACTTTTGGATACAATTGCACCTTAAGTAGTATGAAGTGGGTCCAGCTGGAGTCTGAATTAGGGATAGTTACCCTCTATCAAGGTTTAATGCCAGAGGGGCTCTCTATAACATTTTAATTGCCAGCTTCACAACTTTTCCATTTGGGAGCACAGCAGTTACATATAGACAGGGAGTACTAAAATGCAGCATCACTATGGTCAGTAGTTATTGGTTACCCCTTTAGTATTAAAAAGAAAGGATCATGCGTAATGGATTCAGGAAGAGTGTAATACCCTATAACTATTACCAGTCATAATGCAAAAGATATCATGCAAAATGTTTTAAAGGTTAAAGTGCAGCGATGGGGTAATAAGCATTGGAGTCACAAGGATGTACCACAGACATTTTAATGAGGACCATATTCAGAAGTCATTCCTAACTAATGCCTAAAGCTGCTGATAATGGTCCCAGCTTCCTGTGATCCTGTAAAGGAAAAAATCAAACAGCTAAACAAATTTTATACAGTATAATACTAAGAAGTCAGTTACTAGATACAAATTCACACTTACACCCTCATTCACGCTAAGATAATTTTGATAACCTGACAAACATTTTTGGGATTTGAAAAAAAGTGGACTAGCTTGTGAAATCCCAGATGAACCTAGGAAGAACATGTAAAATGCACAAAGACAAAGACAATGACTGCCTGAGAATGTCAGGTAGCAGCACTAACTGTTTTGCCACTCCCTCAGAAAGTTAACATTCTTTAAACAGTTACAGACTGGAAAGTTAAAAACACATTTGACTACCCAGGGATTCCCAAACTCAGCCCTAGGGTCCCACTGTGGCTGCAGGTTCATAATCGGTGACAACAACTCATAACACTGATCTCAATTAATTATCTGGCTTTTTTTTTCTTGTTCTCTTATTCTACATTCAGAAAAGTACAGCAGCATTATTTTTACATTTATAAGACATTTAGAAATATTTCTATTTTTGCTATAGATTTAAATGCTTAACTCTCTTTTGTTGATTTCATTATATTTCACCCTTTCTCTGTGCAGTTTGCTCCCTTTATTGTGTCTTAATAATGACAATTAAAAACTAGCAGAGGTGACACCCTGGCAAACAACACTGAATCATGAAAGGCTGCAACTACTTTAGCGTCAGCCCCATTAATTAGTAAATAATGAAATAATTAGAACACCTGGAAAAGCAGAATGAAAATCAAAATGAAAAAGTTAAAAAGAAAGAAAAAGACATTTTGCCATACAACTGCATAGTACATTTTAAAATATACAGCATATATATATATATATTTTATTTATTTATTTTTTTTAAACTTAGTTTTCTAATTTCTATATTGTTCTCAAAACACAGAACTTGGGAAATAACAGTTCACTTAAATAGCCAAGGAGTCCAATTAAAAACAGAAGCTGGTTGGAACAAAAACCTGCAGCCTCAGTGGGTCCTCAGGACCGGGTTTGGGAATCCCTGGCTTCACTAACCATAGTAATGCTGTCCCAATAGAAAATGTAGAAATTGAAAAATGCAGAATTTTGTTTTTGCTTGACAATAATAAAGTCTGTTTTGTGATTATTAATAGCAAAAAAATGAAATGCAGTAGAATATCAAAACACTGTAACTGAATAAAATGTGTAAAAGACCAATGGGACTTAATACATGTAAGGAACTGTACATTTTTACTTGCTTTCAACTGTGGCCATTTAATGCCTAACATATTTTGCTATTTTTATCTTTTAATATAAAATATTGGCTGTTTATATTGCTGTAGCAACTCATCAGTATCTGATACAACAGAAAAGACAGACAATGGCACAGGTAAGGCCTTTTAACTGTTGTAGGTTGTCTTACTTTTTGTGACAAGTTTTTTCTGCTCTCTTTTTCAGCATTCTAATGTTTCCTGCCTTCTCTGATCTTAAAAAAACACAATTAATTTTTAAAAAATGTAACTTTGTTTACTAAGGCCCAGAGCCAATATATATATAATCAATGTAATTGGTACTGACCTCCAATTTGGTATTCTTAGATATGTTTAATGATATATATACAGTACATGAACTACACATTTTCTTGCCCATATGAATAACTTAGTTGTGAGTTTGATGATGATGATAGTGACACTAGCTCCAGCATCACAACCTATTAAAAAATGAATGCCAAAATAAACACAGAACAGCAGCTCTGGAGTGCTAGGTTCAAATTGTAGTCTGAATACCATCTGCGTGGAGTCTGCATGTTCTCTCTATCGGCCTGTTTTTCACCCAAATCCCCAAAATATGCAGGTTAGGTTATTTGGCTACTCTAGACTAACCCAATGTGAATTAGTGTGACTAAGTAAGTGTGTAAGTATGCCCTATAATGGGAGGGCTCTTTAATGAAAGTACAATTATGTTCTCTAGCACTACTTTACCTGTAATATCCATACTTTTAATATTTAAGTCATAATGACTCACATATCAGCATAATATAACAATAATGAATATTACTTACTAAAGGGATAGAAATATATTTCTTCCACCCATACTAAAGTGTACAAAGACAGGGAATTTGATTGGCTTCAATTTAATAAATAACAAACAAATGTGAATTTTATGAATTGCAATGCAAACCTTTAGTATTTTTCTTGTTTTAGATGACCAAGAAGAAAATACAACACAAAGTTATAATGATAAAATTTACTCAGAAGACTCAAACAGTGAAGGTAAACCATTAAACATAGTCCATAATCAATTTTTTAAGTCCTATTCTTTGCTGCTCTTTCTTGTTCCTTTTTTTGCGACACAAAGTGTTGAAAAAAATACTGTGTTCATATTTATCCTTTAACTCTTACACTATTCCTCATGGTAGTAAGACTGGTTCAATCCTTCAATCATCACCTTCCTTCTTAGCCTAGCTTCCACTACTCTTTCCCATAACTTCATGTTGTGGTTCATCATTTTTTCCCTCGGTAGTTACTACAGCTCTGCACAGCGGTACCAGTACACTTCTTCTCCACTCCTGAGGCATTCTCTAACTTTCCTATATTGTATTAAACAATCTTAATAAAAATATCCACTGCTGTCTCTCCTAAACACATCCATACTTCAACCGGTATGTCATCTGGACCAACAGCCTTCCCATTCTTCATCCTCTTCACAGCTGTCCTTACTTCCTCCTTGATAATCCATTGCACTTCCTGATTCACTCTCTCCACATCATCCAACCTTCTCTCTCTTTCATTCTCTTCATTCATCAGCTTCTCAAAGTACTCTTTGCATCTGCTCATCACACTCTCCTCACTGCTGCAGTTGCCCAGCTATCTGCTAACTCTTCACTGCCACCCAGTGCCTGTCTTACATCCTCCCTGAACTTAACTTTGTAGTCTTGATTTGTTTTCAATCCTATTTTTTGTAAGAATGTATCTATTTGTATGGAATGATTACAATAAAATCAATAAAATTAAAAAAATTCAATTCAACTTCCACCATTTCATCCTTGGCTCTGTCCTTACTTTCCTCCTCTTCTTGATAAACAATGTCATCCTACAGACGACCATACTATGCTACCTAAAAACGCTTTCACCTGCCACCACTTTGCAGGCTCCCGTCTCCTTCAGACTGACCCTCCTTAATAGGATATAATCTAACCATGTGCATCTTCCTCCACTCTTGTATGCCACTGGATTCCTCCCTCTCTTTAAAATGCATATTCACTACAGTCATGTCCATCCTTTCTGCAAAATCCACTAACATCTGACCTTCTTCATTCCTCTCCTTAACACAACACCTACCCTTCACCTCCTCATCCCCTCACATGTCCATTGAAATCCACTCCAATCACCACTCTCTCTCCCTTGGGTACACCATCCACTACTTCATCCAACTCACTTCAGAAATCTTCTTTCTTATCCATCTCTCACCCAACATGCAGGGCATATGCACTAACAACATTCATCATCACACCTTCAATTTCCAGCTTCATAATCATTACTCTTCCTGGCACTCTTTTTACCTCCAAAACACTCTTAACATACTGTTCCTTCAGGATAACCCCTACCCCATTTCTCCTCCCTTCCACACCATGGTAGAACAATTTGAACGCACCTCCAATACACCTGGTATTAGTCCCCTTCCATCTGGTCTCCTACATGCACAATATATTAACCTTTCTTCTCTCTATCATATCAGCTACTGTAACTCTCTCCCCTTACCGGTCATACTGCCAACATTCAAAGTTCCTACCCTCATTTCCACTCTATTTACCTTCTTCTCCTCCTGTCTCTGGACATACCTTCCCCCTCTTCTTCTTCGGTCAACATTAGCCCAATTTCCGCCAGCCCCCTGTTGGATAACAGTACTGATGGCGGCCGTTGTTAACCTGGGCCTCGACCGAACCAGGATGGAAATCTGTATTGTCGTCTGCATATTGATCTAACAAAATTTTACATCGGATGCTCTTCCTGACATAACATTCCCCATTTATCTGGGCTTGGGACCGGCATGAAGAAACACACTGGTTTGTGCATTGTTTTAAAAGAAAAATACTATTTTAAATGATAAAGTTAAAAAAGCTTTAAGGAGTAAAAAATGTTTTCAAAAACATCAGGTTTAGTATTCAACATAATAAATTTAAATATGTGCTTTAAAATATTTCATTAATATAAATGTAATTTAAGTAAAAAACAATTTATACAGAAATTACCTAGGAAATGAATTATATAAAAAGAAAATGACAGCATTATACTGCATTTTACACATTACTGAAAAAAGCTTTAAAAACCTAATTTCTGGTTGTTGAAAAGATTTAACAGTATACATTATTTTATGTAACACTAAAGAAATATTAAAATATATTTATACATTTCTTGCTGTAGGTATTTTTGAGAATATAATAAATAAATAACATACTGTATAACTTCATAAAATATTTTTACATAAATAAAATGCATGCAAAATTAAAATACAATATACTGTACTACAGCACAGAATATATCAGATTCATGTTTCAAATATATGTCCATCTATGCATTTTCTGAATTCACTTTTTCCAATACATAGTCACAGACACCATGACTAGAGGAGGAATCAAATTCAGGAAGCAACCAACCTATACACTAAGCCACCAATCCATACCCCTTGGAAAGTATCAGACATATCCTATAGTCTGTAAAATAAGCTAGCTAAATAATTACAACAATAATAAACAAACTATTTGTATTAGAATACTTTTCCTCATTTTTATAACAGTTTCAAACTCCCAAGTAAGTTTGGCAAACAATTTAATAGACAGGATTTCTTAGCTTTGAAATTAGTGCATTAATATTATAATCTAAATATGCATCATTTTTTCAAGCTTAAAAAGCAAAGATAACATTCTTAGAATTGTTTAATCTATTTTAGTGATATGGGGGCCAAATTCAGATGCAAGGCAGAGCCAATTCAAATTTGCCCTCAAACTCACAGATATGGGCAGAAAGTGTAAATTTCACACAAAGAGCAATTGGCACTTGTTGCCTGAGGCAGCAGCAGCACTATGCCATTGCACTGCCCAAAGGTATCAAAAGATAAAAAGATAAATCATTATTATACAGAAAATAGTTTAAAAACAACTTGAATTACTAAATAATGAAACTGATGAACTTAGCGGCTAATAAAAGTCCTTCTATCCACCCATTTTCCAACCCATTAAATGGTTCTTAAAAGTTTAAGAAGGACACCATTCTGCCTTCTTGGGCTCCTTTCTCTTTAGCAGAAAGTAGCAGAAGTGAGTGGAGGAAGAAGAGGAGGAGGCATGCCACCAATGAAACAGGCACCAAGCTGTGGCCGCAAATATGTGCTCTTTGGATTTGATCATGATAATCGGAGAACGAAGGGTGTGTTGCTGGTAGGTGGGGAGTGTTGCTTGAGTGTGTGGATATGGGGTACCACTTTGGGGATTAGCCTATACTACTTGTAAAAAAGAATGTATGAGAGTGAATATTATGTGAATTCTGTTGACTAATAAATACAGCTAATCAGCCTATATCTCCTTTATCCAACCAGACATGCAGAGAGCATTGCTCCACTTGTCGCAGTGTAGAAAATTTCAAGCTCCAGTGTCAAAGTGAATGTCACTAAATATTTATTCACAATTTCACCCATATAATATACAGTACATGCTAATAGGTGACAAACAAAACATTAAGACTAAAATGATATGTGAAAATATATCTGGTAAGCCCAAGTAAATACAAGAACTGAGAGAAAATAATACAATATAAAACAAAAAATGAGCAAGAGGGAAAGTAGTAAAGTTAAAACTCTTCAAAATGGTCTTTTTTAACAGGTACTTGCTTGTATTTTTATTGCCATGCCAATTCAGCAAGGAGTCACAAGCTGGCAAGGACAGTTTTCTCTAACATTGCAGAGCATGCATTTAGCTTTTATTGTAGATTTTGTGAGGGAGCATAACAACAACAAATGTCCTCTCTTTTTGTTTACAAACAATACATGTTTGACATGCATACAACTCTACTGACATGCAACAGAACTGCACACTACTGAAGCTAAAATTATACAACATTACAAGAAGCACTAAAACGCAAAATATGATAAAATGAAAAGTGCATTAGGCAGACCAACACATACTGTGTTTAATATATCCACCAAAATTCCACTTTATTCATATTATGTTGTAATTTTTTCCTTAACTATTCCTTACAGGTGAATGGGGATTATACTCTTCTTTGCTATCAGAATAGAGAGGTAAAAAGTACAGTAAAATGTATGATATAAATCTGATAAAAAAAAATCACATTTACAAAATTGGATGTGCAAATTTACCTCTAAATGTTTACTTTTTTTAAAAACAGACACAGCACACTACAGTACATCACCCTACTATCTGAATGGGTAAAACCCAAAAAGAAGAAAGATTTAGTAGCCTGATAAAAATAATTTTCAAATGTTATAAGTATAATAAGTAATAAGTATGTTATTCATTTATGAGTTAATAAAAATATAGGTAACACATTATTAAAGTTCATGCTGTTTTTAGCAAACTTCTACAAGTCTGAACATCTCCTTTTTCTGTTCTGGTCATGCCTGAACAGCTGGCCTGCTTAGTGACCTATTCTGCTCTTCACTGTTCTTCGGATTTTTACATATTATTTGTCTTTAATAAGCTAATTAATCTTTTTCTTTACTGCTCCTGGTAGAATCAGTTCACAGGCAACCGCTACAAAGTTGATTGACACTTCTATCTTTAAAGTGCTTTACCCATCATCTGACAATATGAACTCTCAAAAACATCTCCATCTGAACGCTGAAGTCTTGCATCAGTGTGCTGCAGAGATTTTCTCCTTCACAATAAATCTTATCACCACAAACGGTTCAAGTGATATGTTTTTTTAGTCTGTTTCTCAAGAGAGGTCATTTCTCAAACTACTGTGCTTCAAGAGATGGAACTACCAGTTATGATACTGTATTATATTTCTTGGTGACTCTGTTCACTGGCCTTGCATTTTTAATTTACAGTAACAGCTTTGAAATGTAGATGAGAATATACTAGCCAACCCGCGGCGTACCATACGCCGCATAATCAGGCCGTTTTTTAATGATTTTTAAGCACAGGGAGAAAATTAACATTTGAAAAATTGGTAATGTAATAAATCAGCAAGAAAAGCAACATTGTAACAATGCACGGAATTAACCAACACACAATCGTCCATGACTGAAAACTGGCGGACCGCTATCGCGCCTTCTCCTCCCAGACGGGAGGATGGGGATAGACGGCGCTCAGACGCAGAGGGTAGAACGGGAGGAGAGGAGAAGGACGTCCATTCCGCTCCCTCCGTCAAGCTAGTCTGCTGATTTCTCGTTCAGTATGCACTGCCTGCTCATGTGCCCACCTCCAACTCGTCACTTGAGTCGTTGTTGTCTTTGCACAGTCCAGATGCACCTGTGACTCACGTAGACTTTTCATTGCTCTGTGCAGTTTTGGCTGCTTTTCTATATATAATCCACCAAGACACCCGACCACGGTAGTAGCGAGGTGGGAGGGGGGTGTGTACAAAGGGTAGGGACGTAATCAGTGGGCAGGGAAATGTCTTCCGTGTTCCTGCAGGAGCATATAAGAAGACGCATGTTTGTCGCGGATGCGAATTGCTGTATGTAGCGTGTAAAACAATTTGCTATGGTGCACGCGGTCATGCGTCGTAACCGAAAACTCGGTTTTTAAAGACTGCTTACTTCATTCTGTTTTAACCTCAGTTGTAAAGGATTGTTTTAAGGATCCCATGGGACACCCCTTGCAAACCGTTTTACACGCTGCATATGGCGACTCACCTCCGCAAGAAACATGCCTCTATGAACAGTCAACGTGGCTCAGAGGTGCATGTGGCCTCTACGACAGACGAATATAAATAATGCCGTTTTTTCTGTGTCGTCGCATCCGAGTTGGTGGGCGTGGCTCTGTGAGTTATCATCGTATCCAATGGTCTTGGAGTTGGTGGGCGTGGCTCCTTCCTGCGTGCACCATAGGTGTCTTACTTGTCGACAGCTTAGAGAATCCACTCCACTTCCGGCGTGCTTTCCATGGGTGTCTTGGCTTAGTGAATTATACATATAGATTTTAAAAGATTACCAAAAGAGTGGAGCTTGAGTGTTGTTTCCACACTTGCATCTGTTTGCCTGTTTGTTTCTTTTTTTGTTAATTATATACCACATGTTTATAAGCTCACCTAGAATACAGAATGTAATAAATATGTGTTACATTAACAGACAAATAACAGTATGCTTTACAATACTGCCATTAAAGTTACATTTATTTAATTTATTTTTTCTATCTCCATTTAAGCCATCTAACTGATAGAACAGTCATATGGCTCTTTGTGTTTCAATTTCTTTTTTTTTTTCTCTTAGGTTCTTTTAGCTTGTACCTGGAAAGGATACTAAATGCGGAAAGTGAGTTTGCTGACACTGAGGTATGTCTGCTTTTGTTAGTAAGCCATGCACCTGTATTTACACGCTTATTTGCTTAAATAAACACAAGCATTGTCTACAGGAGGCTGTAATGCTATTCCTAGTTTTTTTTCTAGTAAATCCATTTCATTTTGCAGTTTTTAGATTTAGTATACTGTCTTGTCTCAGGTACAATACAATCATGTTACTTTAGAACAACATTTGGGTCACAATTTTCATAGAAAAAATATTATATTTTTTAGAATGGCCAAAGACATTTATGTCACAAACACTGTCACAGCATTTCCATATATTAAAATGGGAACCTAAGCATCATGATATAAACATGAGGTGAATGTGCAGTACCATTTTAATCATAGATGCAGGTCAAATTTGAATAATTTGTAAACATCCAAAGTTCCTACCCTCAATTCCACTCTATAATAGTCAAATACAACACTAATTAAATGAATTCAGCTTGATTTAACAATTCTGCTATATTTCATTCTGCATACATAGTGCTGCAAACATTCCTGCTATATTGCAATATGTTTTGATCTTGTATAGTTTTATCACAATTACTTGGACATTCATGGGGGAATCATTTTCCTTTAACTTCTGTTACCTTCTAACTGGACACTCCTGTATTTCCCAGAATACCTCACTTAGACAGCTGCTCATACACTTTTCAGAGCATACGTTTTAACATTTGTCATACATGTATCATTACTACAATAACACATAAGCAATCAAGCCAGTCAGACATTATATTCAGATTACATCACTATTGGGACACTGCTTCACTTTACCTTACATTCATTGAGATTCTGTGCCACACTTGGACATGAATCAATGTTTTTCATTACCAATATGAATTTGTGTTTTGGTTCTCAAAACAAAATGTTATGACATGCCTTGTTTTTGAAATTTTTTTTTTGAACATTTTGAAAATGCCATACACTTACTGCTTGTAATATGAAGTGTAAAATACTAAAAGAGACACGTTTTTGCAAGTATGACCAGACACAAACTTTAAGTGTCTTTTTTACTAAACTTTCTACATCCAGAGTTAAATGTAGGTTTTATTATTTTTAATAATCTCACAATTGTTACACTCATTGAGCTGGCCCTTAGCTTGCCTGACTTTGTATGAGTTGCATTTAACATCCTCAAGATACAGTATATTGATTTTTTTCTGAAAGAGTATATTTTTGATATTCCTGCAAAGTTCTTGGGACAAAGAAGCATTAATTAATCTAAAAATATCAATGTAAAAATATACCAATAGTAACAAACATAAAAAACAAAAATCCTTTGGTGAACCAGCACTATTTAAAGATATTCATTTAACAGTTAATGTAAATTTTATTTTTTGTCTTCATCAAAAAGTTTCCAGCAGATGCACTTAGGCTTTTTGAATACCCACTCCTCTCTGCGATCGGCTGGCCCACCATACTGGCCTACAAACAGGAGTCAAGAGACAAAGTTCTGGATCCCAGACTATTTGCTTTCCAGGTAGGTTTTTTCACCTTTTTGACAAGACAGTCACCAGGGGCCTCATGCATAACACCGTGCATAGAATTCACACTAAAAGATGGCGTACGGACAAAAGCAAAAATGTTCGTACGCACAAAAAAACCCAGATGCATAAATCTGTGCGTTCGCCAACTTACACGTTCTTCCACTCCATAAATCCCGGTCAGCGTGAAAATTAACGCACAAGCATGTGCCTGCTGCCACTCCCCAACTCCTCCCAGGATTACACCTCTTTGAATATGCAAATCAATATAAATAGCCCTTAAGCTCGGCGTTCTGTGAAAAGACAATGGCAAAAGCACGGGAAAAATTGAAGAATTTCAGTGAATACCAAGAGGAGGCAAGGAAAAACATACTATTTGTTGGTTTAAACAGTGGTATAAACAACAAAAGGAAGTTGATCGAGTGACATAGTGTGTTGGAGAAACTCGAAAGTTCAAGTTCACAAAGTCACACAGTGCCTAAAATAAAAAAGTTGTCAGATATCAAAGTCACCGTGAAAAGGCAAGTCGTAGCCCACCGTCTGAGTGTCATATGGAACCTTATAAGGGTACAGAGAAAAGAAAAAAAATAGGCACACAGTTTGGAAAAAAGGCACGGAACTTTAATCTCGAAATTTCCACTTTAATCACGTAGTTTATTTTGTCATTAAAGTAGAACATCATAAACTTCATCTTAAAATCTTTAATTTACTAGTTTCTCAAGTACTGTCGTAACTAAAGTATCACGTTAAATGCTTTGTATTGTATATGTTCTTCTATGTGCTCTGTGTGTGAATCACTATGTGATTCTTAAACCAGCTTTCTCTTCCTCTGACAGGACACAGAATCCATTACATTTGTGATATTAGAGCTCTCTGAATACTTTAAATACTGAGATGTATACTTGTTATCATTTTCATGATGATAGGAATTAAAGCATGTTATTAAACATGGGAACACAGTGGTGCAGTGATAGTGACTAGCTGGTGCCTCGTCCAGATATTGTCCTTGCCTCCCGCAAAATGCTTGCTGTGCATGACCTTCGATGAAATAATTTATTGCAGCAGTACTGTCTCTTTCAAATGTACTAACCTCCAATTCCTGTCCTTCCTTTTCTTACTCCAAGTAACCAATTGCCACACAATCAGCTCTGTAATAGAAGTCAAGCCATCTGTAGGCTTAGAACGCAGATTATTCAAAACTTTTAAGGAACATTGAAATATCTTCATAGTACATGTTTAATTATTCTATGCATCTATCCGTCCAGTGTCGCGCCAGCCCCAGCAAGAATACAGCGCGAGGCAGGAACAATCCCTGAATGGGCGCCAGCTCGTCGCTAGCGCTGCGACACCGTCTTCACATGTTTAATTATTAACAATATAGATTATTTAAATAATGTTAACATTTTATCTGTATAATGTAATAAACATATTTTGCTGCATTTCATCTTAAAAATGATATCATCATCATATGTAAATACACGCTTTATAAAGTGGCTCAGGTCGTGCAATACTATAACTGTATTGCAAGTTTACAGTGAGGTAATTGTACTTATAATAATAATAATAAAATAATACATTTTATTTATATAGCGCCTTTCCCATGCTTAAGGCACTTCACAGAGTTTAAGAAAGAACAGCAGTATATAGCATTGTACTAAATCAAATAAATAAGTACAACAGTTCTGGAAGGAGCACTTGATGGACTGATTCAAATGCATTTATAGTTCCTGTGATGAAACTGTTTTAGGACCACAATGTCCCTACAGGATAGGCTCTGAATTGTTTGTCGTATGAGAGCAGTTCAAATAGACAGCATGGCTGAGGCAGCGTGTACTTGATGCCGTATAACAATAATTATCTTTCCGAATAGCTGCTGTAGAGCAGTGATTCCACACTCAGATACAGTGATATAAATACTCCGAGTGGTGCAGTGAGAGTAATATGGAAAAGGATGATCCACTGTGGCAACCCCTAACGGGAGCAGCTGAAAGAAGAAAATGAAGGTGCAGTGAGAGTAACAACGCTAAAGCAGCTATGGTATTTGGAATAGTTTGGCCATTCCGTGGACCATTATATTGTTACAATTGCCTTAAACTAATAAACAATATGTGGTTAATTTCAGTGTATATGATAAAGCCACGTCAGGGATGTGGATCTAAAAGAGAAAGGAAAACCACACTGGAACAAAAGCACTGCTTTGACGCTGGGTGCCGCCAGTTTGCAAAACCGAGTGGAGAACTTGCGTACGCCTGGGTTTGAGCTAGCGTGAAAATGTGCGTGGCTTTACGGCAAGTTTAGGTTTTATACATCATGATTTGAGCATGGAAACGGGAGTATGCAACATTTTTGTGCATACGCACTGTTTATACTTGAGGCCCCAGGATTTCACTGATGACCCACTCAAATTTCTAACAATAATTGAATGGTGTGTACTAAACTGCCTAAATCATACACTTTCACTTGGTCTCAGCCATAACAAACACTGTGACTGTCAAGCTTTCTAAGTTTTCCTGTTAAATTATTAGGTCCCTGAGACTGAATGTCCTCAAGTTCTATGTGAATTCTGTGGCCAGAAATTGAAGCCGTTTCCCTCCCACAATCAGATTCAAAACACCAGCATTGATGAGGTAAGCTATTGTAAGATGAATGCACTTTTATCAGAATTTTCCTACAGTAAAATTTTTTATCTTTGTTGGCCAATGACAAACATTAGACTTCCTATTAACACTAAACATATATCACAGGAAACAGGATAATATCTGCTTGGAGAGAGATATTGGACATCTTCATTACACACCTGTCTTTTACCTTGAATGGAAAGATACTCACTTGCCTTTTCTGTTTGTTAATACTTATTAGATTTCTTAGACTATGAAACATGAAGTATACCTTAAACTGCAGCAGAAGCAGAGGTCCTGTCCTACATTAACACCACATTTTACACATCCTTTGCAGTAGTTTCATTGAGACTTTCACCTTTTCTTCTAGTGGCAGAATTGTTAGCATTGCTACTTCACAACAGCGAGACCTAGGTTCAGTTCCCATCCTGCTGAGTGCGTGTGTGGAGTTTGAACATTCCCTTCATGTCCAAGAGGTTTTTCACAGGGGACTTCATCCCAAATATATCTTTTTAAGTTAAAGGGCCTAGATTATGTGAGTGAGTGTGCTTTACAGTGGAATAGCCATGTAAGGCTGGGCACTACCTAATCTAATTTGGATAAAGTGGATACAGAAATGGGATAGATGAAAGTGTTTTCTGGATTTTCAATATATTCTTAGGTCTCTCACTATGCTTGCTGTCTGCACTTCTGTATTAATTACATAACACAATGTACTTCCATCCATCCATTATCCAACCCGCTATATCCTAACTACAGGGTTACGGGGGTCTGCTGGAGCCAATCCCAGCCAACACAGGGTGCAAGGCAGGAAATAAACCCCAGGCAGGGTGCCAGCCCACCGCAGAGTGTGCGCACACACACACACACACACACCAATCACACACTAGGGATATTTTAGGATCACCAATGCACTTAACCTGCATGTCTTTGGACTGTGGGAGGAAACCCACGCAGACACATGGAGAACATGCAAACACCACGCAGGGAGGACAAAGGAAGCGAACCCGGGTCTCCTAACTGCGAGGTAGCAGCGTTACCCACTGTGCCACCGCGCCTCCCGTTTTTCAAATCATTTAATTTTTAAACACAATTTGTGTTTTGGGAAAAAAATTCAAGGTTTAAAATGCTGATTTTAAATCTATAACTTTCTGCTTTCAGTTTAAGTTTCTTGTGCTTTACGTTAGTGGTTCTCAAACTTTTTGTGGCTTCAGGTTTTTGTTTTAACCAGTTTTGTAATCATTATTTTCCAGCTTCCTACATGGTTTTCACTGTGGTAGTTTATGATACACCAGTGGAACATTTGTTTTCTCACTCTCATTGTCCATTTACATGCAAGGTACTTTGTTTCTCAATTCTTTCATAAAATATTTGACAGCTTACATAAACATTTCTTCCTGAAATCAAATCCAGCTGTATAAAAAATTAAAATCCTTTTCTAATGATTTGTTAAATAGTCCAGGACTTCTTTAAGACCTGAGCCCAGTTTTGCCAGAACAGGCTCTGGCTACTAAGGCCTCATCCACACTACTATGTTTTCTTTTAAAAATGTCAACATTAATCCCGTTTTCACTTTTTGTCCACACTACCCTGGTGTTTTCAACTCCCAAAAATGAAGGCATTTGAAAACACTCTCCAGAGCCATATACTTATGAAAATGCAGCCTCAGCATTGTAATGTGAACAGGCAAAAATAGGTTTTTGAAAATGCAGACTCTTATTGTGCTCTGATATGTTTCTGCTTATTATGAATCATTCCCTGATTGGATCCTTCTCATTACAATGTGTCATTCCCAATAGTGGACACAGAAGAGTTGCTTCCATGGTGCTTACTGTATTGCCTACCAGTATGCATCTAAACTGCTTTTTGTATAGTTTGAATGCTATACACATGTGCAAAAGGCAAATAACCTACCAGCCACTACAGTTTTGTGACATATTCTGTGGCCAGCAGCAATTTTGTTCCTTCAAAGACATGCCCTATATAGGCGAACTTTAGTCATTTTAGTGTAGAATGAGATACTTTTATAACGATGTAAAATGATAGTGTGGATGGAGTTCATTTTTAAATGAAAACGTAGTAGTTGTGAACGTAACCCAAGTTTGGAAAATGAAATACTGTTAACTAAATCATTACTACTCTGATATTCAGATTTCAATTTTGGTGTGTAATTGAAATACACTCGATGTTACACCCTAACTAAGAGTGAACAATTCCAAAATCCTTTACCCAAAGATAACTGCTTATCTAATAAAACACACAAGGAAGGACATGATAACAGTGATGACATAGAAATGAAATTATCATTGCTAAAAGAAACCTTATGTGCACCACATTATCCAGGATCCTAACTATGAGCTGGGGGTAATTATCCCCTGCCCCAGACACTGCCACAGTATCTCTCTCACAAAGTTTTGGCTGCAGTACCTCTAAGCCAATCCAGCCTTTGACCCAAGTAGCTCTAGTAATATTAAAACAGGTAGACAGAGAGAAGACTGGACTGACTGCTGGGAGTCAATTGATATTTGCTCTGATTTCCCAGCCGTAAATCCCAAAAGGGACTCTGCTCTCTTGAGCAAGGCTCTTAACCTGAAATTGCTGAGGGCTTTGAGTAGTGAGAAAAGTGCTATATAAATGCAAAGAATTATTATTATTATTAGGAGAGATTGTCGAAGCGGAGCTGGGCACCCTTAGCCCAAAGAAGGCACTCGGAGTATCAGGATAAGCAGTAGAATCAAGCTTTATTGTGCACATACAGACTCGAATCAGGTGAATTGAGCACCCAGCAATGGGGCCGTCTAGCTTTAATTACAGTTCTTATCAAAAGCTTACCTTGCTTAGCTCATTTATCACCATCAACTGACTTCCAATATTCCATTGCCTTGGTCCTGCCTCTAATTAGCTCCAACAATATTTCCCAGACTAATGAGTGTAGCACTCTGTTCTGTCCCTCATGCCAAAATGTGTGGAGCCAATTCCCACAAAACAGTATAGAGTTAGATTCAACTACCTAACTAACTGTGACCGAGAAAAGCAGGTTCTCTGGAGAAAATCCATCATACCGGTAACCATTCAGAAAATGGCACATAAATGTAAATCAATGCTAGCCTAATGCAAGGAAGTCATAGAAATATGGATTCTTCAGGAATCCAGAGCCATAGGAGTATTATTAAAGTACACTATATCTTGTTTCCATAGAAAAGGAAAAATTTGGCATATATGAGTAATTTTTAGACTCCTCCAGGCGGCATTCAGAACAAAACTGTCTTCTGGACTGCTGCAATTAAGCTTAGTTCTCGCTCAGTTACTAGTTCTAAGGATTCACTACATTTTTTTTTTTATTATTGGATTCAAATAAAATTTAACTGACTTTCTTTCCTAGACACCCACACCATTGTTCATTGACCTAGTTTGTGCATGTGCATATTTTTGAGTTTCTGTCTCATTTTCCTTTCTTATTTGAGGTCTCCTTAGTGTATTCCATCCTTTCAGTACAGATTTCATGAGTGACCTTGATACTATTTAATTCTTTGGCACTTTCATATGTTTTCTACTCCTTTTCTGTCTCGAAGTTCCCCATTAGAGATAACTATTATCAATATGTGTTCTTGCATCTCTCCAGTTCACTGCCATTCAGTCACTGTTCATCTAAAATTCATAGACATATGTAAATGTTTCAGAAAGAAGTGAAAAGACTAGTACAAAATATCTACTATCAAACCCACTTAATCCAGGTCTGGGTTGCAGAGGTCAGTCCCAACAGCAACACTGAACACAAAGCAGGAACTAGCTATGCATGAGGCATCAGCCCATTAGAGAGCAAATTCACACATACAGTACACACAGTCACTTAGTTTACAGTATATTCACAGGCATGTCAAATCTGTGTGAGTGTGTGTTAGATGGTCACAATAAATCCACAGCAATAAAATCACAACCGGTCCAATCATGCAAGACGTTCACTTACAGGTATCTCTTTATTTCTAATAGTGAAACAACAACGTTGTCTATAAATAAAAAATACTTATGCATTACACATTATTTTTTGTAAAGCTTTTTTGTTGCGATCAGTACCAAATTTTATGGGAGTTCCTGTCAAGAGAAAGAGCCAATATTCTAGAAAAGAAGAGGTCTGAAAAAATCTCTGTCGACCCACATCCTCCTTTTGGAGACCAGGAAGAACGGGAGAAAGTCAAGCAGAGAGCAGCACAAAGGTAACTACAAGATGTCCTTTACAGAATGTAAAGAATTCCACTTGTTTTATTATTGATTAAATTAATGTATCATGCAATATACTGTATATATATATATATGAAATAAAGGAGAAACACATGTTCCATGAAACATGAACTTATGCTTCAAAAGGCCCTGTAAAAACATAAATTCATACTGTATGTTTCTATATTCTAAGTAAAATGCATTCAGATATAAACAAATATATATTTTTCTGACAAATGCAAATGGAAATTAAACAAAAAATAACTTGTAAAACTATGCCCATAAAAGCAATTAGTTCTTTCAATATTTTTTGTTGTTCTAATAGACTGCGAGAACGAGAAATGGAAAAATACTATCAGATTGAAGACACTGCTGGAAACTATTCTAATAGTAAGCTAAATAGTTATTTTTTATCAATCTATAGTCTTTACGGGTGACACAGTGGATAAGCATCCCTGATTGATTATTTTCTGGATTTGAATTTGACACTGTCTTGGGGAAGAGTGCATGTTCTCCCCTTTCTTTGTGGGCTTTCACATCCCTAATGCATATATTAAGTTAAACTACATAGTCTGATTTAGTGTGATTTACTGTGCCCTACAATGGATGGACATGGTTGTTTCCTGCTCTGTGCTGCACAATGCCAACACTCAAGGCCTTGCAAGTCTGTACAGCAGCAACACGCCAGTTTGGAAATGAATGAATTTCCTTAGAGTAACAGAAGACACAAATGTCATTTTAGGGTTGCTTGCTCATGTAAGTGCTGGATGAATGTAGGTTACTAAATATTAGTATTTTAGTTTATGTAATGTTTTAAATTTGTCTTATTACTAATTATAGAACAAACATAATTAAAACTGAAAATATTATGAATTGTTTTCTTTATGATCAGCAGAGCTCAAGTTAAAGCTTTTTTTATTTTAAGCATACCTTATATGATTTATTAAAATTTTGATTTGATAGAAATCATACAGAGTTTTAATTGTTTCTTTTTAATGTTTTCTTATGTATTTTAAAATCTAGATTCAAAGCAATTCAGAACAATCTCTTATCAGCTGTCAAGATGTGCACCCAAAGATGGCAACTGGACTCTGATTCCAAAAGATGAAACTGAAGAAATAATACAAAATGAAGAGGGAGGGAGCAATGAAGAAGAGAATGAGTTCTTTATGAATGTGGGAGACTTCACTGTGGTACCATACAAAGTAAGAGTCTGTGTTTTGTGTCCTCTCTCGTGAACCAGTATGAGTACCAACTGCTCAATATGATTACTGATATAAAGTTCTCTATTATTTAAATAGTAAAAGAGAAAGAGTAACAAAAAAACTGAAAAGCACTATATAAAACTGATTTATTCTCCTCCCATCTGTTGATGAGCCTTTTTAGGGGTGTTAGAATTCAAATCTGTTAAAAAAAATCTCTACTTTCAGAAAGCACTATGAATTCTGCTCCAAATCTTTACTTTTCGTAACTGTAATTTTTCTCTTTGATCTGCTTATTAAGAACTGTCTCTCATTCTACCCTGTTAAACAAATGCTGTTGAAATAAACATGTCCACCAGAGGTGCTGTTCATTCACTTCCCTGGCATGTTCAGTGCACTACTAAGTGCTTCTTACAAATCAAAATACCAGAAAACTATTTAGTTATAACAGAATACAATCTAGTGGATCACTATGCCAGAGCTGTAATTCATCATTCTATCAAGTTTCCATTTTCCATTTCTAAACCATCTAAATTGCATCCTGTTCTTTGGTTTGGAAAAAAGATTTGCATGACTCAGGCCTGTCAGCCAAAGTTATTTTAAAAGGAAAACCTCTTTTTATGCCTCAGATACCTAAAAATAAATAACATCTTTGTAGAGACAATTTCTAAAAATAAAAGCATGATGTTTACTTAAAGGGCAGTAGAAGAGAGTCAATTATACTTCCAAGAAATAAATATTTTGCCACCAAGTTACACATGGTGTAGTTATTGTAAAAATGTGTTTCTCCTTCAGTAGCAAGCCACTTTTCATTTTCTGATTTGGAAATACTGTTTTTCTATTACAGGATAAAAAGCTTCCATTTACAGAAAAGTATTATACAAATGGAAATAAATTTCTAACACTATTCTCTGATGGAACAGCTCAAGTTTTGTATCCTTTAAAAGTAAAACTATAAAGAGAAACCATCAATAATTAACTGTTTGTTTTTCTATTCTATATATACAGTACACTGTCAATTATTACCCATGCCCTGCGTACAAGGCACCACCAACACTGGCAGAAACAACAGCTTTATGTTTAATTAGGCAAATATGACAGATTTCTGATGAACAAATACCATGATGGCTATCTTTGCAAATTCTCTCTTGTTGCCCACAGTAAACAGCAGCACTATCATCACTTTGGCTTTGTGTACCAGATGTGATTTATGCAGTATATAACTACTGTGTATCAAATATTTAATTCCATCAAGTCACTCTAAAAATGGCATCCTTAGTTAATAGATGTATTCCAGGTAATCAAAATGATAAATCACACTGACTAAAAAGTATGCATTCTGTATACTGTCTATACTGTGACTACTTCACATGCTTTTACTACAATGTATGGTAGACATATTTTTTGAAAGAAATTATATATGTATGAGAAAAGTAAAAGTTCAAAATTCAAAGAGGTTTAAAATACACAAATTGTTTCTGTTTTAGTTAAAAATTGTATTCAAGATTTCCTTTTGCACCTCTTTTCCTGTAAATTAAAAATTATTTCACACCTTAATGTATACATGCTAGTTACCCTTCAGGAAATTTAGCAGTTCTTGTCACACTAAGTTGTAAAAGGGAATTTGTGTGTCTGGTGCTGGAGGATAAAGCCAATGATGCAGCAATCCAAGCAGTATTCGACTCCCAGGGAAAGGGAACCTGCTACTATCCCAATGGAGTTGTCTGGTACGTGGTATGGACTCTTGCATTATGTTTCTTAAATGCAGCTGCAGCAATGAAATGTTGTATTTGTCACTTAAAGAAATGATACACTAGTAAAACTGGTTAGCTTTTTAAATTATTTAGGGAAATTCCTCCATCCATTTTCTGAACAAGGATTTGAGAAGCAATGACTTGTCCTGGTAGCAAATGATACATGGCATGACATTTCAGAATAGCAAAAAATGTATACTATTAACTTTCCAAAAAAGATAATACTACACTTGACTGTGTAATTAAATGTATTTAAAGTCTGTGTCCATCAGACTTGATGGAGGGATTATATTTTTTAACTATCATAAAAGTGTCCAACTGTGACCCTGCAAGGGCTAAATAAAAATACTGGTGATAATATTTGATGAACTTTCTTCGTAACATTACTGTTGTGCCTTTAGTAAAGCCATTAGACAATATCATAATGCGGTAACTTTTTAAATAAACTAGGGTGGGGGAAAAGAGGGAAAATTCTTTAATATATTGTTGATATACAGTATAACCTTAAATGCAATAGCAGAATTTTCTTTTTTTATTATTACACTTGATAGCAAAATTATTAAGAAGAAAAGTCTAAATTCAGTTTTACTTACAGCTTCATGATATAACAAAGTTTAGGGATAATGGTGCATACAATGTTGGCAAAAGATCACAATTCACCATGGAAAAATAGTACACAATCCAATTAGATGGTATAGATAGTAGTGCAAAGGTATGTGGGGAAAAATTTTTAAAATATATTTTAATGAACTAGGCAGAGTAACTCTAAACTGTACATGTTAGGTAAGGAAAAAGTGTGAATAAATAATGCAAATTCTTCTTTATGACAGCAAATAATACATCATTCAAATGACTGGCAGCAAACCAGGTGGTTCAATTAATATGTTCATAAACTAAAACAAAATATTTTGCTTTGTTTGAAAGAGTTGTAGTCTGCAGGACTACAGACGCCTTTTACTGGAGAAAAATGTAGAAACTATTTCTGATGATGCATTACAGCAAATTTTTGATGGCATTTTTTTTCTCTTACTACAGGTTAAATATTAATATCCATGGTGGGATGTACTTAAATGAAAATGGAAAAAAAGTCAAACACTGGTGGTGGAATGAAAGTGCATCTCTTAGTAATTCTGCTCCACTAAAACCAATCTTCCTCTCCCTGAACAATCATACTGGTGTGAGAATATTGGGACAAGACAGGATTTTCATCTCCTTTTTGGCAATGGGAAAACAAATCAAATTTAATGTAGGAACGAAAATGCAGGTACAGTACAACTTATACTTTCATAACAAAATGAAAACATCAGTCACAGTCATTTCACGCTTATGTTTGGGTCACTTTGCCATTGAAATTAAACACAGCGTTTATCATAATAAAAAAATGAACATTTAGAACTACCTCCTTGATCTAAATATAGTACAGGCGTTATGAAAGCAAAACTCAAACAAATGAGAAACAGGCAAATGTGTTCTTCTAGACTGACAACATGAAACACATTTGTTTGTGGGTTAGAACAAAATAAAATTACCTACTGTAATGTGTACCTAAATGTACTGTATGTAAATGTCTGAAGGACAATTTAATTTCTTCCTTTCAATATCAAAGCTAACTTTATTCTGAATCCATTAAAACGATTCCATAGACATGAAAAGACAGCTTTGTCATTTTTGACAAAACAAAAATGTTGTGAAGCATTTTCAACACTTTGTACTTCCTTAAGTATGCCTGAAATAAGAACAGCAATGGGAATAAAGACTACTTTCTGTGCCCCGTTCTATAAAATGAAAGAGGTAACTTAAACCAAATTGAGTTCTTTTAAAATGCTATATGCCACAACATTGTATTGGGCAGTAGTGACAATGACTTTACTAACTAACTCTTTTAATTGTTTTCATTCTATAGTTAAAGGACCAAAGAACACAACCTGCTGTTAAATCACAAATAACAACTGATGACCTCCTACTGCTTGCAAGCAGAATAAAAGTTGAAAAAACCTTATTCAAGATGTACATGCTGCTGACCTTTCCTGTAAATAATCAGCTAGAAAAGATACACCTTCCACAATACCTGACATCTTTGAGTAAGAAACTCTTGAGTCTTTGTGAGACTTTCAAACTGGAAAAACATGAACAATCTTTTATTAATGGCTCCCTAGAGGGCTGCCTATGACTTTGTTCACAAATAAAAACTGGAAAAGAAGCTAGAGACATTTTTAACAAAAGTTAACCCATTACAAACACTTTTATTTTGTATAAAGGGCATCTATAATGAACAGCATAACCAGCCATAAACGGTACAGAAATATATGTGTTTCTACATTTTTACATTTGGCATACTAAAATGGTAAGTACAGCCACAAAAACGATATCTATTTCTGGGTATGTACTGAATGCTGTAAATTAATAATATTCAGTGATGAATTTACTTTACAATGTACAACACTGTAATAGAAAGTAACAAAGTCCTTTAGTAATATTTTAGCTCAGTAACATGTAAGACACACAATACTGGTGGATACATATGGAACAGGTTTGGTTGACTGGCGATTCCAAATTGGCCCATGTGATGAACTGGCATTCTGGCCAGAGCTATTTTCTGACTGCACTTCTTGGATAGGCTCCATCCCTCTGCCACATTAACTTGGATTAAACGTTTCATGGCTAGGAAATACGATTTGAAAAGTACAGTAAATCAAATGTAATCTTAATAATGGTCGCTTAATTGTCAAGGGTTCCAGTTTTAACACCAATATTCTGATGAATTGTGAACTTTTCTGAAATCGTTTTATACATTTCAGGGAATTACCTACAAGGATATTTGTCAATCCAGAGACACCTTATCTAGAAATTCCTAGAGAAGTGAAAGAAATAATGGTCATTGTGCGCACCAAATGTGTATTATAAAAACATTAATAGGTAAATTATTGGCAGCTCCAATGCGAACCCCAAATGAGTAAATCCTTCAATAGACTGGCGTCCCATTCTAGATTGGTTCCTGCTGCATATGTCTGCTGCAGTCAGGTTAGGCCTCAGTCCTCAAGAATCCTGAATTAAATTAATGGAATTAACTAAAATTACTCCATGTCAGTTCTTCTTGCTACATTATGTTGGCCATTAGGCTTATGGGTTTTCAAAAATAATCTTGTTGTTTACATTGTTTTTCAGACAATTTCTACAGGTAGTACTTCTGATCAAACCCTTTCAAATATCACAGTAAATTTTGACTATTAAACTTTTAAGCTATTATCAATATTTACATACAACCGATACAGAAGGCATGGCTGAACCTGGAACAATTAAAAACGGGAGCTAGAAAAGGGGGATGAAGTGGGGTCATCCGCGTATGGACAAGACACTGCTGCTACTAACAATAAAGTCCTGTACTTTTCCAGCCAACAATGAGTAGCTGGATAACCAATGGAAGATATCAGAGGAAAGCCAACTTCACAGGGACGTTTTCCTCCTACACAACAAGCTAGTTAGGTTAACTGTGGGTGCCACAATGACCCTGCAGGAGTGTGACTATGGGTATGTGTGAGAGGGCCTTGCAATGGACCGATACTTTGTCCAGGCCTTTTTTCTGTCTTGTGCCCAATCCTGGCAAGACAGGCTTCACCCAATTTTTTTCCAAACTGGACTAAACAGGTTTCAGTTGGTTAAAGTAATTATATATATATACAAACACAAAAAAATTAGCAAAATTAGTTTATTTTCATATTCACTTTAACATTCCTTTTCTTTAATATCCAGAAATCAATTTCATCCATTCTGCTTTATAAACAAATTCATCAACCAGATAGATAAATATTGGAAAAATGTCACACCATCCCACTCCACTGTATAGAAGTATAATGCACAAATTTTGCATCAGTTTGACTTGGAGAGCACAATAAAATAGTTTTCTTTACATTGGAACCCAATCTTGAAAGTGAAAGGTAATCACTCAATGGAGTCTCTTTATCAAGTGGCACACACACAGCAATGAAGTGTGCATGAAAACGCAAGGGGTCACCTGGAAAGGGATTCAGGAAAAAGAAAAAATGAAATTAAAGACTTAATTTTACAATTGTGTAAACAATACTGTTACAAATGTAATAAAATCATGCTCAGTGTAATACCTGGATAGACAAGGTAGTCTCCTCCAAATTTACCAGCAGAAGTCAAATAATAGCCCTTTTCCCTAAGATCACTGAACACCCGATATCTCACTTTCTGTCTCTCATCAACTGGGTTTGCCAATTCTGCAGACAGCCAAAGACGTTCTTCTGGTGTATAGCTGAATCTAGCTCTAGCTGTGCAAAGCTGCACCATCATAGCAGAGCAAGGAAACGTGAACGAACTCTCCAAAGAATCCAGACTATCCTTCACAGACTGGATTGAACTTGGAGCTGCAGCACCATCTTAGAAAGAAAGAAAAAAAAAAATGACACTTTTCAAATCAGCCTTTCTCACTTTGCCACTTCGATTTCTTGGTTTTACATTTTACTTTCTCTCATGGTCTCAACAGCTGTAAATGTAAGTTTTAATCAGTGCCTAGACTGTTGTTTATATTTACTTTTCTATTTTCAAGAGAGATTAATTCCTTCTTCTGTTGTTTAGGCACGTTCGTACTTTACAAAAAAAAAAAAAAAAGACTGAAAAAATGAGTCCCATAAGGAAAAGTTTTACTAATCAGAATCAGGGAAATATTAAACTGACAAACTTTTTCCAAAAATAACTAACCACATCTTGAAAAAAGTATAACATTGTAGACCTCCTCTAGCCTCACATCTCAGGCATTACAGGAAGACTCCACCCAAAAATTATTAATTACACATTACTTACCCAGTTATGTCTGTATTGACAGCTGAGAACAGTTTAATAATCTAATGTTATTATGGGGAACGTAGATAACAAAGTTTCTGACACACTAGGCTTCAACAAGAAGCAATGTTCATCAACAGCAAATAGTATCAAAACAACCATGAATAAAAATCTCAAGTTATACTTATTGCAAAATCAACATGTATACAGTTGTATACTCACAGCATAATAATGCATGTATGCATGAATTTGTTAAAATATTGTTAATTAAGCTACTTCTAAAAAATCCTCTCGTAAAAAACAGGTACAGCCATCTTACAGGGGCATCTTTTCAGGGAAGGTTCTCTCCATCTCAACCTCACTAGACACAAACTATGTATTTTTTTTCCATAAGTTTAACGGCAAGTTAAGAATTATGTTTAGAGTATTTTTCTTTTTTGTTGAAGTACATTTCAGTCCTTGGATCCAATGTAGTTTAAATGTTAACATATTTTGACTTTTCTTTATCTCCAGATTGTTCAGAATAAAATTAATATTCAAAGCAACTTCAGACATTTTAATGACTTTAATACAGTGAAAACTGCAAAAAGTGTGTATACTATTTTCTTAGCAACATATTAAGTTTTACACTTCCTGTTCTTAAAATACCTCAAAATTTTCAAAGAACAGTCTTTTTGCACCTAAAATACTCACTGAGCCTTTAGTGGCTGACTTCAGCAACTAATTTCATAATTTGCTTTTAACGATTGTTTTCAGGTCATCATGAGCCTGATGTTTAATACTGTCATTTCTTTTATATTGCACTGTTAAGTGCTAGAGTGCTAGAGAATAAACCTTAACCACAACATGCAACAGCTCGAAAGACATCAGAACGAGAGTAGCCATAGCCTTAAGTTCAATGAGTGACCTGGACAGTATCTGGAAGAACAAGAACATCAATAAGATAACCAAAAGAGACTATACAACTCGCTTATAGTACCGATTGCCCTGTACGGATGCGAAACGTGGACTCTTAGAAGTGCTGAAGAAAGACAACTGCTCGTGTTCGAGATGACAGCGCTCAAAAAGATACTTGGAGTACACATCATAGACAAGATGAGAAACGAAGACATCAGGAAAACCCTCAACCAGACAGAAACAATAGTGCAACGAGTGCACGAACGACAACATAAGTGGCTAGGTCATGTACTCCGGATGGACAAGAGCAGGATTGCTAACATCACACTACATGGAAGAGTGGATGGAACCAACAAGAGAGGGCGCCCAAGAATGACATGGGTGTCGACAGCACTCTCAAGATATGACATAGGACTGCAAGATATAACGCGGACGGCCCAAGACAGAGATCTGTGGCATTTGATGTCTCCTCATGCTAGAGCCCACGTCGACGTGTAATTACAACACTGAGATATGGCAAAAGAAGAAAGAAGAAGTGCTAGAGTTACCTTTATGCATTAAGTCTTATCACCTATTTATTACATAGGAGAACAGCTCCAATTTTTCATGTTAACTCATTTTCCTTATTATGAAGTATTTATTCAATTGCACCACAATGAGCTTTCCGTCTAGAAGTGTATCCTACTTGACAACTTCTGTTCAAAATCACCCATCCAAAATGTAACTTTCTAAAATCAGTTTCAATTTCTTCCAATTCACTCAACCAAACTCCTGTGAACTATGCTAAGATTGCTTAAACCTAACAAATCAACAGTCTCGGAATTCTGCCTTTTTATAAAATATGAAATTAAAATAGTCATCTTCTTGATAAAACTGGGCAACTGTTGAAGTATACAGCCCAAGATTTTAAATTTAACAGCCTTTTCACTGCACATACTGTATACAAGATGGAAAAGGAACATTGTATTCACAGATCAGGGAAGTGTACAATCGGCATTGCACTCTTAAAAACTAATTTGTTTTAATGATATTTACTACTTAAATGTATTCTGACTGTAACAGCACAATTCATTTGCAGGTTATAATATTCATCACTAATGTGTGAATCAAGCATATGGCATTATAGAAACAAACGGACTTATGCAGTATAACTGTCTTTATAACAGGGCTCTTCCTGTAACGGCATATTAGTTCCTTATTTTAGCTGTAAAATATGCAGATCATATTCCAATATCATTATGGACTAACTAAAAAGATTACAATATTCAAGCTTTCAAGGCAACTCAGGCCCCATCTTCAGCAAGATGTAATCAAGAAGAAAGGGGCCTGAGTTGCCTTGAAAGCTTGCATATTGTAATCTTTTTAGTTAGTCCATAAAAGGTGTCATTTTGCTTGGCTTTGCTCTACATTCATAATGGCTAACACGGTGCAACACCCTAGTACTACAATATCATTATGCAAAGAGAGAAATGAAGAAAGAAAAAAAAAAAAAAGATTTTGTCAGTAAAATAAAGTAGCCCCACTGAATTAGTTAATGAATTTTGCAATATGTACATTTTTCTCCTACTGCCATGTGGAAGCAGCTATAATAAAAATAAAACCTATTAGGCAGTGAGCAGGCACCGAAGTCCTATTGACTGATACTAGAACTCTTTCCAGATAGCAACTTTCAAAAAGTATTTGAATAACTTCAAGCAAACATTGTATTTATTCAAAATGCACTATTTTAAATGTTATAACTTCAACCTTAAGGTCTGATGGAATTAAAATACATAGCAAAATGAAAAATGTGAAATGCCAAGAAATAAGCATTTGATATTACCTAAAATCTACAGGTAAATGACCTAGGTCTTGCATTTTAAACCAGGTATGTAATAATACCTTTAATTTACCAAATGAAAACATCAATCTACTTTTCATATAATCTCCATAACAAATTTAGTAAAAAGGAAAATTGTTATCATCTCATGAGAATCAGAAATGCATGACTAAAACCATCTACAGCACACGCAGCAAGCGCTTAGGGTCACCCACATGATATAGCAAGCTTTATACTGTAAGCCCAGCGTCTCATCGACAAAGGGTGCCTTTATATCTGTGGCTGCTGCCAGCTCAGATACTCTTTAAATTTCACAAGTGGATGCGTGGCGTGTGCGTGTATGTGTTATGGCACACCACAGGTTGCCCTTTCTGCCAGGTTTACACAATTCATGCAAAACTGTCCTCCCAGCAGCGCAGTGAGTGGGTTGCTTTTTTGATCTCAGACATTCAGTGTAGAGAAAAGTACAGGAATTTATTATAGAAGACTGCCAATGTGGTGCAATAAATTGCATAGCGAGGTTAGCCTTTTATTTACAAGTGTTTCTCCTAGTGTAATAAAGTTTTTTATTTCTTTTTATCTCTGACATCATTGTTAAAAAAAATGGTTTCCAGCAAATACAACTCTTTTAATAGGTAAAATAAGTCACAAGAGGTTTATATCTCAAACTTGCATATGTAGATATAATGAAGAAAAGGTTACCAAAGGGAGTTTGCATTACCTTATTGAGTACACTTCTTACTAAACACATCTTTCCGGCTTGCAGTTGTCACCACACAATTTACATTTATATGTAAGACACGATAAATTCTACTATACAACAACTTTCTCAAGGTTCTATTTCAATTCCTACTTTCAAAACCGGGTTACTAACTGAATTCATCATTTACCCAGTAATATCATTCAAAGAGTAAAGAAAACATTGTTTAACATTTGCTGTTTTGCTAACAATTTCTCTTACAACGTGAAATTATCAACTTGTATGTGGCCACACCAGACAGTATATGACAATGTAAAGGCAGACAGCTACTTTAGTATTATACCTTTGCATTTATCCTCCATCACTCTCTTCAACACTTGTTTCTTCTCCTCTAGTGCAAATTTTTGTTGCTCTTCATGGTTGCGCTCCAAATAATGAGCATAGCTTTGTACTTCCTGCTCATAATTCTGAAATAACAAAATAAATGCATGACTTAGTTTGAATAAATGTAAAGTGCCCATTAAACACATTCATTTAAATATGTGACTCACTCTCACTCATAGAGCTTGTGGTGCACACAGGTATTAACTGGCTGATCAACACCAGCAGGGAAACGTTTACTTTATCAAAAGCCTTTCTATAATGAACATCACACCAACTCATTTTAAAAGAATCAAAGTACAAATATTAACATCAGTTTTTTTTTTTGGTTTTTTTTTCAAATTAACCTTAGTTTGACCACAAGTAGATGATTCCATTTTAAAGAAAAATTGGGGCACAAGCATTATGGTAAATAAACCAGCTCTTAAGCCACTACACCACATGGACTATGAAAGAAATCAATCTGCCTCTCATTGTCATTTTATAACTATTTGCAACTGCATTACACAGGATAAGAAACATTATGATGCCATATGAGATACAACAGATGTTTTAATTTTAAAACCATATAACCAAAACTCCCTCATGAAGTCAATGGTTTCCTGGGATAAAGTCTTCCTAACTGACAGACATCATGCCCAGTGTTGACTACAAGCGAGTCTTCAACCTTGCAGTAACAGACTTTGGCCCCTCTTGTCCTTACCTGGTTTAAGCTTGCTGGCGAATAATAATAATAATTTGCATTTAGTGTATATAGCGCTCTGCTCACTACTCAAAACGCTCAGCAACTACAGGTTAAGGGCCTTGCTCAAAGGCCCAACAGAATGAACAGATAACTTTGAAACTAAAAGAGCTACATTTCTGGGCCCTCTTTTATTCTGGTCACTAAGTGCCCACCATGCCACACATTCACATACTTAAGTGTCAGCTTGGACTGCAGAATACAGGAAATGGTTAGGTTTGAGCCAAAAAACTACAGATTCTTGCAGAAGACAACTTATTTTGTGGGATACGAGCTTCAGAAAGACTTATGCCCACCTTGCGAAAAGGTGTTTTTTTAACATTTAAAATACCAAATACCTTTCATCATGGCAATTGAAATATAATAAAGTTTAATTAAAATAAAAAGAATGTACCACGAGAAAAGAAAATAAGAATACCAAGGATTTTAACCATTAACTGTCACAAGTATTCGGTACATACTACAGTACATACAATAATTGCCTCTTCTTGGGACTAGATCATACTTTACACATAGAGGAATAAAAGATATACTAGATATGAAACTAAGAAAAAAAATGTCATTTAATTTGCACCTTTCATGGAAAACAATTCAAAACCTTCTACACAGGCAGGAAACAAGGAGCGTGTGCATATTTACAAATCTGGGATCTTGAGCTTGTAAACTCCACTGCCCCATTAACAAAAATGTTTACAATGGAAACGCGCAATTCTAATACTCATTGAACACTCGGCTCGTCTTTCACTTTTAAGGAGACACGGGGCAATGATGTGCTCCTTTCATAGGGCAAACGCCAGCGTCTTGTCTTCTACTACTGATACTCACCTGCGGTTTGAGAGCTTTCACCAGCTCAGCCCTCCCGTTCTCCAGTAGAAAACGAGCTTCCTCCCGAAGCAACTGCACCGGCCTGGAGAGACGGCAGTTTTGACGAGGTTGCCGAGCCAGCGAACCCACGGCTGCTCCGACCACCCCCAGCCTCTCTCGAGCCACTTTAACGTGCGCCGAACGCCACAGAAGTGGGATGCTATCGGCAAGATACAGCTGGATCAACGGTTCCTTTGGCTCCACACCGCCACCCGGGGGGGATTCGTGTTGTCTCACCGCTGTAGGCTCCCCCGACGTGCCTTCACTGCACTCTGCATTTCTTTCCGGTTCCTCACTTGGTTGCTGCATTTCAGTTTGCTGCTACCTTCTTGTGAATGAAGTTACCAGTGTGCGATTCCCACCAGTCTACGCTGTTTGCAGGTAGCAGTCGCCTTGTTAGTTTTTAATGAAGCACAAGAGATACGGTTATTTCCCGAACTCGTTTCATCGTTGAATTCGACTGGCCACAGTGTTTGTTCTCACCAAGGAAATTTCGGTCTATCAATTTTTAAACCGCATGTCCAGTACAATGTCGAAAAGTGCACTTTCATGCTTAAAATGTCTGTGTACTCTTTCAAAATGCACAAACTCCTGTAAAAATTTAGACTTCAATGCGCTCTAATTTTAGGCATGAACAAGTATAAATTAATAATATTTGCTTTCCGTTGTTATGTGGATGTTAACATCTCGCACATGTTTGCAAAATTACGGCTTCCTGGGAGTATTAAAGGACGTCGCTGAGGATTTTTAGCAAGCCAATCTCTCACAATATTAGACATTATAGGCGAGGCTTTACGTTGACTGAAAGCAAAATTAGCCAATTACAGTTAGCCTAGCAACTTCAGCCCGCCCACAAGTTAGTTTAGTTTAAAATAAACTTTATTTGCTTGAACACAAATACAAAACAATTACATATTATGTCTTAGCGTTTATTAAAATCTGTTAATTGTGTGTACTTATTTGATCAGACACAGCACAAAAACGCTCTAAGCTCAGCCTGTTTTTCTGTTACAGCTCGTCAGGTTTTTTTAAGCACTTAGCTTCTTGTTTGATTCTGGTGCCCTCTCACTGTCTATATGAAGTTCTCATCTCATCCTATAGTCATGTGCAAGTTAGGGTAATTTGGAAATTTCAGATTGTACCCGGTTCAGTGATCCTAGTGCTGTCCAGAATAAGCCTACGCTTAAACCAGTTAGGATTGATTAAACACATATTAGAAAGTTGTAATGTTATGTTAAAATAGTTATGTTAGATTACTTTCTCGTTATTTCAGCCCCTTCTCAAAAAATCACTAGTTTATATTCAAAGTATATGTTTGGGATTCGTTCATTTTTGTTCGTGCCGATCGAAAAACGGGTAGTTGTAGTTGATGACAACTGAATTCGTCGAATGTAATAAATGTAAAGTAGCAATTTTAACACAGACAAAAACAATTTTGGAATGAGGAGTTCTTAAAGAATGGGTTAACATTTACCATTATTGGAAAAATACACGCAAAATCAATCAATGTTTAAGTTTATACTGTACAGCAGTACTCACTCTTTGTTAAAGCCACAGTATTTTTCAGGAATTTCCGGCAGGTGGCAGTAAGTTCGCCACTTACTACTTAAGCTTTATGGCGAGGTTCTGAACAAAAGTAATACAGTTTTAAGATTCTCAAAGCCGGTTATTGAGGGTCACTTGGGGGATTAAGGCAGAGCCTACCCCGTCACTCCTTGGCAGGGCGCAAGTCCGTGATAGAAGAAGTGATAATACCATCCTAAAGGTGTATTCTGCGGATATAACATATTTGATTCGGATCAGCAGAAACAGCAAGCATGCAAATGAGTATTCACAGTAAGGACAGAAAATCCGTTAAATTCCAGTTCGTAATTAAATCCAGATTTATGTGTGTTTGTGTAAGTGTGAGTAGAATATTCAAGGATCTCTTTTTGATTCCCACCCTGTTATTCCTCTTTCTCTGCAGGGTGAGAGAAGCTTCGATTTAAACTCCTGTCCTTTCTGCTCCGCTGTAATTTTTGACATTTTAATGGAACCATCGCCTGCAAAGTTTAGACAAATACGACCTGATGTCTTTGCTATAAAAGGTGTAGATCAACGGATTCATCAGAGAATTCGTCTCCCCGAGTAAGAAGAGCAAATCTTTCAACAAATCTTTAAGATCGCAGTCGGGGCACCTTGCCTGGATCACGCCGGTAATATAATAGGGTCCCCAGGACAGCGCGAAGCAAATGATGACTATCAACACCGTCCGTGCTGCTTTGAAATGACACAGGTATAGCATGATGGAAGGGGTAGGAGTTGGCCAGGTCTTCCAAATCAGTCGGTGTTGAATAAAAGCAATCCAGCCGAGCGATAAGTGAAGAAAGATGATAGACGCTAAGGCCGGAATGAAAACGGTGAAGCAGAGAATGAAGAGATATTCGCTTTTGGCTGAATACAGAAGACCACAGTAGCCGGTATAGTTGCTTTGCTGCAACGAGGGTGAGATGAGTGGCAGATGCCCCATGAAGAAGGACCAGGACCAGAGGAGAAAGAGCACGACCAGTATTGCCCTCGTGCAGACCAATCTGTGGTAGTGCAGAGGATGTCTGACAGCCAGGTACCTGTCCAGTGAGATTAGCAGCAGAGTCAGAATGGAGCTGATGCAAGGTGTGATGGTCAAGCAAATCCGGATGAGACAGAAAGTGATGTCCTTATCAAAATCGTCGTCGTACAAATCATCGAGCGCCTCAACGATGCACATAAACCCCACCAGCATATCGGCGGCAGCCAAGTTGATGATGAAAATATAACTTTTTGCATGTTTTTTTTTAAGGAGTTTATAGACGACGACAATGACAGTGACATTCGTAAGAGGAATTAGGATCCCCAGGAGCGCATGTAAAACGGCGTATAACAGTGCTGGCATAATTATGTCTCAAGAGCAACAAATTAACGTGCTAAAACAGTGAGATTCGCTTTACTCATAAAATTTAACATTTCTTTCGCTATCAAGCACCTGTTTAAAAATTGTGTTATGTGAAATCGCAGTATCGACAGCAAAGCTTCTCTGCCTGTTGTCAAAATGTTTTTCCTTCATAAAAGAAAATCAAAACTTCATGGATGTCCATGTGGTATAGTCATTCACTCGTGTCAAGAGCGTATTTACTAAAGACGGTAATTCATACAGAACAGCCTCAGCTCACTGTTCAAGGATGTCATTTTGATGAAACCGTAGTTACAAACGGCCAGATTACTGTGTTCTTTAGCATATCGTGCATGGGCGAAATCGCTATAGCTGATTCATACTCAGATCGCATCTTGAAGTAATTCTTTGCGCGTGAAAAAAATGCAGTTGAAGTGTCAAAATTAAATGAAGAAAATGTTGAAGTTAGTTTTCCGGTGGATCCCTGCAGCACTCGCCGATCAGTAAGGACACGCCGCCCTGGGAGGCTAAGGCACCGTTTTCTGGTGGTAGACTTGCTGACGTCACCGGCGTCTACCTATCCACTCAGGCTAAAATGAATGCAGTGAATTTGCATAACCAGGCGAGCACACAGACGCAATCTTGTAAACCTTATAAATGCAAACCACTTGACAAACACGGATATTATTTTCCACTTTATTTACATATTGGGGTACTTGGTTTGATTTATTTGTAGTAATAACACCTGTCCACGAAGTGCTGACTTTAAATTGATAATTATTGTTTACTGAAGTAACGTTGACAAAAAAAACCCGCACAGCTGTAAAATAACGGCCAGGTGTAAAATAATCTGTGACATTCAGGAAGGGATTAAATTGGAAACGTTTGCATAATTAAATCGCTTTTCCTGTCTTTTACGTCATTCTCTGCCACACCGACTGCCTTCATGTCCTCTCTCACCACATCCATAAACCTTCTCTTATGCCTTCCTCTTTTCCTTTTGCCTGGAGCTCAATCGTTAACATCCTTCTCCCAATACAGTATACCCAGCATCTCTCCTCTGCGCATGTCCAAACCAATGCACTCTCGCCTCTCTGACTTTGTCTCATACCCGTCCAACTTGCGCTGACCCTGTAATGTACTCATTCCGAATCCTATCCATCCTCGTCACAACCAGTGCAAATCTTAGCATCGTTAACTCTGCCACCTCCAACTCTGTCTCCTTTCTTTTTGTCAGTGCCACCGTCTCCAAACCATACAACATAGCAGGCTTCACTACCATTTTATAGACCTTCCCTTTCACTCTTGCAATTACTTTTCTATCACAAAGCACACCTATCTCTCCAGTCCACCCTGCTTGCACTATCTTCTTCACCTCTCTGTCACCCTCTCCATTGGTTTGGACTGTTTAAACTGTTTAAATTTGTCTAATTTCACCAACTCCACTCCTTGCAGTCCCACACCTTTCCACCACCCTCCCTCTCATTTACGCACATATACTCTGTGGTAATCTTACTGACTCTCATTCCAGTTCTCTCTAGTGCCTACCGCCATCTCAAACTGCTCCCTAATCTCACTACAGATTTCAATCTTATCTGTGAATGTCATAGTCCATGGAGACTCTTGTCTAACCTCATCTGTCAACATGTCCATCACCATTGCAAAAAGGAAAGGGCTCAGAGCCCATCCTTGACGTAATCTTACTCTCACCACACACTTCACCACAGTCACTCTGCTCTCGTTCATATCCTGTACCACCCTCACATACTTTTCTGCTACTCCCGACTTCCTCATACAGTATCATAACGTTTCTCTTGGCACCACAAAACACACAATGCAATTCCTCCTTACCTTCTCTGTACTTCTCCACCAACATTCTTAAAGCACACATCACCCACAGATATCTATATGTTATTTTAGACCCCACCACCAGGGTTGCACAAGTCAGTACAATCTTAGTGCCTGTCCCAAGCCTGGGTAAATTGGGAAGAGTTGCGGCAGGGAGGGCACTGCCGTTGCTCTTCTTCTGGCAGTCTTCAATCCAAATCCCTAAAGCAGATTCCATCCAGACTACTGCCTTATTACATCCACTTACAACTCGTTTTGCACCCTGGTTAAAAGGACACTGCGGCCATAGATCTTATATTCCTTTCCTACTTTTTAAATAAAAAGAATCGTAGCCTTCAACAAATCCAAAACGTTTACTTTTTCGGCAATCGTTAACATCTTCCGTTTGCGCTTGGGCACGGCCCCTGAAGCAGTAGCAGATCGTTTTGGAGCCATAATGAAGGGCTTGACTATGCACAAAGATAAATACAAAAGAGCATAACTCTTTACACAGAGAAACACGTTGATACTGAATGAGCGAGACGAGACTTCCTGGTTAACACTGCATTTAGCAAGCAGGAACTTAACTGCGTGCTCTGATTGGTTAGCTTCTCAGTCACCGGCCAATAGCGTCCCTTGTATGAAATCAACTGGGCAAACCAACTGAGGAAGCATGTACAGGAAGTAAAAAGACACATTGTCCACAGAACCCGCGAAGCAGCGAAAAATCCGCGTTATATATTTAGTTATGCTTTCATATAAAATCTGCGATAGAGCGAAACCGCGAAAGTCAAAGCGCGATATAGCGAGGGATTACTGTAGTCACAAATTGATGGACTCACTAGGATACATAACAAATTTATGTGCAGCTAACAATGAAAAATAAAACCAAAGAAATAACAATAGATGTGTGGGACAAATCAGTGTCATGGGTACTAGCAAGAGTGTCAAACTCAGAAACTGGAGGGGCATAGTAGTTAAGGCTTTGGACCTGAAACCCTGAGGTTGTGGGGTCAAACCCCACCACTGTCACTGTGTGACTATGAGAAAGTCACTTAACCTGCCTGTGCTCCACTTGGAACACCAGAAAAATGTAGTCATAAATGTAGTAAGACGCCTTGGATAAAGGCATCAGCCAAATAAATATATATGTACTTTATAATTTGTGACCAGTAACTGAAGAGACTGCATTTGGATTAATTTTAATGGATTTGCTTTTTAAGACTCTGACCCTTTTTTTTTCACTAGCAGCCAAATAGAAATGAAATGCGAAGTGAGCCAACACAGGACCAGCTAAGTTGAGGGTCTCCAACACTAACCCTCTTCAGTTCAACCAGTTTCTTACAGTTTTTCTGAATTGCTAAAACTAAATCCACTAAATCCCATTGTAAAAACTAAACTGTCAACTACAAAAACTCTTTCATCAACTCAATCCCACAAATGTGAAAATATTAAACACTATTCATCTGGTTAGGACACAATTTGCAAATCTGAATCTCCCATTTACCAAAACTCTGAACACATTCTCAAAAACATTCGAGCAACTGTCATAGATCATGTACTGGTGCATGGCATGACTATGAGGGAGGCAGGGCAATGTGTGCAACCAAACCTAAGTAGGTTCTCAATGGCTACTACAATCCGGAACTTCAGAGAAGAAAACAGGTAAAAAGTATACTTGTCTCAGTAAGGGGACAACGAAAAATAATTTCTTCATGGTACTGTATTTGAAAACATTTACTGAAAACATAGATGTGTACATATATTGTGGCATCCGGCCGGGGCTGGAGCTAGGCTGGGATGCCCAGGAGGACCGGAGGAGGGCTTGTACCTCCTCCAGATCGCGAGGGGGCGACCGCCCTGGTTATGTTGGGGGCCACGGGTAAAGGACTTGGAAGCCCAGTGCTGTAGGGACCCGTGGCCACCGCCAGACGGCGCCCCGGTGCCTGAACAACCTTGGAGCCCAACACTTCTGCCACACCAGGAAGTGCTGGGGGGAAGAAGACAGGGGACACCTGAAGGGCTTCCGGGTGCGCAGCCGGCACTTCCACCACACTGGGGCGTGTCTGTGGAGGCGTGCCGGGAAGCAGCTGGAGCCCATCTGGGTTCTTATTTAAGGGGCCGCCTCCCTTCAGTCGAGAGCGGAAGTCGGGTGGAAGAGAGATGGAGCTGGAGAGAGGACTGGAGGCGGCCAGAAAGGCAATTTGACTGTGTGCCCTGGACATTGGGGGAACGGTGCTGGAGGCACTGGGAAGTGAACGGATTGTAAATATTGTGTGAATAAACGGGTGTTGGGTGAACTTAAGATGTCCGTCTGTGTGTGTCCAGGCCAGCGTTCACAATATATATATACTATATATTTTATATATATATATATACTGTATATATAAAGTATATATATATATATATATATATAAAGTATACTTATAACTAAATGGTATTTCTTTTAGAATTGAAAGACGGCCACATGAGGGTGGAAGAACACGCATGTGCTCACAACACCAGGAGACACTTATTGTGGATATGGTCCATCAAAATAATGCAATTCAACTGCGTGAAAGACAGCAGTGGATTATTGAAGACAAAATACATTTTGAGGGAATATATAGTGTGAGTCTGTCAACAATTGACCGTGTCCTGCAACGCAACAAGATAAGGATGAAACAAGTTTATCGAGTACCATTTGAGCGAAACTGTGAGAGAGTGAAAGAGCAACGATGTCAATATGTGCAAGTAAGTAAACTTTTACAGTAAACTCAGTACTAGAATGCATACTGTATTGTCTGGGATGTAGCACATGTATACATCATACTGTGTCACTTACAGAACTAAATGTAGTTTGTTGTCACTGTGTACAGAGAATCTTTGAGCTTGACTTAATGGTTAGGCCTCATGAATACATCTTCGTGGATGAAGCTGGATTCAATCTAGCAAAAAGGAGAAGAAGAGGTTGCAACGTCATAGGTCAACGTGCCATTATTGAACTGCCTGGCCAGTGTGGTGGAAATGCAACTATCTGTGCTGCCATCAGCAGCTATGGGGTTCTCCACAGTCATGTTACTGATGGACCATACAACACCAAACTTCTAGTAACATTCCTGGATGGTCTACGGGATGCTTTGCTTGAGCAGAGAGATCACGAGCAGGCAGAGCATTCCACGTATGTTATCATTTGGGACAATGTGAGCTTTCACCGTGGTCCAAGAATACGCGATTGGTTTCACAATGAGCAGCATTTTATGAATGTGTTTCTTCCTCCATACTCTCCCTTTTTGAACCCTATTGAGGAGTTTTTCTCTGCATGGAGATGGAAAGTATACAACCGAAACCCTTAGGAAAATCTACTTCAAACAATGAATGGAGCATGTGGTGAGATAGGAGTGGAATCTTGCCAGGGCTGGATTCGGCATGCTAAAGGATTCTTTCCTCGTTGCCTTGCAAGGGAGACCATAGCATGCAATGTGGATGAAGTCCTGTGGCCTGACCCAGCACAGAGGTGTGATGCTGAGGCAGAATAAATTATCTGAATATGCTGTAAAAATATATAATTTTTTTTAATATACTGTATATATAACTTTTTTGCTGCAGTTCTTTTTTTGTTAAAATGTGAGTACAAGAATAAATAAATATTATTTTCCCGCTATCCCACAGTGTTTTTTTATATTTATGTAGTGTGTAATTGTTGCTAAGTTGTGTTTGCACATTGGCTGGTTTTGTATGGTTTTTGACAGTAGTGCTTCATTTTGAGTAAAGTTAAAATAGTTTTGGGTCAAATGTTTGGTTTTGCAAGACAAGTCAAAGGTTTTGTGAGTGTAGCTTGAATTTTAGAGTTTGTGTTTAGTGTTTTGAGACAAAGAGATGAGATTTTAGGAAATGTGTTTTAGCAGTTCAGAAAAACTGTAATACAAAGGCAATTCTTGTTGTTAACACATCTCGTTTCTGCTCTCATTCTGCCACGGCAGACATTTCTGTAACTGTTGATTTCCTTTCTTATCAAAATACTTTTAGGACTAGAGAAGACAAAGGTACCAAAGCCCTTCTTAAGAGTGATGCCACAGGGGAATCATTTTTGGTTCATAGAGGAGACATCCGCATGATAGTTTCAGACAGACCCTTTTGTTGAGATCTGTAACACAGCTCCATACATAATCACGAAAAGATGGTAACAGATTTGTGAAATACCAATGGGTTTACGATTTTAAAAGAACTCTTGCTGCATACAATAATCCAGACTTTCATTTTTCTTGATCTGCTAATATCCTGCTAGATAGCTGACTACACATTGCAGATTTTTGTTTTGTTCACATATTAGGAACCTTTTCAAAGCCTAAAGACCCTTTCTAATACACAAAGAACCCTTCCCAGAATTTGGTGTGCAGTGGTTGTGGAAGAAACCACACAGCCCCGTACAGTGCCACTGAAAGACTGTTATTTTTAGGATCTGAGTCTGATACCCCTGGGCTACAGTGTTGGGTTTTTCTGTTCTTTCTTTTTTTCTTTTGCAGATGTATTTTTCACTTAGCAATTAGCTTTTGTTTATTTAGTTGTGCTATAATTTACTTTATTTCATCATTTTTTTATTTGTTATTCCATTAGTTCATAATAACTGCTATTTGTCTATGCCTGTAATAGAACAGAAATGCAGCCTGCCCCTTTTAATGCTCCAGCACAACTGGGGATTGCCTGAGGATAAGACACTATAGATTCCAGAGACAGGCAGAAGAGAGATGAAATCACAGGGTCAAAGCCTTTGGGATGCTAATACGTTAGTGGACAGATACTGCAGTTGAAATCAAATCAGATTTAAAGGAATGGTGACTCTGCAGGCCTCTGGATGCAGACTGGATGGAGAGTCTTCAGGTGCCGTTTCCGATTTCTTACCTGAGCACAAAGTGTAAGAGAAATCTTTTGTTCTTGTTGGCCATTGACACTGTAAAATTTAAATTAGAAACTTTAAAAAAATCAGCAAATCTCATCCATCCATTGTGGCAAAGGCACTATATAGGTGTCGACCCGACACAGACTGACAATGGAGGCACGTAAAAATGATACAAAAAAATTTATTTTCTTCAGCTGGGGGCCACATTTTCCCCGTGTCCCAAAGCCCTAACACAGTCCCAAAACACACAAAAGCACAAAGCAAAAGACCACCACAAAACACTCTTCTTTCTCCTCCACTCCTCCAAAGCAGCTTCATTCTCCTCCTCCCGACTTTGGCGGCTAGACTGGTGACTGTCGGTCCCTTTTAAGGCCCACCCAGAAGTGCTGTAGGTGCTTGTTGACCTAGTTCCGGCTGCACCTCCAGGTGTGGCTGTGTTCCCACCCAGATGAGCTTATTAGGCCATGCAGCCCCCACCAGCGGTGGCCACAGAGCCCAACAGGAATGAGCTCCGGTATTCCAAAATATTGGCCCCGATGCAACCCAGGGGGCCTGCCACCAAGTGTTCCGGGGGATGTAGTGTGCATCCCATGGCTGCTCCCCCGGATCCAGTGTCAAAGCGTCCCGACCGGGCATGGGTCCCAGACATCTCCCACACCATCTTCCAAAGTTACTTATATAAAACAGGGTCTTCAGGAAGCTTACACTAAAAAGTGTAATTCATTATTTTTTAAGCATTTTCTTGACTTTATTAAAATCAAATAACATTCCATACAAGCAAGTCAAGTTTAACAAAACTAGGTTCAAAACAAATCAACCCCCACTCATGAGAAAGAGAGCCCAAATTTCTCCAAAGTAGTGAAAAGGTAGTTCCATTCAATCATATCAAATGCTTTTTCTGCAACCATTGATAATAATACAGTATCTCCGGGGTGTTAGACTTTGTGGGTGAATATATTACATTAAACAGGCATCGAATATTGGAAGCTACAGTAAGTGTCTGCCTTTAATAAATCCAGTTTGGTCTTGTGATATTAATGAAGGGAGCACTTTCTCAATCCTTCTAGCTAGGACTTTGGAGAGCATCTTATCATCATTATTCAGAAGTGAAATTGGTATGTATGATGCACATTATAATAAGTCCTTATTTTGCTTAGGAAAGAAGGTAATGAATGCTTGGCGAAAAGGTAGTGGTAGAAATTTTCTCTAGCTTCTGTAAATGTTGCTAATAGAAGGGGAGCCAGCTGAGTTGAGAATTTTTTATAAAATTCGGCAGGGTAGCCACCCGGGCCTGCTGCTTTCCCACTCTGAATTGAGTTTATAGCATCTCATAATTTTGATAGTATCCATTTCTTCTACACTGAGAGTATCTAGTTGTGGTATCTGTAATGCATCCAGAAATGCATTAGATTGTGTCTTGTCTTCTTTAAACTCAGTAGAATATAAGGACTTATAGTAGTTATTAAATGTGTGCATTATATTTTTATGGTCAATGATTTTGTCTCTGTCTGTGTTGGTGATAGCTGGGATTGCATTGCTAACTTCCTGTTTGTGGATTTGTTGAGATAAGATCTTATTAGCTTTCTCTCCATGTTCATAGTAATGATATCTTGATTTAAAAATGAGTTGTTCTGTTTCTTTAGTTGTCAAGAGGTTGAGTTCTTAATGCAGAGTCTGTCTTTTTCTATGAAGTGCCTCGTTTAGACACCTGGCATGTTCTTTATCTATTCTAGTAATTTCACTGATTAGCTCTGATGCCTTCTTGGTTTCCAATTTACTTATGTGGGAAAGATATGAGATAATCTATCATTTTAAGACAGCCTTCAGGGTTTCCCAGAGTATTCCTGCAGAAACCTCTCAGGATGTATTTGTGTCTAATAAAAAATCGATTTGCTCGGATATAAGTTCTGTACAGTTCTCGTCTGCTAATAAAAGTGACTTAAAATGCCAGTTGTGAGATGAGTATGTGGAACATAGTGATTTTAGCTCCATGATCAAAGGGGTGTGGTCAGAGATAACAATAGCGTCGTACTTTCAAGATTTAATCATAGGAAAGAAACTTATCTACAAAGAAATAATCAATTCTTGAGTAACAGTGATGCACTGGTAAGTAGAAGGAATATGAGTTTGTAGAAATCTCCAGGGGTCTGATAAGTTGTGATCAGTTACAAACTGTGTAATTTTTTTTGCAGTATTAGATGTCATCACCCCTGTGGCAGATGACCTATCTAGGTGTGGATTTAAAACACAATTTAAGTCCCCAGCCATTTATGAAACACCCAGGCTTGCACTGCCACCTGAACCCAAAACAGAAAAGTTTGGGATGCAAGTTCAATGCGCACACATTTTATTTTTTCTCTTTTTCCACATGGGAAACACCTTCCCCATTTCCCACAGGCATAACACAGTCAAAAAGCACAAGCACAGCACCCAAACAGTTCTCTTCCTTCTCTTTATCTTCTCCTTTCCACTACTCCGATCAAGCTTCATCTACCTCCTCCCGACTCTGGCTCCTTTTATAAGGCCCCCAGAAGTTCTCCAGGTGCTTGATGACTCATTTCCGGCAGCACTTCCGGGTTGGACAGAAGAACTGCCCATAAGGGATCAGCAGCTCCTGCTGCAGCATCCCCTGGTGGCGCCTGCAGATCCCAACAAGGCTGCACCAAACTCCAATTCCCATGGAGTCCTGCGGGAGTCTGAGGCACTGCTGCCACCCAGGGGGATGCCATCTAGTGTCCTGGGGGAGGTAATACTCTGGCCACGCTTGCTCCCCCGGTCCTCCCAGCATGGAGGTGTCCCAGCTGGGAAAGGGCCACAGCTGTGCGCTACACATTATAATTTTATAAGTGTTCACATTGGGAATGGATGAAAATACATTTTGGATGAAGTCCCGATCATTCACATTGGGTGAATAGATCTTTATCAAAACCACTTTACAGTTACAGTAAATAAATTACCCATGACGATCACATATCTCCCTTCAGGATTAAATACTACATCTGATAGTACAAATGAGATTGTTCTATGTATAAGAATTCCCACACCTCTAGTTTTCTTTGTAAAGCTGGAATGGAATATTTGGCCAATCCAGTCTCTGTGCAGCTGAAACTGATCCTTGCTCAATAAGTGGGTCGACTGTAAAAATACTATTTTAGCGTTTAGACCTGTTACGTGAGAGAATACTTTCTTTCTCTTTAATTTGTGATTCAGAACTTTAGCATTCCAGCTCACAAAGTTAGCTGTTCGATCATGGAGACATTGCTTCTGAACTTTTGTTGTCATTTTGTAGTCTTAAGATAAGAAAGCTTTGATCTTAATTTCCAATTTTCCCACAATTAATTGCCATGAAGCCTATAATTACGTTGGCACTTATAATTATAAGGATTAAAAGTATAGATTAGAAATATCTTGCTCTCTTTCTCTCCCCCTGCCCCCCAATTTGCCTCCCCACATGAGGCTAGTCCACACTTCACAAAATCCCAGTCCTCCTACATACCTAGAGACATAGCACATCCAAAACAAAACGAGTCCCCCAGCAGCGGTGAGTGAAGAATAAAATTGAGATATCTATTGACAATACAGTCCAAATACCATAAGCATAAAATATAATCTTAAACAGTCTTGAGAGAGTAACCCCAGGGAATGATGTTAAAAAGTAGGCCTGGATAAGAATAGTAAGCCCTAATACAATAAACCAAGGGTATATTAATCAGTCACCTTAAAAAACTATAATATATAATTGCAATTTTAATATATATAATTGTAATTAAAACATAAAAAGTGGCCAAGAAGGGAACAGGATGTATAATTACTGTACCAGTATCACTGCATGCAGATCAAACAGCTGGTAAGATCTTTATCATACCTGAACAGAATTTGACCAACGATCGTATTTCAAAAAAAGTGTCAGGATCAGTTTTTTAAGCTCTTTTTTTGCTTCCTTCGTAGAAGTAAAAATGTAGAGCTTGCCTTGAATGTCTGCTTTCAGTTTGGCAGGATACAAGAGGCTTCTTTTTTAAATTATCAGAGGATCTGATTTCTTCTTATCTGGAAGACAATCCTTAGAGAACTTGGCCATTTAGTGCTTTCATTCTGCCATGTCAAGTAATCTTTGTGTTGTAAATTGTTACAATTTCAATTTCTGGTTTCCCTTCTGAGGTAGTAGTTGGATGATGTTGGTAAGCAACAAGTGGAAGAGAGTGAGGGCAGTGCCAAGGGTCAAATGGTGGAAGTTGAAAAAGGAAGACTGCAAGGTTGAGTTTAGGGAGGAGGTGAGACAGGCAGTGGGAGGCAATGAATAGTTGCCATATAGCTGGGCAACTACAGCAGAAGTGGAAAGAGAGACAGCTAGAAGGGTGCTTTGTGTGACATCTGGACAGAGGAAGGAGGACATTATTTGCAATGATGATGGACATGTTGACAGACGAGATTAGACAGGAGTTCCTGTGGACTATGATGTTTGCAAATGGCATTGTGATCTGTAGCAAGAGTAGGGAGCAGGTTGAGGAGTCCCTGGAGAGGTGGAGATATGCTCTAAAGAGGAGAGAAATGAAGGTCAGTAAGATTACATGTCGAGTGAGTGGAGAAGAGTGTCAGGAGTGATTTGTGAGAGACAGATGGGTAGCAGCAAGAGTGAAAGGGACGGTCTACAGAACGGTAGTGAGATCAGCTTTGTTATATGGGATGGAGTCGATGGCACTGACCAAAAAACAGGAGATGGAGCTGGAGGTGGCAGAGTTAAAAATGCTAAAATTTGCACTGGGTGGGATGAGGATGAATAGGATTAGGAACAAGTACATTAGAGGGTCAGCTCAGGTTGGATGGTTTGGAGAAAAAGTCAGAGAGGCGAGATTGCATTGGTTTGGACATGTGCAGAGGAGATATATTGGGAGAAGAATGTTAAGGATAGAGCTGCCAGGAAAAAGGAGAGAGGAAAAGAGGAAGGCCTATGTGAAGGTTTATGGATGTGGTGAGTGAGGACATGCAGGTGATGGGTGTAACAGAACAAGATACAGAGAACAGAAAGATATGGAAGAAGATGATTCGCTGTCGCAACCCCTAATAGGAGCAGCCAAAGGAAGAAGTAGTAGTAGTTAGCTGGCAGATGATTAACAAAACAAAGCAATTAAAAAAAGAGAATGTTTTTAAGACTAAGAAAGCAATTAAATTGTGGGAATCTAAATAAATGAGTCAACTAAAATGAAAGACAAAATGTCACTTGAGTCATAACTTTAGCTGCAATAATAAGCTTCTGATTAGCCAATTGAGTAGAAAACTAAAGCCCACATGATTAATCTTGAGGCCCCCTGCTTTATTGTCCAAAACAAAACATTTCAGAGAACAATTATGCAATCACAGTCCTAGAATAAATGTCTGGTAGTTCTGTCCATGCTTTTTTCTGCCTGTGAATGGCATTATACAAAATAATGATTTACTGGCTTGGTAATGACAAATCTAGTTGGTTAGTAATGGCCACTTCTTCAGCAGTCTTCCTGGAATCATTTGCATTTTTGTTTTGTTTTGTGTATGATTTTTATGCCGATATAAGATGAACCTGGCAGCTTATAACATTTATTTAAATAGCAAGTATATTCATCTGTCTTTTTGTGCATGATTATTTGTCCATAGTCACTCATGTGTCTTTATACTGTGGCTAAAATAACTTGAACAAACTAAAGAGGTGCCGAAGTTAATCAGTTTAGCAGTAAAGGGGGCAATTTTGGCAGATAATAATGCCATTGTGGTAATAATGTATTTGTGTTCGGACCAAAGTGTGTGTGTGTGTATGTATATGTATTTATTTATTTAAAGAGACTCTGTAAAAAGCCAAATTTCTTCCTGGGGATAAAAACAGTTTGTTTGTTGGTTCTATCTATCTATCTATCTATCGGCTGTGTGTGGGACTGCATTCTGTGATGTTCTGCCCAGTGATTTGATATATAATTTAAAAAAACATAGTGTGGATGATAGTGTTGATTTCAGTGCTATTGGGTTCATAGTCTTTAAGGGCAATTGTTCAACAAGAAAAAAATCAAACCACTTTTTTGAAACACATCACACATTAGCATGACAACTTCAATGATTTTACTGCCTTCTGAAATGTGTCGGCTGGGCACAAAACATTTAACCATCTCCTAGAAATAAATTGACTGCACACACTTTTAAGGTTAACAAGATGCAGCCAAAAAAAAAAAGTCTGACATAATACCATAAAGAGATGGAAATGATAGTTTCTTCTAATTGAATGAGCAGCATGTGGCATAAAGTTTAACAACTGTAATAAAGCCTGTATCATATTAAACATCCATCCATTTCCTGAAACAGCGTAATCCAATTCAAGTTCACAAGGAGTCTGCGCTAGGCAGAAATGAGGCCTACAGTAGACATGAGTGGGTCAGATGCAGACTCAAATTCAGACTCGCATAGTCACTTCCGTCTGACCCATCAAGATAACACATGCATCTCTTAAACGTTTGGCATAAATGCATGTGGAAGGACAGAGATGATGCCAGCCCCACAAAGGGAGTGACTCAAACAAGTGGGTGCTAGATTTGTGTGGCAGCAACATGATATACTGAGAAATGCAGAAGCACCAAATTCTAACCAAGAGCCACATACTGTGCATTGCTAATATAGCAACTAACCAGCAATTTTACATTTTCAAAGTTACTTCTGTATTTTTTTAAATTATTTTTATTGATTTTAATTAGAAATAGATAATATTCCATACAGTCAAGACAAATTAACAAATCAAAGCAAAATTCAAGAAAATGAGTGAGGAACAAGCAACCAAAACTACTCTATAAAAAGGAAGAAGAAAAGAACAGTATCCTTTTCCCCGCAACGGAAGCTTATTCTAAAATGTTATTGATTAGATCCTGACAGGTTTTTACAAAGTTCTGAACAGATCAGTGATAAGTGATAATTAGATTTGTTAGAAATTAGATTGTTTTCCAGTTTCAAGTAGTACAGAACATTGGTTACCCACTGACTTAAGAGTGGTGGGTGGGATTCTTCCAGTTGAACAAGGAAAGTCTATGTGCTTGTAGTGAAGTAAAGGAAATGAGTTTGTTTGTCTTTCTCTACTTTAAGAGAATTCACCAAACACATCTATTAATGGATTAGGAGGGATTGTGACACAAAGGCTGTCTAATAGGCAAAGATTTTTGTCCAGAATGTTGTTAATTTGCTGCATGCCCAAAACATGTGGCCTAGTGAGGCTTGAGCTTGATTGCAATGTTCACAGGTTGAATCTTGCCCTGAAAAAATTTTGGATAATTTTAAACCAGATAAATATACTTGATTACAGATTTTAAGTTGAATGACTGAATGCTTTGCACATATAGAGGTCGAGTGTATTCTGTGCATGGCTTTTTCAACTCTGAAATATTGAATGACAGATCCTTTACCCAGTGTCATCGAGGGTCTTTGAAAGGAATAGACTTTAAAATATTTTTATAAATTGTAGAGATGGTATCTGAGTCTTCAAGACTAATCAATAATTCTTCTGGAATAGAACAGGGTGGAAGGTGAGGAAAATTGGGAAGGTTCTGTTTAGCAAAGTTTCCAGCTTGAAAGTAGTGGAGGAACCGTGTTGATGAGAATTTGCATTTGAAGAGCAATTGTTAGATGGATGCAAAAACATTGTTCTGTGTTTTTTTTTTTTTAAAAATGGACACATAATAAAAAAATTAACATTCAACATAAATGGCTGAGGCATATAATGACTTAAACATGAGCTGTGAGAAAAGGAGGTCTGACATTTTTGAATTTTTGTTCCAAGTATGTGACACACAGTAGCAGGAAGAACCACAAATAAGGTCCAAAAATGGATTGTGCAATCAAGTCCTTAGCTGAAACCATAAATGTGTGGAAGTAAGTGGCCCTGCATCATGACATGGGATGGAAAATGAATTTTCAGCACACCCTTTCATGCACTATTTTGTCCATTAATGTACAGCTGTAAAATGGCACCAGGCAGTTCTGCCACAAAAGGTAATGCAGTGAATGACAACAAGGAGCCTGGGGTTCAAGTCTCACATGCTCCCTGAAGGGAGTTTGTATCTTCTCCCTATGCCTGCATGGGTTTCCTCCCACAGTCCAAAGACATGCTGGTTAAATGGATTGGTGATGCGAAGTTGGCTTCTGATGAGATTGTGTGTTCACCCTTTGATGGGCTGGTGTCCTGTCCAGGGATTGTTCCTGCCTTATTCCCAGCTGTCCCACTACTCTCATCTGGATAAGCAAGTTTGGAAGATGGATGGAGAATACTTCCTTGATTTATAGTTGTGCAGGCATTCTGTGATGTTACTCACGGATAACTGGTTAATTGTTCTAATGATTGATTGCTTTGCTTAAGATATGAACCATAACAGTATGCACAGAACATGTTATATTGTCAAGAGTATTTTTGTCTATAACATATCCAACTTCCCTGATAGACACATCCCTCCTGCCTTTAGAGTTTCAAACTGACCAGCAGAGGTGGGTAGTAACGAGTTACATTTACTCCATTACATTTACTTGAGTAACTTTTTTTAAAAATTGTACTTCTGACAGTAGTTTTACTGCACCATACTTTTTACTTTTACTTGAGTACATTTGTGAAGAAGAAATGCTACTCTTACTCCGCTACATTGGGCAACACTTGAACTCTACTTTTGTTCCATTAGATACGCTATATTTTTGCCAGAGAGAAGCTGCCGGCGGATCTACTGCATGACTGTTTCACCAATCAGACGTAGCAACAATAATCAGAAGACTCCGTTTCACCAATCAAATGTAACAAAAACCACAAGACTCTGTTTCAAAAATCAGATGTAGCCACGGAGTCACATGACCACACACAAACTGTGGTGGCATAGCAGCACAAACTCCTCACAGATGGCTGACAGGAAAGAAAAGAATAAATGAAAAATGAGAGCCAACTCCTGCTGAAGCTTAACCATCACTTCATTGTAAGTAGTTTGCACTGTTCAAACATACATGTTACCTACTGTAGGTATTGGCTTTAAATTTGGATTTGGAACTTTGTGTTATTTGTGCATCTTTATTTTGTAAAGATGTTATTTTTTTTACTCATTTTTTATTTTATAATTTGAAAATTGCAGAATTTGCACATTATTTTATATTTTTTGTCTGTCTTATTACAACATTTCTAAAAAATAAATAATTATGATCAGTTACTAAGTACTTGAGTAGTCTTTTCACCAAATACTTTTTTACTCTTACTTGAGTAATTTTTTGGATGACTACTTTTTACTTCTACTTGAGTAATATTATTTTGAAGTAACGCTACTCTTACTTGAGTACAGTTTTTGGCTACTCTATCCACCTCTGCTGACCAGTCATTCTAACCTTAAAAAAAAAAAGCTGAAGACTTTCCAAATATATCAATTTCTCCAAGTCAAAAATGTTACTGTTCATCTACAACTTAAGATAACACACATATTGTAAAACAGAATGTCCAATTTGATTAAGAAAAAAAAAAAAAGGAAAAAGCAAAATTCAGCCATTTTAAAAGGAGTCCAGCTATACCCATGCTACCTGGTGCCACTGGAAGGCTCTTGAACCTGACACCACCAATGTTTCTGAGTGAGGACCCAGCAGATGAGGACATACACACACTAAGACAAGGGATGGTGTAAAAATGAACAGTGCTTTTAATAAACAATCCAAAAAAAAAAATCCCCAAGTGTCCAAAAAGTGCAGTGTAAAATAGTTAATAAATACTATATAAAAAGGTGTCTCTGTGGAGGTTAAAATCCAATCAATTAAATATTCCATTAAAACAAGGTTAAAAACCATGGGGCAGAAAACTGTCTTTAAATCCTGAGTCCCAGTGCAGTCCTTTAAAACTCGGCTGCCTCTGTAACTTAACCTAGAGCGGGGCCTTGCAGTCAAGGAGGTGCCTATCCAGCAGTTCAGCCCAACTCTAGCGTAGCTCCTAAGTTTTGGCCCTTCTAGCCCTCTGGGGCTGCAGGCGGTGCACCCCATCGAGCCTCCGACTCCCACTGCCAGGCATGTGTCCCTGTGGTCCACGGCACCACTTGTTGAATACCTCTCTCAGTCTCTCCTTTTCCTGCAAGTCACTACAACTCAGCAGCGTTGCAGCCACCCTATCTATCCAGGCCATCAACCCCCGAGCACCGTTTAAACACTCCAAGGGACTTCATCACAGGTGTCTGCCCTTTCCACTTTCCTAACACTCACTTGCACCAGATCACCATCTACTGCCTTCCCTCTCTCCATCTTTTAACCTCCTTTCTTTTTCTTTCCTTCCCTCCAGTTCTTGTGACGGCTCGTTCTTATAAGGCTCTATGGGTGCAGCATCTCAAATCCCATACTGCAGGAAGCCAATGAAGCAATTGAGAAAGACAGCACCTTCACGTGCAACTGCGTCTCACCCCATTTACTCCACCAACTCCCCGCAGCTGTGTGAGCGCACACCCACGGAGAATGAGTCGGCCAATTGATTGATTTATTTATTAAAATGGATACTTTTTCCTGAGTCACGAACCCGCTATACCACAACTTGTCACTTTGCTGCTCATCTCCCTCTACGGCAACCTTGAGGCGCCGAGGCATGGATTCCCATTGGAAAGTCACTGCCAAGGACCATTGCTGATCTTGAATGCTGATGCCCAGATGAGAATCTGTCTCAGTTCTGTAGACAACTACACAAGAACAAACATACAGAGACTTGGTTTGTTATTTCACAAAGATATTGCCTGCTGCTGCTGGATTCAGAGTGCACGTCTGCTTTGTTGAGAGAAAATTCAGCATACGAACGTATATGACCAAGTGCCAAAAGCTGAACAGACACTACAGGCATACCTTAATTCATCTTCCTAACCGGCTTATCTAAGACAGGACCACAATGTGAACACAAGGCAAACACGCACACACACACACACACACACAGCCCACTTTAGAAACCTAAGTTTAATCAGGTTGAGGTTTAATACTGCAAACACTTCTGTTATTCCTGTCTCAATGTACAGAAAGAAGTAACTTCCAACTTGAAAAATACCAAACTTATCCTTTAAGATAAAAGTTACATGGTTATAATTTTTATTAAACTTTAGAGTGAAAATGTAAGTTGAAATTGGCCTAGAATTTAACAGTATTTGGATATGTCATGTTTTTGGTTACAAATTAAGCATTACCAAGAGAAGAAGCAAATTAAAGGCAGTCAAATAATGGGAAGGGATTTAATCCCATGGGTGACAAAAAGTATGACGAGAATACATACAACATGTCACTGTTTGGAGAAACCCAACTAAATCAATCCATCCTCTTCCGCTTATCTGAGATTGGGTCGCGGGGGCAGCAACTTGAGCAGAGATGCCCAGACTTCTCTCTCCCTGGCCACTTCTACTAGCACTACAGTTATAATATTGCACAACCTGCGCCACTTTATAAAGCGCGTATTTACATATGATGACGATATCATTTTTAAGATGAAATGCTGCAAAATATGTTGATTATATTATACAGATAAAACTTTTAACTTCATTTAAATAATCTGTATTGTTAATAATTAAACAAGTAAGGATGCAGTGCTAGCAAGTTCCTGCCTCGCGCTGTATATTTACTGAGGCTGACGCAACACTGGAAGGATAGAAGGATTGAATAATTAAACACATACTATGAAGATATTTCAATATTCCTTAAAAGTTTTGAAGAATCGTCATTGTAAGCTTACAGATGGCTTAATGTCTGTTACAGAGCTGATTGGGTACTTGGAGAAAGAAAAGGAAGGACAGGAATTGGAGATTAGTACATTTGAAAGAGACAGTACTGCTACAATAAATTATTTCATCGCATGGCGCAGCAGCATCTTGTGTGAGACATGAACAATCACTGCGCCATCACGTTCCCATGTTTAATAACATGCTTTCATTCCAATCATCATGAAAATGATATCACGTATACATCTCAGTATTTTAATTATTCAGAGAGCTGTAATATCACGAATGTAATGGATTCTGTGTACTGTCGGAGAAAGAACAGAAGCATGTAGTGATTCACACACATAGAACATCAAATACAAAACAAAGCAATTAACATGCTACTTTAGTTACGATGGGATTTGAGAAACTAGTAAATTAAACGATTTTAAGATGAAGTTTATGATGTTCTACTTTAATGACAAAATAAACTATGTGATTAAAGTGGAAATTTCAAGATTAAAGTTGATATTTTGTGCTTTTTTCCCCACTGTGTGCTTATTTTTTTTTTGTCTGTCTCAGGCGTTGGGCTACAACTCGCTTTTTCACGGCGACTTTGATATGCGACTTCTTTTTTATTTTGGCACTGTGCGACTTTGTGAATTTGAGCCTTCGAGTTTCTCTGAAACGCTAGGTCACTCGATCAACTTCCTTTTGTTGATTATACCACTGTTTAAATCAACAAATAGTATGTTTTTCCTTTGCCTCCACTTGGTATTCGCTGAAATTCTTATATTTTCCCCCGTGCTTGTCCCATTGTCTTTTCACAGAATGCTGAGCTTAAGGGCTATTTATATTGATTTGCATATTCAAAGAGGCGTAACTCTGGGAGGAACTGGGGCGGGACATCAGGCGCGTGCATATGCGTTACTTTTCACTTGACCAAGATTTATGTAGTGGGAGAACGTGGATCAGGATTTTTCTGTGCGTAAGCACATTTTGGCTTTTGTGCTTACCGTCCGTCATGTTATAGTGCGAATTCTACGCACAGCGTTATGCACGAGGCCCCAGGTGTCCAGCTCTACTCTGAACTCCTCCCAGATGACCAAGCTTCTCACCTTATCTTTAAGTCCAGACACCCTGCGGAGGAAACTCAATTCAGCTGCTTGTATTTGCGATCTTGATTTTTCGGTCACTACCTACAGCTCATGACCATAGGTGAGGGTAGGAACATAGATGGACTGGCAAACTGAGAACTTTGCCTTTCAGCTCAGCTCCTTTTTCAACACGACAGACCAATGCAGAGCCTGCATCACTGCAGATGCGGCAACAATACGCCTGTTGATCTTCCGCTCAATTCTTTCCTCACTCGTGAAAAAGACCCCGAGATACTTCAACTCCTCCACTTGCGGCAGGATCTCGCTCCCAACCATGAGAGGAAACTCCACCCTTTTCTGGCCGAGAACCATGGTCTCGGATTTGGAGGTGCTGATGTCCTATCCCAGCCGCTTCACACGCGGCTGTGGGCCAATCCGGAGAAAGCTGAAGATCATGCCCTGATGAAGCAAACAGGACCATCATCATCTGCAAAAAGCAGTGACCCAATCCTGAGTCCACCAAACCAGCCCCACTCAACGCCCTGGCTGCGCCTAGAAATCCTGTCCATAAAAGTTATGAGCCCTTATCAGGGGGTCCGTACCCCATTCTTCCAGAGCACCCCCCGCAGGATTCCCCGAGGGACACAGTCGAACACCTTTTCCAAGTCCACAAAACACATGTAGACTAGTTGGGCAAACTCCCCTGTCACCTCCAGGATTCTGCCAAGGGTGTAGAGCTGGTCCACTGTTCCGCGACTAGGACAAAAACCACACTGTTCTTCCATAATCTGAAATTCAACTATCTTGACGGACCCTCCTCTCCAGGACCCCCAATAGACTTTTCCAGGGAGGCTGAGGAGTGTCATCCTTGTGTAGTTGGAACACACCCTCTGGTCCCCCTTCTTAAAGAGGGGGATCACCACCCCGGTCTACCAATCCAGAGGCACTGTCCCCGATGTTCATTCGACGTTGCAGAGGCGTGTCAACCAAGACGGTCCTACAACATCCAGAGCCTTAAGGAACTCCGGGTGTATCTCATCCACCCCCAGGGGCCTGCCACCAAGGAGTTTTTTTGACTGCCTCGGTAACCTCAGTCCCAGAGTTGGGAGAGCCCACCTCCGAGTCCCCAGGCTCTGCTTCCTCATTGGAAGACATGTTAGTGTGATTAAGGAGGTCTTTGAAGTACTTCCCCCACTACCCACCTCATCCCGACTTGAGGTCAGCAGTGCACCATCCCCATCATATACAGTGTTGACATGGCACTGGTTTCCCATCCTGAGTCGCCAGATGGTGGACCAGAATCTCCTTGAAGCCGTCCGGAAGTCATTCTCCATGGCCTCCCCAAACTCCTCCCACGCCCGAGTTTTTACCTCAGCAGCCACCGAAGCCACATTCTGCTTGGCCTGCCGGTACCCGTTAGCCGCCTCTGGAATCCCACAGGACAAAAGGGTCCTGTAGGACTCCGTCAGTTTGATGGCAGCATCCCTCACCGCCGGTGTCCAACAGGTTCGGGGACTGCCGCCATGACAAGCACTGACCCCCCCTTACGACCAAAGCTCTGGTCAGCCGCCTCAACAATAGACGCACGGAACATGGCCCATTAACAATGTCCGCCCATCTCCCTCGGGACATGGTCGAAGTTCTGCCAGAGGTGGGAGTTGAAGCTACTTCTGACAGGGGACTCTACCAGACGTTCCCAGCAGACCCTCACAATACATTTGAGCCGACCAGGCCTGACCGGCATCCTCCCCAACTATTGAAGCCAACTCACCACCAGGTGGTGATCAGTTGACCGCTCCGCCCTTCTCTTCACCCTAGTGTCCAGGAAATGTGGCCACAAGTCAAACAATATGACCACAAAGTCTATCATTGAACGGAGGCCTAGGGTGTCCTCGTGCCAGGTGCACATATGGACACTCCTATGCCTGAACATGGTGTTCGTTCTATGCTCATCACGGATTGTCCATAAGTCCAATAACAAAACACCACTCAGGTTCAGATCGGGGGGCCACGCCCTTCCAGGTCTCACTGTCATTACCCACGTGAGCACAGAAGTCTCCCAGCAGAACGAGGGAGTCCCCAGCAGGTGCGCCCTCTAGCACCCCTCCAGGGACTCCAAAAAGGGCGGGTACTCCAGACTGCTGTTCGGCACACAGACGCATACAACAGTTAGGACCTGTCCTCCCACCTGAAGGCAGAAGGAGACTACCCTCTCGTCTACTGGGGTGAACCCTAATGAACATGATCCAAGTCGGGGGGCAATGAGTATACCCACACCCGCTTGGCACCTCTCACTGGAGGCAACTCCAGAGTGGTAAAGAGTCCAGCCCCTCTCAAGGAGGCTGGTTCCAGAGTCCACGTTGTGAGTCAAGGTGAGTACGACTATATCTAGCCAGAACCTCTCAACCTTGTGCACTAGGCTCAGGCTTCTTCCCCTTCAGAGAGGTGACATTCCACAACCCAAGAGCCAGCTTCTGTAGCCGAGGATCGGACCGCCAAGATCCCTGCCTTCGGCCACCACCTGACTCGCACTGCACCCAACCTCATTGGCCCCACCTACAGGTGGTGAGCCTATGGGAAGGGGGACCCACGTTGCCTCTTTGGCCAGGCCCGGCCACCTTGTGCTCGCCATCGAGCCCGACGACCTTCAGGCCCCGGTGACCCACATCCGGGTGAGGGAAAACGCCATCAATGTTTGTATGCATCATAGGAGGTTTTCTGAATTGCTCTTTGTCACGTCCGTCGCCTAGGACCAGTTTGCATAAATAAATATATTAAAAGAATATAATGGTAAATGCAGTTCTCACATTGGTGAATATTAAAATCACACAATATGACTATTCTATCATAATTATTAGTTAATTCAGAAAAAAGGCTGCTAAAAATCAACTAAAAATGTGAAATGATGGTCAGACGATCTGCAAGTGAATGCACTTCACACATCACTAAAAAGTAAACATATTGTATTACAATTTAAAATCACTTCAAGTCTGCCTCATTAGCCTTTAAAAATGTAACTTAAGACGACGGGCCAAACTATCAGGGGAAACATTAACTAAAGAAATGATATATGTCATAGTTCAAATCTCAGTAAGGAAATGGCAGTTTGTGCTCAAAATGTCTAAGCAAAACTGCTATAATAAATACCATTTTAGAGTATTCAATACAATAAAACTAGTTTGAAGTCTTTAATATGTAACAAGTTATTTACATTTCCTCATTTAGCAGAGGTCAAGATAAATGAGTAAACATTTGAGACTATTTGAAACAAATGATTCAGGACAAGGTTTCAAAATTGATGATCACAAGTGAAATCATTTCTCTTAACACAAGTTATTTTTTTTATGGTTTTCAAGCTACAAAAGAATGCAGCATTACTCTCACTATCAATTACAAAGATACTAACCACAGAAGAGGGTCTTCAAGCACTTCTTAAACACAGTGAGATGGTTCAGATGCAAGTGGGCATCACATTCCACCAGCTAGGGTAGCACCTGGAATCTGGATAGAGGTGTAATGCTATGCGGACATTATATTACTTAAACGATTTGTTAGCATAGCGTCTACTAATGGAAGATTTGACTTTAACCCAACATTAAAATGTGGCCAGTATCTGGTGGTTTCAATTTATTTGTAATTGATTTTGAAACTACAGCAGAAAGTGATTTCTGACATGTGTAACAGAACAGATGAAAATCCTTTAGGAAGTCAAATTTCAAGCTAAGCTATGAACAAAATATTTAGCTTTCTCAGTAACCACATAAAAAAAGTCTTAACTAAAAAGGATAGTTTGCCCATTTAAACGGTCAGAATCTACAGCATGTTAAAGCTAGAAAATAAATCTGTTTCATCTTAAAATACTTCTAAGGTAAATGCAAATACATTTAATGAAATTTTCTCCTCAGGTCCTTAAACAGTGAAAGTGAAACTGACTGAATAAGCTGTTTGAAACTTTATTGTAAAAATTTAGTTTTCTTTATCTCAATCATAAATACTGCAGACAAGTATGTTTGACATGTTATAGAAGAAACAGTTGTAACAAGACATTTAAGAAGCTAACTGTTTATTTAAATATATAATAAATTGCACATTTTACTGTAACTATGTACTGCTTAACACGTAGACATACAGTATTAAGGGTAACATTTATCAAAGACACAGCTATCTTGTAAGAGTATCCAGTTTATTTCCATAGTTGCACTGCATGTTATTCAGAAACATTTACAAAAAGTCAACTTATTAGAAATAAAATTAAAAATGATCTTTAAATTAAAATCTTACACGATTCTTTAGATTCTGTAAAATGCAAATACAAAATACAATTTAATATCTGTACTGAGTTATCTATATACCATTTTAGATCAGATAAAGACAAAACTATACACTTTATTGCATGTTTAATGAAAATAAAATTAACATTGTAGACAGCACAAGATCTCTGTCTTAAACAAGCATTTCCAAAAGTGTACCATGGGCTGATTAAGAACATCCAGGCCGCACCAGCTATGATGTGCTTTCAGCGCAGTCCTTCATAACAATCAGTTTGCTACCTTTAGGAAAAACCAGCCTAATACCTGTAATAGACATAAAAAAAAAAGTTATGAATAAAATGGTAAATAAATATTATTACAGTGACAACCCTTGGATGTTTTCACATTTTATCCCCTTCAAGTAAGTATTCAGCAGAAGTAGTTTTGGTAGCCATTATAGATTTGAATCTGTGTGGTCCAACTAACTGACTTCCGATATCCACTGGCTGCATTAACAATGATTTAGGTGTGTTGTATTAAATGAGCAAACACTTATGGAATCTTTTTTTTAATTTTATATTTGTAATTAATTTAGACCATTTTGCATAGATCTCTTTTCACTTCCATAATAAAGAGCCATTCTGTTGATTAGTGTCAAAAAAAGCCGAATTAAACGCACATCGATTCAATCCCTCTTATTATAAAAAAAATCCTGGGAGAGAAAGACTAGGGAGATGAGACGTGATCTTCAAGTGAAGATCACGGAAGACACTTAAGACCCGCGAGACAAAACGATTGGCCACAGAGTGTCTCGCAGAGACCTTAAACATGAGACTTTGTGCCAAGAGATTGACCCAGGACCGTCTCGCGGGGACGTAGAACATGAGATTCTTGTAAGACACGCCCAACTTACAACCAATATCAAATAAGACCACAGCCAGCAAAACACTCAGTCGTGTAAAGGCTTTGAGCACACACAGATCCAGGGCTCTCAGCACATATAAAGCGTATAAAGACAATACGTTATAGATGAAATGTCGTCGACTAAGCGAAGAAGAGAGACTCAAAAGCGTTGGAGAAAAAAAATGCAAAAAAGAAAAAGAATAAGGTGCAAATTCAGAAAATAAGGAAAGTAATAATCAGCTCGGAGCAAGTGGAACTGAAAAACAAAAGCACGTCCAATTGGGCTCAGAATTAAAAGACAAAGAGTAAATGACAAAGTAGAAGTTCATAAAGATTGTCAAAAATTTTGACGGTATACACATGCAGAGCAGGTTAGAGATTATGAAAGCAGTGGAATTCGAAAGTCCCAAAAAAAAGTTGGTGCAATACAAATGCAGAGAAAGTTAAATATGAAAGCAGTAAAATTAGAAAGTATCAAAAAAAGAAAGTAAAGATTGCAGTAGTGCAAACAAACGGAAATTATTACTCGAAAAAAGGGAAAATAATCCCCACCGACCAGGTGTCATGGGGATTGGGTGGGATGAAGCAGGACAAAGCGAGGTCAGAAATAAGAGTAGAAAACAAAGTAAAACATCATAAAGAGGTTAAAAAAACAAGGGGGGCAAACACATGCAGAGCAGATTAGAGATAATTAAAACAGTGATATTCAAAAGACTCAAAAAAAAAAAAATAAAAAAACGTAGGTGCGATACACATGCAGAGCAAGATACAAAATATGAAAGCAGAAAAAAAACGAAAGTGTCAAAAAAAGAAAGTAAAGATCGCATGAGCACAAACAAAAAGAAATTACTTGGAGAAATAACGAAAAGATGAATAGAGATTGAATATATGGACATAGGTGGTATGTCAGAAGCATTTAAGTATTGTTAAGGCTTTGAAGTTTAAGTCAGAGAATTTCAAAAATGAGGTTTACCTCACATGCATTTATTGGTTACTTTGCAAAAAAAATTATTAACTGCTGATGTAGATTGTTTTGTCTGTGCTGAAATTCCAAACAGAAAAACCTATCCTGAATTATGGTACAAAGTCATTAAACACAAGTCTCACAGACCTCATTTAACAGATTCAGAATATTGTTTTTAAAGTTCTGAAATAAAAGTGAAACTAATGAAATAGCAACAATTTAAAGAAAAAGAAAAAAAAAAATCTTAAGTGTGCATCTGGAAAACCAAACACAGGGGTTGGCGAGTGAAGCCTCCTAGTGTTATACAAAAACAAAATGTGAAAAGGTCCAAGTGGTAAAAACACATGCCCTGTACTGGAACAAATGTCTCACATTTGGTATGCAAAACGCTCAACACATACTAACAAGAAACACTACAACCATTTTTCATGTCTTTCTATTGCATGTGGTGCTTTCTTTAAGCACGACACTACAAATACCTTCACCTGCGGTTCTGAAACAATTATTTATTCATCAATGCCTGTTTTATTTCTCCAAAACTTTAAAAAAAAACAAACAAAAAAAAAAAACATGGAAGGTGAAGATATGACACATTTTAAATGCCTAAACAAGTAAAACATAGGTTAAATCTATAGCAGACTAAGTACTAGGGATACAACTCACATCAAAGTGTACCTGGAGTATAAACATCAATGTCATAAATACATCTCTTCTGAAAGTCTATCAGTAATATATACATAAAAGCAAGTACAAATATTATTTTATATTTGGGTGATAGCATCATGCAAGGCGACACAGAAGTGCAAGGTACAACTTCATCATCACAGTGTTCCGTCTTTAAACAGGTCGAAGGAAAACAGATTTTTTTTTTTCCTTAAACAGTTTTTTCCCCCTAAAGAAGCGATTTTCATAAACACAAAGGTTTCAATGACCATGGTGTTACCCACCTTCCACTGACTTCAGTCACGTATCTTTTAAATTGTAGTTTAACATTAGACAAACAAGCTGAAAAGAATAATATTCACTATAACAAAGAACTTACAGAAGATCTTCTGCATCTGAGGTTTTGGTTATGAACGATGAGGAGGAAGTGAATCCATGTGTACATTAAGTTTCATTTCATTTTCTAGGATTTGCACAAGCTGCTGCATTGAAGGGAGATGACCCGATTCCAGTTTTGACCACACTGGAACATCTGAAGAGAAAAAGATAAAAAAAAACTGATTTCTGAAGTACAAACCGGATTCCAAAAAAGTTGGGACACTAAAATTGTGAATAAAAACTGAATGCAATGATGTTGAGATGGCAAATGTCAATATTTTATTTGTAATAGAACGTAGATGACAGATCAAACGTTTAATCCAAGTAAATGTATCATTTTAAAGGAAAAATATGTTGATTCAAAATTTCACGGTGTCAACAAATAACAAAAAAGTTGGGACAAGTAGCAATAAGAGGCTGGAAAAAGTAAATTTGAGCATAACGAAGAGCTGGAAGACCAATAAACACTAATTAGGTCAATTGGCAACATGATTGGGTATAAAAAGAGCTTCTCAGAGTGGCAGTGTCTCTCAGAAGCCAAGATGGGTAGAGGATCACCAATTCCCACAATGTTGCGCAGAAAGATAGTGGAGCAATATCAGAAAGGTGTTACCCAGCAAAAATTGCAAAGACTTTGCATCTATCATCATCAACTGTGCATAACATCATCCAAAGATTCAGAGAATCTGAAACAATCTCTGTGCGTAAGGGTCAAGGCCATAAAACCATACTGGATGCCCGTGATCTCCGGGCCCTTAAACGACACTGCACCACAAACAGGAATGCTACTGTAAAGGAAATCACAGAATGGGCTCAGGAATACTTCCAGAAACCATTGTCAGTGAACACCATCCGCCGTTGCCAGCTGAAACTCTACAGTGCAAAGAAGAAGCCATTTCTAAGCAAGATCCACAAGCTCAGGCGTTGTCACTGGGCCAGGGATCATTTAAAATGGAGTGTGGCAAAATGGAAGACTGTTCTGTGGTCAGACGAGTCACGATTCAAAGTTCTTTTGGAAATCTGGGACGCCATGTCATCCGGACCAAAGAGGACAAGGACAACCCAAGTTGTTATCAACGCTCAGTTCAGAAGCCTGCATCTCTGATGGTATGGGGTTGCATGAGTGCGTGTGGCATGGGCAGCTTGCATGTCTGGAAAGGCACCATCAATGCAGAAAAATATATTCAGGTTCTAGAACAACATATGCTCCCATCCAGACGTCATCTCTTTCAGGGAAGACCCTGCATTTTCAACAAGATAATGCCAGACCACATTCTGCATCAATCACAACATCATGGCTGCGTGGGAGAAGGATCCGGTACTGAAATGGCCAGTCTACAGTCCAGATCTTTCACCTATAGAGAACATTTGGCGCATCATAAAGAGAAAGGTGCGACAAAGAAGGCCCAAGACGATTGAACAGTTAGAGGCCTGTATTAGAAAAGAATGGGAGAGCATTCCTATTTCTAAACTTGAGAAACTGGTCTCCTCGGTCCCCAGACGTCTGTTGAGTGTTGTAAGAAGAAGGGGAGATGCCACACAGTGGTGAAAATGGCCTTGTCCCAACTTTTTTGGGATTTGTTGACACCATGAAATTCTGAATCAACATATTTTTCCCTTAAAATGATACATTTTCTCAGTTTAAACTTTTGTTCCGTGATTTATGTTCTATTCTGAATAAAATATTAGAAGTTGGCACCTCCACATCATTGCATTCAGTTTTTATTCACGATTTGTATAGTGTCACAACTTTTTTGGAATCCGGTTTGTAAAATTCAAGTAGGAGACACAGCAAAAAAAGCCACCCTGCACAAAATAAAGGCTTCTTTTCATGAGACTCTTGACTGAACACCAAGGAAATATAAAAGCTACAGGGAGCTTGTCAAATACTTCTATACTCTATCGTTGTCAATTTCACATCTGCGGAGCTGCTCTCTTTAGTAAACAAATAACTCAGTTTATGTTTGAATACATTTCTAATTTAATTTCAAACTTTAGTCTACTTATCATTGTTCCAACGCACACCCTGAAAACAAGATGCACAAATAACTTATAACCTAAGAATTTGCTTTTGAACTGAAGACAGGACTCTCGAACAGTGAATGAGGGGTAAAGGCAGATTTCAATTCAAACACAAAATATTATAGGAATGCATTTCCTGATTGTGTGCTTATTTTTCAGGCAGTAACCATTACTAATTTAATAGAAAATGCAAGCATTGTGCAACATTTAACACATAAGACAGAATTCAGTGACTTGAGTAATGCAAGAATGTTTTTATTTCACATCATTTGCTGTTGTACAGTGCTGGTTACTATTGGGTTCTATTTTTTTCTTGTTTTGTGTGAAACCATGAGATAAAATTTTTTTTTGTTGGCCATCACTACAAGCTACCTGGGGTAAGTAACATTTAAAAAAAAAAAAAAAAAAAAATTTGGGGGGGCGTATTTCTTTAAATAAAGGTGTGTCCTTATTTTGATGGAAGTAATCTATGCAAAGATGGAGAGAAGCAAGTCCATATATAAAACTGAAGCACTATGACTATGCAAGCCAACAGTCAGCTGCTTCATCATTACTTTAACCATTTCCATGTATTCCGTAAAATAAAATTTTAAATTAGAAATTCTTAAATTGAGTTGTTAATAAAATTACATTGATGTTCTGTCTTTAACTATGGCATAGATTACTTGTAGTTTATGAAGTGATCCATCATAAAACAAAAAAACTGAACATGAAGATGTAAGAGGACAACTATGAGTATCAAGTTCTTTGTTTTATTAAAATAATTACACTCCACACCAACTAATTAAACGAAGTCATTCAAACATGGAGAATGTGCCAAGATTAAAATGAAAACCATTGCGATCTCACCAATAATAATAAACCCGCATTACATAAGATGTGCCAACACAACATAAATCAAACTACCTTAATGACAAGTGTCCAAGTGTTTGTAAACTTTTGTTATGTGAAAAGCTGCACAAGTGAAAGGATCTGTGTTGGATGTGCTACCTTACAACATACATTTTAATTACTTGGGCAGCAAGAGGGTTAAGGCTGTTGTGTCATATCTCTTTATGGCTTTTACACATTGTACCTGCAATTTCTTTGACTTAAGTAACATTTTCATAATTTATCTAATATTTACAAAACAAAGTATCCAAACAACATAATACAGAAAAAACAATCAGCTGATTTATTGTCTTGTGCAGTAAGCAAAGAATTTTTATTAGTTACAGTCAATTAATAATTGAGAATGTTGAGTGGTGGTAGAATATATTTGTACCTTAGATGGAAGGAGACCAACATGACAGCCAAAGTCCAAGTCACTACTGAGACTTGGACAGAGCTACAAATTGATGATCATTGTAGATAACCATCTCTTCAATAACCTTAGCATACTCAGGCCAGTGTCACGGGGCTCTGGTGCCTATTCTGAGCGCACAAGGCGCAAGGCTGGGTCCAGCCCTTAACAGGTACTGGTTTTCTGTGTCTCTTACTGTGCCAAATACGATTGTCAGTTAACCCAATAAGCAGATCTTATGACGCTGAGAGGAAATCCATAGTACTGGTAATACATGCAAAGACTAAATGGGCAGTGCCTATGCTGATAGTCAAACCCAAAATGCTTGAGCAGCATTGAATACAGTCGCTGTGTGCTGCCCACAAAATAAAGACAAAGACTTACCATTCAATGTGATTTCAAATGCACCAGTGGACATACACTGATTTTCAATCATGTTGCTAAGGAAGAAAACCATCATACACGCATAGACCTGCAAATAAACAAAACTTAAAATATAATTCATAAAAAAAAACTATTACAAAAACTTTTTTTTTGTCTGTAAAGAAAACAAATCTGAGAGCCAAGAGACTTTAAGAATAGAGGTAATTATGCATGTGTCAACACATCTTGGGTAATGCTAGTAGAATGAAAAATCATCATCTTAGGATTGTAATGTTAATACTAAACAATTAACCTGTTACATAATAAATGCTATTACAGTATATATGTACAATGTCATTTTGAAATGTTTTTAGATATGGGGTAAATGAGACACTACATACTAAATAGCGTTATGTACTAAACACTATTGTTTACAATTCACACAATCCTCTGCAGAGATTACATGATGTAATTAATAGAAACAGCATGCTCTCGTGGCTTCATTAGTCTGGCTAAATAAAATGTTTAATTTTAATGCGCTTTTAGCTTGAGGGAGGGCCAACACACACTGTGGAAGTTATCAAAAACTAAAGCAAAATGGACTTTATATATATTTCCTTAAAATATGAAAATTTGGTGTCTCATTTCCTTGTACCTTAGTAAAGTTATTATAAATACACCAGTAACTCTGAAGATTACAAAAAAGAAACTAAATGTTATCAGATTAATTTATCTGAATTAAAAAAAAAAAAGTTAAAATAGTTACTTATTATTTTCTATTAAGTTCGGACCAAAAAAAGCAACATCAAATATATAATCAATGTTCACCAATATCCAGGTTTCCCCTTTTAACATATTAGACTACTGATTAACAGAGCATTTGGAGGCAGATTTCTGGCTCTGGTACATAACTTTGGTAAAAACCTTAAACAAGAGAAAACACACATTAGAATGATCTCAAAATAATCATTATTTAAAACCAAATTACATTGTGTGAACAGCAACCTACCTTATTTTCTTGGCCCCACTGCCAAATTCCAGGGGCTTGCATTCCAAAAAAAGCAAATGGATCTTTCCCAAGAATAATTAGTCCTATTATTGCCAGCTTGAAGACTGATAAGAAGGAAGCAATGTGTCTGAAGGAAATGCAAAAATAACATCAGAAAGATTTGATAACAAAAAGGTACAACAATGAAACCACACCCACTGACACAAGAAAGGAGAAACAGATCCTTAAGGTTACATCCACAATACTGCACTTTCATTTAAAAAAGACCTTCATTCACACTGTCATTTTCACATTTATGAAAGTATTTTGAGTATTTTCATCCATACTAAAGTGATCAAAAAAGCATACAACAATTATTCACTTACGCTGGGCATGCATGCAGAACAGACATCTTAAACCGGTCATACACGAAATACTGGCATGATGATTTTAAGCCTAATTTGTAGTTGCCAATTAGTTTTGAGTCAGCCTGAATTACAGCTTCATCAGACATCATCATTTCATGTGCAGTATGAAATGGTTGCAATGTGCAATTGCCTCTCACAAAGGGGCGGTCACCTGAATGGAAGAAATTTCAGTAGGCTGTCTTGTATTGTTAAGCAGTCTCACAAGCCTATTTTCTGATCTTGCAATCAAATTTCCCAAAATTCATTGGGTAGCACACGCAGCGAGTATGAATTGTAAAAATACATTCTGAGCACTCACGACGTGGCATGTCAATTGGACTAAACGTACTCATGGAGTTTAAGCACATTTATTACTGGCAACGCATTTGTGCAGTGCAACTAGTCACTTGACCATGATTTCTAAAAATAGCACAAAACACAATACAGATGCTTACAGGTAAGCAACACAACAGCAAATCTCCAACGCTTAGTATGTTGGAAAATGTTTTTCTTCTATGAAAGGTAACCAATCAGGAAACGAGAGATTGCAATGAGCAGGATCCAATCAGGGAAGAGCCATGTAACATGCATGAACCAACAACAATGTGATGGAATCTGCACTTTCAGAAATCTTCATTTTCACCTATCCCCAAAAAAATTATGTGCTGGTATTTTGAAGAGTCTTTGGCTCATGAGTGTTTTCAAAAGTTTTTTTTTTCAGTTGAAAACACCATGGTAGTGTAGACAAATGGTGAAAAATGGAAACAAACGTCTATGCTTTTAAACAAAAGTGTACTTGGTTTGGACGGGGTCTAAAACCACAGATTACTCCAAGAAAGGTTCAATTGGAAATTCAGGTCTATGGGGCTTTTACAATGCAAAAACCATTGAAACCTACATACAGACTACTTCTACACTACTGAAAATTGTGTCTATCAAAGAAATGACACAAATATATATTTTGCACCACTACGTTTTGCCTATATTCTTATATAAAAACATCTTGGCTAATTAGTTCATTCAACAACTGTTATGCAAAGTAAAACCACTTCTTTGATATAACTTTCATGAAAGCTGTTCATGGCAAAACTGCCATTTTCCTTTTCCTACTAGGATCATTCATCTACCACATTTAGTTTATATTCAAAAGTATAATACGAAAAACACTACTACTAGGATTTGGATGTTGCAACATATAACAGTGTGACAGAAGGCGCACTGCAGTTCCAATAGGATCCAAGTGCCTGCTTCAATGTTTGATGAATGGTTTGATGCAGTGAAGCAAATCATAAAACTTAAAATGCTGACATATGAAAGTATTTGTGGTGCCTTTCTACATCCAATTCTCGCATAGGCAATACAAGCATTGCATATTTCCCATCATAATGATGCAATACATTTAAAGGTCTCGCATATCTTTTGTGTCACTGTTGCCATCTTTTTTGTACCTTCACAATTGCATCAGAATGCAAAGAATTTTAATCTTCGCCATCTTTATTCCCCCAACTTATAACACAGCAAAACTGAACATTGTTTTCTCACCGTGAAAATGTCAAACACTGCCACCAGGTGAAATCTTCCAAATTTATATAAAGTATACACACACAAGTATAGACAGTACACTATTTGTGTTGGGGTAAGGTTCATAAGTGTACATGGTGCACAGCTTTAAGTATATCCCAGCCCTTTTTAAAAATCACCACAGGTTTATCTGAAAATTACTAAGTATTAATATTTACTAATTTGTAAAATGAACTAGAAAAAAATAAGCTATAATGCAAAAATTATCTTAATGGAAGCATGAACATCTACAGAAAATAAATTACTATGTATAGTCAAAACATTGTTTGGATTTAAAAATGGGAATAAGTAATGAGGGTCTGGTACTGGTAAAACTCAAGATAGACTGGAAAACGAAGAACCGTGTAAAGTGAAAAGCAAATATCAAAGCAGTCATATTGATGGGAGATTTAAGATCATCATACATCAGTTGAAAGATATAAATGTAATATTAGAAATAAAGGGTATTTTTTAAATTACAGCTGTAATTAAAAATTAAAAACCACTTACCGATAAATGGGTTGTGGAAGATAATTTTCTCCCTCAATGCGGATGTCGGGGTACCGCTGATTAAGTATTCGCGTGTACTCCTCAAACACCCGCTTGTATCCTCAGGAGACACTACAAAAAATCAAAACTTGCTTTTAATTAGTCAGGACTTTGTAATCCCTTTTGTGCACTCACACACGCAAACTGCTTTTATAGGAGGAAGGCACATTCATGTCACATTACATCAGGGGTTCTCAACGTCGGTCCTGGGGACCCCCTGCCGCTGCAGGTTTTTGTTCCAACCAGATTCCTATTCAGTGACAACACCTTATAGCACTGATCTCATTTCATTAGCCGTTTTTGTTTTTCTTTTATTCGACATTCAGAAAAGCATAGCAGCATGATTTTTACAGCTTCTGTTTTTATTTGAACTCCTGGGCTAATTAAGTGAATTGATATTTCCCAAGTTCTGTGTTTAAGGAACAATAAAGAAATTAGAAAACTAAGTTAGCTAAAAAAAAAAAAATTAAAATGTACCAAGCAGTTATATAGGAATAATGTATTTTTTTTCTTTTTAACAATATTTTCATCTTGGTTTTCATTCTACTTTTCTAGGTATTCTAATTGTTTAATCCATTATTTACTAATTAGTGGGTCTGACTCTAAAGTAGCTGCAGCCTTTGATTATTCAGTGTTTGCCAGCGTGTCTGCTCTGCTCGTTTTAAGTTGTCATTATTAAGATACAATGAAGAGGGAAAAACTGCACAGAGAAAGGGCAAAGTATAATGAAATCAACAAAAGAGAGTTTAGCATTTAAATCTAGAGCAAAAGCAGAAATATTTATAAATGTCTTATAAATGTGAAAAATCATGCTGCTATGCTTTTCTGAATGTCGAATAAAAGAAAAAAAAAAAACGGCTAATGAAATGAGATCAGTGCTATAAGGTGCTGTCACTGATTAGGAATCTGGTTGGAACAAAAACCTGCAGCCACAGGGGGTCCCCAGGACCGACACTGAGAACCCCTGCATTACATGAATATATGATTGGCAAAATAGTTAAATGTGACCATAATTTTATTTGTAGAAGAAAAGCTTAAGAGGATAAAATTGATATATTTCAATTCAAAGTTATTTCTTCACAATCATATTAGATAGCAACACCGTGAAGAATATTTTATGAAAATAAAAAATAAGCTATTCTTGTATTTTATGATGGAATTTTTTTTTTTTTAATTTCAGTAACTGGTGTGTGGCACTTGAATCTGCTCTATTGCATAATCTGCATTTTTTATTTTTTTAATCGTGCACATGCAAGCTACAGGCTGTCAGAACTTCACCCACAATGGCCACTACAAGCAGAAAAATTAACAACATACATACCCTTAACTTGAGAAGCTAAGACCAAGAATGTGTGATAAAAAGAGCCGTGGGACTCTAGAACAAAGTGTACTTGAAGCAGAAACCTTGACAACCTTTAAAAGATATTGGGAGAGCTTAGCTATTATGTAAACAAATGAGCATGACTGACCATAGTCTCCTCTGCTTTATCAAATTATGTTTTATGTAAACATTTCAGACTGAGCAACACTGGCCTGCAACAAGAAATCAGTACATGGCAGGACACAAAAATCACTGGCCATGTCTCAGTTTTATAGTTCCACTTAATACAATGTGTGTTTGGGATGGAGAAGTGCCTAAAGAAAAGCTAGGTCAACTCGGGGTCACATGCAGGCCTCTCAGGGGCAGTTGGTTCGATTTCTGGTCTGTCCATGTGCCTGGAGTACTGCAACAGAACCTAAAACTAGTGCAGCAGAGCATCATCCAAGATACAATTCAGACAATTCCCAATTCAAAAACATATTCAGCATGGTTTACATGTCACCTAAATTCAAACATCGTCTCTAATCCTGGAGTCACAGCACAATTAATATATATTCTCGTGTAGCAACACTGATGACTTAATTTAGTTGAAAAGAATTTCTACACCTATCCAAGATATGAAGAGTCAAACAGGAGACCAATTAGGAAACAAGTCAATTAAAGGTGTGAAAAAGCACCAGTTTAGATATGCAGCAAAGACGGTATCTAGCAGGCCCTCTAGGTTTGAAAAGGCCAGACACTGGCTTTAAGGTTACTTAATTTATTAGATACAGAGAAACAACAGGCTCACTTGGATATGCAGTAAGAAGTACAACATAAAATGCAAACTTTAAAATGAAAGTACTGTAGTTTGATAGATTAGAGAACATCACTGGCAGTAACCGCAGCCCTGTGGGAATGTTCCTCATCTAAAGCATCCATTTTCACCTCTCCGATATCCTATTTTTACCATTACTAAATCACCAGCAAATGTAAAAAGGCACACCAAAAAATACAAAACACATTGAACAAATTAGAAATTAAACCAACAAGCACATCTTTGGAGTACGGTGAGAACTGGGACTGTGTCAAAGAAAACTGACAACATGCAAATTCAATAAGGATGGGAATGACACCCGCCTGCCAAGAATTGTAAAGTTTCAGCGCTAACCGACTAAAAAGACGAAATCCACTGCTCTGCACTAAGACATAATAGAAATCTCTGAAGTTGTATGAAGTGTAAAATCTCTAAATTCTGCCAAAACAGACACAGCCAAACTAATGAATTAAAAACTACTGATAAAAGACACCGGCAAGAACAAAAGCATTTTTCTAATACGATCGTACACACCTTTAATTTGAGAGTCCTTGCCCGGGGAACTCGGGTCATCACAGGACGAATTCAAATCAATCTGTTGAATGTGGAGTGTATGAGCGATGTAACAGAATGTTTACTGGCATTAAAAAAGCATAAAAATCGAAATTTACTCGTAAAATGATTGTGCTCAGTTGGATCAAATTGCTTCAAACGGCTCTGTCGTTTAACACGGAGCTGAAAATGGGCTGGTCAATGATTCTCGTATATTTCGTCTTCTTCCTGTCACTACGATATTCACGTTTTTCTAGGAGTTTAATATAATCTACCCTGATGAAAAATACTGATCACCCCTTCGGTCGGTTTCATTTACATTTTTGGACGAACAGTGTAGCACCTGACTTCAAGATACCCGACAGGTTTCACCATTTTAGTGTTTGTTTTTCGACAATTAATTTTTTGGGTTCGGCTTTTATGAAGAATCGAGATGACATTTAGCACTTTAAAATGTCTTGTTAGACAAGATAGCAAAATGCATCATTAGCCGGTGTTTTGCTTAAATCAAAATGTTAAACGAACACTTCAAATAGAGGCCCAAACACGAAAACTCTAATATTTCGACTTGACAGTATTCCGTTTGGACGATAACAACGGACTTCGGACACGCAGCCAATTCTTTAAGTATGAAGGGGCAGGTTTCCTCTTCGGAGACCCTTTTTTAAATCCATGTGTCTCAAGATTCAAACAAGAGGAAGCTACAGTCCGTTTACATAACACAGCAATTCAATGGTAAGTGGGAACAGCCAAGTATTTAACGATTTACGTTCTACGTGCTTGCGGAAATGGCATATATCCATTTTAAAAGAATCATTCAAATTTCAAGATTTCAAAAATTGAATTACTAAGGCATTTCGCGTATACTACAAAACGAGACTCGCCGCTTCCGGTGAGCTTTGAGCCTTGGCCTGTTCGTGTTCCTCAAACGCACGCCATGCAGTGCAACATACAGAAACCTTTCTTACCAAATCTGGAATTTCAGGAGTGGTCCCGCAGTGAACTGCATTTTTAGTTTCTTTCCTGTACCGCCGTTTTCCGCGGAGATGGACTGCACGAAAAGCGCCCCTAGAAATAGGAGAGAAAAAGGTAACCACCGCTTCTCCATCCTCTTCCAGGGTCAATAAGAAAAGTCAGGCGTGATGAGAAACAGAGAAAGCGGAAAAAAAATCGTACCCGAATGCCACGCCTCTGGCGCGCCGTTCAGCAAAGGCTTCTGGGAAGTGGAGTTCTGCAAGCACGCGGAAAAACAGGTTTACGCGTTAAAATGTACTTTTAAAACGTACTGTTATAATTTACTTTTTTTAATCCGATTAAGGTGGAAACAAGTGTATTAAACAAACATTAATGTGGAGACTGAGTGGTGATTGGTATGTAATGTTTAACCCAATCAAGTATTAAGCATTACAGTTCCGTTAGTTAATGATTTGACAACAGCTTTACGTACAATATGCCATGCTATTTTTGTAAAAAATGATCCCCTACTATTCAATATCACACGAGTGATGAGGTTAGTTTCTCAATAGGAAACGCTGATAATTGAGTATACGATTTGCATCTTACAACGTGTTGTCCAGTAACTGGTTTCATGAACAAAAATAGTGCCGATCACTGACGTGTCCATAATTTACTTTATACAAATGTAAAATAAACTTTAAATGCACTATTTTTTTAATCGTTTTAAAATACAATTTGTAAAAGTTAAAGAGCAACTTAGCACTGCCGCCTCATTGATCCAGCATTTGGTTGTTGTCGGCATGGACTATGAACGTTCTCCCCTTTCACAATCCCCATGGTAGATTTGTGTAATTGACACTTCCAAACTGGCCTAGTGTAAATGTGTGTGAATGGGTCCTGCGATGGTTAGATGCTGCTGTGACAGTCTCTGGAATCCCGGAATCCCTGAACACCCCCAGGAACAGCATTAAACGGTTTGAAATGTTTAACTCCGTTTGGTCTAGTTTAAGTTTGTGGTCCAATGTGCATGGTACAATGGAATCCTTACCTGCATACTTCCATTACGCTCATGACAATAGTACAAGGCACATTGCTCAGGTGTATAAGTACTCTCAGGAGGGGCAGTGCCCATGGAGATGTTGGTCATAAATGGAGAAGGGGAGGGGGGTTGGGCTGCAAGACTACCTTACAAGGTGCTTCTCCACTCCAAAAGCATTGACCACAGCATATTTAGGGAATACCTACCACCAGCCTTGTCCCAGTGCTAATTCATTTCTTCATCTACCATCCACACCAACCCTCTATACACTATGGGTGGTGTCAAAATGGAGACTGAAATACTCCAAGCACTTTAACAGCTGATCATTTTCCAATAAACCTGATTTGACAGCTTAATAATGCTATAGAATAGAAATTAATTTGGGATGTCAAAAAAGATAGTGACAAGGATCATTTTCAAAAGGTATTTGTTTTTTTTTGCAACTAGCAATGCTAATAAGTTAGTAACATTGCAGGGCTAACACTGATATTGAAGTGGTTCCAGAAAACATGTTTAATGTTTTGTTATACAAGATAGCAAAATGCATCATTTGCCGGTGTTTTGCTTAAATCAAAATGTTAAACAAACACTTCAAATGAGGCCCAAACACGAAAACTCTGTGCAACATTTCGACTTGACAGTATTCCGTTTGGCCAATAACAACGGACTTCGGACACGCAGCCAATTCTTTAAGTATGAAGGGGCAGGTTTCCTCTTCAGAGACCCTTTTTTAAATCCATGTGTCTAAGAAGATTCAAACAAGAGGAAGCTACAGTCCGATTACATAACCCAGCAACGCTGATATTGAAGTGGTTCCAGATTGCCATCTCCGTGGAGAATAAGATGGCCAGCTAGCTACACAACAGAATACAGCTTTAAAAAATCCTGAAAACCACATTTTTGTAAACTGGAGGTGGAGTTAATGTCTGCAGAACTTTCTACTTCATTTGGCATACAAAGATGACAACATGTGACATTACTTTTTTGTTTTTCATTCTAAACATCAATATCAATTTGATACAAGGAATATTCAGTCAAGCTACTTTGAAAATCCTCCATGGCTCTATTTCTCTAAATACAGACCTTGATATTCCAGAAGAATGTGTAACATGAAGTGGCTTTTTCCTAAAGTTTGGATAAGGTTGCAAATGACCGATAACCAGTAGGACATCAACAACTGACAGACAATGAAATCCGCAGAATAAGAAATCAGAAAATGGGGAGGCTTTGCTATTGGCTATCAGCCTAAAAGGAAAACTGACCGAAAGCTTCAAGTGACAAAAACAATCCACAGAATAAGACAGCCGACAGCAAGCAAATTCAAACATTTTACACTGTCAGAAACAACGGTTTAAATAGGGTATGGGTTGAAATCATAGGCAGACTGACAACCCTATTGATTTATATACATTTGTTATTTGGCGATGTTCAGTTTTGTAAGTTAGTTTCTGATCACTGATGTTAAAAGTGATATTTCTGTTGTATGTTCTGGTTTTGCAGTTTTTCATTTCAATAATGAAATAAAGGATATTTCCTGGATCTTAATGGAGGATATTGCTAGGTATCTGCCAAACCAGTCAAAACACACACCAAGTGAAGACAGAATAAAAGACATTTGACATCTGAATGCTATCTTGCTCCTTATTTTATAACATCAGCTTTCCTGTTGCTGGCTAACATTTTATATAATCACCTGTATGAGGATCATTTGTCAAAGACTTCAGCCTATTCTTATTATTCTTCCCTCACTGCAAATTGAATTCATCTCATATTTTGTAATAGCTGGAGAATCCTCCTTCACCTTTATTTTTCTACAGGGTTTCAGCCTGCATTCTCCAAATTACAATAAAAGAGACAAAGAATTAAAGATCTAAATGTAAAACCAAAAAACAGAAAACTGGAGATTTGTAATCTGTTTTCAATGCTTTACTGTTGTTTTTTTTATTTGTAGATTTTTTTCTGTTATGCTTTTGTCCTTTCAATTTGTTTTTGTTTTTCAATATATACTACATATTTCTGCATTAATATCTCTCCATCCCCAATATTTTATTGGGTAAGTTAGAGGATTGGTTGATTGATGTTTCTTCTTTTTTATGGTACAATGTTAAGTAACTATACACAATATACAGTGGTGTGAAAAACTATTTGCCCCCTTCCTGATTTCTTATTCTTTTGCATGTTTGTCACACAAAATGTTTCTGATCATCAAACACATTTAACCATTAGTCAAATATAACACAAGTAAACACAAAATGCAGTTTTTAAATGGTTTTTATTATTTAGGGAGAAAAAAAAATCCAAACCTACATGGCCCTGTGTGAAAAAGTAATTGCCCCCTGAACCTAATAACTGGTTGGGCCACCCTTAGCAGCAATAACTGCAATAAAGCGTTTGCGATAACTTGCAATGAGTCTTTTACAGCGCTCTGGAGGAATTTTGGCCCACTCATCTTTGCAGAATTGTTGTAATTCAGCTTTGAGGGTTTTCTAGCATGAACCGCCTTTTGAAGGTCATGCCATAGCATCTCAATTGGATTCAGGTCAGGACTTTGACTAGGCCACTCCAAAGTCTTCATTTTGTTTTTCTTCAGCCATTCAGAGGTGGATTTGCTGGTGTGTTTTGGGTCATTGTCCTGTTGCAGCACCCAAGATTGCTTCAGCTTGAGTTGACGAACAGATGGCCGGACATTCTCCTTCAGGACTTTTTGGTAGACAGTAGAATTCATGGTTCCATCTATCACAGCAAGCCTCCCAGGTCCTGAAGCAGCAAAACAACCCCAGACCATCACACTACCACCACCATATTTCACTGTTGGTATGATGTTCTTTTTCTGAAATGCTGTGTTCCTTTTATGCCAGATGTAACGGGACATTTGCCTTCCAAAAAGTTCAACTTTTGTCTCATCAGTCCACAAGGTATTTTCCCAAAAGTCTTGGCAATCATTGAGATGTTTCTTAGCAAAATTGAGATGAGCCCTAATGTTCTTTTTGCTTAACAGTGGTTTGCGTCTTGGAAATCAGCCATGCAGGCCGTTTTTGCCCAGTCTCTTTCTTATGGTGGAGTCGTGAAAACTGTCCTTAATTGAGGCAAGTGAGGCCTGCAGTTCTTCAGACATTGTCCTGGGGTCTTTTGTGACCTCTCAGATGAGTCGTCTCTGCGCTCTTGGGTAATTTTGGTCGGCCGGCAACTCCTGGGAAGGTTAACCACTGTTCCATGTTTTTGCCATTTGTGGATAATGGCTCTCACTGTGGTTCGCTGGAGTCCCAAAGCTTTAGAAATGGCTTTATAACCTTTACCAGACTGATAGATCTCAATTACTTCTGTTCTCATTTGTTCCTGAATTTCTTTGGATCTTGGCATGATGTCTAGCTTTTGAGGTGCTTTTGGTCTACTTCTCTGTATCAGGCAGCTCCTATTTCAGTGATTTCTTGATTGAAACAGGTGTGGCAGTAATCAGGCCTGGGGGAGGCTACGAAAATTGAACTCAGGTGTGATACACCACAGTTAGGTTATTTTTTTTAACAAGGGGGCAATTACTTTTTCACACAGGGCCATGTAGGTTTGGAATTTTTTTCTCCCTAAATAATAAAAAACATTTAAAAACTGCATTTTGTGTTTACTTGTGTTATATTTGACTAATGGTTAAATGTGTTTGATGATCAGAAACATTTTGTGTGACAAACATGCAAAAGAATAAGAAATCAGGAAGGGGGCAAATAGTTTTTCACACCACTGTAAAGACTAATGAACACTGTTACCAACACTTAGAAAAATAAGACAGATGTTTGTTTGAGAGTATTATTTCTTAGTGCAAGTGTATTTCTTTTCAAAGTCATCAAAACTAACAATACAACAGAATACATGAGGTTTATTTTGGACATTAAAACTAGACAAGATTCACAAAATAATGTGCATTGAGAGTTTTACAAAAAAGCATTCATAGCCCAAGCCTACTGAAATAATTTCACTGCAATTGCAGTAATCATGCTTTTGGTACACTGCATTTTTTGTACAATACAGCATTTATCAATAGCTCAAACATAAATAATAAAAATACAAGTTCAATGGTTGTCCAAAAATGCAGATGAATGAATTGTTAGGTAAGGAATATCTCCGGTCTGCCATTTTATTCTTGTATTTCATTAACAATATCAAATCATTCTGTTTGAGCTAACCTACAAACCTAATTCTAAATCTTCCAGCTCTTTTAATAACAATGCCTCCTTCTGTATCTTCTCAATCTGAAAGAAAGAAACAGAATTAAAAATATATATATATACTGCATAGCAGACACACATAGCAGGTCTGTTATGCATAAAAAAGTAAAGATACTCGTTATATATATATACACACACACACACACATATACATATATATATACAGTGCATCCGGAAAGTATTCACAGCGCATCACTTTTTCCACATTTTGTTATATTAAAGACTTATTCCAAAATGGATTAAATTCATTTTTTTCCTCAGAATTCTACACACAACACCCCATAATGACAACATGAAAAAAGTTTACTTGAGGTTTTTGCAAATTTATTCAAAATAAAAAAACTGAGAAATCACATGTACATAAGTATTCACAGTCTTTGCTCAATACTTTGTCGATGCACCTTTGGCAGCAGTTACAGCCTCAAGTCTTTTTGAATATGATGCCACAAGCTTGGCACACTTATCCTTGGCCAGTTTCGCCTATACCTCTTTGCAGCACCTCGGTGCACAGCCATTTTAAGATCTCTCCAGAGATGTTCAATCGGATTCAAGTCTGGGCTCTGGCTGGGCCACTCAAGGACATTCACAGAGTTGTCCTGAAGCCACTCCTTTGATATCTTGGCTGTGTGCTTTGGGTCATTCGTTGTCCTGCTGAAAGATGAACCGTCGTCCCAGTCTGAGGTCAAGAGCGCTCTGGAGCAGGTTTTCATTCAGGATGTCTCTGTACGTTGCTGCAGTCATCCTTCCCTTTATCCTGACTAGTCTCCCAGTTCCTGCCGCTGAAAAACATTCCCACAGAATGATTCTGCCACCGCCATGCTTCACTATAGGGATGGTATTGGCCTGGTGATGAGCGGTGCCTGGTTTCCTCCAAACGTGACGCCTGGCATTCACACCAAAGAGTTCAATCTTTGTCTCATCAGACCAGAGAATTTTGTTTACCATGGTCTGAGAGTCCTTCAGGTGCCTTTTGGCAAACTCCAGGCGGGCTGCTACTAAGGAGTGGCTTCTGTCTAGCCACTCTACCATACAGGCCTTATTGGTGGATTGCTGCAGAGATGGTTGTCCTTCTGGAAGGTTTTCCTCTCTCCACAGAGGACCTCTGGAGCTCTGACAGAGTGACCATCGGGTTCTTGGTCACCTCCCTGACTAAGGCCCTTCTCCCCCGATCGCTCAGTTTAGATGGCCAGCCAGCTCTAGGAAGAGTCCTGGTGGTTTCAAACTTCTTCCACTTATGGATGATGGAGGCCACTGTGCTCATTTGGACCTTCAAAGCAGCAGACATTTTTCTGTAACCTTCCTCAGATTTGTGCATCGAGGCAATCCTGTCTCGGAGGTCTACAGACAATTCCTTTGACTTCATGCTTGGTTTGTGCTCAGACGTGAACTGTCAACTGTGGGACCTTCTATAGACAGATGTGTGCCTTTCCAAATCATTTCCAATCAACTGAATTTACCACAGGTGGACTCCAATTAAGCTGCAGAAACATCTCAAGGATGATCAGGGGAAACAGGATGAATCTGTGCTTAATTCTGAGCTTCATGGCAAAGGCTGTGAATACTTATGTACATGTGATTTCTTGGTTTTTTATTTTTAATAAATTTGCAAAACCTCAAGTAAACTTTTTCACGTTGTCATTATGGGGTGTTGTGTGTAGAATTCTGAGGAAAAAAATGAATTTAATCCATTTTGGAATAAGGCTGTAACATAACTAAATGTGGAAAAAAAGTGATGCGCTGTGAATACTTTCTGGATGCACTGTGTATGTATGTGTGTGTATATATATATATATATATATAATATAATAAAAAATATAAAAATATAAACACACACACGGGGGTCCAGATCTGATTATGCAGATCCAGATCGTTTGGATGACTTCGATTCAGCACAAAGACGATTTTTCATGTCATCAGTTCACTCACTTCTCGATGGTCTGGGATTTTCCATGTAATAAACTTAAGTTATAGCATAATGAAAATTGCATAATTAGATCTGGACCAGCCTTCATTTTTATGCTTTGTAGAATGCACTGGAATATGTATTTATTAAAGTGGCATGTTTATTTAAACAGGGGGCACAGCACACTAGGGGTCATCAGTAAATTTCCAGAGGAGCTACAAGATAACTGGCAATAAATATAAAATAGCACCAAAATTCTTAAAAATAATAAAAGTCAAGCTACAGCAGCCCTTGGAAGTTTCTAAAGCAGTTTGCATGATCACTATTCAAAACATGTCACATATGGCCCACAAAAAATATTAATTACCTCAAAGACCAAATATATGAAACAGTTTCATATAAAGTATTAATTGTAGGGAGTGATTTGTTACTTTTTCAATTTCCAGTTAGTTTGGTTGAAATCCACACTGGAAACATTCAAGCTAACTAAGAAGGACCAGTCTAAGCTAAAGATAGATAAATAGTGAAAAACATGGGTCAGGAACCTGGAGAACAGTAAGTGTAAAAATTCGAAGTCCAGATTTATCATTAATGTTATCAATTGCCTCAATACCATGAACTGGTCAGAGTGAAAACGAGAGGTTTTTTCCTCCTAAGAGAAACTGACAAAATATTTATTAAATTACTTAAATAATATAGCCAAAGTGCTGATTTCAAGCAACAAGTTTAGCACCCCAATAAATTACAAGCACAAACATATCAATTATCCAACAGCTATTTTAGTGTGTTATTTTATTAATACAGTACATTAAGTTGCAAATCTTAGTCTGTAAGCCACTTACTAATCCCCCATTCCTTTAGCCTCTGCCTTAGCTCATCAGAGCCCCCAACTAACAAGTATATCTAAACTAAATCTAGGATTAAAAGGCTTTTCCAGTTTTACGAATGTACAGCACAGCATTGCTGCTGAGAGGTAGGAACTGATTGCACAGACTGCCATCCTGACACAGTAATTGTTTCTTTTTTTTAACATACAGTAAAATAACATTCTGATCAGACTGTTAGTGACAGTTAGGTACAGATCTTAAAATAGACTAACCTCATTGGCTACCTCTGTACAATGGAAAAGGTTTATAAAAAAAAACATTATAGTAAAAGAAAAGAAGTAGGCTTGACCTTTATATATTACACTTCCTAAAAAGAAAGTATGTTCTGAAATTTTAAATACTTATATACTATAGAATATAGGAGTTTGAGTGAGATTTGCTACAGTTCTTAACTGTCTATTGGGATCGACCATAAACTCAAGCCTCCCTAATGGACTCTCAATAGTATTTTGCAGTTATATCTAATTTTTTAATCTTTTGAATATATTACTAGAGATGTGTTGTCTACCAATACAAACAGTAGGATTATGAAAGATATGATTATTGTTGTTCCTAACTGAAGGAAAGGGAGATCCACGCTAATCAAGGGTAAAATGGTTAATGATATAATCTGGCAGGGAAACCTTCCATAAACAAGCCCTGTTTCAAGCAATCAGAAATTAAAACAGAGTTGTAAATGGAAGATCGGGAAGATCTGTTGCCATTCCAAAGAAATCCAGAGAGAATAAATTTAACTTTTGACCAGTGGATGAGTAGAAGGAACATGATATTAACAGAATTAAAACACAAGACTGTTCATTTTTATAATAACTAATCTGGAAGTAAATAAGTGTGAGAAAGGATCATAATGAAAGTGAATCATTGACACATGTATTCATTGACTGCAGTAATTAGATACTGCAATATCCTGCAGGAAAAGATATATGTTGATGACCAAGTTTTTAAATAAGCTAGCTAATGTATCAGACAGTGAAAAAACAGGCTGATGGCAGATCGAATTTAGGGAAGAAGCGCAGATTTTCACCAATTAACCTTATATCCTGAGAGGGTCTATAAATTAAGGATGCGAGGCAGATCAGGGGGAGCATTACTAAGAAAAAGGAAAATATTGTCATCACAGAGGGAGATTTTATGATAGAGACCAGAAGTTGTAATAAGGGCGATCAAGTAAAAATTGTGAAGAGCACATGTTAAATATTTTAAATTAAGGTTTAGGGGGAGAAACGGGTGGTGGTAAGAGGAAAGCCATATATTGCACCCTTTTTGAATAAAAAAAATGGGTTGTGAAATAGCAGAGATGGTTAGAATTGATGCCACTTGGAAGAATTACATATTCTTATCAAGTAAATACAGCTCTCACTAAAACCTAATGAGTACAACACCTTTCAAACAAATTTCCAATTAATGTGTTCAAGACCTTCTTAGCATCAAGCGCCAGAACAGCTGCAAGTTGGGGCTTATTTCTATAATATGTAGTAGATGATAAAACCAATCTGATCGAAGGCAATTAACTAGCCAACTGCATATGGCATAAGGGAAGCCATTACATTGCATCAAGATTCATCAAAAAGATTAAGCAATAGTTAAAGCAATCAGAACACTCTTTGCTTTACTTAAAACCAACAAAAAAAGGCATAAAGGAACTTGGGAGGAAAACCATCAGGCCCTTGCAGTTTTCCCATAGTGCAAGGAATTAATATCATCCTTAAGTTCTTATGAATAAGAATCCACTGTGGTGGCATCACCTGCTGAAAGCATGGGGAAGAACAGGATGTCCTGGGATGGGAAAAGAATTTGCTTCTGGAGGGGAAGAAAAACTTTAGTTTTTAGAAAATAATTAGGAATTAAACTAAAAATTAATATTGATATCTAAAGGTTGGTTATTTTATTAATATTAATAGATATTTAAGTAATAGCAGGTTCGTATTTCTGAAATATTTACTCTAGAGACATAATATTGAGCCCATGTGCAATGAATGTCAAGTTCTTCTGTTCTGCAGCAGAATTTAATTGACCATTTGTGCATGACCAACACCTCACTCACCACATTAGGGTGGACCTTCTCCTCCAAAGATGACAGGTGAAATACAACTTCAGGAAATTTTTTCCCAGGATATGCATTTAAGTCAGGAATAAAACCTTCTATGGCCAACTACATGCGTATGCAGGGTCATTAACAGAGCTATAATTAATATAAATAATATATTTATGCATAGGGGCAAGCTCAACACAAAACTCTTATCAAACAGAAAAAAATAAGATAAACCCACAATGAGTGGCACAATAAAACAAAATTACAAGATCACATTGCATCACTGCATACTTATTGTCAGACAGGCTGGCCGTTTTAAGAGCTACATGAACAAAAAGGGAAGCAAACAACTTACACCACTAAAAATACAGTATAATCTCAAGTTAGAATGGTGCCAAAAAGGAAAAAAAAAATCAAGGTGGTTTAAATAAAAAACACATTTGCACAGATAGTCAAGTGAGGTATGAGCTGAGAAGGAGAAACTTCCCAAAAAACAAGCGTGTCTACAGAGTTGCCTTAACACTTGTCTATCAGCTGCCAAAAGTCACATGATTTCTCTAGATAGGCTACCACTGAGGTTCTCCTGGATTAGGACTAAGCACAGCCTCTATTACAGATTACCTATTCAGTAAACAAAAGATGATTTCCTCTTCTTCCATGGTTTCCACCAACAATATAGCACTCTCAGCTAAAAGAAAATAATGATATATACACTACACTACTCATAATCCTGATGCCCTCATTTTTCCTATTTGTTCGTTCCTTCCTTCCAATCTAAATTCCAGATTCCTGTCTGTAACTGGCACAATCTGAACATTATGGAATATCCAGCCTCAAGGCTGAACTTCACAGAAATTGATTTTAGATGGGTTTTGACAATGAAAATGAAGTAGAGCTCTCCAGGTTCTCCGGGGATGGCTATTCATGTTCATCAAACTGGGAATCAAGTCAACTGCTGCCTGTCTCACACACTAGACATCAAGACTAGCACATACTGTTGCCTCTTCACAGCATCTTGTACTCTGATTAAAAACTTTGAAGGCTTTGCTAATTTGCATTGATCAAACACCCACAGTTTTTACAAGAGGACTGCTTTCTAATCACAAGGTTCCAACTAAAACAAGCATCACGCCTAGGATGTACAAGGCTCTTCATTTGTCATTAAGATCTGGTTTTGTGCGAGTAATATACCTTAAAAGTTAAGCAAAGACTTGCTTAAAGAGGGGAATCTGAGTGCCAGACTTGAGACAGCCATACCACATGTTTGAGGACACATTCTACCTTCAGTATGAAGTAACAATGTAAACTTGTACAGTCCGACAAGGTAATAAATTATGTCAAAGTATAATAAGACCAAACGTCTATGAGAAATATTTGTATAAAGTACAAAAAGCAATGAATCAAATAAAGTGCCAACTTCATCATAGGAAAAATCATTTTTCTTCATTTAACTCAGATCCCATAAAGACAGTTTTAGTCCACTGAATGGAAGACTAATGGCTGCGATATAAAACTTTTTTCCACCAAAATAATTTAAAACTCTTGATATTTAGCAAACAGCTGGTCAAATTTTTACTTTATATTACTGTTTTAGGGTTAAATTTGACAGTACAGCAAATGCTAGTAATACTCGTGTCCATTAACACTTTTAACCCTAAAAGCCTGTCTTTTTTACTGCGATGTTCAGTCTCTCCTTCAGTCAGAGCAGTGCATTAGTACTACTAGTGGATTATCAAACAAAAGACAACTTCCAACATGTTACAACAAGAGCAAAGCAAACACAGAGGAAGCAGCGTTTCTAAATCTTAACAGAGAATCATGGAAAAGCTTATGAAAATGACTTGAAGTCAGTCACACCCTGACATTGTGCGGTCAAATTGCACTAATGACATTGTGTGATACTTCAGTAACCAGCATCTGAAATGTTGTAAGTCATCTTGGATAAAGTTGTCAGCCAAATAAGTAAATGTAAATGGTTTTCTCTTATACTTGGCACTAGGCAAAAATAACCCTTTATTTTGATATTCAGAATCTGGTACACATATTTACAGGACACATGCTAGTAGAGCACTTTACTATTAAAAAGGCAACTATATTAAAATTATATATATATATATATATATATATATATATAAATAAATAAAAGCAGGTACATTACATACTACATTAGATATATTAGGTACATTAGATACTACAAAACAAATTCTGTGCAACAGTATCTTACCTGGTTTTTCTCCAACTGTTTCCCAGCTGCTTGTTGCTCCTTCAACTGTTCTATGGCTTTTATTTTCTAAAATAAAATTATGCTTTATTAAGTATCTAGCTTTGCAGAACAATTTAGAAATGAAGAAAATTCAATTATCAAAGTTTTAGTGTTAATTTTGTACAGGAAAAACATTTATTCAGTTAATTCATGAAAAAAAGAGATCCTATATTATTGGAAGCTGACATGACTGCACTCTTGCATCTCTACCTAAACAGTAAGACGGTGCTGGCATGAAGCAGTAACACAGCATAGCTAGCTACAGTATTATATTTTAGGATACAAATGATAAAAATACTTATAACTCCCTCATGTAGGATAAAATAGAATGGGTTTTCAATATTAGATGATTCTGCATTGAGAGTTATGGTAGCATTTTGTTAGAAAAACAAAGTAAAAAGCAAGAATAATATACTTAAATATATAAACATATTCAAATAATGTACTAGGTAAAATGCAAGTTCCCCAGCAACATACTAAATCTGTAAAAGTTTATGCCAGTAGACAGCTGATGGTGGCGATGCGTGTGCATCACAACACCCTGCAACTCCCCAGTTTTTGCAAATTAGTAGTAATATTGTTACTATTTTCATTTACTTTTTAACCTGATACAGTCAAGCCAATACATTGTACAGCCGACTAGAACTTTTAAATATTATTCAGTGCTGCATTTTTACACAGGAAGCCATAGTTCAACTTGCTGGAGATGGTCAGAATACCATAGTTTAGAGAATCAGCTCCACAAACAGGAAGCTCAGCTGCAGCATCAAGATCACAAACAAAGGATAAGAAAGCACAGAGTATTTGGGCATGGCTTCAGCAAACTCCTCACCATTTACCTTTGCAGAGCATTTTTCTTGCCAATGTTAGGTCTCTGGCAAACAAATGTGACAAACTATGACTCTGGATCACCTCACACACATATTGTGGACTGTAACATCATGATTTTCACAGAAACATGGCTAAATGACTGTATCCCAGACAGACATCGCTATTGAGCTAGAGGGGCACACCGTCTTCAGGGCTGATAGAACAATACAGAACACCAGTAAAATCAAAGGTGGATGTCTGTGCATTTATGTCAACAATGCTTGGTGTGCGGATACTGTTGTAACAAAGTCATTACTCTGCTGATCTGGAATACCCGATAATTAAATGTAGACCTTTTCACTTACCCTGGGAATTCACGTCTATTATTATCACTGCCGTGTATGTTTCACCGAATGCCAACACTAAGCTTGCAATGAAAGATCTACATGCTGCTGTTAGCAAACAGCAAACAACAAACAGCACATCCAGATGGGATTCTCATTGCTGTCGGTGATTTCAATCATTGCAACTTTAAAACTGAACTCTCCAAATTTCATCAAAATGTCTCCTGCCCCACCCGAGGAGACAGAATTTTAGATCTCATGTATATAAACATTGCTGAAACGTACAAGGCCTTTCCACTCCAATTTGGACAAGCAGATGACCTTCCTCTGCTACACCTCCCTAAATACACACAACTTCTCAGATGCATGAGACCTTCAGTGAATACGGTGAAAGTCTGGCCTGAACAGGCAGACTCTACTTTATAACAGAAGTTTCAGAACACAGACTGGAGCTTGTTTGCCACCAATGCCACGCTTGACCCAGAGGTATACATTGAAAGGTATACCACTTCTGTCCTAGATTACATTAATACAAGGCACTAACAAAACCACAATGCTAAAACAGATTAAGAACTTCTCTAACCAGAAGCCTTGGATGAACAGAGAGATTAGACTCCTGCTGAAAGCATGTAATGCTGCTTTTAGATCCAGTGACGCTGACAGATACAGCACATCCAGGGCCAACTTGAAAAGGGGTATCAGGAGAGCCAAACAGAAAATACAAGCAACAAATTGAGGATTACTTCAAAAACTACAACTCCACACGTTATTTGTCAAGTCATCCAGACTATCACAAAATACTGGAATGTAAGTACAACCTCAACTACTGGTAATGTCTCCCCCTTCCTGGTGAGCAGAACAACTTTTATGCTCACTTTAATCGTGACAATAAAACACTTGCAACCAAAACCACTCCCTTCCCCAGATGACCAGCCCCTCAGACTTATCACCTCCGCTGTACAATCTACACTGAGCAAAGTGAGCATATGAAGGGCTGCTGGTCCTGATGGCATACCCAGGCGTGTGCTTAAGGCCTGTGCTGGGCAACTGCCTGAGGTTTTCAGTAACATTTTCAATCTGTCTTTGGCCCAGGCTGTTGTCCTTGCATGCCTTAAGTCCACAATTGTACCAGTGCCTAAACGATCCTCTCCAGGAAGCCTGAATGACTACCACCCTGAAGAACTCACCCCCATCATCACAAAGTGCATTCAGAGACTGAATCTCACCCAACTCAAATCCAGTCTACCTATCACACTAGGTCCTACCAGGTTGCCTATCGTCCCAATAGGTCAACAGAGGATGTCATATTCTCCCCTCTTCACTCTGACTTGACACACCCAAGTAACAGCAACTTCTACGTCAAGATGTTTATTGATTTTAGCTCCACATTTAATACCATCATCATCATCTCCAATCTAGTAAAAAAACAGCAACCTCGGCATCTTTCTTTGTAATTGGACACTGGACTTTCTAACCAACAGACCCCAGTCTGTCAGGTTAAACAACCATACATCCTCCACCCTCATCCTGAATATTGAAGTTCCGCAGAGTTGTGTACTCCCTCTTCATCCATAACTGCATCCCTTTATATGGCTCCAGCTCCATCATAAAGTTTACAGTCAAAACCACGGTAGTAGCACTGATCAGTGACAACAAAGAGTCAACTTACAGAGAGGAGGTCCAATACCTGGCAACATGGTGACAACAACCTCGCCCTCAAGAACCAATAACACCAAATAGCTCATTGTGGATTATCGTAAAACTAAAGGCAACAGACACGCTGCCATCCATATAAATAGGGCTGAGATGGAGTGTGTAACCAGCTTCAAATTCCTGAAGACATTTCTTGGATAATAAATACTTCCAGTCTGGTTAAAAAAAAGCACAAGTGACTTTACTTTCTATGGAGTTCTACTGAACCTTTATTGCTACACTGTTGACAGCATATGGACTAACTGCGTTATGATGTGGTATGGCATATGCTCCATAGCTAACAGGAAGGCCCTGGAATGGGTGGTGAAAACTGGCCAGTACATCACTGGCATCCTAATGCCAACTACCACTGGCCTACAGCTTACACGGTGTCTGCGACGGGCTCTCAGCATCAAGGATGCCTTACACCCCAACCATGGACTGTTTAACCTCCTTCCATTAGGGAGGCACTACAGGAGCCTACAGTCCAGCACCAGCAGGCTCAGGAACAATTTCTTTCATAACGTTATCACCATTCTGAACTCTCAACCCTTACCACTCAAAAGTCGACCTTTCTAAATATCAATAACTTCTGATTGTACTCTACGTATATTTTCACCTGTTTACATATATCTATTCTCTACGCAAAAATATTTCATATCTATATTTATTATCATGTGTCTGTACTTACTGATCAGTATACATATCTATATACTATTCCTTGTATGATAGATAGATAGATATTCTCTTTTGTATGCTGCCTTATTGCACATCACTGTCTATTGCACTTAGACTATTTGCACCCACTATCTATTGCAGCTTACTCTATTTGCACTTTCTGGTTAGATGCTAAACGGTATTTCATTGTACCTGTAAAATGACAATAAAGTTGAACCAAATATAATCTAATGGAATATAAAGTAACTGAGTTTTTAGGAAATACTCCCTGTGGTCTTCACTCCCACATTAATTTTTGCTCCAAAAATTCCAACGAGTGTTCCCTTTATTCTATAACACAGAATGCATGGTGACTTCAGAGTGTCTGTCTAAGGAATTCTTTTGATTGTGTCCAGTATCAACACCCCCCATATGAAATGGTCTCATTACGAGGTAAGGTTGAATTTGTTGATCCACATAAAATATAGTGAACTATATAAAGTGCTATGATCAGGAAAGGTCTATTTGAGATTAAAGCCTTGAAAGCTCTGCTGAAAAAAAATTGTAAAACAATTGCTAATAACATTTTTTGTTGCCCACAAAATGTTGCCCCATCTAATCTGTAACAGTATCTAATCTCAAACATTTGATCTAAGATCTGAACTATGATCTTTTAAGTAATGAAAAAAGTGGAAATTAATTTATCCCTTTTTACATACAGTGCATCCGGAAAGTATTCACAGTGCATCACTTTTTCCACATTTTGTTATGTTACAGCCTTATTCCAAAATGGATTAAATTCATTTTTTCCCTCAGAATTCTACACAAAACACCCCATAATGACATGAAAAAAGTTTACTTGAGATTTTTGCTAATTTATTTAAAATTAAAAAAAACTGAGAAAGCACATGTACATAAGTATTCACAGCCTTTGCCATGAAGCTCCAAACTGAGCTCAGGTGCATCCTGTATCGTCTGATAATCCTTGGGATGTTTAATTGGAGTCCACCTGTGGTAAATTCAGTTGATTGGACATGATTTGGAAAGGCACACATCTGTCTATAGAAGATCCCAAAGTTGACAGTTCATGTCAGAGCACAAACCAAGCATGAAGTCAAAGGAACTGTCTGTAGACCTCCAAGACAGGATTGTCTGGATGCACAAATCTGGGGAAGTTCACAGAAAAATTACTGCTGCTTTGAAGGTCCCAATGAGCACAGTGGCCTCCATCATCCGTAAGTGGAAGAAGTTTGAAACCACCAGGACTCTTCCTAGAGCTGGCCGGCCATCTAAACTGAGCGATTGAGGGAGAAGGGCCTTAGTCAGGGAGGTGACCAAGAACCCGATGGTCACTCTGTCAGAGCTCCTGAGGTCCTCTGTGGAGAGAGGACAACCTCCCAGAAGGACAACCATCTCTGTAGCAATCCACCAATCAGGCCTGTATGGTACAGTGGCCAGACGGAAGCCACTCCTTAGTAAAAGGCACATGGCAGCCCACCTGGAGTTTGCCAAAAGGCACCTGAAGGACTCTCAGACCATGAGAAACAAAATTCTCTGGTCTGATAAGACAAAGATTGAACTGTTTGGTGTGAATGCCAGGCGTCACGTTTGGAGGAAACCAGGCACCGCTCATCACCAGGCCAATACCATCCCTTCAGTGAAGCATGGTGGTGGCAGCATCATGCTGTGGGGACTTTTTTCAGCGGCAGGAATTGGGAGATTAGTCAGGGTAAAGGGAAAGATGACTGCAGCAATGTACAGAGATATCCTGATGAAAACCTGCTCCAGAGCGCTCTTGACCTCAGACTGGGGCGACGGTTCATCTTTCAGCAGGACAACGACCCTAAGCACACAGCCAAGATATCAAAGGAGTGTCTTCAGGACAACTCTGTGAATGTCCTTGAGTGGCCCAGCCAGAGCCCAGACTTGAATCCAATTGAACATCTCTGGAGAGATCATAAAATGGCTGTGCACCGACACTTCCCATCCAACCTGATGGAGCTTGAAAGGTGCTGCAAAGAGGTATAGGCGAAACTGGCCAAGGATAGGTGTGCCAAGCTTGTGGCATCATATTCAAAAAGACTTGAGGCTGTAATTGCTGCCAAAGGTGCATCGACAAAGTATTGAGCAAAGGCTGTGAATACTTATGCACATGTGATTTCTACGTTTTTTTATTTTGAATAAATTTGCAAAAACCTCAAGTAAACTTTTTTCACATTGTCATTATGGGATGTTGTGTGTAGAATTCTGAGGAAAAAAATGAATTTATTCCATTTTGGAATAAGGCTGTAACATAACAAAATGTGGAGAAAGTGATGCACTGTGAATATTTTCTGGATGCACTGTATATTTTGAATTGATAAGACAGAGCACAATGAATTTTCAGAAAAAAAAAAATCTCTTTTCAGTATTAACAAATCCTCAGCAACTAACATACTATACCTCACGACATTAAAGAATCCTACATACCTTTTTCACATTTTTTATCTTTTTATCAAGTTCAGGATCACCTGAACTTGATGGTGCAGATAAAACTGTTTGAATTTGTTTCGGCTCTTCTGCAAAGTGTTTATCTTGACCTTCATCCAACTTTGCCTCCTTACAAATTAAAACAAAAGTTAATTTTTTTCTGACTTAGAATTAAAAAATACAAAACAGTAGTCTAACAAAATTCATAATATAATATTTCACTCATTCTCATATGCAAAATTACCTGTCTGGCAGCTTTTTTTGCTTCACGTTTCTTTTGATTTTTAAGAGCTGACTTTGAAAGTTGTTTGTCGCATTCTACATGTGGTTTCATATTCTGAGGGGGTTCATCTTCATGCTAATTAAAAAAATACAGATCAGCATTAAAGACTACTAAATCTGCACATCTGAATTCTTGCACTTCTTTAATAAACAAATCAACTAATCAAAACTCTTATATAACCATGACCTCAAATCAACATCTTTTTGCTTAATTTTTTTTTTTTAATCAACTCTGGCCACAGTAAGTGTTTTAATAAAAATTATTATACATACTTTTGATTATAAAAAACACACTTATGAGTGACTAACAGAAAACTCACCAGTTTGGAAAATGAGGAAGGTTTATTCCTGAGTGCAGGAGGCCTATACGCCTGAGCTGGCTTGGTCTCTGTACTGCAAATATCACTTTGTACAGCCTGATATTTAATTGGTTTCTCCTTAAACACCCCTTGTAAGAAAGGTTGCCATAAGACTCGCCATAATTCTCCATTCTGAGGGGAATCATATTTATAAAGTACAGCACCAGTGTAATGCCAAATTTTGTAGCCATTCCCAACTTTCAAACGTGGTGAGCATGTTGCAGTTACTATATGTTCACCATCTGGACACCAGTAAAAGTGTGTTGAGTCAGCAGCCTGGGGTTTAGATATCATTTTGTATTTTTTAGTATCCCATACTTCCATATGTCCTCTTAGGTTACCAAAACCAGCCAAAACCAGAATGTGTCCCTGAGGGCTATAATAGACAGCATTCCTGGGCCCAGTTCCAAAATCAAACACTGGTTCACACTTTATATTAAACACTGTTGCTTTAGCTGGCATGAATCCATATACAACGCAGAATTCATCAGAGCTGGGATTCCATTCAACACTGTAAATCGGACCATTCTTTGCTGTTAAACAAAAAAATGTAGAGAACATAAATCAGGATTATCAATATACCCTATTCTAACTTCAGAACTTATTTAAAAATGTACTTCGGACAATAAACCATTGGTAAAGCTAAAACTAAATAATAAAAGTTAAACTGTATCATTAGCCTTTTTCTTTAAATTGCAAAACACTGTAATTCACAGACTGCACATACTTAATCTTATTTTAAGGCTATGGGAAGCCAGATCATCCCAGCAGCACCATACACCCTGGTTAGCAATTTAGATTGTATTTATGTAAAATAAAGGTGGATTGAAATCCCCCTCCCCCCCATTTTTCATTTCAGTTTCATCAATAAATTCATAAACGCCGCATGTCAGTGAGAAATAAGATTAGCTTTTGAAATCAAAACAAATCAAAGCCTTACCATTATATTTTGGATCTAGGCTATCAAATATTGTAACTTTACATTAGCTACAATTATATAAAACACCACTGTTTACTTTATTAAGGTGCTGGAAAATGTTGACAGTCATGACATCCTACTCTGCTATTTTCTCCAGATTTCCCAGTAATCTGATGGAAGAGTGCAGCACAATTATTGTACGCATATGCGGATTGTACATTGTGCTTTGGTTTGTGCCTTCAGAAGCAATTTTACAGTGGAATTTCTGCAACATTTTACTGCAGTTTTATATTAATTACATATTCTGCAAAGCAATTTGCTATATGAAAAATTGATATTTTGAATATTTCCAATTTTGTACATTTTCAAGATTTACAAATTATTCTGCAACTAGTTACAGCATTATTCACTTAGAATTTTGTTTATTCATTAGCAGTAATTGTTTTTTTTTCTAAATGTTTTATTTCATCCTCCTTCTTACAATTAATGGATAGTGTTTATATTTGTATCATTTATACGCTGACATACTTTAAGGAGAAAATATTTAAATCACAGTTTTAAAATATTTTCAAAATTGACTAATGACAATTTTATTCTGAATATATTCTTCAAGGGCGGCACAGTAGCGCAGTGGTAGCGCTGCTGCCTCGCAGTTAGGAGACCCGGGTTCGGTTCCCGGGTCCTCCCTGCATGGAGTTTGCATGTTCTCCCCGTGTCTGCGTGGGTTTCCTCCAGGCACTCTTGGTGTGTGAGTGTGTTTGTCCTGCGGATGGGTTGGCACCCTGCCCAGGATTGGTTCCTGCCTTGTGCCCTGTGTTGGCTGGGATTGTCTCCAGCAGACACCCGTGACCATGTGTTTGGATTCAGCGGGTTGGAAAATGGATGGATGGATATACTCTTCAAGTAATTTTATTTGTATTTCTCACCCTTCGCAGTCTCTATTATGGGATTATAAATGCAACAAGTGGTTCAGGTTATAGCTGTTTTGACAGCAAACCGTTTAGTGAATGAACTACCACTGATTTACAGTGAACTACAATGTATCCTTTTAAAAAGCGTGTGTTAACTGCTCAGAAAATCTCCTACATTTCATATATTCATATAAACACATATTTATACATAACAATACAGTATGAAAATATACACAAATATATGCACACTGTATTCTTCAAACTCTACCATCAAACATGTAAACATTTTTAAAGATATGAACAGAAACAGGGGTCACCAACTCCGGTCCTAGAGGACCATTGTGGCTGCAGGTTTTCATTCTAACCTTTTTTTTTTTTTTTTAATGAGTGCCCTGTTAGAGCTGCTAATTAACCTCTTGTGAATTAATTTTAATTAACTTGCTTTTATAAGATTTGTTCCCTGGAATTTCTTCATTGTTCCTATGAAATGAATTCCTTAAATGGCACCCAAACAGAAATGAAACGTGAAGTGAGTGAGCCAACAGAGGACCTAAGTCAGAGCCTGAAACTCCAACCAGCTGCTTAATGAGGTCCTGATTCTTGTCATTAATTAAACCAGTTCTTTAATTCCATGGCTTGTTGCTGCTCTCATAGTGCATTAGCAGACATTTCTGGAATTATTGATTTTCTCTTTTCTAAGAGCAGTGGTTCAAATGTTTTGGGGACCTGAGCAGATCATCATTCCTGAGACCTTCATCTTTCTTTATTTTCAGATATTGTATGATGAATGCCAGTTGTTTTGGCTCATTTTGTATCTCATTATTGCTAATTAAGGAAAAATAAATAATTAAGGGGTCTGGATCTTCAAGAGCAACTCAATTAAAATTAGCTGAAAAGAAGTTAATTAGCAGCAAAAACAGATCACTCATTACGAAAAGGGTTAGAATGAAAACCTGCAGCCACGGTGGTCCATCAGGACAGCAGTTGGCGACCCATGAACAGAAAGATGTTTTATATCAAAGTCATTCTAAGTGTAATTTCTCTAAACAAAAAGGTTTTTTTTTTTTACATACAATGATACATTAACAACTAGTACTTATTAAAATAGTTATCCATAATCTAATATACTTACCAAGCTGTACAACTGCACTTTCACCATTAGTAGCAACATAATGTAGAGTTTGCTCTCCATAATATGAAGCACCTGTTTTGTCAACTTCTGTACTTGCAGTGATCAATACCGCAGTACCTGTAAATATTTTTTAAAAAAAGCAAGTTAATCTTACATGCTACAGAACTCTGTAGCAACAGAATGTAAGATACAGTACAGAGATGAACTTAATTGTAAAACCTAAACATTCATATGCAAAAAAACAACTTTTAACAGTTCTTGTACTTCTTGATCTCAGCTCTGCATTTGACACCATATCTCATCAGATACTTTTGAAAAATCTAGAAAGTTTTGGAGTCTGTGGACTTGTACACCAATGGTTTTCGTCTTACCTTGCTGACATGAGGTATTTTGTTCAAGTGAAGGGCTTTAGATCAGAGAATACAGGGAGTCCCAGCAGGGCTTTGTGTTGTGGACGATTCTTTCTCATCTACATCTTTCTTTCTTTTTTATTGTAATCATTCCATACAAATAAATCAATTTTTACAAAAAAAAAATAGGATGAAAACAACGTAACCCCCACCCCTAAGAAAGACAGCATGGCCAATGGAGTAAAACTTAAAGCTTGTAAACATACCTGAATTGATTAGTTTAAAAGGGCAATAGAGATGAATGGAGAAGAAAAAAATGTGGAAAGACTTGCTTCCTCAGTGCTTTAAGAGCTTATTCTAAAATATTATTGATTAGATCCTGCCTTTTTGAAAAAATTCTGTACCAATCCTCTAACTGACAATTAGATTTTTTCCAATTTCAAATAGTATAAAATATCGGTTTCCCACTGACTTAAAAGAGGACAGTTAGGATTCTTCCAGTTTAGCAAGATACAGTGGCTTGCAAAAGTATTTGTAAAAATTGTTTGGAATCATGTATGATTTTCGTTCCACTTCTCATGTGTACACCACTTTGTATTGGTCTTTCACGTGGAATTCCAATAAAATTGATTCATGTTTGTGGCTGTAATGTGACAAAATGTGGAAAAGTTCAAGGGGGCCGAATACTTTTACAAGCCACTGTAAGTCTGCGTGCCAATAGTGTAGTGAATGCAATCACACTTTGTTTGTCCTTCTCCACTTTAAGCCCATCTGGAAGAATACCAAACACAGCTGTTAATGGGTTAGGAGGGATTGTGACATCAATGCTGTCTGAAAGGCTCTTAAATTTGGTCAAAAATGATGTTAATTTGCTAAGGGCCCAAAACATGTGACCCAGTGAAGCTGGTTGGATCTTCACCTGGTAACATTTTGGACAGTTTTAAGCGAGATAGATGTGCTCGATATATAATTTTGAGTTGAATAATTGTATGCTTTGTGCATACGGAGCTCGAGTGAATTCTCTGCATTGCTACCTTTCACTCCTTTTCTGATATATTGATTAAGAGATCTTTTTCCCCACTGCCCTCCTGGATCTTTGAAAGGGAGGGACTGTAAAATAATTTTATATATTGCAGTGATGGTGTCGAAGTCCTCGAAATTGAGCAATACTTCTTCCAGCCTGGAGGAGGGTGCAAGATGAGGAAAATCGGGCAGGTTCTGTATAACAAAGTTCCTAATTTGAAGATAGTGAAAGAAATGTGTAGCTGGAAAGTTAAATTTGGATTGTAATTGTTCATAGATGCAAAGATGTTGGCTATATAAAGATCTCTAAGCAATCTAATCACAAATCTTTTCCAGATATTAAAAACTGCATATGTTTGCAAGGGTTGAAAGAGGTGGTTCTCTTGCAGATGTGCCACAGATAAAAGATTCTCCATCCTAAAATGCTTTCTACATTGGTTCCATATTCTGAGTGAGTGAAGCACTAATGGATTATTAGTAAAATGGCGATAACTTACATTTGTTGGGGCACAGAGCAGGGAATATAAAGAAGTACTGCAGGATTTTACTTCTATTGCGGACCAAGCCTGTGTATGTTCATCTATTTGTGTCCAGGTTTTTATAGCTTGTATGTTTGCTGCCCAGTAATAAAACTGAAAGTTAGGTAGAGCCATGCCACCTTCTGCCTTAGGTCTTTGTAGGGTCGCTCTTTGGATACATGGATGTTTTGAGTTCCAAATAAATGAGGTTATTGTTGAATCTAATTACTTAAAAAATGATTTTTTAATGTATATTGGAATGTTTTGAAATAAAAAAGAAGCTTAGGAAGAATACTCATCTTAACAACGTTAATTCTTCCAGCTAGAGTGAGATGAAGGGTTGACCATCTATGCAAGTCTTGCTTAATTTTTTCCATACAGATGGCAAAATTTTGTTGATAAAGAGCTTCGAGTTTACTTGTGATGTTTACACCTAAGTATTTAAACTGATCTGCAATGATAAAAGGTAGGGTGTCAAATCTAATATTACATGCTTGAGAATTCACTGGAAAGAGTACACTTTTATTCAAATTAATTCTGAGACCAGAGATCTTTTGAAATTCTGTGAGTGCTGTTAAGACTGCAGGCACAGAATTTTGTGGGTCTGATATATACTGTACCATATCATCTGCATATAGAGAAATTTTCTGTTCCAGTCTCTCTCTGAGAATCCCCTTTATTTGATAAGCATTTCGACAGTGAACTGCCAGTGGTTTAATGGTGATTACAAATAGCAGTGGTGACAAGGGGCATCCTTGTCTGGTACCACGTTCTAGTTTAAAGTAGTCTGAGCAAATGTTGTTAATACAGACTGAAGCTTCTGGATTGGTATACAGTAGTTTGATCCATGCACAAATGTTCGGGCCAAACCCAAATTTCTCTAATGTAGTGAAAAGGTATTTCCATTCAATCATGTCAAATGCTTTTTCTGCATCCAATGATAATATTTCTGGGGTGTTTGACTTTACTATACTTTTGTATATTACATTAAATAGGCGTCGCAGATTGGAAGTGTCAACCCTTGATAAATCCAGTTCGATCTTGTGATATTATCAAAGGCAGCACTTTCTCCATCCTTCTAGCTATGATTTTTGAGAGTATTTTAACATCATTATTCAAAAGTGAAATTGGTCTGTATGATGCACATTGTAATAAGTCCTTATTTTGTTTAGGAAAGATACTTGGCGAAAAGTCGGAGGTAAAATTTGATTGTCTCTAGCTTCTGTAAATGTTGCTAATAAGAGGGGGGCTAGCCGAGTGGAGAATTTCTTATAAAATTCTACAGGGTAGCCATCAGGGCCTGCTGCTTTCCCGCCTTGAAGTGACTTTATAGCTTCTAGTATTTCTGATAGCGCCAAAGGTTTATCGAGTTCCTCCGCACTAAAAGTGTCTATTTGTGGTATCTGTAATGTATCCAGAAATGCATTAGATTGTGTGTTGTCTTCTTTAAACTCAGTAGAATATAAGGATTTATAGTAGTCTCTAAATGTGTACATTATGTTTTTATGGTCAATGATTTCATCTCCGTTCGTGTTGGTGATTACTGGGATTGCATTGCGAACTTCTTGCTTATGGATTTGTTGAGCTAAAAGCTTATTAGCTTTCTCTCCATGTTCATATTAGTGATGTCTTGATTTATAAATTGGTTGTTCAGTTTCTTTAGGTGTCAGGAAGTTGAGTTCTGAATGCAGAGCCTGCCTTTTCCTATGTAGAGCCTCGCTTGAACACCTGGCATGTTCTTCATCTATTTTAGTAAATTTGCTTCTTAGCTCTGATACTTTCTTGGTTTCTAATTTATTCCTGTGGGAAAGATATGAAATGATCTGTCCTCTTAAGAAGGCCTTGAGAGTTTCCCAGAGTATTCCTGCAGACACCTCTGAGTATCTATTTGTCTGGATATAAATTCTGTACAGTTCTTGTCTGCTAATAGAAGCAGGTTAAGACGCCATCTGCAAGGTGAGAGTGTTGGGCATAATGATTTTAGCTCCAAGATCAGAGGTGAATGGTTGGAGATAACAATAGCGTCGTACTTGCAAGATTTAATTGTAGGCAAGAAAATATTATCTATAAAGAAATAATCAATTCTTGAGTAGCAATGATGTACTGGTGAGTAGAACAAATATGTTCTTGAGTTTGCGTTTAGAAACCTCCAGGGGTCTGATAAGTTGTGGTCAGTTACAAACTGTGTAATTGTCTTAGCAGTGTTAGATGTCATCCCCCTGTGACAGGAGTCCTATTTAAGAGTGGGTTTAAAACACAATTATATTCTCCAGCCATTATAATTATACACATTGGGAATGGATGCAAATACATTTTGCATGAATTCCTTATCATCGATATTAGGTGCATAAACATTTATCAAAATCACTTTACAATTAAATACGTTGCCCTTGACAATAACATAGCTCCCTTCAGGGTCAGATACTACATCTGATGCTACAAATGAGACTGTTCTATGTATGAAAATCCCACTCCTCTAGTTTTCTTCGTAAAGCTAGAATGGAACATTTGGCCAGTACAGTCTTTTTGCAGCCAGAACTGATCCTTGCTTAGTAAGTGGGTCTCCTGTAAAAATATTATTTTAGCTTGTAAACCTGTTAGGTGAGGGAATACTTTCTTTCTCTTTAATTCGTGATTCAGGCCTTTAACATTCCAGCTCACAAAACTTAACTGTCCCATCATGGAGACATTGATTCTGAATTTTTGATGTCATTTTATAGTCTTAACTGGAAGTGAGACAGCTTTAACCTTAATTTCCAATTTCCCCACGAGCTATTGACATGCAGCCTATTGTTACGTTGATAGTTGTAATTATAAGGGTTAAAAGGATAGATTAGCTATAGCCTGCTCTCTTTCTCTCCCTCCCTTCCTTAGCCCATTTTGCCTCCCTATGTGAGGCTGGACCCCACTTCAGAGTCCCGGTCCTCTGACATACCTAGAGACAGAGCACGTCCAAAGTAGAACAATCCCACTAGCAGCGGCATTTGAGGGTTAAAAGTAGAGATATCTATTGCCAATAAAGTCTAAATACTATATGCCTAAATATAATCAATAACAAACTATAAGCATAAAATATAATCTTCAGCAATCTTAAAGTATTAAGATAATAAAAACCCAGGGAATGGTTTTAAAAAGTGGTCCAGAATAAGCATAGTAAATCCAAATGCAATAATAACAGCAACAGTAACAATAAATCAAGGGTATGATGTTAAACAGTCTCCTTTAGGGCAGTAAAAAAACTGTAAGTAAAAAGTGTCATAATAATGAAAAGAATGTATAATTATAATACCCGTATCATTAAAAGTGGATCAGACAGCAGGTGATATCTACAGCACTTGCCATACCATGAGAGGATGTGACTCACTATTGTGTTTCAAAAAAGTGTCGGGATTAGCTTCCTTAATTCCTTTCCCGCTTTCCATGCTGGCGAAGACATAGAATTGACCTTGCAATTCCACTTTCAGTTTGGCAGGATACAAGAGGCTGTATTTGATATCGGCTTGCCGTAACCGCCGTTTAATGTCGTAGAAGGCTGCACGTTTAGCAGCTGTTGCAGGAGAGAAATCTGGGAAAATATGAATGTGGTTATTTTCAAATATAATCTCTTGCTTGTTTCTGAGACGTGCCATCTAGCTTAAATAATAATCTCACGAAACGGACAATAAAAGACCTAGGTCTAAAGGTATTTGATTCACTTATGCGATAAGCTGCGGTTATCTCGGCATCTGATTTAAATTCTTTTCCAGTTATTTTAGAGAAAAGTTCAACTGTGAATTTCACTGGGGTTAGACTTTCATGATTCTCAGGTAGACCTTCAATTCTAATATTATTCCTTCTGCATCCATCTTCCAGGGCAGCAAGTCTGTCTCAGAGTTTCTTGCATTTAGAATTCGCAGCTGTAGCTTTTCCATCAATGTTAGATGCCAGTTGTTCCGCTGTTTCAATTCGGGCTGTGAATGTCTGCTTAACGTCACCCAACTGATCAGCAAGTTTCTTCATTTTAGATGTATTTTCTTGGATGTGTTCCTCAATTTTCCCCAGCATACCTTTAAAGGTCACGTCAAAACAATTGTATAGACGCATTTCCAGTTCTTTAATATCTTGCTTCATATTTTTCTGAATGTCTTTCTTATGCTCACTTACGGCCGTAGCCGATGTTGTGATCATTTCCTTCAGTTCCGAGAAATTGTTTCAGCTTTCGTGCTCTGCAGGTGGAGTGGCAACCCCGGTTACAGCCGATGTTTCAGACTCACGAGGAATGAATGAAAGCACAGACGTCAAGGCCATTTCTGGCTTCAAGTGATCTACTGAAATCGACAAGCTCTCGTGACCTGCATCACTTGCACCTTTGCTCCCATTTTCGCTCTCGACTGGAGAATTTGCAGTGGAGCGGGTTCCTGGGAAGTATGTGCATTCACCTGCCTGTTCCAGGTCAGTCTCTGAAAGGTCGTACCTCGCACTTAGGCTTGATGTCTGTCTAGTCTTGGATGTACAGTAGCTTTAAGTTTCCTTTCCAGTTCTTTCTGACCCCTTTCTTGTTACTCATGTTTATATATTGTAGTGTAAGGGCCAATTTATACTTCACGCTCAGAACGCGTACGCGCCCGCATCATGGCTGCCACGCGTTCCCAGCGTTCATTTCACGCGTCCTCTGAGTAGGTCCTCAGAAATGAACACGACACGTGCCCGAGTTGCAGTACCAGCAAAAAGTCGGGGGGTGCAGTGTGCTAAAAGTCGGAACGTGACGTCAGAGTCTCTGTTTACAATCTACATGTGACAGCAAGCCTCTATGGAGATCCTTCAGGGTTCGATGTGTGCGCTTTGCTGTTTGATGAATGGTTCAAAGTGGTGAAACAAAATGCCGACATAGGTGCATTCGTGGTGCTTTTATATTCAAGCGTTGCATATTCCCGATCGTAAGGACACGATACATTTTAAAAGTCTCACATACCATCTTTTGTGCCATCTATTTTTAATTTTTTTTTACTTTACCTGCTGTCAGGTCCAAGAAACTCGTAGCGATTAAAAACTGGGATGACGTTTACGATGGTCTGCTTTAATAATAAAGTAAACTACGAGGTTAAAGTGGACATTTCGAGATTAAAGCCGAAAATTTCCACTTTAATCACAAAATACACGTTTTCACCATGTCTTTTTTTTTCTCTCAGTGGCTCAAATACAGCGCTATACATTATGTTGCCGATGTGAAGTTGAAAAAAAAAAAAAAATAGATGGCACAAAAGATGGTATGTGAGACTTTTAAAATGTATCATGTCATTACGATCGGGAATATGCAATGCTTGAATATACAGTGGGATGCAAAAGTTTGGGCAACCTTGTTAATAGTCATTATTTTCCTGTATAAATCGTTGGTTGTTACGATAAAAAATGTCAGTTACAGTCAGAGACACACACAGTGATATTTGAGAAGTGAAATGAAGTTTATTGGATTTACAGAAAGTGTGCAATAATTATTCAAACAAAATCAGGCAGGTGCATAAATTTGGGCACCGTTGTCATTTTATCGATTCCAAAACTTTTAGAACTAATTATTGGAACTCAAATTGGCTTGGTAAGCTCAGTGACCCCTGACCTACTTACACAGGTGAATCCTATAATGAGAAAGAGTATTTAAGGGGGTCAATTGTAAGTTTCCCTCCTCCTTTAATTTTCTCTGAAGAGTAGCAACATGGGGGTCACAAAACAACTCTCAAATGACCTGAAGACAAAGATTGTTCACTATCATGGTTTAGGGGAAGGATACAGAAAGCTGTCCCAGAGATTTAAGCTGTCTCTTTCCACAGTTAGGAACATATTGAGGAAATGGAAGACCACAGGCTCAGTTCAAGTTAAGGCTCGAAGTGGCAGACCAAGAAAGATTTCGGATAGACTGAAGCGACGAATGGTGTGAACAGTCAGAGTCAACCCACAGACCAGCACCAAAGACCTACATCATCATCTTGCAGCAGATGGAGTCACTGTGCATCGTTCAACCATTCGGCGCACTTTACACAAGGAGATGCTGTATGCGAGAGTGATGCAGAGGAAGCCTTTTCTCCGCCCACAGCACAAACAGAGCTGCTTGAGGTATGCTCAAGCACATTTGGACAAGCCAGCTTCATTTTGGAATAAGGTGCTGTGGACTGATGAAACTAAAATTGAGTTATTTGGGCATAACAAGGGCGTTATGCATGGAGGAAAAAGAACACAGCATTCCAAGAAAAACACCTGCGACCTACAGTAAAATATGGTGGTGGTTCCATCATGCTGTAGGGCTGTGTGGCCAGTGCAGGGACTGGGAATCTTGTCAAAGTTGAAGGACGCATGGATTCCACACAGTATCAGCAGATTCTGGAGACCAATGTCCAGGAATCAGTGACAAAGCTAAAGCTGCACCGGGGCTGGATCTTTCAACAAGACAACGACCCTAAACACTGCTCAAAATCCACTAAGGCATTCATGCAGTGGAACAAGTACAACGTTCTGGAATGGCCATCTCAGTCCCCAGACCTGAATATAATTGAAAATCTGTGGTGTGAGTTAAAGAGAGCTGTCCATGCTCGGAAGCCATCAAACCTGAATGAACTAGAGATGTTTTGTAAAGAGAAATGGTCCAAAATACCTTCAACCACAATCCAGACTCTCTTTGGAACCTACAGGAAGCGTTTAGAGGCTGTAATTTCTGCAAAAGGCGGATCTACTAAATATTGATTTCATTTCTTTTTTGTGGTGCCCAAATTTATGCACCTGCCTGATTTTGTTTGAACAATTATTGCACACTTTCTGTAAATCCAATAAACTTAATTTCACTTCTCAAATATCACTGTGTGTGTCTCCTATATGATATACTTAACTGACATTTTTTATCGTAACAACCAACGATTTATACAGGAAAATAATGACTATTAACAAGGTTGCCCAAACTTTTGCATCCTACTGTAAAAGCACCACGAATGCATCTGTATGTCGGCATTTTGCTTCACCACATCGAAGCATCCATCCTATAGGATTGGCATAGATGTTTTCTGTCACATGTAGATAGTACCCAAACGTAATGACACGATACATTTTAAAAGTCTCACATACCATCTTTTGTGTCGTCTTTTTTATTTTTGCAACTTAACAACAGCAACATAATGTATAGCGTTATATTTGAACCACTGAGAAAAAAATAAAGGACACGGTGAAAACGTGTATTTTGTGATTAAAGTGGAAATTTCGGCTTTAATCTCGAATTGTCCACTTTAACCTCGTAGTTTACTTTATCATTAAACAGACCGTCGTAAACGTCATCCCAGTTTTAATCGCTACGAGCTTCTTGGACCTGACAGCAGCGGAAAGCAGCAATAGATCGACACACATAAATGAAATGTATGATATTCCAACTCTCTGCACATTTAGAATCTTTAGATTTATACTTGATATCACTTTCATGATGAAATGCATTAAAGTGTGTATGTTACATTTTACATTTTAAATAATGAATACTGTTAATTACACACATGGGGGTGTCACGGTGGTGGAGCGATAGTCCTGCTTGTATTCCATACTGTGCTCCGGTTTCCTTCCAAAGATATGCAGATTTGGGGATCTGGTGCCGCTAAAATGACGCTAGTGTATGTGTGTGCTTGTATTCACCTTGCGATGAGCTGAGGCCTCGTCCAGGGACTGTTTCTCACACGTGCCCAATGCTTGCTGGAATGGACACATCCCTGGATTGATGGATTTAATCAATAAACATCCTTTTCAGAGATATTGCGGTAAGGTGTCATCAGAATTTAATAGGTGTTCTAGGCAATTCACAACACAGAGAAGCCGAACACGTTCTCACCGAGATATCTCGCACTGCCACCTGGTGGATTCCTCCAGATTTACGTAAAGTACGCGCGCAAGTATGAACACTACAACGCTTGCGTAGCAGTAGCGTCCGCTGCAGCATGCGTCGCGTGAAGTATAACTCCGGCCTTAACCCCTCAGGTCGAGTAAATACAGGATACCTCAAAATAATCTATACTAATAAAAGGCAAAGCCCTCACTCACTCATCACTAATTCTCCAACTTCCCGTGTGGGTGGAAGGCTGAAATTTGGCAGGTTCATTACTTACAGCTTCCTTACAAAAGTTGGGCAGGTTTTATATCGAAATTCTACGCGTAATGGTCATAACTGGAAGCAGTTTTTCTCCATTTACTGTAATGGAGATGAGCTTCAACGCCGGGGCGGAGTTTCATGTGACATCATCACGCCTCCCACGTAATCACGCAGTACATAGAAAACCAGGAAGACCTCAAAAAAGCACTGAAGAAAACATGCATTAAATAATTGAGAAGGCAGCAAAACAATAAGAACCGAGCGAGTGACATATACAACCATATTCATGAGTTCTGCTACTTCGGAAACAAAGCACGATGTAAACCTACACTTTAAATTAAGTTCATAGACAGGCTGCCGCTGGCGTTTGTAATTTAGTGCCTGCCCATATAAGGCCGTCCGTCAGCGGCAATCCAATAGCAAACTGCCACGGGTAAATATTCACGGGTGAAGGACTGTGCTTATGGAGAGGAAGATGAGATGGTCAGGGTGGTGTTTGACACAAACTCAGCGAAACTGCGAGAGAAAGTTTTAAGTGCCAGGACTAAGGTAACATTAAATACAGCCATGGACATAGCACGAGATGGCACCAGCACAGCTGGGAACCTTCGATGCATATACACCGAGTGGCTCACGTGAACTGGCGAGTGCACAGATAAAAGCAACAGTTCCAAAGAGCTGAACAAAACCGAATTACACAATTGAAAAGGCAGCAAAAATATGAAGCGTCTGATACATACAAGCATATTCATAAATCCAACTACTGCGGAAACAAAGCACACGTTGGAAAAAGTCAATGTCCGCTAAAGGAAGACAGTGTAAAAACCCGTGCATGCAGTGTGTCAGGTCTCAGATAAAGAAGAAGGCGAGCTGTTTATTGATGCAGTAAGAAGCGAATCGATGAATGAAACCTGTCATCTTTACAGCGATTGACAAACACGGAATGTAACTTGAACACAACACATCCTACAAATACGAACCTGATTGAAAGAAATAATGATAATCAAATCCTTGATGACAGCAACACTCAGTAACACTCACAAAACAAATACTGTATATTGACAGTCATGTTACGTTATTTTTAAAATGTTCCCTTTTCTTTTCTAGCTTTTTAACACACTACTTCTCGCTGCGATACGCGGTATATATATATATATATATATATATATATATATATATATATATATATATATATCCCGATCTACATACTCGAATAATGGATACTTTATTCGCCATCAATGATTGTTTTGGTAAAGCCATACTCAGTGTATTCATTAGATGAGCGGTAAAAAGTAAGAGCGAGGAGGATGACTTATTGAGGCATGCAGGCTGTAGTCTTGCGTCAACTCTATCTGAATTGCGATCACATTTGAAAAAATATATCTTTTCAAGTTCTATTTAGTCCATATGTGTCAAACTCAAGGGCAGGGCCACATCCGCCCGGCGTAATTATATCCGCCCCGAGATCATTTTATATACTGTATTATTGTTATTAATGGCCGGGTATATGAAGCGCTGGTAACACAATAAACTACAGATCCCATAATGCAGCGCTTCAGCTGCCTTGCTAACACTTACGCGTTAATCAAGTCTAGCTTATGATGCTGCAAGTTATTGCGAAGCTAGCTCACACGATGCTGAAGAGAAAAGTTGATTCTGAAAATAGAGCCTTTAAAACCGATGGGAGGCTGAGTATATGTTTACTGAACCCGTGTGTCTCATTTGTGGAGCTAATGTGGCTGTAATAACAGAATTTAATCTAAGGCGGCACTATGAGACAAAACATCAGGGTAACCTGAATGCAATGCAGAAGATACAGAAAGCAGAAGAATTAAATAAGAATCTGACACTTCAGCGGACGTTTTACCGTGCACAATCACAAAGTGATTTCAAGTGAAGCTGCTTTTATGGGAGACACAAATGCACCAGTGCAACTTGCCCCACTTTCCCTGTTGCCAAGTAATGTTAAACCAAGTCGTCACTACGGTGTTCCCAAATCGCACTTTGCTGATAAACTGAGCGCACTGAGTTTGCACGGCGCTTTGGTGACTTTGAAGAACAAAAAGTCCGTCTACATGCGGCTCGAACCTTGTGCATGTTTGGTAGCACATATCTGTGTGAGAAGCTCTTCTCAGTGATAAAGACTAACAAAACAGCACACAGGAGTCGCCTCACTGATGAGCACCTGCAATCCATCCTGAGAATCTCCACAACACAGAACCTCACACCAAACAGAAACGAACCTGTGGCCAAAAAAGATGCCAGGCGTCCAGCTCTAAAATGACATATGAGCAAAGACAACTGAATGATTTGATTTGTTATTGCTGAAAGGAACACATTTTATTTATATTTCTAGGTTTTGTTATGCAGCATGTTCATATTTGAATTTGTATAATTTTGACAGGATATATTTTTATGGAGAGCAAAATCTTTTGGGATATTTAAAATCTAAGTTTATTTTTATATAAAATTACATAAGAGTAAAGAAATTTGAATGTTTGTTCTTTTAACGTTTACTTTATTTCTAACTTGTATAATTTAGACAGGATATATTTTTATGGAGAGCAAAATATTATAAGTTGTTTAAGGTTTGAGTTGATTTATTCACGAATAATATTCCTGTCTGTTTTACCATTCCTACCAAAGATATTTCTGTCGACTAAATAAAAATTCCTTCTATTTAAAATTTAAATAGAACTTGAACAAATCTGATAGTTCATAATATCCACGCAGACTTGCACGTAAGAGCGGGAGTTATCCGTTTTAACAAGCAGCGTATTGCACTGATCCGAAATAGCTGTGTGTGTATATATGTAGATATGTATGTATATGTATATATGTTTATATATGTGTGTGTGTGTATGTATATATATATATATATATATATATATATATATATATATATATATATATATATATATGTATTTGTGTGTATATATGTAGATATATATATGTATGTATATATGTATGTGTGTGTGTATATTTATGTGTATATGTATAGATATGTATATATATATATATATATGTGTGTGTGTGTGTGTGTGTGTGTGTGTGTAAATATATATATATATGACAGCAACACTCATCACTCACAACAGTGACAAAACAATTACATTGACAATCATGTTACGTTATTTTCAAAATGTTTCCTTTTCTTTTTCATTGCTTCTTTAACACACTACTTCTCCGGTATTTTGCTAGTAAGAAATAAGTGAAAAAAATAAAGCCACTGCTAACGGAGCTCTGCTTCAGACGTCCATCTCCTGTAATGGACGAGACCAACTCCTCATCTACATCTTTCTAAAAGGCAACAACTTTCGGAACCATGGCATTCAATTTTACTGTTATGTTGATGACACATAGCTTTATAAACCCACTAAATCTAGATATTTTTCCCACAAATACTTTCACTGCATGTTTCCAAGACATAAAGTCATTGATGACTCAAATTTTTCTCCAAATAAATAGCAATAAAACCAAGGTGCTCCTCGTTGGTTCTAAATCTACACTCACCTAAAGGATTATAAGGAACGCCATACTAATACGGTGTTTGACCCCCTTTCGCCTTCAGAACTGCCTTAATTCTATGTGGCATTGATTCAACAAGGTGCTGAAAGCATTCTTTAGAAATGTTCGCCCATATTGATAGGATAGCATCTTGCAGTTGATGGAGATTTGTGGGATGCACATCCAGGGCACGAAGCTCCCGTTCCACCACATCCCAAAGATGCTCTATTGGGTTGAGATCTGGTGACTGTGGGGGCCATTTTAGTACAGTGAACTCATTGTCATGTTCAAGAAACCAATTTGAAATGATTCGAGCTTTGTGACATGGTGCAATATCCTGCTGGAAGTAGCCATCAGAGGATGGGTACATGGTGGTCATGAAGGGATGGACATGGTCAGAAACAATGCTCAGGTAGCCCATGGCATTTAAACGATGCCCAATTGGCACTAAGGGGCCTAAACTGTGCCAAGAAAACATCCCCCACACTATTACACCACCACCAGCCTGCACAGTGGTAACAAGGCATGATGGATCCATGTTCTCATTCTGTTTACGCCAAATTCTGACTCTACCATTTGAATGTCTCAACAGAAATCGAGACTCATCAGACCAGGCAACATTTTTCCAGTCTTCAACTATCCAATTTTGGTGAGCTTGTGCAAATTGTAGCCTCTTTTTCCTATTTGTAGTGGAGATGAGTGGTACCCGGTGGGGTCCTCTGCTGTTGTAGCCCATCTGCCTCAAGGTTGTGCGTGTTGTGGCTTCACAAATGCTGTGCTGCATACCTCGGTTGTAACGAGTGGTTATTTCAGTCAAAGTTGCTCTTCTATCAGCTTGAATCAGTTGGCCCATTCTCCTCTGACCTCTAGCATCAACAAGGCATTTTTGCCCACAGGACTGCCGCATACTGGATGTTTTTCCCTTTTCACACCATTCTTTGTAAACCCTAGAAATGGTTGTGCGTGAAAATCCCAGTAACTGAGCAGATTGTGAAATACTCAGACCGGCCCGTCTGGCACCAACAACCATACCACGCTCAAAATTACTTAAATCACCTTTCTTTCCCATTCTGACATTCAGTTTGGAGTTCAGGAGATTGTCTTGACCAGGACCACACCCCTAAATGCATTGAAGCAACTGCCATGTGATTGGTTGATTAGATAATTGCATTAATGAGAAATTCAACAGGTGTTCCTAATACTCCTTTAGGTGAGTGTATACTTGCTAAGGTTAACAGTTCCTTCATTTTAATTAACAATACTATTGCAAATATCTCTTCCCAGGTTTGAACCTGGGCATCATTCCAGACAGTACCCTCCCTTTTTCATCCCATATTAACAATGTTTCTCATTCTGTCCTGCTCTCACAAAACATAGCATTGAAGTATTGGTCAATACCTTAGTCATTTAACATATAGATTATTATAATGCCATTCTATCTGGCATCCCAAAAAACTGTATCCATCGTCTACAACTTATATAAAACTCTGCTACTAGGATAATTACCTGTTCGAAGTCCACTGAACATATCACACCTGCTCTCTCCCAACTCACTGGTTCTAGGTCTACTACCAAATACAATACAAAATACTGCTCTCAACATTTGAAGCCTTCCACAGTCTTGCTCCTCCCTAATTCACTTATCTCCTATAGACTCGCACTTCTTGATCATTCAGATCCTCATCAGCAGCTCTACTTTCTGTAACACACATTAAACTCTGTTCTATGGGAGCTAGAATATTCTATAATAGTGTCACTCAGCTCTGGAATTCTCTCTCACGTCCATCAACTGGACTGAAAACTACTCTCAAAACATATCTCTTCAAACTGACATACCAACTATGATCTTACAATTCTTAAAGCCACTTATTTTCCATTTTATTTTTGGTACTACTTTTTGCCTTTATTGCTATTTGATTTCATCTTTTATTTGCTTTTATGTTTATATTTTTGAAGTTTAATAATTTTTTTGTAAGGTGACCTTGAGTGCTAATAAAGGTCCCTATTAAATAAAAAGTAGAATTATTATTAAAAATAATTGTACTGTAAATGTGACCAAACTTCAAATTAAAGTCACAAATGATAACCTCCTGTGTATACTTTTCGCCTTGAAAAATTGTGCTGTTACTGGCATTGCTAATTGTTGATTCCCTGATGATTATTGCTCTCTCTATTATTTGTTTACAGAACAAAATCTAAAAAAAAATAAGTCACATGATCACTCAGAATCTTTACACTTCCATACATAACATGTACAACCGGAAAAAGGGAATAATGAAGTTTAATTGACAGAAAAAGACTGCATTTTTTCATAATAAACAAGTATTACTGACATATTTCTAGTATTTAATATTAAATAAGGTAATCTTTCACAATAAAACACACTGATTCACCAGGTTTCCATCTAAGGAGTTTTTGCGAAAAAATATTTAGCGCTTCAAATTTTAGCTGATGGAAATGCTAATTATCGATAAAATGTTGTACATGTCGACATAATATTTTTCCGTTTAAGTTTAGCACATAAATTCCATATCGATACTTCAGATGTCGCAAAAACTACATTTGAAACACTTTTTGTCAGAAAAAGGGCTTTAAGCATAAATAAATGTGTCACATGATACATTTTCATCACGTGCAATCAAAACGAGAATGGCGGAGCGGTTTGCATGGTCTGATGAAAAGACTCGTTATTTCTCGTGATGAGCCAATGCAGTAGCGGATAGGTTGGGTCTCCTGCTACTAAAAGGTGTACCTGAACTCCCTCCACATCAACTGTAGCTTGGGGGTGTCTCTCAGGATGTCTAAACAATACAAAAACCGCAAAGGTAATTTACTGTGCCAGTCAAAATACTTAATAAACCGTGTGTTTCATTATCTAAACATTTTTTTCTTATTATTAAATGGCAGATGTTTTAGCATATATGAGAAATTCTCTCATTAATATGAACTTTAGTTTTTTTTGATTAAATGTCGTTATTTTATATTAATTCAAATTTCAGTTTTAATTAAAAACCTTAAGGGAAGCAGGTTACAGTACTAGATGTTGAAAGGTAGGCTCACCTGTACAGATCCGATGCTGCAAACACAGCTGCATCATGGGCACTTCCAGAAGTGCCAACGCAAATGTCTCGTATCATGCACCCGTCATCAACAAGGGCCTGGAGAACAATAGATGGCCACCCTTTGCGATTAATGTAATCACGGTAGCCTTCCGTCGTGGGAAGAATAGGCACATGCGTGCCATCCAGCGCACCATAAATCTGTGGCACAAGATGCACCAAGGAATTGCGATATGCAATTTCATTGGCCTCCGCTACAGTTGGAAGTCTGATTTAACGGCGCATTAATTTTTCTTTAATAGCAGTGCACACATCGATGGACGGTAGTTTTACTAACCCCGAAAGTTTCTCCAACTACTCTATACTCGGCGCAGGTTGCGATGGCAATCCACTTTTGGGTTGGAACCGGTGGTCGGTGGCAACCTGTGATGGGCGCAACATCAGGAATGAAGAATCCACACAACATCTCAAACGTCGGCCGGGTCATTCTAAAATGTTGCAGCCAGAGATTTTCTGTGAAGTGTCTCTCCACCACCTCCTCCCAGAAGGTCTTATTCCGTCGTCTCTCCCATACCCGTGGGTTTTATAAGCACTGGGGTACTTTCTTTGAGCTCTAGGGCTATCAGACAAGCAACTGCTTCATTCTGCTGTCGTCTTCGGATATTATGTACAATTCCAATTATTTGTGAAACTGAAATAACAGTAAGCTGGCAAATTTCAAAAAACTGTCTGAATAATCTCTCCATTTCTTTGTTTCTTTGTTTAGTGGAAGGGGTGTAACGTGGAACAGAAAAGGTAGATAATTTGCGACATACAAAAAATTGTGTATGGAAACGGCTCAAGGGCAGATTTTTTTTCGCGATACAACAAAACTTATGCAACAGTTCGTTTGGGGGGGATGACGTTATCACACACACCATTTTATCGATAAAAAGCCAGTTAGATGGAAACAGGCTGGAGACAGCAAATTTCGCACATTTTTTTTACGTATATTCTGTTTGTCGATAACAAGACGTCGCAAAAAACTAGATGGAAATTTGGCTATTGATACCAATCAATCCTTAAATACATGGGGAAAACATGCAAACTCCATGTAGACCCTTGTCACTGTGAGGCAGGAATGGCAGCTCTGCACTATTTCACTGACTAAGTTACTAAACTTTCTTCAGCACATTTAACTTGATTAAAACTAAATATATGCCTAGAACATTTTCTATTCTTATCACTTGGTTACAGTCTATGTGTATGCTTGACCTCTTTCCCAGTAACTGTCACATGAAGCTCCTCTGCGAATGATAATACCAGCAACAGCTTTACGAAATAACTCTAAATTTATTGCATAATATTTTTTTAGTGGCAGGAATAAGCCTCTGGATGATTCGATACATGTGCCAGCAGTAGTGGTACATCTGGGGTAAACATCAAAACTCCATACACACAAAAACCACTCAAAGCAGTAAAGCCAACAGGAAATGTATCCTTACCTCAAGAAAATAGTACCAATAATCTGTGATAGAATGTATTTCTGACTGTTTCCTTTTACGGTCTTAAGCATGCCGCAGAAACATGGCACGTTTCTTAGATTGAAACCTTTGCTGCTTCCAAGAGGACATATTTAATTTTTGTTTCCATATTTGTGCCCCAGTACTCTGTTTCCATCTGGAAGAACAAGAGCAAGCTAGGCTGGCATACTGAGCATTAAAATTAAAAATATTCAGGATAAATAATAAGGACAAATATTTATTGGTGTGTTATTAATACACGCTGCTTCCATTCCCAGCAGCTCAGCCCCTGTGCTGGCAAATCTAAGAGTGTGAGGCTGCACAGCACAGCCTAACGGAACAACGGCTTCTATATTAGCATGCATATACTGTATATTTTAGACAGTATTTAAGCTTATATGACAATGCCTCTTTGTGAATCACTATAATGATAAATCAAGTTACAGCATTAAACGAGCTAGCTTTAAGCTTTGCAGGAATTAATCGTTAAAGGCTTATATTTTTTCTTTCTTCCAAGCAGTTGGGAAACACCATGCTTGTCTGCTCAAGGCTGTCGACAGCTCAGCCCTTATCAGTGAAGATGCATACTATAGCTTACCAACACAACTGCCTTAAATTTTAGCCTTAAGGGATGTTGGAGCAAAAAGAAATTATTAAACGACCAATCCAGTTTTCACATTTTGGCGCTCCCAATTCTAACTTAATAATGAGAACTGATTAAGTAAAAGGCCATCAAACTTTAAACAGCCCAGGATTAGGAACGCGAGAATGAAGGGAGGGGTAATTGGGTGATGCTCACCTCAAGGTGGCAAATACGTCCTTCGACCTAAAGTGGCTGTAATGAGAAAGTGTAGTTTGGCAATGAAATTGTAATGAGAAGGTCTACTGGGAAGGAGATTGTTATGGGGAAGTCTGCGGGGCAAGGTTATAGTTATGATAAACTCCACAAGATCAGGTGATTGTTATGAGAAAAGGTATGGAAGGAGGTCATTATCATGAGAAACCATGTGAAGCAGATGATGAGGAATGGTGTGAAGCAGGGATATTCTGAGATAAGAACTGTAATAAATACGCGGCTCACTTCATTGAACCGAGACAGGCTTTATGTGCTCTGCAATGACTTTCTATGCTATGTAATAAAGTATATTCGGACTGCTTATCCAGAGACTCTGCAAGTTTTTTAAAGAAGTTCTCTCCATGACGCTTGTAAATACATTTTCTTCAAGAAGTAGAGGCATCCAAATTATGATATGTTCAGCTTAACTAGTACTAGACATATTGTTATGCTATAAATTGCACAGTACTGTTACCCTTTTAATTACATAGTTTTGAACTTTCTCTCCAATTGTGTATAGCACTTATGTTTTATTTTGACACATTTTTTTAATTTAATTTTTTAAATCTGTATAATAACCAATTCCTCTCCTCACAAAAAAAGCAACCTTTTCAGGGTTAAAATCACAATACATGACAGGATTACATATAATTACTGAAATTAAATGAATACTAGCTATGTTACCTAGCTTTGCCAAAGAAATGTCATAAGACAATGCACTCTGGTTATAGTGCTATCTAAGGGTATCAAAAGTACAATGTAACTAACCAAACACTTTTCTGTATACGATATTTGTAGTTTTTGTTTATATTTTTTTTAGAATTAAATCTGGAATTAATATTATTAGTTATAAAGCTTGACCATAACCTTCCTGGACCTGTACTTTACACACAGTGCTATATAATATACATTCTGTTAGCCTTCTTAATGGCTCCTGAACACTGTCTGGGAAGCTGATAGTATATAGTCCACTATGACTCCTAAATCCTTCTCATAACATGTACTTTTGATTTTCAGACCTCCCATTATGTACTCAAACCCAACATTATTACTGTCTACATGTAATATTTCACATTTACTGACATGAAATTTCATCTGCCAGAAATCTGCCCGAGCCTGTATGCTGTCCAAGTTTCCCTTTAATGATTCAATGAATTTCAGATTATCCGCCAATCCATCTTGGTATCATCTGAATACTTATGCATGCCTGTTACTTATATTCCTATCCAAATCATATAGATATAGATATAGATAGATATATTAGAAATAGCAGCGGCCCTAGCACAGACCCCGGTGGAACACCGTTCTTAACATAAGCCAATTCTGATAAGGTTCCTCGCATCATCACCCTCCGATTGCTGTGACAATACCAATTTTGCAACCATCTACAAACATCAACCTGAACGTGCACCTTTTTTTAGTTTGAAGCCTAACCTCTCGTGGCACCTTATCAAATGCTTTTTGAAAGCACTGATCATACCCTTTTGTTGCTTCCTCATAGAATTTCAGCACGTTAGTAAAACATGACCTTCCTCTTCTGAACCTATGCTGAATGTTCACTAAAACTCCTGTTCTTGCCATGTGTTGCTCAATCTTTCCCTTAATAATTCCTTCCCTTAATTTTCTTGTGCTGCATTTTAAGCATAATGTCATAAAATAATAAAATGATTAAAATAATGGGCATAAAATAATCTGCCCAATCACTCTTTTTATAGAGCAGGATAATTTTTGTCATTTTTCAGTCCTTTGGAATTCCCACAGTGCGAGTGACTTTCTAATAGTGTGCATCAAGGATTTATATATGTATTTGCTAATCTTCTTTAGAACTTAAGGGTAAATATTACCTGTCCTGGAGATGTGTTTCACTTCAACCTATTTAATCTAAGCAGTAGTTCTTCCTTTACAATTTCCAAATCACAAGTTTTTTTTCTTTATTTTTTTAATTTCCTTTTACTATTCCTGATACACTTCACCTCCACCTTGACTGTTCTTTTACTACTGAAATACTAAAAGAATCTCTTTAGATCATCTTATGCCCCATCTGCTACAATTCTCTCCAACTGTCTTGTAGCCTCCTTAATATCCTTCTTAATGGTTGCCGTCATGTTTTCGTACACCCTACGATTCACACTGGAGTTTTTAGACTTATATGCATTATACAGCCTTTTTGTTTTCCTTTGCAGCTTCTTTTTTAACTCTATTCACCAACTGCTGAGATTTTTTTAAAATTTCCTATTAACTCCAAACACACAAAACTCCATAATGACGTGAAAAAAAGTTTACTTGAGGTTTTTGCAATTTTATTAAAAATAAAAAAACTGAGAAATCACATGTACAGAAGTATTCACAGCCTTTGCTCAATACTTTGTCGATGCACCTTTGGCAGCAATTACAGCCTCAAGCCCCTCCTCGAACTGCCACCTTACCGTGGTGGAGAGGTCTGCGTGTCCCAATGATCTTAGGAGCTCTGTTGTCCGGGGCTTTATGCCCGTGGTAGGGCCACCCAAGGCAAACTGGTCCTAGGTGAGGGATGGGACAAAGAGGTTCAATAGACCTTCTATGACGAATAAAAAATTTGTACGACGTTTTCCCTCGCCCGGATGCAGGTCACTGGGGTCCCCCTCTGGAGCCAGGTCTGGAAGTGGGGCTCGATGGCGAGTGCCTGGTGGCCAGGCCTGAACCCATGGGGCTCGGCCAGGCACAGCCCAAAGAGGCAACGTGGGTCCCCCTTCTCATGGGCTCACCACCTATGGGAGGGGCCAAGGAGGTTGGGTGCAGTGTGAGTTGGGTGGTGGCCGAAGGCGGGGACCTTGGCTGTCCAATCCTCAGCTAAAGAAGCTGGCTCTTGAGACTTGGGATGTCACCTCTCTGTAGGGGACGTAGCCTGAGCTAGTGCGCAAGGTCGAGAGGTTCCGGCTAGATAAAGTCAGGCTCACCCCAAAGCACAGCTTGGACTTTGGAACCAATCTCTTTGAGAGGAGCTGGACTCTCTACCACTCTGGAGTTGCCACCGGTGAGAGGCGCCGAGCGGGTGTGGGCATACTTATTGCCCCCCAACGTGGAGCCTGTACACTGGGGTTTACCCCGGTGGACGAGAGGGTAGCTTCCCTCCGCCTTCAGGTGGGGAGACAGGTCCTGACTGTTTGTGTGTATGCGCTGAACAGCAGTTTGGAGTACCCACCCTTTTTTGGAGTCCCTGGAGGGGGTGCTAGAGGGCATACCTTCTGGGGACTCCCTCATACTGCTGGTAGACTTCAATGCTCACATAGGCAACGACAGTGAAACCTGGAAGGAAGTGATTGGGAGGAATGACCCCGAAGGATCTGAACCCGAGTGGCGTTTTGTTATTGGACTTCTGTGCTCATCACGGATTGTCCAAGAAGTCCATAACGAACACCATGTTCAAGCATAGGGGTGTTCATATGTGCACTTGGCACCAGGACACCCTAGGCCTCAGTTCGATGATCTACTTTGTGGTCGTGTCGTCGGACTTGCAGCCACATGTCTTGGACACTCGAGTGAAGAGAGGGGCGGAGCTGTTAACTGATCACCACCTGGTGGCGAGTTGGCTTCGATGGTGGGGGAGGATGCCGGTTAGTTCTGGTAAGCCAAAATGTGTTAAGGGTCTGCTGGGAACGTCTGGCAGAGCCCCCTGTCAGAAGTAGCATCAACTCCCACCTCCAGCAGAACTTCGACCATGTCCCGAGGGAGGTGGGGGACATTGAGTCCAAATGGGCCATTTTCAATGCCTCTATTGTTGAGGCAGCTGACCGGAGCTGTGGCCGTAAGGAGGTTGGTGCCTGTTGTGGCGGCAATCCCCAAACCCGTTTTGTGGACACCGGCGGTGCGGAATGCTACCGGACCCTTTTGTCCTGTGGGACTCTGGAGGCAGCTAATAGGTACCGACAGGCCAAGCAGAATGCGGCTTTGGTGGTTGCTGAGGCAAAAACTCTGGCATGGAAGGAGTTTGGGGAGGCCATGGAGAACAACTTTCGGACGGCTTCAAGGAGATTCTGATCCACCATCCGATGTCTCAGGAGTGGAAAGCAGTGCAGTTTCAACACCGTATATGGTGGGGATGGTGCGCTGCTGACCTGAACTCGGGACGTTGTGGGTCGGTGGGGGGAGTACTTCGAAGACCTCCTCAATCCCACTAACATGCCTTCCAATGAGGAAGCAGAGCCTGGGGACTCCGAAGTGGGCTGCCCCCATCTCTGGGGCGGAGGTCAAGGAGGTGGTCAAAAAAAATCCTTGGTGGCAGGGCCCCGGGGTTGGATGAGATATGCCCGGAGTTCCTCAAGGCTCTGGATGTTGTAGGACTGTCTTGGTTGACACGTCTCTGCAACATCGCATAGACATCAGGGACAGTGCCTCTGGATTGGCAGTCCAGGGTGGTGGTCCCCAACTTTAAAAAGGGGGACCAGAGGGTGTATTCCAACTACAGAGGGATCACACTCCTCAGCCTCCCTGGAAAAGTCTATTCGGGGGTTCTGGAGAGAAGGGTCTGTTGGATTGTTGAACCTCAGATTCAGGAGGAACAGTGTGGTTTTCGTACTGATCACCGAACAGTGGACCAGCTCTACACCCTTAGCAGAATCCTAGAGGGTGCATGGGAGTTTGCCCAACCAGTCTACATGTGTTTCGTGGACTTGGAAAAGACATTCGACCGTGTCCCTCGGGGAATTCTGTTGGGGTGCTCCAGGAGTACGGGGTACCGGACCCCCTGATAAGAGCTGTTCGGTCCATGTACAACCGGTGTCAGAGCTTGGTCCACATTGCCAGCAGTAAGTCAAGCCCGTTTCCAGTGAGAGTTGGACTCAGCCAGGGCTGCCCTTTGTCACCAATTCTGTTCATAACTTTTATGGACAGAATTTCTAGGCGCAGCCAGGGTGTTGAGGGGGTCCGGTTTGGTGGACTCAGGATTGGGTCACTGCTTTTTGTAGATGATGTTGTCCTGTTTGCTTCATCAGGCTGCGATCTTCAGCTCTCTCTGAATCGGTTTGCAGCTGAGTGTAAAGCGGCTGGGATGGGAATCAGCACCTCCAAATCTGAGACCATGGTCCTGAGCCGGAAAAAGGTGGAGTGCCCTCTCAGGGTTGGGGGTGGGGGGAAGAGATCCTGCCCCAAGTGGAGGAGTTCAAGTATCTCGGGGTCTTGTTCACAAGTGAGGGAAGAATGGAGCGTGAGATCGACAGGCAGATCGGTGCGGCATCCGCAGTGATGCGGGCTCTGCATCAGTCTGTCGTGGTGAAAAAGAAGCTGAGCCATAAGGCAAAGCTCTTAATTTACCAGTCCATCTACGTTCCTACCCTCACCTATGGTCATGAGCTATGGGTAGTGACTGAAAGAACGAGATTGCGAATACAAGGGGCCGAAATGAGTTTCCTCCGCAGGGTGTTTGGGCTTTCCCTTAAAAATAGGGTGAGAAGCTCAGTCATCTGGGAGGGGTACAGGGTAGAGCCGCTGCTCCTCCGCATCGAGAGGAGTCAGATGAGGTGGCTCGGGCATCTTATCAGGATGCCTCCTGGACACCTCCTTGGTGAGGTGTTCCGTGCACGTCCAACCGGGAGAAGGCCCTGGGGAAGACCCAGGGCACGCTGGAAGGACTATGTCTCCCGGTTGGCCTGGGAACGCCTTGGGATTCTCCCGGAAGAGCTAGAAGAAGTGGCCGAAGAGAGGGAAGTATGGGCCTCTCTGTTCAAGCTGCTGCCCCCGCGACCCAAACTTGGATAAGTGGAGGAGGATGTATGGATGGATACAGCTTCAAGTCTTTTAGAATATGATGCCACAAACTTGGCACACCTATCCTTGGCCAGTTTCGCCCATTCCTCTTTGCAGCACCTCTCAAGCTCCATCAGGTTGGATGGGAAAATGGCTGTGCACCGACGCTTAAGATCTCTCCAGAGATGTTCAATCGGACTCAAGTCTGGGCCACACAAGGGCATTCACAGAGTTGTCCTAAAGCCACTCCTTTGATATCTTGGCTGTGTGCTTAGGGTCGTTGTCCTGCTAAAAGATGAACCGTCACCCCAGTCTGAGGTCAAGAGTGCTCTGGAGCAGGTTTTCGCCCAGGATGTCTCTGTACATTGCTGCAGTCATCTTTCCCTTTATCCTGACTAGTCTTCCAGTTCCTGCCGCTGAAAAACATTCCCACAGCATGATGCTACCACCACCATGCTTCACTGTAGGGATGGTATTGGCCTGGTGATGAGCGGTGCCTGGTTTCCTCCAAATGTGACGCCTGGCATTCACACCAAAGAGTTCAATCTTTGTCTCATCAGACCAGAGAATTTTGTTTCTCATGGTCTGAGAGTCCTTCAGGTGCCTTTTGGCAAACTCCTGGCAGGCTGCCATGTGCCTTTTACTAAGGAGTGGCTTCCGTCTGGCCACCCTACCATACAGGCCTGACTGGTGGATTGCTGCAGAGATTGTTGTCCTTCTGGAAGGTTCTCCTCTCTCCACAGAGGACCTCTGGAGCTCTGACAGAGTGACCATCAGGTTCTTGGTCACCTCCCTGACTAAGGCCCTTCTCCCCCAATCGCTCAGTTTAGATGGCCGACCAGCTCGAGGAAGAGTCCTGGTGGTTTCAAACTTCTTCCACTTATGGATGACGGAGGCCACTGTGCTCATTGGAACCTTCACAAGCAGCAGTAATTTTTCTGTAACCTTCCCCAGATTTGGGCCTTGAGACAATCCTGTCTAAAAGGTCTACAGACAATTCCTTTGACTTCATCCTTGGTATGTGCTCTGACATGAACTGTCAACTGTGGGACCTTATATAGACAGGTGTGTGCCTTTCCAAATCAACTCCAATCAACTGAATTTACCACAGGTGGACTCCAACTAAGCTGCAGAAACATCTCAAGGATGATCAGGGGAAACAGGATGCACCTGAGCTCAATTTTGAGCTTCATGGCAAAGGCTGTGAATACTTATGAACATGTGATTTCTCTTTTTTTTTAATAAATTTGCAAAAACCTCAAGTAAACTTTTTTCACTTTGTCATTATGGGGTGTTGTTTGTATAATTCTGAGGGAAAAAATGAATTTAATCCATTTTGCAATAAGGCTGTAACATAACAAAATGTGGAAAAAGTAATGCACTGTGAATATTTCCAGATGTACTGTGTGTATGTATATGTATATATACTGTATATATAGCTCAGTTCACAAACTTCTCGGTACATGTACAAACCCTTTCGGTTTGTACATGTTCAGTCTCTCCCTGTGCATTTCCTGTGTTGCGAACGAGTGAGCGAGAGAGAGAGAGCGACACACACACACACACACAGGTGCGCGAGAGAGACACACACACAGGCGTCGGAGAGAGAGAGAGAGACACACACACACACACAGGCGCGAGAGAGAGACACACACAGGCGCGAGAGAGAGACACACACACACAGGCGCGGGGGAGAGAGAGAGACACACAGGCGGGAGAGAGAGAGAGAGAGACACACAGGTGTGCGAGAGAGGCGCGCGCAAGAGAGAGAGAGAGGCGCAGCGCGCAAGAGAGAGAGAGAGAGAGAGCAGCGCCTCAAGAGAGAGAGAGAGCGCAGCAGCAAAGAGAGAGAGAGCGCGCAGCAGCAGCAAGAGAGAGAGAGAGAGCGCGCTAGCCAAGAGAGAGAGGCGCACAGACACTCCAGGCTCACCAAAGAGAGACACATGCACACACGAAAGAGAGAGAGAGCGAGCGAGCGAGCGAGGGAGGGCTGGATGCATAAGGTAGAAAAGGCTTGTTTTTGTTTTCAGTTCTGTTTACAGCGATCAGTTCATAGCGTGCATTGTGCCAATGTTACTTTTCTTGGTGGTTTATTAAACTACGGATTTTTATGTAGGCATTTTCCTGTATCTATCACCTGATGCTGCATTTAATATATGGCAGTGTAGTCGTAGTCTGTTATTGGTACTGTAATATGGACAATTAATTTTAATTCGTACCTGCATTAGATACAGAATATAAACTATTATATACTATAAACTATTAAGACATAATCAGTGGTCAGATACTGCAAACGTGCTTGAAATGATAATACTCAATACTGTATAATGTTTCATGGTCTTGCACACAAAAATGCAAAATACATTTTTTCACCCTGTAAGGAATACATTCATCAATAACACTGTTATTATACAGTAAAGATTTGGCACCAACATTACTACAAGGTATATAAAAACTGTACTGTTCATTAAAACATGTACAAAAAGCAGAACTATCAAAAGGAAGACTGAAGAATTCAAATTTTCCAAATGAGACATGTCTCTCTCATGAAATTAAGTGACAAGCATACCCTTCTTGTTCCATAGCATCTCCACACTGTCTGCTTTAAAGAAGCTTTTATTAGCTAAAGCAGTTGTTGGCCCCCCAAAATTTGGATACTGGTACAATCGAACAAAGGAAGGGCCACCTTTGCTCCCTGGCACATAGACTGCCACCTTCAGAAAAGGACAAAAAAAAAAAAAAAGGAAAAGAAAATGGAAAAAATTACCTTTGGAAATATTAGGAATCTTTAAGGCAAATTAATCTATAGCAAAAGAAAATACAAACTTTGCTTGGTTGTGATCCAGGAGAAAGGACAAACCCTGAAACTTTCTGCAAATGAAGCTTATTTGCAATAGTATCTGCAGAAAAAGAAGACCAAAAAACAAGTGTTAATTCAAAACCAAAAGTAAATTAAAGACATGTATAAAGATGTAGATATTACAGTTGCAATTAATACTGACTCATTTGATCAGTCATAAGTCATCAGCATAATTTAAAATACCAAGCTCTTTGTAGATTAAAAAAAAAAAAAATTAATGATATACAAAAAATTCGGGTTTAAATTATGGATTCCTTAGAGAATATTCATCCATTAACTAACCTTAAAGTCTACTAGAATTACATTAAGCATTTAAGCAAAAAGTAGGGAGAATTAATTTCCTATCTTGTTTATAGAGTTATACTTTTTTGTGCGTGTTATAGGTTTTAGGAAAAAGAGGTCAAAATTCAGCAATTTTTTTTATATATCTTGGTAGTCTGGATTTAAGAAAGAAAGACGGAGAGAGAGAGAGAAAGAAAAAAGAAAGAAACAGAGAGAAAGAAAGACATCCGCCACGTCATCTCAGTTGCGAGAAGCAGATCATAGATATGTTGTATAGTACCTGCCAAATACAAAGAGTACACAACACCTGTTTCACCCTAATTGGGGTCTGGCCAGCCAACAACAAGCGTTACCTAATCGTTAAGCACCCAAGTAATCAGATTGTGAATCAGACCTATGAATGTAATACTCTGATCTTCACGCTGTCGAGTAAGCGAACCAGCAGCCCTGGCACAACGTCAGAGGCTTTGCCTCAGGAGCTGACATCTGTGGTTTGATCCCCATGTAGGGAAGCAAATTAGGGCGAAACACTTGTCATGTCTCTTTCACAGGTAAACAACGAACATGTACTCACCCTTCTAAAAGAAAATCTTATTCATTGGACCAAGCCGTCTACTTCAGTTGCTACATTTGACACCTGTGTTCTGACACCTTTTTCTCAAGGCAAGCATGAACTTTTTTTTTGCTCTTCTGTGGGATTTTACCAAACAGACTAGCCTTCACTCCCCACAAGCATCAATGAGCCTTGGTGAACAAGCAAAAGGATAATGGCCTCCCATTTGTCCTTCCTTGGACTACTTTTAGTTGATACTAACCACTGCATACCAGGAACACCACACAAGTTCTGCCATTTTAGGAATGTTCCGACCCAGTTGTCTAGCTATCAGAATCTGAATCTTGTCAAAGTTGCCTTCACCTTCAAGAACTGACCATTCATTTGCTGCCTAATGTATCCCATCCCTTGACAGATGCCACTGTCTATATGAATTAAGAACAGCCACTGCTGTGTTGTACATGTATTTGTATTGTCTCTTTTGTCTAGTTTTTCATGTTGATATAGAAGCAATTAAATTCTGCTGCAGCCCGTACATTTATCAAGTAACTGCATTACTATGATTCTTAAATCAAGTGTGGTTTGGTTGCCTTGATTTAAGTGTAAATCTCTAGCTACTGACAATAGTAAGAAAAATATCTCCAAAAAAAAAAAAAAAATCTATGGACTAACTTGAATCAATCTGCTCCTCTTAACCAGAGAGTGTTGAACAAGTAATCCAAAACATAAAGCATTATTTGCATTCAGCCCACTGATGTTTACTAATGAGGTTAACAAATAAAAGTTGCAGCATGACTACAGAGGTTTATAAATAATATCTCATCTGCCATGAAGTACACTGCTCACAAAATTAAGGGAACACTTAATCATCACAGTCAACACTAAGTCAATTAAACTTCAGGGATATCAGTCTGTCCAGTTAAGAAGCATAAGCAATTGTAAATCAACTTTACCTTCTTTGGTGCAAATGAAAGTGACAACAGGTACAGTGGAGAGGCAACAGCAAGATAACCCCCAAAAAGGGAATGATTTTTGCAGGTGGTGGCTACAGGCAATTGCTCTCTCCTTATCCTTCCCGACTGATTCTTCTCTATTTTTGTATTTTGCTTGTGGCATTGTCACTACTTGGCATGAGGCAGTATCTGCAGCCAATTCAAGTTGCAAAGCTCCTCCATTATGGCACATCTATCTATGACATCACAAGAGTGTCTCCCAGCACAGTCTGAAGAGGATGGAGGGGATACCAGGAGACGGGCCATTAAAACACACTAGGAGAGCTGGACAAAGTCTTACAAAGGCATCAACCCAGAAGAAACACCGGTATCTGCCCCTTTGTGCAAGGAGGAACAGGAGGAGCACTGCCAAAGCCCTATCAAATGATCTCCAGATGGCTATCCCATGAGGGTGTCACTGTGTAGCTTGATTGGCATTCACCAGAAAATACCACAATTGCAGGTTCCAACACTGGCATCCCATTCTCTTCACACATGAGAGCAGGATCACTTTGAGCACATGTGACAGAGGCTGGATATACCATGGTGAACATTATGCAGCCTGCAACATCACCCAGCATGACCAGTTTGGTAGATGGGGCAGTGATGGTCTGGGTTGCACAGACCTCCACATGCTCAACAGCAGTACCCTGACTGCTATTAGGTACTGGGATTAAATCCTCAAAGCCATTGTCAGACTTTATACTGGTGAAGTGGGCCCTGGGCTCCTCCTGGTGCAGGACAATACCCATCCCCATGTGGCCAGTGTGTGTGGGGAGTTCCAGGATGACAAAGGCACTTATGTTATTTACTGGCCCACATGTTCCCCAGATCTGAATCAAACTGACAACCTCTGGGATGTTTATTGGTGCATCTGATGCCACCAAGTAGCACCACAGACTGCCCAGGAGCTCACTCATGCCCTGATCCAGGTCTTGGAGGAGATCTCCCAGGACACCATCTGCCTTCTCATCAGGAGCATGCCCAGACATTGCCAGGAATACATGAAGGCATGTGGGGACGCACACACTACTGAGCCACATTAAGAGCTGCAGTGATGAAATTCAGAAAAGTTAGATTAGCCCGTGATTACAACTTTTTACTTTGCATTTTGGTGTGATGTTAATTCCAGCCCTCAATGGGTTGGTGATTGTGATTTTGGTTTCTATTGACTGTTGTTGCATCGCTTTTCCTCAACTAGTTACACAGTATTACTTAGTAAAGATTTTTCCATTGAATTTTTTGTTCATCAAGATCTGATATGTGATTTAAGTGTTCCCTTAATATTTTTTAGCAGAATGAAAAATTGCTTCCCGAATCAAATTTATGCCTAGTTTATAATGCAATAAGAAAACAACTTAAAAACACATTGCCATCTATATAATCCAGTTAAAATATAATCAAGCTCCATGTCTATGAAAAGTCTTAGAAGAATAAACCAAGAGTTTTGGTGACATCCAAGTCTGTGGACTTGATTCTGTGATTTGCAACCCAACAAAATGTACTTTAACTTCATCTTATTATGTATGGTAACATGCATGCTTACAAAATTATTCATATTACTCTGAAACAATGTAAAAAATAGTACATAGAGGAAAAAATAATGAATACATAGTGTCAATTTTCATTAAATATCCAAGCTCAAGTACAGTACAATCCCTCTTAACTGGCCTCGCATTAACCGGCCGACGGATTAACCGGCCTGTTAAAATAAAATAAAATAAAATGAAATAAAATTTTTTAAGCCGGAGTTCTTCTTTATATTATACTTCCTTCTTTCATGGAAGGTGAGAGGGCTCCTACGCTCAGAGTGATTTCCATTTACATATGTCTTTATGAATTTTCCACTGTGCCTTCTTTCTACCTGGTGGCTCCCCTGCTTCTCCCATCGGGCTTCGCAACAGGGGAGTCACCCTACCTGCAGGTGCAGCTGCCTTCCACATTGGTCTGGTAACCCTTCGATCCCTGGCTATGTCAGGCTCCATCCGGACCGAGACTTGGGTTCTTTCCCCATGCTGGGGCTAAACCAGCCCAAAGCCTTCACGACTGCTGCTGCCTTTCGACGGCCAGTCGTCCTCAATACCGGTCACTCCAGCTCTGTGATCGCTAAGCGGGACCGACCGCTTTCTTCAGCCCCACCGAGTGTCGGCCAAACACTCATCTGCAGGGGTTCACCTCCCAGCGGCCTCCTTTGCTCCACTGAATCTCCTCTCTCTTGCTCTCCAGCACCGGTTTTCCTCTATCTGCTTCCTTCTCCATTAACCTCCCGCTACACCACACCGTCCAGTCGTTGTACGAGAAAAAAACCCGTGTGTGAAATCGTAGATGAAGCCTTGCGGATATAGTTTCTTCAGGAACGTCGAAGAGGTACAGTACATACCTTAGAAATATATTTTTTTTTTACATGAAAATAGGTATGCGTCGGATTAACCGGCCAAAATGGCAACCGGCTATGGGTCCAGTCCCGAGGTGGCCGGTTAAGAGGGATTGTACTGCATACAGCAAAAATTGCAATTTTGCCTTCAAAGGTCAGCCCCCAGTGTCACAATTTAAGTGATTTGCTTTAAATGTACACATTGCTGTACAAAATGTTGTATAAACCCAAAAAATAATAATGTGCATTTCTTTCAGCTACTTATTTACTTAAATACTGTGAAAGGCTGTTTTATAGCTATTAGAAAATAAAAACGAATTTATCAAAAAAAATAAATAAATAAATAAATAAATAAAAACACTAATCCTATAACTAAACAATTAAATTTGATGAAAAAAAATGAATACTACATGAAATAATACTGCTTACCAAACTGGTTATTCTCAAAGAAGTGTAATTCATTATTTACATTTCTAACACTAATGCTTTCATCATCTGACCAAACAGGACACCTAAAACAAACAAAAACAAAACTGCTGTTCAGAAGCATTTTACAATAACATTAAAAAATAATTAGATAATGAAACCATTTATTTGAAATGTTAAAAACAAACGGCAGGGAAAAAAAATTATAAAACACATTACAGTATCTAGTTTATCATTGAGTATATTCTTATAAACTTAAGTATACTTGGAATGTTGGGAAAAATATTAACTTGGTCACTAATTGTTATATAAATGCCTAAAATTTGAAAGACATGAGGTAGCTAGCAGAAGTGCAACATGGCCATGAACAAGTCAAACTTTACATACTATATCTGCTTTAAAGTCCCAAATCACCAATCTCATAGCTATTCAACAAGCACTCTAAAGTTCACATCCCAGGAACAATGAGAAATTCTTTCTATAACCATAAAGACTGTCATGGCCCAAGCCACATTGCCACCTTTTAAAGACATAAAAATCAACAGGCCTTCATTTATTTTGTTTGGACAACAACAATTATTTTTCTTGCCTAAAGGATTACAGAAGGATCAAAACTCTGCAGTCAGAGCCCTTATTGACACCAAAAATGTAAAACATTCCCTGGTTTTACAGCCTAAAATAAAGCATCAGTGACTGACAAAAGCTGTACATTTCACTTTAGAATATGGTGAAAAATATAATTTCTTCACCATTCTTTAACCTGTTTGATTTCTTAGATTATTAAATGCCGGCCTTTTATCATTTTAAAGCCCATTATAAGCCTCTTAGAGAGTTTTACAGAGTCAAATGAGCACTTTCTGACAGATCAATTCATAAGGCCCTCTGTTAATGCACAAATTTCCCAAAAGCCCATTTTATATCTTATTTTGCCCACAGTTGTTTTTTGTTTCAACCATCTAATTTTATACCTGCTTTACTGAAGCTTACTATTCAGTGATATTTATTGACCCACTACCTTCATCCTTTTACTATGTTCAGTACATTTAGAACCTTTTTTTAAATTGGGAGTCTCTTCTAAGAATTTATTTCCCTTATTGTCTATTAGACTTATCTAGTTGCCATAATTTTTATTATGTATCTTAAGTGTGTTATAATGATGTTCTCTTTGCAAAGTGCTACATACAATAAAGATCAACTGTCAAAAGCAGATGTAAATACGTTTCAGGTAAAAGTCACAACATTGCATGGAACAGCACCACCTCAGTTGGGAATTTTTTCAAATTTAAATAGATTAAGCATGCTTCCAATGGAATTCTTAAGCATTTTACAATTATACAGTAAGTTTTCCTTATAACAAGCACCATTAAGTAGTTGGTGATATTTACCAGTTTTCACGATTCTTTTGATAAAAAGACTTAACACAAGCTCCTGTCTGAACATTCCACAAGTGAAGGTTTTGATCTCCTTGTGCAGTTTCTTTTGATTCTAGATGAGAAAAAAGTACTATACATTAAGACAAGCATATTACTTATCCCAGAGTACATTCACAAAAATGTAAAGCGTCATCCTTCTTTAATGCCTTTGTATACATTCTACGATATGCATTCCTATTATGATTTTCTCTCTCATCATATTAATTTTTTTACATTTTTCCGACAAAATTTTAAATTGACTACATATCAAGTGAAGTCCTTAGCCATTTACATGTTTATCTAAAACAATGGTTTACCTTGCCCTGTTTAATTCCAACCAAGTCTTCAATATATATACTTTTAGATTGATGTAAATATACATAAAATGCACCTGAACAAATTCCTGTCATTTTGACATTCATAGTACTTTACTGTATCTCTTTTGTATTTTTAACTACTGTATGAAGTACTAGAAAACAAAAAGAAAAACTAATATGATACAGAAAAAAAAAGTTCAGCACATTTGATTTTCAGATGAGTAATGCCTTAGACAAGAGCAATACAAGAGTTTTTCCACACATATACTCTATATGATACATAACAGTTCACACCACTATTCGAAAAATCAAATTGCAGTCCTTTAATGTGTACTCTGAAAATGTATTAAAAAAACAAACAAACACTACTACACTTTATACTATGCACTACATGATTATTTTGGCCATCCCAAAATAATTTGTCACTTTTATAAATACTTCAGTTTTTTGCTTCTTGGCATTTAGTATATAGGTTTTCCTACAAAATTAGCCTGTTTAGAAGTATGAAAATATTTTAGATAAAAGTATTTCTCACTGTAGAATATAACTCTTATTTTCCCACAAGATAATTTTATCTGTTTACACCTCCAATTATACAGTATATGCAATCAGACAATATGTAAGCATTACATTCTTCATAAATTATGAAATGTATGAAAATAGCTACAATACTCCTTACTTCTCTTTGGAGTATTTTCTTAAAATTAAAAATCCTTTCTGATTACATAATAATTTAATTCCATGGAACATATAGCTATTATACCACAAAATATAACACCTTTGAAACAGAGTATATTTGGAAAAAAATTAACACACAGTATCCAGAAAAGAGGGGTGTAAATAAAACAATGAAGCTATAGCTGTACAGAACATTCAGAAAATCTCTTTTAGGATACAATGTAATGTTCTAATCGTTGCACTACAGAAAATGACAGTAAAGAAAACATCATCCTTCAGAAAAAGAAAGACTAATAGCAAATACTTGCATTAGAAGACTTAACCATAAGTTGTAAACAATACACACTATCATAAAAAATCATTACAATCAAACAGACTCTGGAAGTAACTTCATATAAAAAAAACCCCTCATCATTCAACACATTAATGCAGAGAGAGAGATTCTGAGCAAATGATAGATGCAAGCAATGTGAGAAGAATCCCGCAGCACACGTGTTTCAAAACATCAGTCAGATTTAAAATTTTTACGAACAGACAGGTACAATTGTAATCTTTACTTACAACATTATAAGAACAACTACTTTGTTGTTTTGCTGAATTTTAATTATACTGTCAAAAGTTATTTATTGCAAAAAATTAACTACAAACTTAGCAAACATCTCTTCAAAATACAATCCTGGCCTGTTGATAAGCTGATTTCTCAAGCTACAATTAAATTTTCTCTCTTCAACCAAAAAGCAAAAGTTCAATACATGTAAACATTTAACAACTCATTTTAAGTTACTTTTTTTTATTTAACAATTATTTTAGCTTCTATAAGGGTACTCTGTACATCCTGGCACTAGAAAGGCCATTTCTTGCCTTAACCTTTCTAAATACAAAATACCAGGAGAAATTAGTAATAGTTTTAAAGGATATTAAAAAGAATTAAATACCTTCTTCATACAAAAGGTTATTACCTGGGAATGTATGGCACCGCAAAGGACTTACTGCAAACTTCTCAAGTAATGTTTAAGTCTTGGGTATTGCATATTATTTAAGTTAAAAGCATGACAAAGCAAAAAACATTGTGTAGCTTCCCATTTCAAATGGGAACAACACACGGGAAATTACTATAAATCTTGACACTTGCAAGCAAGTTTATACTAAATGAAGGTGGAACAGTTCATGACAACATCAGTCATTAATGTATACAAAAGTATTAAGCAAAAATGAGCATCAGCTCACCGTACAAAAAAAGAAAAATAAATAATCCCATCCACCATGTTTTCTTTCCACCACTCACACATTCATTTCACTAATTTCTGAGCACACATAATTTTGCTAGAATAATTAAGTATGAATCCTGTACAGCACCTAATGTCCAATGATCTGCAAAACGTCATGTACCTTAAAGATTTTGTCACACAACATACTGGTATACCAGCTTGATATCTATGGACAGCCTTTACTGGCCATTTGATAAAGCCAATATTCACATTCACTAGAATTGTATTCATTTCATTGGTACTGTTTGTTCTATGCCATTTCTTGGTACCTCTTTTACACAACACACTATTGCAGTCCATAACACTCCAGATTCCAGTTTCTCCACATATTATTTAGGGTTTAATACCCGATTTAGAAAAGCAAAGTAAAAATTCATGATATTCACTATCAAGGAGTACAATTAAGATATTTGTCTCCTTTTTGTTATGCTGCTAGGTAATGAGAAATGTGTCTATTTTTTTTTCTTCAAGAGAGAAGAAAGGCAGGGGTTTTAAAGTAATGCAGTAATTTAACCTTCTTGGCGCTAACACTGAACAAGACTCAGGCTCAGAATTTTATGTGACTATGGTTAAACCCGGTACAGGGTTATGTATAATTATATGCTTTATAGTGTTAAGCCTGAATAACTCTCAGGACAATATTCTGCTGCAATCTAGTGGATGAAATAACATCATGCTGTGGAAAAAAAGGAATATTTATATGCTTTCTGTAACTGTATGGCAACTCTAAAGTAACTCATCAATATTCATGAGTAGGGTTGAGCCTTCAACAAAAAAACGCATAGGCAAACAAAAAGCCTTAAAGGCAGTTAAGAATGAACTGAAAGTGAATCTTGCTCATATCAAGCATGATGGTGTGAACTGGTCATCAGACATTGACACAAAAAGTGAAACTCATGCACGATATTGCACTGTACAACTGAACCGTCATGACATGCCCAGGGAATTCTGTCATGTTAGTCTTCTTCATGGTATTAGAGTAGCTACGTGACAAAAGGCAAAATAATTGCAATAGCCTGCTACTAGGGGTGCACTGATTATGCAGGTCAGGCAACAACATTTTACCCTCTTAAGTGCAAGCAACAGAACAAACATAAGGAAATTGTGCAAAGAAACATGCTTCCACTATCCCAAATGCAACATCGGGATGTTCACTTGCGACTGTTTTAAAATGTATCATACAAAGGACGTGTACTAAATCTGCATTAGGACAGCAGTGGACATCAGATGTAACTTTTCTACTGAATTTATTTTTGGTAGTTACAGATGTGTTATGTGAAATAACTTTTTCTTGTGGAAAATAATTCAATATTTTGGCTAATTTTCCTGGGGTAAACATAAAACTAAAATGGCCACAGTAAGGAAGACAAAGTTTGAGGTAGGATAGTCCATACTACATACAAGTAGGAATTTCACAGTACTCTGTACATATGATTAAAATGACCCTATAAATCAATTATGGTACTTGTTTTAGCAAATTAATATGATCTGTAGCAGTCAAATACCTATATTCATTGCCTATATCTTTAATGCTGAGCAGTACTCTTACTCATTATGCATTTTACTGTCATGCAAGCAATACCAAAATGTATTTAAAAAAAAAAAAAAAGACTGGCTACTTCAGTCATTTTTGAGATACCCTGACACCCACCCCAAGAATTTCTGCTTGCAAAGCATTCCACTACAGTATTTCTACTGTACTTACCCTATATAACACAGTAACATATCTGGGGGAGAGAAAAACACCTTTATAATTTTTTTTCCATAAACTGGTGATTAGGGTGAGGGTAGACATGACTGAGTACAAGCCAAAAGGGCACTGTCCAAGGGAAAATTAAGAATCACCTGACTAGTCTATTATATCACTAATCCAGTACACTTTCTAATAAGAATATAATTAATTATGTATTTTTTGTTGGGTGCAATAGTGGTACTCGCGGTGTGGAAGCAGTGGGATCCTGCCTCAGTCATTATCTCTGTGTATAATCTGCATGTTCTTCTCATATCTGCACAAGGGTTTTCTGCCACATCAGAAAAGCATGCACTATGTGAGCTGTTACTTGCAAATAACCCAAAGTGGGCATGTATCTTCTTATTCTTAGTTAGGTTGCTCCCTCGTTCTATTTGATGCTGCTGGCATGAGCCCTACTTTTAGCAACCTTACAAATAGAAGGTTAGTGAAAATGGTTGAATTAAAAAACATTTTTGATTTTTGCTAGATGTCATGTATTTCACAGTAGTTGAATTATTTATACCTATAAAGGGAAAAAAATACTCGGTCCTGTCTGTGTATGGCTGAACACAACAGTGTACTGTACAAAATGTACAGTGTACATTTTTATCATGTTCATAAACTGTATACATATAAAACAGGTGGTGGAAAGTATATGTTAATAACCAGCATTGTCTTTTTTTGTTTGTTTAGCATGGTGGTGCCACACACGTAGCCCTAGCACAATCTCAAAATCAACAACTACTGAAGCACTTGTGAAAGGTAAAGTGATTGGTATAGGAGAATGGATTTTTCAAAATGAAAACTCAAAGGTAAAAGATGTGAAATCAAGATTATTTAAGATTTAAATAGGTTGCCACAGGTTTTAATGAACATGCAGTTATGAACACAATAAATATCAAAATCCTTGGTGTTTCTAACAAACAAGGAAGCAATTTTAAAAAATACAATGAAAATGAATAGGAGATCACAAAAAATACATAAGTTAAATGCTTACTTGAATACAAATTCCATGTTGCGAGGATTGTGCCTTTAGGAGAAAATTCTACAGCAGTTACCTTTGGCACATCTATCGACCATAGCATTCTCCCATCTGCTACTTTAAAAGCATGTAATCTGGGAATGATAGTAAAATTTTACAAAACAATGTATTTTATGTTAATTAATATACATGAATGGAATAGAATACATCCAAGAGAAAGAGATATACTGAAAAGAGTATTATTAATGTACAGTATATGCTATATGCATGCATTAAAAATATTTTGGGATACATTACAAAAAGAAGCAAAGAAACAAATTCTGGCCGACTTTTTAATAAATATTTAACTTACTTCTCAGTAGTGCCCCAAGAAAATAGAGACCCATCTCTGCTAAAGGTGAAACAAGTGCATACTTGCTTATCTCTGTAATTTAATAAAAGAAAGTTATTCTAATATAACTCAAAACAAGAAACTTTTCACATCCTAGTTGTTAAAAAAATATATATAAATGTAACAGGTGAACATAACTTTTTCTTATTTTGTTATTAGACAAAGAATTGTTGTTAAAACATATATGGAAGGTTTAATTTTCGTTGCCCATGACTGACATCAAGTAGAAAAATCCGAAGAAACCTAATAAAAAGCTGTTAACTAATAAGATGGGTCAATACATTACGTGAATGAAAAAAGGGAAAACAAATGTAATCATTTCTTAATCCTTTAACAAGGTGTCAGTTTTTAAACTCTGCCTTAAAGATGAAGTGAAGTTTTTTCTTCACAATCATGATAGAGCTGAAGTCTTAAATTTACATACGCTTAGGGCGAATTCTTTAAAACTCACTTTACTACTCCTCTACAGATTTTATGCAGGTAAGTATTTTTTTCCAACAGTATTCACAGACAGATTATTTCACTTTTTATTGACTAGATCACAATTCCAGTGGGACACAAGTTTAAATACACTTTGTTAACTGTGCCCTTAAACAGCTTGGGAAATTCCAAAAAATGATGTCAAGCCTTCAGGAAATTAGACAATTAACTTCTGATTGCCAAATAGCCTACTTTGATTTAACATGTGGATGTAGGTTAAGGCCTACCATCAAACGCACTGCCTTTACTTGACATAATGGGAAAATCAAAAGAAATCAGCCAAGACTTCAGGAAAAAAAAAAATTGTGGACCTCCGCAAATCTGGTTCATCAATGGGAACAATTTTCAAACATCTGAAGGTTCCACGTTCATCTATGCAAACAATAATACGCAAGTATAAACATGGAACCATACAGCCATTATAAAGCTCAGGAAGGAGATGCATTCTCTCTCCTAAGGAAGAGCATATATGACATGAAAAGTGTAAATCAATCCCAGAACAGCAGCAGAGGACCTTGTGAAGATGCTGGAGGAAACAGGCAGACAAACAACTATATCCACAGTAAAACGATTCCTATATCGACATAACCAGAGAGGCTGCTCAGCAAGGAAAAAGCCACTGGTCCACAACTGCCATAAAAAAAGCCAGACTACACTTTGAAATGGCACATGGGGACAAAGACCTTACTTTTCTAGAGACATGTCCTCTGGTCTGATGAATCCAGGATCAAACCATTTGGCCATAATGACCATCATTTTGGCCATGTTTGGAGGAAAAAAGGTGGGTCTTGCAAGCCAAAGAACGCAATCCCAACCATCAAGAATTGGGGTGCTTTCCTGAAGGAAGGATTGGTGCACTTCACAAAACAGATGGCATTATAAGGAAGGAAAATTATGTAGATACACTGCAGCAACATCTGAAGAGCTCAACAAGGACTTTGAAGCTCTTTTACAGAAAGGTCTTACAAATGGACAATTATCCCAAGCAAAGCATACCTCCAAAGTTGTGGCAAAATGACTTATGTAAAACAAAGTCAAAGTATTGGTGTGGCCATCACAAAGCAGAACCAAAAAAGTGTGTGCAAGCAAGGAGGCCCACAAACCTGTCCCAGTTTCAACAGTTCTGACTGGAGGAATGGGTGAAAATTCCAGCAACTTATTGTAAGGACCTCGTTGAAGGCTACCCAAAATGTCTAGCTTAAGTTCAACAATTTAGAAGTAATGGTACCAAATATTAAAAGTGTATGTAAACTTGTGACCCACTGGAATTGCGATAATAGTTAATAAAAAGTTAAATAATCTGTCTGTGAACATTGTTTGAAAAGATTACTTTGCTCTGTATAAAGTAAATGTATTAAATTATACACTAAATTTATTGTTTGTAAGTATAAAATCTGTGCAGGGGGTTATTAAAGGATTAAAGAATTCACCCAAAGTGTATGCAAACTTCTGACTTCAACAGTATATATTTGTTTCTACAGGATATTGCATTTTAAAATGAAGCAAACTCTACAGATTTTAAAAAATGACTAGCCTGCTCTTGTATATTATAATGGACCTAAAAGATACCAGAGTCTCAATGTGACAACAAACTTTAAAACACAACAAAAATGCCCACTTTTCAAGCAAAAACTGTTGAGTACCAATCTGCATCTTAAGATCCACAAATACTGCCAAACAGCATATGCTTATTGTTTTAAGAAAGAGAGGGGGGGAAAAAAGCAAAAAGAACATCGCTGTTGTGAAATTCAGCCATTTTAAATGGAAATCAGCTGTGCACCTCACTTTATGAAGTTCATCTTCCTCTTTGGCAGAGCAGCATCTTTCATGCCGGGGCCTGGATTCACTTCAGAAATTAATAGCCAAGCACCAATATTGATAATGAGTGTTGATGCTCAGATGTGAATTGCTGCCTCTGATCTGTAGACAATCATATAATAACTGAAAAATTCACTATTGCTTGCATCCTTTCAACTATATGACTGCTTTTTTCTTTACTTCACAAAAATACTGCCTGCTGCCACTGAACTAAAAATGTATGGGTGTGCGTCAGTGAGCGAGAATATTCTGTAAGCACATAGGCAGGGCTTAAAGTGCTGTGGTATGCCGTACCTTCATTTTTGTGCATCAGTGGCAGAGAACTTTCTACTAGCGCTCTCAAAACTGCAAGAGCTCCAAGTGTAAAATTTCTAACATTGCAAGGAGGATCAAGCAGGCTAAGCAGACTGTAATGACAGTTATAAGCTTACACTTCAAACACTCCACGTAGCATGTAATCAAGTGACAGGAGCTGAACAGATATGACAGCCATCCATCTATCCATCTTCCTAACCCGCTTTTTCCCGGCAGGCTTACGGTACAGCTGGTGACTTTCCTAGATAGCAACATACGCAAGGCAGGCACAATTCCCAGACTGAGAGCCAATCCATCACTGGGTTATCACGCACACACACACACTCTATAGGGTCATTTTAGCAATGCCACTCTACCTAACAATGCATTTGTTTGGACTATGGACTGGGGGAGGAAACTGGAGCACCTAGGGAGAACATGCAAACTCCACACAAGGAACACCCAGGACACAATACTATTCTACGTCACTGCAAGAGAGCAGCACTATCAGTGTGTTTCCTAATAATAACAATAATCTATAAATCCATCCGTTCTCCTAAACTGCCTATCCATGGCAGGGTTCACAGGGCAGCTGGAGCCTATCCTAGCAATCACCGGGTGCAAGGCACCTGTAAAATAATAATGTTCGAACAAATAATAACATTCTAATAACAATAATATAATAGTTGTCCTCAATATCTTCAACTCATTAATCTATTAATTTATTTTCTGTTTGCAATAGGTGGAGAATCTGGTGCATTTGGAGGAAAGCAAAGCACACAAAGGAAGAACATGCAAACTAAATTCAGTTAAGACCCAGGACATTAACTCCATTGGGTTGTCTTAACAGCATATTTGGCCCCTGGGCATAGTAGTGCACTGGAGCCCCTATTTTGATAGCCAAACAGCAACATACCTGGGCATCAGAAACATCATGGACCCCTGGCCAGTGCCCATACATCAAGATGGCCCTGCGTAGTGCAAGGCAGCAGCACTACCACTGCAAAACCATGCCACCTTTCATTAAATATAACAGGCCTATTTAGTAATACAAAAATAATGTATCGGGCCTATTTAATAATACAAAATATAATAAATGATCACTCTAGCTACAAAACACGTAAGAGAAAAAAGGATGATTACCTCTGGAAGGAAGTGTTTTCAGAACATAGTGGAGGTCCATTTTGCATAAATATTCCTTCTGTACCCCTGACTGATATAAAAATAATCGGAAAAGAGGTATAAGTACACGTTTTAAAAATACCAAGTCCTTTCCAGCAGTCTGTTAACTTTTTAAACGTCTAGTCTTTTTGTAATACCTGAAGTCTTAACAAACCCTGGTGTAATGAAATCGTTAAAAATCGTACTCGAAATCTGGCTGTAGTCCGACACTAAAAATAAAACTTTGTTTTAGTGCGGTGCGTTGTTCCTCTTTCATAAATACACGTGTAAGAGGTTCTTGTCAAAAACATTGTAAACATTCGGTATACTGGGCAGCTCTAACATACAGTGTCTGACATTCATGATGTAATCTTCGGTACCCTCGCTTTACCAAGCTACGTGCACGCTTAAAAGTGTGGTTCAGGTCTAAAAAATTAAAATACATAATATACATATATTAATGGCAAGTCGACGTTAAGATGAGTATTTAACAGACTCTGCCTACAAGGTTTTACTCTAGTCTCGGACTCGGAATAAAACCAGTGAAGATGACAGCAATCCACAGTGTACGTAATCAAAAGCGACAGGCATAAGAGTTGTAATGTTAGTAGAAAATGGGACTACTCGCGTGGAAGTTATCTTATTTTATAAGTCCATTACGATAAATAAGCACTCATGATGCGTTGAACCGTTTATGTTCCTTAAAGAAAGCTAACAATCGTAATGAGCTCTAGGATTCAAGTAGTTAGCACTACAGCTTAATGGGTAACAAGAATATCATAAGTCGTAAAAGTAAGCAAAGCTAATAGCAAGTTCAGCTCCACACTAACTGCCAGATTTTCCACGTGTGCAAGCACCACAGCAAAAGTGAAGTGGACCAGTTCTAAAACCCTGCAGACCAAATAGGATACTACCCATTTCTACAATAAAGAATCTGCTAGTCTCCCTCGCTTGCCTGCTTAAACAGTTTTTTTCTGTTAGCAATATCTGAAGATAACCACAGTTCATTTGCAAGTAAATCCCACCTGCCAAAAGTGGAACGGGAGGCGCCATCTTGCAGCGGAAGTGTCGTCACGGACCGCGTGACGACTTTAGGGAAGAAACACGTCGGCAAAGGCGAGGCCGCGTTACGTCTTGCGGGTGGGCAGATTAATGCGCGTCTGGCGCTCGATTAGGTGACGTGCCGCAACTGGAGGACTGTGCTGGTTTAAGTGCTTCGTGTACACACATCTATTTATACTTGCGTAATATACTTTCACATTTACACCTAGAAGCCATTTTTCCAGTAAAAGAAAAGACCAGTTAAAACATTTTCTTTATAAATACTTGGTAAATATTTTTTCAAAGTCAGTTATGTTCCTAATATGCAACACATTAGTTGACCTATGTTTGGAAAACCTGCTTAATCCAAATTATTAATAAAGAGCTGAAAATAGTAAGAAAAACTTGATTCTGAGCCAGCTGTTTTTAACTCCAAATCGTGTGGACTTAACCTCATTCCGAAGACCGAAACGAGGATTTAATCCTTAGTTTATTTATTTGAGTTGTATCTCTGTTTTAACTGATCTTATGTCTCAATGCAGTCTCTTTCAGAAATTACTCGAGGTTTGTTTCAAATTAATTCAATTTTGCTTGTTTATTTTACACACGTCCCTTGTTATAGTGAAGTAGGCTTACAAATAATGTGAAGTGTGATGGGCCGAGTAAATACTGTACTGCATATATTACAGGGGTGGGCAATAGTAGTTTAACAGTTGTTCATATGAAAAAAGAGATGCAGGTTATAATTATTACAATAACTTTAAGAAGAAGACAAATAATAAAAATAATACAATAAAGAATAAATAATAACACAAGAATAAACTGTGTTTCACATACTCACAACTGTAAACTTAGTTTTGCCCACTCTTGTGTATACAGACAGGCTTTGTGCAATGAGAAAGAATATGATGGAGACAGTATTAAAAGATTTAACAATGAATATAACAAAAAATGGGTAGAAATGAAACACGTTTCACAGTAGACACAGGTGAAATTAAGCACATGAAGCAGATGAAGGCCAAACTAGTACTGAACAAGA